>NC_062987.1:19317674-19962626 GCF_023078275.1 Leguminivora glycinivorella | reverse complement strand
AAAAATTGGCCAAGAGCGTGTCGGGCCACGCTCAGTGTAGGGTTCCGTAGTTTTCTCGTATTTTTTCAAAAAACTACTGAACCTATCAAGTTCAAAACAATTTTCCTAGAAAGTCTTTATAAAGTTCTACTTTTGTGATTTTTTTCATATTTTTTAAACATATGGTTCAAAAGTTAGAGGGGGGGGACGCACTTTTTTTTCCTTTAGGAGCGATTATTTCCGAAAATATTAATATTATCAAAAAACGATCTTAGTAAACCCTTATTCATTTTTAAATACCTATCCAACAATATATCACACGTTGGGGTTGGAATGAAAAAAATATCAGCCCCCACTTTACATGTACGGGGGTACCCTAATAAAACATTTTTTTCCATTTTTTATTTTTGCACTTTGTTGGCGTGATTGATATACATATTGGTACCAAATTTCAGCTTTCTAGTGCTAACGGTTACTGAGATTATCCGCGGACGGACGGACGGACGGACGGACGGACAGACAGAATGGCGAACTATAAGGGTTCCTAGTTGACTACGGAACCCTAAAAACGTTTCGTAACATATTTATATAACAAACTATATATTTTTATAAACTGCATAAATGTGTGGCTTTTTATTGATATTTATTGCTTTTAGATATATATTGTGTAGAAAGAACAAAATAGGATAATGTTTAAAAAAATATCACCTTTTTAATATATTTTTAATTTTTGTATTTTTTTTATTTTAAGCACATTAATCACTAAAATAGCCATAAACTACAATGATTACGGCTTTCGTGTGTTAAAAAGTTAGTGATTATACCTGAAATCATTGCAAAACTTATTGAAATGAGCATTCAAATCACCCTTATCGGGCGATGTAAATTATTTTTTATCACTCGTTCTATAATATATTTCTATAACAAATTATACATTTTCTAAAACTAGATAAATGTAGCTATTAAATAATATTTTTTATTTTAAAATAACTATTAAGTTTTTTATAAAAAGTGCAATAATATGTATTAAAAAAAAAATCGTTTTCGATTTTCCCATTTTTTTTGTATTTTTGTTCTGAAGTACATTTTTTTTGTTCCAAAAATGAATTCCTCGTCCTTCATTTATCCGAAAAAGATATATCGCTTGCCCTATTTTGTATAGTTTTAGAGAAATATGGTTTCAAAGGAAGCGCGGTGGCGCCAGCCTTCCCCCCTCTTCCCTCCTAAATTAAGGGGGGCTCTTTGATGCCTTCCGATCTTTATCTACTCAGGGCCACCCAAGGAACAACCTGTGCTAAGTCTCAGTGCTTAATCATAAAATGCAGGGTGTTGTGCAATAGCGTCCCTCTAGACGTAACAAACAAAAAACTTACATAATGCAAGGAAATGTAGTAAACCTCAGTATCATTGCATTCATAATAATTAAACTAATAGATAAGAATACGAAATATTTAATAGCGAATAAAATATAAGCCACAAGGTTCAGCGAAGTACTTTTGAGATGAATGTATACAGTGTGTACAAACCATATGAGGGCGATACATTAAACTAAATAAAATAATATATTGGCGCATTTTCATTAAATTTATTAAAGTGTAAAGGTGTTGTTGAGTTGATTTTAATTTTGCATATTTTTTTTTCTGAGCTCGAACTCTGTCAAAACGTCTGGGTAGGCTTTATCCACTCACAGTTTTCACACACCAATTTTTTTTTTTATGGGATAATAGGAGGCAAACGAGCAGACAGGTCGCCTGACGGTAAGCAATCACCACTGCCCATGGACACCCGAAACACTAGAGGTGTTGCAGGTGAGTTTTGTAAGTAAATCAATGAAAACATTAAAAAAAAAATTATATAACAAAGACTTTTTTGTCGGGAATTACATATAATATGTTGGTTTTAAGTATATAAAAGTGAAATGGATATACATACATTGGGTCACTGGAAACAAAAACAATTAATCGATGACCTATCGGCGATGAAAAATAGTCGCTGCCGTGTAAAAAAATACATTGAATGATTGTTTGTTCCAGCTATACTCGTGTACGGCGTATTGGTGATCTTTGGATGGCGGGGCGTGCGGCGTGCATATCAAACAATTGAAGTTCATACAAGTGTCCTGAGTCGACGCTACATAGGGTGTACCCACGCTCGCCTGCCCCGCCGAACGCCGCTGAATGCCCCGCCTAACGGCCCAGCCACGACATTGGTTCAAGCGCGGCAGCGGCGAGCGGCAGCCATACGTGTGGACAAAAAGTCCCATCGCTGTCTCGATGTATGGCCGCCGCTCGCTGCTGTCGCGCTTAGACCAATGTCGTGGCTTCAGTCAAAAAATGACATGTATTCCTGGAAAATAAACATAAATAGCTATTTGTTTTACAAGTGGGCAAAGTTTCCGTTTAACCGCACGTGCCAAAATACCTGAGCATTACTTACTTACTTCACTGACTCAGCGAACCAAATAAAATTTTTGAAAAACCCCGACCGCGACATAGTAGACCGATTATCCTGAAACATGGCTAAGAACACTCCCGACTAACTCCAGCTTTCAGACAAAAAAAACTAAATCTAAATCGGTTCTTCCGTTCGGGAGCTACGATCCCACAGACAGACACAGACACAGATAGACAGACAAACAGACAGAGAGACACGTCAAACTTATATATAACACCCCGTCGTTTTTGCGTCGGGGTTAAAAAAGATCTTGGCCTCCGACACAGGAGATCGCCGAGCATTGAGCAAGCGAAAAAATCGAAAAATACATAGTTCCATATTGACAGGGGCGGCTCAATTCGCGATCTCTATCGCCGCGCTATACAGTACAGGCCGGGCGGCCGCGAGCTCGCGGCCTAATCAGGGTGGCGTGCGCGTGCTCACGGAACGCACGTTGTACTTTCCGTTGTTACTTTTACGTCGCAATACTTTTTTAAGGTTCATATGGGATGTCCGTGTGGAATGGCTAATAATGCTTAGTTAAATAGCCATCGCGAATAAAATAGGACAATCTTACACAGATCTACTATTTATTGTCCCACGGAAGGCTTGCGATGTTGGGACTTGAACAAAATATATGAATACCTACTGTATATATACTAGAGAAGTATCCAAAACTTGACTATAATAGCTACTAACTAGCTACCTATAACAGTTTATCTGAGTATTAATTCCTTTAATCCATAGGCAAACTTATCGTCCGAGACGTTATGCACGTGCGGCTCGTTTCTTTGTTAGAATTTTGTAGGCATTTAAAAAGGCGGCATTTTGTGAACATCAAAGCAGTGGGCCTTCTGTACTTGGACTATTATATATTCTGTGATATTGAATAGTATTTTATGCAACTGGTGGTTAAAAGAGGTCAAAAAGGTGAGTGGCGTGGGTAACAATTTGAGGCGAAGCCGAAAATTGTTAATAAAGACGCCACGAGCATTTTTTGACTCAGTTAAACACCGTTGCATACAATACTTTTTCTACGACCAAGCACTTATTTTGAAAAGAAAATTATAAATTCAACAAATACCTACTTTCAGTCATCTTAGTTATCTAGGTGGACCACCTACCATTTTGAATATGCAGTTTGGGTGCAAACATGAAAATAAAACTGTCTATGGTATGGTTCTTTGAAGCCTGGCCACTAAGACGAATCGAGCCGAGTTGAATCGAGTTCTCATACATTTGAATGCGATTCGACGCGTCGCCAATGAACGCAGCAGAAAACGAAGGAGTCTCGACTCTGCGAATTGGTTTGTTAAGTTGGTAGCAATGTATTTACTGAACTGTAACAGCTATATCGTGCTACTGCTACTAAATGTTTTCAGGGTATAGACTAGATAGACTTGTCCTGACATCTTTTTTATGTAGGGTTTTAAAGTTCTATGCACGACCTTGTAACTCACGAATAACAGTACGGGAGTAGAAAAACATAAACCATAAAATATAATGTAGGTGCTTGTTGATACTCCTTTTATATCTAGTATCTACCTGATACCAATAATTTGACTTTGATTAATTCGCTGTATTAGATGTATAATGTTGTCAAATTTGCATAAAACTGTTCAGGATGATTATTGATTAACAAATTTGGTCTCAGGAAAGTCAATGAATTAATAAGAAAAATAACTTTTCACCACACCACACTACACTAACTATAAAATGATTTTTGATTTGATTTGAAAGCGTCTACTGATTCTTCGAAGATAGCAAATTTGAATTTTATCTACAAGAGTGCAAAGTAATTGCGTAAAAATGTTATCTTAATTGATTGATTGATTTTGAATCATAAATATTGTAATGATGGATTTGATTTAAGTAGTTTGATGTTATCTCATTTAGTATTTTGCTCGTGTTGGTGTAGTGAACAATAATTTTGTGGTTTCACTCGGTGCCAAAGTTTATTTTAACCTTCGTGCCTTGAAACCTCTTTTTCGCAGCGCTCATATTTCCACTTTAGCGAGTGGTTCAATATTGGAACTATTCGCTTGCCGGGATATCAATATTGGCACGTTGCAGTTAAACATCAACGACTTTTCCCCCTTGTAAAACAATAGCAAATTGTACAACAAGGGCATAAAAAGTGACGCATGTTTACCCTTTTTACTACCAAAATAGTAGACGAGGGTAAAAATAGAGATTATTTACGCCCTTGTAAACTGTGTTTTTATTTTTTGTTAATAATTTTTTTACGGCAGATTTACACCACGAAATTGTCGTAAAGCAAAAGAACACCAATCCCAGCCAACTAACTTTTTTAATTTTTTAACATTGGATCTGGAGTTTCAGACATTTGGTTTTATGCATGTCAAAGATTTCGGAGCATTTTTGGACGATAATCGACTCCTATTTTATGTGATTTACTAAAAATTGCAGAAAATACGAATTCTTATAAACTGTTGCAAAATAAAATAATATACCTACTTAACACGTTTTGTCATCTACATAATTTTATTACTCAAGTAGGTATTGTGCATGATATGTTTGGCTGTTGAGATCGATTACCTGTCTTAGAAGAAAATTTTACTTTATGCTCTAGAGCATAAAATGCGACTTTATGTCGTCTATGAACGACATAAAGGTGCACTTTTTGAGCATGAGAAGTGAAAATAACTATTACCAACTGAAGAACCTTTTGTACGAATACGCCATCTTTAGCTTTAAAACAATTTCGTCAGACTTTAGACATCTTATACGAGTACATATAATCATTGAATCCTCTAATACAAACAAATAATGTCTCGACTCCGGTTTTTGAATTATCCTGTGCCCTATTATGGAGTAATATCTAAAATGTAAAGAGAATAGCAATTAGGTTCTAAAAATTCTTCAAATTAAATTACCCTTTTTATGTTCGTCGGCTGTTCTTTTTCGACCAAAGAGAAACGCGTGTATGAAAAAAATTGTGTACCTAAGTACCCCTACTGATTGCCAATGTAAATATTCTTCTATAAAACCACAATTAAACAAAGATTTATGGTTAAGTTAAAAGAGAAATAGGTAAAAGTAAATTAAATAAAAAAGTTTTTTAAGTTAAAGCTTTTTTATTTCGTCCCCAAATAGAACCAAAAATTTAAAAAATTATTTTAATACTAATTAGAGTCCCATGTTTCATTCTGAAACAGTAATATAAGGAAGACGGGGTTGTAATGTGAGTCTTTTATCGAGTCCTTGTTTTGACAATTTGACCCCATATTCTTAGCTTGATAAGATAACGGACCCAATCATGGACAGTTTAAGATAAAATTTTGCCCTTTTTTCAATAATTTACTGATACGTGTAAAAACTCTTACCGCTAAGCTTGTTAAAACTTGAATGTCTTATCCTTCTTTTACATTTCAAGCGTATTGGAGAAAAGATACTCCGATTGGTTTCTTCATAATTAACAAATTAAAACTAGAGTGTTTTTTCTCCAATCATGGACGGCAGTTCTCTAGTAATGGATCCCCCATTATGGACAGTGAAATAAGTTTGGAATTTTACTTTTAAAGCTTACTGATACTCAATGAGTCAATTTTATAACTATACCCCAAATAAAGCTAGTTTGGGTTATTTTTTTTACCATTGTTTCTTGTAAATTTTGGTTTCGTGAATTGTTCACATGTCCATCATAGGAGGTACGCAGTTTTCCGGTTCCAGTAATGGACACTCATAAAATAACACTACTTCTTTTTATATCTTTGAAGAGCAACAAACTAGCATGTTTTATACCTTATCTCAGGAAAAACCCAATACATTAAAATGCAAACTCATTGAAGGTTATACTGAATACTATTTTTTTATTATTTTATACGTGAACTCAACTCTCTTAGCAACATTACTTCGAGAATTCGTCTTGATATTTTTTCCAGTAAACTGGTGACTTTTATCTTGCCGCCAAATCCTTCATAAATAACCGAATTAAATGAAACTTCCAAAATTAAACAGCTCTATGAAGTGCTAGGTTACGGTAGTACATTGCCGTCAGTTTTTAGAAACTATAGATACTTATTTTTAAGGATTTGTGTTGTTTTATCCATCACCGTCCATTATAGGGTATTTCACATCATGAGTTAAAATGTCCAATATGAATATTAGCGCCATCTAGCTGAGCGTAACCCAAAGGTGTAATGCCATCCAGGCCACCTTACCTTTTTCTGTATGGTACTGAGGTACGTTTTTTTCTTAGACTTTATCCGTTTATGCGGAGTTATATATGTCTTTGGTATAGAATGTGTGTGTGTCTATGTCCTATGTCTATGCTCTTATGGATGATACTTTATATAATAACTGCATCCACCTCGCCGCTCGTTAGCGCCGTTAAGCACTTTTAATTAACCTGATTCGCTTAAGCCAATTTCCCCTTTTAACATTTCGTTGAAAATTGACTGAAACACAGGAATATACTATTCATCACACTCCACGGCTCATGGAAGCCTGGGGTCCGCTTTCACAACTAATCCCAAGACTTAGCCGTTGGCGTAGGCACTAGTTTTTACGAAAACGGCTGCCATCTGATTTTCCAACCCGAAGGGTAAAACTAAACCTTATTGGAATTAGTCCGGTTTCCTCACGATGTGTTCCTTCACCGAAAAGCGATTGGCAAACATCAAATGACATTTCGCACATAAATTCCGAAAAACTCATTGGTGCGAGCCGGGGTTCAAACCCGCGACCTCCGGAACAAAAGTCGCACGTACTTACCGCTGGGCTACCAGCGCTTCATCACACTCGCTCGTAAACGGTGTTATTACATGCCTATACATATACTGATACGTAATGAGCTATTTTACCGCTTCGCGGTAAAGTCAATACCTGGGTAGGGCCTTCCACGACCTGTCAAAAATTAGAAGATAGCGGACGAATGTTCGAAATGTCAGGGTATTTCAGTACAGTTAGTTTAAAATTTGGTTCTTATTTCGCGAGTGTGATGAAAAACATTGTGTATATTCAAACAGCCGTTCGTAATCCGTCACTTTCCGTCCTTAATATACAATGTACTATATATGAACAATTAATATTTGGTTTTAATCCGCGCAAAAAACTAAATGAAAAAGTTAACTGTTCAAACTATTCCAATTCGACTGAAAAAACTAGATCTGTCAAAGAACTTTTAAATCAGTTCAACTCAGTGGCAATACTGGCAATGGCAATTGTCGCGCGGCAGTAACCTTTCGTGCGCTTTCACATTATCCGATCCGATATCGGATGTAGGACCGATATCCCATACATTACAGGCGCCATCTTGGATTTTTTTCTATAGAAATCCTTTCGACATCCGATATCGGATCGGATAATGTGAAAACGGACTTCGCCGTTCATTGCCAGTTCAACAAATTGATGTTGAGTATCAGTGTTGCCAAAGACATAATAATATACAAAGTGCTCGCGAGGAACCCGCATAACTTGAACCACGCGTTTCTGAGGCAAAAAGAAAGAAAAAATGTTATATGAATTTTAAAATTTTTCGCCAAAAAATTTTTTTTTATTTATTTTTTTTTTTTTACTTTTTTGGACGTATTTTCACATAAAAAAATTTTTTTATCCATAAAGTTGGCAATTAAAATGAGTTCCTACATTTATTTTTCTAAAAACCAAATTATTTGGAAGTTTTTCTTGTCACATTTTGACATCTATCAATGACTACTGTGAGACTATGCTCCACAATTGCGCATCAGCGCCGTTAAGAAACCTTTTCTACTGAGTAACAATACGGAAATGTTTTTTTTTAAATTGGCAATAACTCTGAAACTAGACGAAATCTAGAAAAGTTTATATGACATTTTAGTCTTAAAAATGTGACCAAGAATATGCCGTTAAAGTTATATGGGTTCCTCGCGAGCACCTTGTATAACTCCGTATAGACAGATATAGTCTAAGAAAAAACGTACTTCAGAACCATAAAGAAAAAACCGGCCAAGAGCGTGTCGGGCCACGCTCAGTGTAGGGTTCCGTAGTTTTCCGTATTTTTCTCAAAAACTACTGAACCTATCAAGTTCAAAATAATTTTCCTAGAAAGTCCTTATAAAGTTCTACTTTTGTGATTTTTTTCATATTTTTTAAACTTATGGTTCAAAAGTTAGAGGGGGGGGACGCACTTTTTTTTCCTTTAGGAGCGATTATTTCCGAAAATATTAATATTATCAAAAAACGATCTTTGCAAACCCTTGTTCATTTTTAAATACCTATCGAACAATATATCACACGTTGGGGTTGGAATGAAAAAAATATCAGCCCCACTTTACATGTAGGGGGATACCCTAATAAAACATATTTTTCCATTTTTTATTTTTGCACTTTGTCGGCGTGATTGATGTACATATTGGTACCAAATTTCAGCTTTCTAGTGCTAACGGTTACTGAGATTATCCGCGGACGGACGGACGGACGGACGGACGGACGGACGGACAGACAGACAGACATGGCGAAACTATAAGGGTTCCTAGTTGACTACGGAACCCTAAAAAGGCCACAAGAAAAAGAACCATAAAGTACGGTCGGCCTAGGTGGCGTATGCTCGGCTGGATGGCGCTTGTTATATAGTAAACATAGAAACTTTCTTGGAACTAAAAAAGTTCTTCTGAAAAACATGTTTCATTGCAGCGCTTCTTAGTGAGTTATCACCGTAACATCTATTTAAGAACATGCACCAATCAACCAGACACCCATTGCTGACAACCGCATTAAAATCGGTTTAGTTATAGTTTAGGAGGTAATCGGTAACATTCGTTTGCACAAACAAACAAACAAACAAACAAACAAACAAACGCACAATCTCTCATCCTAAACGCATTAACCATTTCTGTAGTAAACATAGGAAACTTTCTTGTAAAAAGGTTCTTTTGAAAAAGTTACCACAATTGAGGAATATATTTTGAAATAACCTCTCACGTTTTAAAGCACACGACGCCAACGATCACGAAGGTAAAATAACCTTTATAACGACTAGAGCCTTTCTAAAGCCAAAAATATATTCTTTATCAAATATTGCAAGAAAATTTCAAAACTTTGTTAAAAATTCCCTTGAAACCTTACATGTTTTATGTTGTTTCTTTTAATAAAATTTATTTCAAGGGAATCTTGTGAAATGTTATGATTGGCGTAACATAAAAAGTTGCAAATTTTCCCAATACCATTTTTAACGTCTTGCTTCATTTGTTTAGATTTTTGTTTTTATTTTACCAAATTACAAGACACGTGCCTTGGTACTTGGCAGAATTTAAAGGGCTGTTTAAGGTGGCACGAGGTCTCCTTTGCGAATTTCATTATAATGTAGAATTTGATGGTGCTTTTTTTACGCACTAGTGCGAGAAGTGGTTCATTACTTGTCTGGTCGAAACTTCGTAGGGCCATCTGTACTGAAAAACGTCGTACGACAGACGGACTTCCTTTTTTCCGCACTTGCATCATCGTAATGCACTATTAATAGGCAACTAAAATACAAGTTCTTGGTCCTCGCTTTGCTCATCTTGGATCTAATCTTTGTACATAACTATGACTCGAATCATGTCGCCAATCGCGACATATTAACGTGAGTATATCTTTATCCGTACAATTAAATATGTCTCACTAAAGTTTTATAATAACCCTTTACAGCACTTATTTACCTTACGTGTAGACCAAGCAGGCAAGCACCGGTATAACGTCAGGCCGTCCTTTTCGCACTATTTGCAAATGAAATGAAAAATGAAAATGAAATATTTATTTTTCAAGTAGGCCTATTAAGCAAAGTAACTCTACTTGCTTTGCATAATACGTCTACTTGAAAAATGCAATAGGCACGCACCGATGCGATATAGTTTATACGACTAGTTAAGTGTAAGTGCTACTTTCCGCAGGTATGTAAAATTCGGCAGTGTTCTAATAGTTATTTGTTATACAAGGGGGCAAAGTTGTATTTTAACGCCGAGTGTGGAATTGAAAAAAGGGCAAGTGAAAGGATTCTATAGTTCTAGAATAGAATCCTGAACTATCGAGTTTTTTAACACACGAGAAGTAAAATATATTTGCACCCAAGTGTAACATAAAACTTTTCCCCTCACTATAGCGAGGAAACTACAGCGCAAAAAAATGCGTTTATCACTGCTTCCAGTAGTTCCACAGGTGGTAAATCATCTTTACTACTAGATTCACCTACTTTTTATAAATTTTAAAGCAGTTTATTTGACTTTATTCAAGGTCAAATTATTTTACTCACTAGTGGATATGCGTTTTACCCGCTGGTATTAAAATGACAAAACACGTGTTTCCGAGCTAGTGAGGGGAAAAAGATTTAAATTGACAGCGTAATACCTGCCAGGTTCAGGGAGGCAGCTAAGCGCACAAAAGCTTATGATGATATCGTTATCGTAATCTAGCTATCTCTATCATCCATATAGGCGCGACAGAGTCAGACTGCGTTTCGACAGGCTAGACGCCTGTCACCCAGTCGTCAACGATTGCCGTTTCGTTTAGGTAGTCAGTGTGCGTAGCCGAATGCACAGACGCTCACGAAACGCTCACGATAATATCTCTTTCGTAGCTATCTATCTCTATCGCTCTTGCGTATTGGCGCGACAGAGCCAGACTACCTTTCTGCGGCGTTTCGATGGCGTTTCGTTTAGCAGAATTGCCATTCGGCTACGGGGCCTGGGCAAGTGGGCAGTCAGGTGTACATGACATATGGCTGCCCAGCAAAAGGCCTGTCAGTTCCATCACATATCATAGATACAGCCAGCATAAAATATTCTGTATACGTAATGGATATATCGTCACTACTTTTAAAAAATCTCGTATCTCACGCTGCTTCTCAAAGTTAAAACGCAGTAAGTCTATATACATTCCATACACACTTAGGTACTACAATTTTCTTTTCATTGACAGACGAAGATACAAGTTTTTTTAAAAGTAGTGACGATATGTCTCTTTTTATTAACCTCCGAAGCAAAAATATTATAAGTTTGACGTGTATGTCTGTCTGTCTGTCTGTTTGTCTGTCTGTCTGTGTGTGTGTCTGTCTGTGGCATCGTAGCTCCCGAACGGATGAACCGATTTAGATTGAGTTTTTTTGGTTTGAAATCTGAGTTAGTCGGGAATGTTCTTAGCCATGTTTCATGAAAATCGGTCTACTATGTCGCGGTCGGGGGTTTTTTCAAAATTTTAATTTTGTGCTTAGGTTATGTATCCAGTCCAGTAACTTACTGAACGACGTATACTTTAACGTTAACTGTACCACGAACCACGGTCCATTTTTTTATGTTATTTGTATAATATTTCACAATTCGTCACAATTTCGTTTTCTTTCAACCGCTTAATTGCCAAGAATGGCACTGAAACTTGAGTAGTTTCATGTGCTCTGCCTACCCCTTTGTGGGATACAGGCGTGATTGTATGTAGGTATGTATAATATTTTATTACACAAGAATTTCCATGTATTTAAGCTAGATATATGTCAAGTCTTAGTTTCTACCTATATCTAAATTAGTTCATGTAAATAAAAGACTTAATTGTTATAATAAACTATAGTAATAAATTATATCTTTATTTGTTTGAAAGATAAAACTGAATTAATAGTAGAGTAGAGTTATATGGCACTTATTTTTGGTTGGTGGGTTTTCTACAAGATATCTTTTCAGGGTTACCTCAAAGTAGTAATAAAGATTAATTACATCGTAATATTGTTTTCCCCTCACTAGCTCGGAAACACGTGTTTTGTCCTTTAATACCAGCGGGTAAAAACGCATTTTATCCACTAGTGGATAAAGTAATTTGACCTTGAATATCGTAATTTTTACTGCTTTAAAATTGATAAAAGTGAGTGAATCTAGTGATGACGATGTTTTACCACCTGTGGAACTACTGAAGGCAGCGATAAACGCATTTTTTGCGTTGTACTTTCCTCGCTATAGTGAGGGGAAAAGTTTTGTGTTACACTCGGGTGCAAATGTATTTTTCCCCTCACTAGCTCGGAAACATGTGTTTTGTCCTTTAATACCAGCGGGTAAAAACGCATTTTATCCACTAGTGGGTAAAGTATTTTGACCTTGAATAAAGTCAAAATAACTGCATTAAAATTGATAAAATTAGGTGAATCTATTAATAAAGATGATTTACCACCTGTGGAACTACTGGAAGCAGTGATAAACGCATTTTTTGCGTTGTAGTTTCCTCGCTATAGTGAGAGGAAAAGTTTTGTGTTACACTCGGGTGCAAATGTATTTTACTTCTCGTGTGTTAAAAAACTCGCAAGTTCAGGATTCTATTCTCGAACCACTCGCTTCGCTCGTGGTTCAACTATAGAATCCTTTCACTAGCTCGTTTTTCAATTCCACACTCGGCGTTAAAATACAACTTTGCCCCCTTGTATAACAAATAACTATTACTTCTCGGGTGTTAAAACTTTTTAACAAAAAATAAAACCGCCTTCAAAAATAAGCGCGTTACAAAACACGGAGAAACTAAAAAGCAAAAAATAATAAACCTTTGAATTCAGATTTCTTATCGTATTGCAATAATCTAAACATCCAAATTATAAACAAATCAATTATTTTTGCAGTCGGTACCAGACCTGTTCGTCGCCTTGCTATTGCCTGTTTGCCCCACCCAACCATACGCAGGCTGGCACCGACTCCAAAAATAATTGATTTGTTTATAATTTGGATGTTTAGATTATTGCAATACGATAAGAAATCTGAATTCAAAGGTTTATTATTTTTTGCTTTTTAGTTTCTCCGTGTTTTGTAACGCGCTTATTTTTGAAGGCGGTTTTATTTTTTGTTAAAAAGTTTATTTATTTGTTGATTTTTAGTGGTTCCTATTGATATTATACGTATCAGTCCGAATACATGTACACTAGTGAAAGAATTATCCTTTAACTCCTAACCATTGAGGAGTTGACCTTCCATCATCAGCTCAGCCACATAAAATTATTACCATCAGGCGTAAATACTGGTTTACCTTTGAAAAATACACTAAAAACATTACATGTGCCTATAACATTTGAAGAGTTCCCTCGATTTCTCCAGGATCCCATCATCAGACCTTGACTTGGTGCCAATGGGACCATCTCGGGGTTATACCCGTTCGATCAAAAAAAAAATTTTGAAAATCGGTCCACAATTCTCGGAGATATCGAGGAACATACATACAAAAAAAAAAAAAAAAAATAAAAAAAAAAACATTCAGTCGAATTGAGAACCTCCTCCTTTTTTGAAGTCGGTTAAAAATACAACTTTGCACCCTTGTATAACAAATCTTTTTTTGCTGTACTTTTAGAATTATGATAGTTTTAAGTAGGTAACCTACTCTATTTATAAATCTGTAATGTAATTTATTTATTTTTTAGTTGAATACCTATGCAATGCACATGATATTATCAAATAATTTCTCTGTTTTAGTTTGTAAGTTATTTTTTCTGCCTGAGATACAGGATCTCCCTAGTTCAGGCACGGACATGGTGAAGCCTATTTTTGTGTTAATATAGTTTATGGCCTGTTTATAACTGCTATTTTTGGTACATGAATAAATGATTTTTATTTTTTATTTTTATTTATAAATAACTATTAAGTTTTACCTCATATTATCACTTTAATATTATAAAGTCCAAGAAGTATTGGAGGAAATGCTTGGAATGGAACACAATGTTTGACTCTAATATTGTTTGAACTAGTAAGGAAGGAGAAAAGAAACAATTTTAAATAACGTATTTAAAGACCGTCAACCAAATCTTGTCACTAGAAAAAGGCGCCAAATTTGAAAAATCGCGGGCTAGCAACACTAGTTTTGAAAATCGGTGGAAGTTCGCGTGTTATTTGTATCTTATCTGTGGAAATCTCCGTCCTACCAAAAAGAGAAATAACTAGCACATATCCGTCCCTTTTTAATACATTATCTAATTCGTAAGGAAGGAGCGAGCCCCTTAAAAAAAATATATCTGTGGCTGTTCGACGTACATTGCTGGTTTTTGTTCGTTTCATAGGGATACCATACTTTAGTTTGATGTACATTGCTACTGCCAAAATTTGGTTGACAGGCTATATTTAAGCTAGATATATGTCAAGTCTTAGTTTCTACCTATATCTAAATTAGTTCATGTAAATAGACTTAATTGTTATAATAAACTATAGTAATAAATTATATCTTTATTTGTTTGAAAGATAAAACTGAATTAGTAGTAGAGTAGAGTTATATGGCACTTATTTTTGGTTGGTGGGTTTTCTACAAGATATCTTTTCAGGGTTACCTCAAAGTAGTAATAAAGATTAATTACATCGTAATATTGTTTTCCCCTCACTAGCTCGGAAACACGTGTTTTGTCCTTTAATACCAGCGGGTAAAAACGCATTTTATCCACTAGTGGATAAAGTAATTTGACCTTGAATATCGTAATTTTTACTGCTTTAAAATTGATAAAAGTGAGTGAATCTAGTGATGACGATGTTTTACCACCTGTGGAACTACTGAAAGCAGCGATAAACGCATTTTTTGCGTTGTATACTTTCCTCGCTATAGTGAGGGGAAAAGTTTTGTGTTACACTCGGGTGCAAATGTATTTTATTTCTCGTGTGTTAAAATACAACTTTGCACCCTTGTATAACAAATAACTATTAAGTTTTACCTCATATTATCACTTTAATATTATAAAGTCCAAGAAGTATAGGAGGAAATGCTTGGAACACAATGTTTGACTGTAATATTGTTTGAACTAGTAAGGAAGGAGAAAAGAAACAATTTTAAATAACGTATTTATTAATAATACTATTCTATGAGTAGTTCACTTATATAACTAATTCACAACACAGTGGTAATTCATATTTGTACCAACCTAAAATAAATAAGTACGTGTGAAGTCTTGAAATTAAGAAAAATTCAGAGAAACATAAGTTACTACATAGTTATCCCACTTAGTCGATTGCTATAAAGCCGCTTGGTCAGTTTATTCATATAAAGATACAAGCACAGAATATATAATAGTACAAGTACAGAAGGCTCACTCCTTTGATGTTCACAAAACACCGCCATTCTAAATTCTTACCTACATTAACAAACGGACCGCACGCGTGCAGACGACATTGAATTCTATTGCGCCGCGCGAAGGTCGTCGCCACTGAATGGGCCGCGAACTCGCGGCCGCCGGCATGTACTTGTAGCGAGGCGAAAGGATCGCGGAGTGAGCCGCCCCTGATACAAGTAAATCTCTCCTTGATGGTAACCGACAAAGCGGGACATTTTACTAAACACACTCACATATTTTTATGGTATAAACACACTCACATATTTTTATGGATAAACGAGCGGAAAGACCGCCAGGGGTGAAAGTGGGCTGCCACCCAAATGGTTCGATTTGAAGGTCGTATCGATCGGTAGACACACCCAGGTGACATGCATTCCACACCGAATTCTCCTCTCTCCATTAGATGACTTCGTTATATCGATCAGGGGGCCGATTTTTAAATCTCGGCCATTCGATTTCGTGAAATTCGTTCAATAATATCTCCACTACTAGCGAATAAAATTCTACTAACAGAATCAAAAACTAGTGGTAAATACCACTTTCTTAATTAGCCTTTTATAGTGTCCCACTGCTGGGCAAAGACTAGTTTTAAAATTACTAGTCGTCCTTTTGTGCGTCCGAAAAATCGATCCCCAGGTTACTTACTTATATACATTTGAAAAGCTATTTTGTCAAACGTCTTTGTATCGAAACTGTAAAATTCTGGCACGCTACAATTCAAAAGAACTGTTTTCATGACCCTCTGCATCGTTCTTTTTCTTCATCAAACATGGAATTTCAATAAACTTAGACGTTCTGATCAAAGTCTCCGCGTCTTCAAAGGTGTGAGGAAGTTGCTTGGCAGCCGTTTCTGGAAGGCCTATAACTATCAGAATCCCCGACCCGGCCACCGCACCCACGATCACGAGGGGCAACCACGTGTAGTAAATCTCTAAGTAAACTATGAAAGGCGAGATAACCGTAGCGATGTAACCGCAGATGTGTACTATGGACATGCCAGTGCCCCTCACCGCCGTTGGCAGCATCTCGGTGGCCCACTGCATGACCGTGTTGCAGGTGATGTTGATGGCGAACCTGGCCACCACCGCGCACAGCACCGACGACAACCCCCCGCCCAGAAACGCTGTCAGCACACTGAACACACAAGCGATAGCGAACGTCGACACTGCCAACCACTTCCGACCCGTCAGGTCTAAGATAAATGAGACCAGTACCAATGAAGGAAACTCAGTAAAAGAAATAACAGAAAATGATACAAAGAAATCAAACTCCAGCTGCCCTATGCTTCTTATCAAAGAGTCAAACGTAATCGTGCAACACATATAACCCATACAAACACAGATGAACATGTTCCTCAGAAGTCGTCGCTTTATAAGATCAACTGCCCCGTACTTGGCATCCACTTTCTGTTTAGAGAGGCTTGCTTTAAATTGTTCTATCAGCTTCGACGGCACTTCCTTCTTGTTAACTTGACCAATTCTCTGGATTTTTATGATTGCGTCATCCACTCGTCCGACTGACATTAACCACCGGGGACTCTCCGGCATCAATAAAGGTGCGAACACTGCGAATATCATCGGTATACACGTGGCTAGAGAAAATAATTTCCAATCGTTGCAGGCGAGAGCTATCCACGGATAAACACAAACCGCAATAGTATAGAAAATAGCAAACGGTAGATTCGCTATGATCGTCCTATATTTTGGTGCGACGTACTCCAGCACCAAGAGGTACACCATCAGCATGGAGTTGTCCCAGGACATTCCCATGAAGAATCTGCAAACTGCGAACTGGACAAAGTTTTTTGCGAAGATAGTGATGACGCCAGACACGCCTCCGATCACGTTGCAGACAGCGGCGGCGGGGAGCCGGCCGTAGCGGTCCGCGATCCAGCCAATCAGGAAGCCTCCGACGATGGAGCCGACGAAGAAGATGGACTGCGCAGAGGCTTGGTAGCTGTCCTTGTCGCACACCCACCCGAGCTCGCTGGTGATGGTCGGGTAGGGGATCTCGGTGGAGTTGAACTCCCAGCCGTGGCGGCAGGGCTCGGTGCGCCAGGAGGGGTCAGGCGCGGTGCGGCCGGCGACCAGCTCGGCGCTCCAGTTGGCGACGTACGCCGAGCACTGCGAGTAGCCAAACCTGGCGTCCGTGTCAGCGGGGATGGCCAGCGCTCGCCGCTGCAACGCAGTCAGGTTCGCCAGCTCGGGGACATTGCACCAATGGTTCGGCGAAACTTCAGTTATAAACAACTGTTGGAAATACGACACTACTCCGAAAGCGTAGAAGGGAAAAGTCGATATGAACAGGATCTTCTGATAGAGGCCGAACTCGCCAGCTGATGACAAAAGGTCGTCGTAGGTGACATCTTCGGATTCATTTTCTTTTATATCTGACAGGGTCGGTCTACGTCGCCCTCCTCGGGTTTCCATTTTCTGCATTTCTGCTTCGTGCGATGAACTTATGGTGTTAGCGGAGAACTGCCGGGTGATAATAGTTTTATATTGTGCAGTAGTATAGTATAAACCCGAGATAAGTCTATTTGTATATTTTAGTCACGCGGTATCTCGTAAATAAACAGCGGACAATTATACACGATTTTAAATTCTGACGCTTATCTTAATATATTATGACGTAAAGTAATATATTTTATGCTCGGAAATGCCCGAATTTTGTAAGTAAATCTAAAATGGGAAGTCCAAGTATTTTATCCTGTTTGTATAGTTAAAACGTAGACTGAGTTATCATTATCAACCTGTAGGAGAAAAGATAGATAAAAGTATTGTACGTAATACATTTACACAGACACGGAAACATAGCAAACTATGTTGTAATATTTTAAAGGAATTACCAAAGAGAAAAACGCGAGACAAGTTTTGTTTGTCCATGTCTTGCCATGGTAATTGCGGAACTGCAGAGCGCAGGCGCGCAGATTACCACCCCAACCCCACGTTACTTTCTTGCTTTCTATAACTAACAAGATACTTATAGGGAACTTTCTTATACCATAAATTAAATATAACAAGATCATACCATCCCATACATTAAGATGCGACCGTCTACGAACGCGCTTACACTCCACCACACATAGATGGCGCCACAAAAATGCCTTGTTGCCACCGATTATTTGTAGATTGGCATTAACGGCTCAGCCACGAGATTGGGCTAAGCGCGACAGCGGTGAGCGGCGGCCATACATTGGAGCGAGACACAGCGATGGGATTTTTCATTCGCTCGTATGGCTGCCGCTCACCGCTGTCACGCTTAGACCAATGTCGTGGCTGGGCCGTAAGTGTCAATTCCGAGCCGTAAATCTATGTCAAAAGTGACACTTAACGCCATCTACAACTATAATCGAAAGCTACAAGACATTTTTTTGTGGCGCCATCTATGTGTGGTGGAGTGTAAGCGCGGTCTTAGGCGGTCGCATTTTAATGTATGGGATGGTATGATCTTGTTATATTTAATTTATGCTTATACTAAAAATAAAATTATTTTTCAGTACAGATGGTGTTTTTTTTACGCACTAGTGCGAGAAGTGGTTCATTATCTGCTAGGTTGAAACTTTGGAGGCTCATCTGTACTGAAAAACGTCGTACGATACACGTGCGAAAAGGAAATTCGTAACTCGTGTCGATTTAAAACACTCCCTTCGGTCGTGTTTTAATTTATCGCCACTCGTTTCGAACTTCCTTTTTTACGCACTTGTATCGTAATGTACTATTATATCATGCGCGAAATAAAGTATCAGATAATTATAAATTGGTCGTGACTCGTTTTCTTATTAATTCCTTAATAGGGAATCGTTTTGACAGTTCTTAAAAAGAATGTGATTTGATTAGTAAAGTAGCCTATTACGCATGTGTGCCGCCTCCTTTTTAACCCCCGACGCAAAAACGAAGGGGTGTTATAAGTTTGACGTGTCTGTCTCTGTGTTTGTCTGTCTGTCTGTCTGTTTGTCTGTTTGTCTGTCTGTTTGTCTGTGGCATCGTAGCTCTCGAATGGATGAACTGATTTTGATTTAGTTTTTTTTTTAGCCAGTGGACAACTCTGTACTGTGTTGTTAGAAATAAGAATGATACCTCAGTGTGCGTAGCCGAATGTACAAACGCTCACGATAATATCTCTTTCGTAGCTGTCTATCTCTATCGCTCTTGCGTATTGGCGTGACAGAGACAGACTACATTTCTGCGGCGTTTCGGTGGCGTTTCGCGTCGCACAGGTGAAATTCGGCTACGGGGCCGGGATGTGAACTTGTACAATGCCTCAAGGGCCTATTTTAGATAATTTATCATCCTCCTTGCGTTATCCCGGCATTCGCAGCGGCTCATGGGAGCCTGGGGTCCGCTGTGACAACTAATCCCAAGATTTGGCGTAGGCACTACCTAGTTTACGAAAACTGCCATCCGACCTTCCAATTTTAGATAATTATAAGCTAGCTTTTAAGCTTAGTCTTAGTTTCTTACCTATATAATTATATAAATACACTTGTAGATGCTTGATTTCGATTTCAATGTAAATCCATAATAGTACATTACAAAAGAAGTACAGAACAATAAATTAAAACACGATCGAATATCCTTCCCATCCTTCAATATTATTTTATAGGCGGCCGAGAAAATGAAGGTCGGAAAATACAGCGGTCTCGGCGCTGAATATATTTTTTCCCCTCACTAGCTCGGAAACACATGTTTTGTCCTTTAATAACAGCGGGTAAAAACGCATTTTATCCACTAGTGGGTAAAGTAATTTGACCTTGAATTAAGTCAAATCAACTGCTTTAAAATTGATAAAAGTAGGTGAATCAAGTAATAAAGATGATTTACCACCTGTGGAACTACTGGAAGCAGTGATAAACGCATTTTTTGCGTTGTAGTTTCCTCGCTATAGTGAGGGGAGAAGTTTTGTGTTACACTCGGGTGCAAATGTATTTTACTTCTCGTGTGTTAAAAAACTCGCAAGTTCAGGATTCTATTCTCGAACCACTCGCTTCGCTCGTGGTTCAACTATAGAATCCTTTCACTTGCTCGTTTTTCAATTCCACACTCGGCGCTAAAATACAACTTTGCCCCCTTGTATAACAAATAACTATTATATGCGGCCGAGAAAATGAAGGTCGGAAAATACAGCGGTCTCGGCGCTGAATATATTTTTATTCCATTCGGCGTCGAGACCCTTGGTCCGTGGGGCCCTGGCGCTCTGAGTCTCTTCAAAGATTTATCGAAGAGACTAAGAGACGCCCCACCGGAGACCGAAGAGCTGGCAGCTTCCTTGCTCAGCGTATTAGCTTGACAATCCAGCGAGGAAATGATGCCAGGTCTTCGGTACTATGCCACAGGGGCCGGTTTTAGATTTATTTTACTTTAATTTTAGATTTATTTAGTTTAATTTTTATTTTAAGTTTAATTTTAGATTTACTCAGTTTAATTTTACTTTATTCTAATATGTAAAATTTAGCAATACATATTATTTTATTTTTTTGATTTGTTTTCAGCAAATTGAAAACGGACATCTAACCTTAAGTTCCTTCAAAGTAAATACTTAGAATCGTCGATTTCCCAACGAGTTAGAAACTTTATCAAGAATTTATTTCTAAAGCAAATATTCTCAGAAGCTCTACAACGTTCAAAGTAGGAAAATATTTCACAATCTTTACTGAAATAAATCAACAATGACATTTTCATTTTACGATTTAAAAACAGGGTACTTCGAAGGTTTCTTCTGATTATGCGCGATAGGGTATAAATGTGGTGTTCTTAAGTAAAATGTACCAGGTTGTATCGTAGCATATTATCTGCTGCCAAGCTTGAAGTTCCCACTTCCAAAGAGGATCGAGTATTAAATCCGGTGTGCTTAAGTACACTGAGAGAAAAAACAATCAGTTTTCATGTTCGTTCAACAAGTTTTTTGGTTAAAATAGCGCCTACGTGCTCTTTGGTTCAAACAACAAGCTACTTGTCATTTGAATCGGCAATATATTTGAATCAACAAGTCGATTTTATAAAAACAACCTGACACATATTGTTTTAAACATACGTTTGGCTGATTCAAACGGATAAACCGCAACAAGTCGAACTTGTTAAATTCACAATGCAAATTTCTCTCAGTGTAAAAGGTACCAGGTTGTTTTAACATAAGGACGAAATTTTTAGTAACGCCATCTACATTTGCCGTGCATTTAGGCGGTCGCATTTTTTTGTATGGGATGGATATATATACTAAATCTATAATCTCTGATTTTACCAAATGTCACATTCTGACTATATCCAAACTTCCGTATAATACCCGCCCCCCGAACTCCGTAAACGAAGCCACAAAGACCTATCTACCTATCAATGAAGCGTGTCGTCTTGTTTTGTAATCAACATCATCATTCCCTTGCCGTTCCCATTATTTGGGGTCGGCGCAGCAGATCATCTTCCTCCATTTCATTTCTCTCTATCAGCCGTCATTTCCATACTAACACCTTTCACTCTCATATCATTGTTCACACATTCCATCCATCTTTTCTTAGGCCTTTCACTACCATTGTATCCATCCACCTTCATATTTACCACTCGTTTTATAACATTGGTTTCATCCCTCCGCATTATATGCCCATACCATGCTAATCTACTTCCTCTCACCTTCTTGGAACCAACATGAGTCTGGATTACACGTGATCAAAAATTTTCAGGGTAATAACTACAAAAGTTTCAATTGCATAGCTCTTATAACCGTCCTGGCAGCATTTGTTTTGTTTTTGAGTTTGGAACCTTTTGTTACTTTACCAAAGTTTAAATAGGTACAAAAAATTGTACAAGAGGACTGAGGAGGATAATTTAAATTTTACCTATATATCTTAAATAAAATAAGTAATAATTATTGCGGACAAATACAGATCAACTTAGCCCAAACTTAGCCCCAAACTTAGCAAAGCTTGTACCTACTATGGGTGCTAAGCGACAATACATAAATAGATAAATACATAGAAAACTATGCATGAAAGTAAGCATATTCTCAGAGATTGACCCGGCATATCAGTAGTCGCAGAGTGGATTTTGCACAGTTTAGTGTTAAAATGAAACGTGAAATCAAAATAAAAGCTTATAATGTTACTTTTATATATTATTACAGTATTTCATAGTCACTTAATCCCACTGCCAGCCGCCTTGAGCCCAAAGGGCGAACCAGCCGCCGTGTTGAAGTAATACTGGCCAGGACTGCCGGCACTGTTGCCCATGTAAGCTACTTCGTTACTGGCACATACTCCGTTTTGGAACAGTGTGCGGTTTTCGCATTTGCGGGCTGAAATAAAGGTAAAGGTTATTTTCATTTGACAGAGATGTCTAGTATCAGTGGATAATTAGTGTTTTTCCACGGGAAAACCCTTTGGCACAGGTCTCAAAAAGTACCACCTGTAAGATTATCTTTTTGCTTTTTTTTTGCACAAAATTTTTAGGACTATCGGATGGCGATGAGGTTTGAATTCAATATTTTTTTTAAGTTTTACTTGTTAACGGGTCAAAAAATTTCGAAACAATTTCGTTACGTTGTTTCACGTTTATCCATATTAATATTATAATTGGGAAAGTGTGTGTCTGTTTGTTTGTCCGTCTTTCACGGTAAAACGGAGCGACGAATTGACGTGATTTTTTAAGTGGAGATAGTTAAAGGTATGGAGAGTAGTAGTAGTAGTAGTAGTAGTAGTAGTAGTAATCACTTTATTGTGTACAACAGTTTTATATACAATTTGTAGGTACAGAGATACAAAGGCGAGCTTATCCCAGAGTGACATAGGCTACATTTTGTCTCTTTCTAACGCGAGCGAAGCCGCGGGCAAAAGGTAGTCACAATATAAATGTAACATGACAATGAATTTCGTGGCAATATATCTAGCGAAGGTTACACAAGAGTATCATTATCAAACATAACATTTTAAATATTTCAAGTTGATTTTCCAAAACATGTTAATTAACCAAAATATAGGATTAAAGACTGTTAATGATTCTACTTATTTAATCTGATGCGGATGATATTATGTAAAATTAATCCTTTGGTATAGTTAAAATTTTCTGATGTGTCCTGATTATAATAGTAAGGACCTACTTAAACTGTTTTTTCTACTGTTATTCGTCATTTACAGGGTCGTGCATAGATCTTTAAAACCCTACATAAAAGTCTATTCCCAAAGCCAGCGTCCGACGGCTTTCAGCGCATGCGCGCAGTATCGAAAAAACTCAAAACGCATTGTTTGGCTCCGTAACCATGGCAACGCATTGTTATAACGATACTGTGCGCGTGCGCGGGAAGGCTTTGGGCAGCTGAGCTGACAGTGCAAACATTTGCGTCAAAATAAAGGAAACAGTGTGAATTTCACGAAAGATACTCAAGAAAACTTTTAACTGAGTCAAAAAATACTCTTGGAGTCTCAATAACAATTTTTGGCTTCGCCTCAAATTTTACCCACGCCACTCGTCTTTTTTGACCTCCTTTAAACGCCTGTTGCATAATAGTTATTCGTTATACAAGGGGGGCAAAGTTGTATTTTAACGCCGAGCGTGGAATTGAAAAACGAGCAAGTGAAAGGGTCGTTTCGCTCATGGTTCAACTATAGAATCCTGAACATGGCGAGTTTTTCAACACACGAGAAGTAAAATACATTTGTACCCGTGTGTAACACAAAACTTTTCCCCTCACTAAAGCGAGGATATTACAACGCAAAAAAACGCGTTTATCACTGCTTCCAGTAATTCCACAGGTGGTAAATCATCTTCATCAGTTCATCACTAAATACATCCACTTTTATCAATTTTAAAGTAGAAAATTTGACTATATTCAAGGTCAAATTACTTTATGCACTAGTGGATAAAATACGTTTTTACCCGCTGGTATTAAAGGACAAAAGACGTGTTTCCGAGCTAGTGAGGGGAAAAATACTATAATGTGATTTATTATTTTTGCTATGTATTTAGCAAACGAATTCGTGTGTTTGGGAAATTTATTATATAAATAATATAAAGTATTCCACTGTATCCCACTGCTGAGCAATGGCCGCCCCTCAAATTGCCATTCGTTTCTGTTAATTGTTCGGTCTATCCACTCAAAAAGAAGTCCAAGTTATTCCGCATGCGCGGATCCAGGGGGGGGGTCATGGGGGTCCATGACCCCCCCCTGGAGCCTGAGTTGGCCATACAAATAGACCACGTGACTCCCCCCCTTGGGGCCCCGGTCCTTTACCACGTGACCCCCCCCTGGGCACGAAGCTGGATCCGCGCTTGTTATCCCGCCATCACCTATATGGTCTCCCGTATCCCCGATTAGACTCAAGGAGTTACAACTTCGTGGTTATTTTGTCCCAAAAGTCATCACATACAGCAGACCTGACCAGCCCAGTCCTACTCCAACAAAGCCGTAGGTATTTTTTTTAACTAAACTTAAAGTTTTAGCAAAGACTAACTCCGTATAGTCAGATAAAGTCTAAGATATAACTCCGTATAGACAGATAAAGTCTAAGAAAAAAACGTACCTCAGTACCATACAGAAAAAGGTACGGTGGCCTAGATGGCATTACACCTTTGGGGTACGGTCAGCTAGATGGCGCTAATATTAATATTTTGACATTCTAATACATATCAAGCTAAGAATATGGGCCAAATTGTCAAAACTGAGGTTCAAAAATTTTAAGCCTGTGTCAAGAGATGGCAGTCTATGCACTGTGATTACACATTTTACTTCGACAGTAACTCTCTTTAATACTCGATCCTCTTTGGTTGTATTTACTTTAAACTTCCAAATTCAAAACTATACTTACTTACGTACCTATTTGGCTGGCGCAATAACCCAAAATTAATTTCGGCCTCCGCTTTGCTCGGTCTTGAGACGTATCGCGCCAGCTTTTGCCGACGCCGAGCTCCCTGAGGTCAACCTCCACTCTATCCGCCCAACGACATTTTGTTGAATGCAAAACTAGCCAACTTAAAAATTCGGTTTCCGTTTTGAAGAATACTGCTTACCAGGGAAACTCTCGTGCGCGTTGATGGCCTCTGCAAAGAGCTCCCAAGCCCGTGTGTGGTCACATGTGGCTAATAGGCAGCCAGGCTGCGTCATACCGCCGTTGGGGTAGAAGTCTTTGTGTCCTGGGGAAGATCAGAATGATTTAGTTTTTAAGTTTATTTTAGTGAGTTTTTGGTCAGTTTAGTAGTTTGGGTAAACGCTTTTTTTTATATAGCCTATATATTGTTTCCCACTGCTGGGCAAAGGCCTCCCCTGTTTTCCGCCACTCTTCACGGCTCTTTGCATATCGGTATCTTTGCTTTGGGAATACGCTTATCATCAATTATACCTAACAAATATATTATATTGTCAAAAGATCAAGCAGTTTTTTACGAGTACCGAGGTTTACGAGTAATAGTTATTTGTTATACAAGGGGGCAAAGTTGTATTTTAACGCCGAGTGTGGAATTGAAAAACGAGCAAGTGAAAGGATTCTAAAGATCTTTTTCTAACTGTATTTCCAAAAGGGGAAGGCAAGCATACGATACTGTTCAAGTTTCAGTATCCCTTTTAACAAAGGGTTAGAATATAAATACAAGTTGTTAGATCATCGGGCACACCATAGGCTAGTTTCCTGTAATTAGAATAAAATATTTTATGCAGTGCACGAAATAAAGCACCACATAATTAGAAGAAAAATATGGACAGTTAGTTATATTTAAACATAATTTATATTTAATAAGTCAAAGAGAAAGATATAAAGTAAATGAATTGACCGTGACGTCACTCCTCAGTATTTCATAGTAATTCCATATTAGCAAATCGTTTTGACAGTTCTTAAAAATAAGCTGATTTGACTAGTAGGAAACTAGGCAATCCAGTCTCTCACAGTCGACTTCTGCGACATCCACAAGAGGAAAGGTGGTGGTAAAATTTTATTAGCAAATTTTACCATATTGCAAATAATTTACAAAAAATCTTAACAAATTATATAGTGCAATGAGTATAAGAAGGCATGGTTTACCTGGGGTGCGGGATTGGTAGACCTCCTCGTGGTGCACCCTGGGAGGGGGAGAATAGCAGCTCTGTTGCGCGTTCGCTATTCTCCCTCTGCGAACTACCGATCACAGAGGGAACAGTAGAAGAGTTTACTCCTGCGTGGGCCATGTGCCGTGTCACGGTAGCGGGTTTAGATGCGGGGCAGGGGCATTTGCCCTCCTGCTGTGACTTGGGAGTCAATCGTCTAACCAACGATAAAGGGCGGGTTATTTATTACTTCCTTCTTTTTTCTTTTTTTTTTTTTTTATTCCATTCTTGTCTTCTTAAAAAAAAAAAAAAAAACCTCGGTTCTGACCGGGGCCGTATATAACTGCTCTGCATCATCTCATGGGTCCTCCTTCTGGAGTCGGCCGGTTTCGTCAGTCCCTTTAGTGGGCATAAACCAACTCCAGCATGGGGATAACCACCCCCCCATGGCAACAAAGAGTCGACCCGTGATCTGGTGTGGAGGAGGTCTACGGTGCAAAAAAAGTTAGCCTTAAGTGTGTCGTCCTTAGGTTAGGGCAAGGCATCAGTGCATCCTCGATGTGTATGAGTAACCACGGAAGTGCTAAGAGGTTCGGCAGCAAAGACCATGTGCCCCGTCTAACGTCACCCATATGTCTCTGACCTATGGGGCGTGTCGATTCGGGGATCTTGGTGTAATTCGTCACTGGCCTCGACCCCAAGTATGTGGCGAAAATCACCGCTCAGGTGTTACTGGATGCGGCGCGTGTTTGGTTTCCCGCGTTATTTAATGACGGGAAATTGAACAGGCATAAACGGCGTTTGCCTATGTGCAAATCCCCGAACGCGTGACGGAGCCACGGGTATCGGGAACATTCCAGCGAACGAAGTCTAGTAGTCGTAGTGGAATGCGCCGTCTTTGCTGTCCCCTACAGTTCTGGGCCCGCGTAGGAAGAGGCGAACCCTGTACCCTTTCCTTTTCTTTTTATATGCAGTACAACTTAATTCTCATGGCTGACATGAGCGAAAAAAAGAGTGTGGCTATGCCGGACGGAAATCGCCAAGAGACCTCCTCGATGAGCGGGAGTGCACCTCGAGGACGCAAAGCGTTGGCTGGGGCCAAGAGGGGGAACCCCTACCTTAGGGGTGACTCGGAACCCGAGCCGAAAATAAATACGGCTCGCAGAGGGAGAAAATCCGCAGGAGTGGGGACATCTGCTCCCCGCTTCAAATTAAAAACCCCTTCTAGCGGGGGAAAAAAAGCGGCAGGAGCTTACGCGGGAATGTCGGCCGCCCTTGAAAAGCTACGAAACTCAGTCGGGTCGGACTCCGAGGGGGGAGACGAGGAGGCCACGGAAGACCAATGGAGTGAAGGGCGGGCCTCTCCGTTCTCCAACGAGGATCCGATTGAGGCAGTACGCCGTGCCGCTCAAACGGTCCTGACCGAAACGGCCAAGTCCCGTAATATCCAAGTGGGTGTTAGGGGTAATATTAACAACGCCTGCCAAAAAATAGTAGATGCATTGGAACAGCTACAATCGCGGCAGGAAAGTGACGAGATCCGCTCCTTAAGAGCGGATAACAAAAGGATGCGTGAGGAACTGGCGCATATGAGGTCGGAGACAACGGCGCTCCGAAGGGCCTTCTCCGAACGGGGGAATGCGTCTGCCGCGGAGGATCCAAATGGTGGGCAGCCGGATAATAACCGAGGGGAGTTAAAGGCTGCCCTTGCCAGTTTCAAAGAGGAGCTCTCTAGGGAGCTATTCGTTTCCCTGGGGGGGATGGTGAATGCGAGGTTGGAGGAGGTCCGAAACCGCCTCCCCCCAGAGCCAATCCTACGCCCGCCCTTGGCAGCGGACAGGCAAGGGATAGCCGCGCCCACTGACAGACCATCCTCCTCGTCGCAACCGAACCCGCAAACGAGGGCTAAAGGAGGGCCGACCGGAGGGAATGGCAGCCAAACGGGGTCGAATTTAATGCCCCCAGCGAGGCCTGCGCCAGCACCAACGGCAAAGAAACCAGTGGCAAGTGGACCGAAGAAGGGGGCTACTACCCAGCCCCAAACTCTCAGTCAGGTCCCTGCCACACAGAAGGATTGGGCGACTGTGGTGAAGCGAGGGGCGAAGAAGACCTCCGATTCCCCCAAGGCACAGACGGCCAAACTGGCAGCACCAAAGGCACCACCAAAGAAGCTGGCGGTGCCGAAAACGGCGGCGGTAGTGGTGGCCCTCAAGCCGGACACGACAGAGTCGTACGCCTCTGTCATGCTGAGGGCCACGAAAGCAGTCAGGCTGGAGGAGATCGGCCTAGAGAATGTCCGAATTAGGAAAACGGCGGACGGGGCCCGTATCCTGGAGGTGGATAGGGCTGACAACGGTCGCTCTGCCGATGAGTTGAAGGCGCGCCTCGAGTCGGCAATCGGGGATGCAGCCAGAGTCTATAGACCCGTCAAGCTAGCGCGCATACGGGTCTCCGGCTTAGACGAGGCTGCCACTCCGGAGGCAGTGGCTGGGGCGATTGCCGCTAAAGGGGGCTGCTCCGTTGCGGATGTAAAGGTGGGAGACATCCGCTTCGGATTCAACGGTACCGGATCAACCCTGGCCCAATGCCCCATCGAGGCAGCAAGCGCGGCGGCAACAGCAGGGAGAGTTACAATTGGGTGGTCGGTGGCCCGAATCGTTGCTCTCGAGCCGGAGGCGCTCAGATGCTATAAGTGTCTGAGCGTGGGGCATACCAGGGCCACGTGCCCCTCATCGGTCGATCGCGGAAACCTCTGTTTTCGCTGCAGTAAGCCGGGCCACAAGGGGGCGGAATGCCAGGCCGAGGCCTTTTGCGCGGTCTGCCACGTGGCAAAGCTGCCAGCAGGACACCGAATGGGAGGCCTCTCTTGCCACCCACCAAACGTAAGAGGTGTGGAGGCTCGTCCTGGAAATCGCGGCGCCCTTGATGCGGCCCCCGTGGCTGTCAGGCCTCCGGGCTCCTCCGAGGAACACCTCATGGACGTCTAATGTCAGGACACTTACATCAAGGTCCATGGGAGGTGTTGCAGTGCAACATTAACCACTGCGCCCGCGCTCAGGATTTGCTCATGCAGAACCTGGCGGAGTGGGGAGTTGCACTGGCAGCGGTGGCGGAGCCCTACGCTGTCCCCCCTCGGCCCAACTGGGAGGGGTCCAGGGATGGCAGCGTAGCGTTGGTGGTCCCAACAGCAGGGGAGGTCCTCTCGGGGATTGAGAGAGGGGAAGGTTTCGTAGCGGATAAATGGGGGAAAATAGTGGTTGTAGGAGTTTACTTCTCCCCCAATAGACCGCTGGCCTCCTTCCAGAGATTCCTGGGGAACCTAGAGAGGGTGGTGCGAAGAGCTGGCCGGGCGCCCGTCTTGGTGTTGGGGGACCTCAACGCCAAGAGCCGGGCATGGGGGTGTCCCAATACCGACAGGAGGAGCCGAGCTTGAGGACTGGTCGACGACGGTGGACCTACGCATCCTTAACCGGGGCAACACGCAAACGTGCGTTCGTTGGAATGGAGGGTCCATCGTTGATGTGTCCTTCGCGACCCCCCTCCTGGTGACCCGCGTTGCCGATTGGAGGGTGCTACAGGACGAGGAGACCCTCTCGGATCACCTCTACATTCGTATGACGGTCTCCCAGACACACAGTGGACCGCCGCCTAACCCCGGCCACCGAAGGGGTGACCGATTCCCCAGGTGGTCGCTGGCCCGCCTCGATAGAGCAATGGCGGAAGAGGTTGCCATTGTTGAGGCCTGGAACGCCCCCCCGCAAGCCCCCACTAGCGTAGAGGAGCGGGCAGCCCACCTACGCCGGTCACTAATGGCTGTGTGCGACGCCTCCATGCCTCGAGCCCGGCCATTTCAAGGCAGACGCAAGGTGTACTGGTGGAGTCCGGAGATCGCTGACCTCCGTACGGCTTGTAATGCCGCTCGGAGGGCCTATACCCGCTGCCGAAGAAGGAGGCACACCCTGGAGGAAGAGGGGGTCCTCCACACCATCCTTGGGGAAAAGAAACGGGCGCTTCGGAAAGCCATTGAAAGGGCCAAGACTGAGCGGTGGGAAGAGTTCCTCGCAACTCTTAATAGAGATCCGTGGGGGCGCCCATACAGAATGGTGCGCAATAAGCTGCAGTGTGCACCCCCCATGGACTCTATGGAGCCACAGCTCCTCCAAACGGTGGTAGAGGGCCTCTTCCCTGAGGCACCGGAGTTCGTCCCGCCGGTGATGGCCCCCCGGAAGGACACCCAGAGGGGCCTCTCATCATCCCCCAGTCACGGACGACGAATTTGAGTGGGCAGTGGAGCGGGTCAGGGCTACCCGCAAGGCCCCGGGACCGGACGGAGTGCCAGGGAGAGTTCTCTTCTTGGCCCTGAAACACCTGGGAGACCGCCTCAGGGCCCTCCTGGAGGACTGCCTGGTCGAGGGGACCTTCCCGGGACTCTGGAAGGAGGGACGACTATGCCTCCTCCGGAAGCAAGGACGCTCGCCGGACTCCCCAGCCGGCTACCGCCCCATCGTCCTGCTGGATGAGACCGGGAAGCTCTTCGAGCGTATCCTGGCCTCCCGCATCCAGCGGCACCTCGAAGGGACGGGCCCGAACTTAAGCGGCAATCAGTTCGGGTTCCGTGGGGGAGGTCCACGCTGGACGCCGTGGGAACCCTCAGAGCATTTAGCGAGCTGGCGGAAGAACAGGGACAGGGAGTCGTGGCGGTGTCTCTCGATATCGCTAACGCGTTCGGCTCCCTCCCCTATGCGGTGATCGCAGAGGCACTCCGCTACCACGGGGTGCCTCTGTACCTAAGGAGGATAGTAGAGCACTACCTGACGGGGCGGGTGGTGCTCTACGAACAGGGGGGTGTACGGAGGGCGAGGGTCATGACTTGCGGGGTTCCACAGGGGTCCGTCTTGGGGCCCCTCCTGTGGAACCTCGGTTATGACTGGGTCCTCCGCGGGGCACAACTCCCTTACATGGTCACGCTGTGTTATGCGGATGACACACTGGTGGCTGTGCGAGGGCGGGAGTTGGAGGAGGTTCTCAGGAGGGCGGCGGTGGCGACGGAGCTCACCGTCCACCGCATCGGGCTCCTCGGGCTGCGGGTCGCCATCGCAAAGACCGAAGCCATGGTCCTGGGGGGCGTGAGGCGGTGGAGGCTACAGGCAAACACGGCGCTGAGGGTGGAGGGCCAGTCTGTCCAAGTCAAGGCCAATATAAAATACTTGGGCCTTGTCCTGGACAGAAAGTGGACTTTTGAGGAGCACTTCGCAAGACTCGCTCCTCGTCTCGTGGGTGCTGCCTCGGCGCTGGGCAATCTGCTGCCCAACTTGGGAGGGCCGAACGCCCCTGCAGGCGGCTGTTCGCGGGGTCGTCCGGAGTATGGCGCTCTACGGAGCGCCAATCTGGGCCGGAAGGCTGCGAGAACGCACCAAGGCGTTACTCCGTCGGCCCCAGAGGGTCGTGGCCCAAAGGGCAGTCAGGGCCTACCGCACCACTTCCCATGCCGCAGCCTGCCTCCTCGCTGGCACGCCCCCATGGGAGCTGGACGCGGTGGTCCTAGCCGAAAGGTACCAGCGGAAGGTGGCAGCGAGGAGCCGGGGAGAGCCGCCGGACCCCGAAGAAGAGGAGCGGCGCGGGCAGCTGAGGAGCACCTGCGCCAACAATGGAGGGACGCCCTGGAGGATAGCCTCTATGGAACGCGAACCATAGGAGCCATCCTTCCTGTCATGGAGGACTGGCTAGGAAGAAGGAGGGGGGTCCTCACGTACCGGTTGACTCAGGTGGTGACCGGGCACGGGTGCTTTGGACACTACCTGCACCGGATAGGGAGAGAGCCGAGCACCCAGTGCCTGGACTGCGGTGTGGAGGACGATACGGCCCAGCACACCCTTGAGGAGTGTAGTCGCTGGGCCGTGGAAAGGGCTGCGCTGGTCGCAGCCACAGGACTGGTGGACCTCTCGCTGCACAGCGTCATAGGGGCGATGCTGAGCAGCGAGAGAAGATGGGATGCGGTGGCCTCCTTCTGTGAAGACGTCATGTCACAGAAGGAGGCGGCGGAGAGAGAGCGCGAAGCTGCGGCTTACGCGCTGCCTCTCCGTCGAAGACGGCAGGGTCGAAGGCGACGAGCATTCTTGCGCCACGACCCTTAGTGGGGCTAGCGGGTACGGGACCCGCATTGCACCGGCCCCACTAACCTCGTCGAGGGAGGGATCAAGCGTTTCTGATCCCTCTCTCCCTAACCTGTGCGGATGCCCTGTGACAATTCGGGGCTGCCGGAGGGCGCCATGGTGGACAGAGGAGACCCGATGATCCCATGACGCCCTCGCGAACGGCACAGAGGGCGACAGCATTTGTATGTACAACTTTAACATACTCCTCATCTCCTTGGTCTAATCGGGCTCCAATGTCCACATTACTAAAGCAGGGTCCTGGAGGATCTAAGCCTGTAATACGGGCCGCTTCCAGTGGGCTATTTCATCAGATTGACACTTGACGCTGATAATTTCGTGCCTAACTGCCCTGGGTTGACAATTAACATTGTTACTCAGCGTCAATATTTCCTTGTTGAACAGGTAATGAACGGCAGAGTATCCCTGTCGGGCAACAATTATCACTATTTTCACAGTAGGCTTGTGCAGGACATGTACTAATAGTACAAAAGACACGATTCCCTGCACTGTACTAGACCGAACTACTCCCAAATGATTCTGCTCTCTAGTACATTTAGTACACTCACACACGCGCAACAGAATGGCAGCGAAAGGAGCGAAGAGCCGAGGAGTGACAATGACAGCAAAGCGATCCGTGTGATCCTACCGTGAACCGACCGAACCGCGCGAAAACGGCCGATCAGCTCTCGGCGAAAGTACGAGCGAACGTTATCATATGCACAATTTATCTCTCGCTCTCTCGGTGTACTACTGTCCTAAATGTCCTAAAAGAACGAACTAGTACACTTCGGAGATCGTACTAGTTGGAGTAGTTGGGAGCGATCTTTTCAGTGAACGAGCAGGCACAACTCTATTTCACAGGCTACTAGCCTGTGTTTTAGAACCTCTTGCTTACACAACAAAGATAAGAAAGAAAATTGATTACTTACAGCTAAAATGGATTATCCATGCCTGTGGCAATACTTGCTGGCCTGTGTTTAGAATCTCTTAGCTACACAATAAAGATAAGAAAAGCAAGAAATAATGGATTACCTACAGGATCTTTTATCCCCAGCATTCCAGCATTCGTGTGTACAACTTCAACATACGCCGCGTCTCCTTTGTCTAATCGGGCTCCAATGTCCACATTACTGAAGCAGGGCCCAGCAGGATCTAAGCCTGTAATCCTTGATGCCTGCTGGCCTGTGTTCTGTCGTAGTCGTTTGCCTGCCACGCCTGCAATGTGGGCGCCGAGACTGTGCCCGATTAGAATCAGTTTTGAAGGGTCTTGGCCATCTGTAAGATTTTGACGATTTATATTATTGAAAATTTACAAAATTACATTAAGACGATACGGTAGGGGCCAATTCTCCATACAAACGCTCTCGACTATTTCCTCCCTGGTTTTTGAAGATAGAGCAATGATTTTTTCAACACAGATTGTTATTATTTTTATCTATGTCGGACCGTTTTGATTTTTTTGATATTCTGCTTTTTAAAGACTGTAGAGCGAATCAAAAATTTCCAAAAACGGCCTTTTTCATTGTGGCGCAAAAAAAGGTGTGATACTCAAGATTGGTAATAATTAACCAAAAAAGCTAAACGGTCCGACATAGACTCTTTCATTGTTATTCAGATTCTCAAATTTCGTTCCGATTGATTAAGTTTTAAAGGAGGAAAGAGTCGAGAGCGGAACCTCGATTTTAAAGATTTTTTTGAAATATCTTTTGACTGAGTTGTTCTTAATGGACAATTTTTTTTCGATAAATCTAGTTAATAACACTTGTATATTTAACTGAAATTCCCAAATTGAAAGGGGGCTCCTTTCCATTTTAGCTTTTTCGCTACCGTATTCTCTTAAATGAGCTGCCGGCCTAACCGTTGAAGTGTCACGTAGTGACGTGCCGATCGAAAAACTGTCTAACTCTGTCACGCCGCTACAGAAGAGCGATAGGGAAAGCTATATAGCTATATAGCTATTAGCGTAAGCGATTGTGGCGTTGGTCACTCAGGAGTAGAGATGGGCCGAATACGGACTTTGCCGAATACGAATATTCGGCCGAACATTCGGTTCAGCTGTTACCGAACCTAACATTCGGCCGAATATTCGGTTGAGCCATATTTTAAATCCTGGCACACGTTTCAATGATTGGTAATGGGTACACATTTATCTTACTAAGGCTCTTAATATTCCTTTAATTTAGTGCATAAGAAAATTTTGGTTTTTATTTATTAACATACGTCATTTTACCTTTTTTACAAAATTATTGTACTTAGTTTATATTTTAACGTATATTTAACTCCCTTTGGAGTTCCTTAGAATGCTGAAATAGAATGTCATTATGCGATGAATTACGAAACAACTTACGCTATTTATTTATTTTGTTTATTCGGTAAATATTCGGCAATGTAACCGAACTATTCGGCCGAATACGAACATTGAAAAACTTGCCGAATTTGCCGAATACCGAATATTTACCGAATATTCGGCCCATCTCTACTCAGGAGGCACTAATTAATTGTCAAGTAAGATTCAATCTAAGGTAGCAAATGACATAATAGCTTAATGATTTTAAGAACCAATTTTGATGGAGCGAGAACTTGCATAAAAGTTTCTACATTGCAGTATTTGATTGTTCTGAATTATATCTAACTTTCCCTTCGGTCGTTTTATTTTTTTGCCAGTCGTTTGATTTTTTACCGCACTTGTATCATAAATACTTAACTCATATTACGTAGATTTTCTGTAGTAGGTACATTCCTAAATACGTGTTGTAAAGCATTTTCTTACCGCGTTAACAAGTAAGAAAGTCGTTAAGAAGTTTTTCACACCTCATGCTCGACAAAGTTGGATTATATATGTCATTAGAACTTCACGGAAAGCATGACATTGTATCCCTTGTCAACAACCGTGATATAATGTTGTATGAAAATTCATTATTACACACGGCGCAATAATGTAATTGCCAAATAATTGCACCTTATTGCTATGACGATAAAGTCTAATTTCGTTAAGCCGTAATGCCCGCGGCGGGCATGGCCAACTCGATTTTCAACACGATCTTCATTTGTTGAAATGCTGTCAGAAACGAGTTGTGACAAGTTGCGGCGGTATCATTTTATAGCTCCATTTCAAGAATAATAGCGAAAATGTCTAGTGATGAAATAAAATGTTGTTTTTTCTTGTCTCGCATAAGGTGAGAAAAGTAGAGTATATTATATACCTCGGGAATAAAACTGTTTTTGTCTTGGGCGCTTGAATCCCTCACTGCACTCAGGACTCAGTCTTAATTCTATAACTCCCTCGCTACGCTCGGGAGTGAAACTGGGAGTCCTTCGTTACGTTCAGGATTCAATGTCGCGCCCGTGACATAAAACAGTGTTTTATTCCCTTGGTGTATAATCTACTATTATGACACCACTCACTTTGCACGAGTTCGCTCAGGAAGTTTCCCAGTTTCTCCCCGATGAACCTGGCGTGTGTCGACGCGCTGAAATATTCAAAGGATATCGCTCGCCTTCCATCTAAGGCTATAACCTGGAATGTTTCATGAACTTCTAAATATATAGAAGAAGAAACTGACTGACTGACTAACTGCTGACATATAGATAGATAGATAAATAACTTTTTCCCCTCACTAGCTCGGAAACACGTGTTTTGTCCTTTAATACTAGCGGGTAAAAACGCATTTTATCCACTAGTGGGTAAAGTAATTTGACCTTGAATAAAGTCAAATTAACTGCTTTAATATTGATAAAAGTAGGTGAATCTAGTAATAATAGAATTTTTGCGTTGTAGTTTCCTCGCTATAATGAGGGGAAAAGTTTTGTGTTACACTCGGGTGCAAATGTATTTTACTTCTCGTGTGTTAAAAAACTCGCAAGTTCAGGATTCTATTCTCGCTTCGCTCGTGGTTCAACTATAGAACCCTTTCACTTGCTCGTTTTTTCAATTCCACACTCGGCGTTAAAATACAACTTTGCCCCCTTGTATAACAAATAACTATATTTGTATCCACAACACATATAAAGGCTTACAATAAACAGGAAAAAATAAATGTGAGTACACCGCTTAACTTAACTAATCTAAGAAAAGAGAAACAAAATTATAAAGAAACATGTGTCGTGGTACAAAAGGCGCTGGCATTTTAACGAACAGCCGAAACCGCTGGTCCTAGAGATCCCAGATTTGACACGTAAGTTTCTTATAAGGAGTAGAGGAGCACTAAGAAAGGATTTTTCAAAATTCACCTCCTAAGGGGGTGAAATGGGGGTCCAAAGTTTGTATGGAAAACAAGATAAGATTAGTGCGCGGGCGAAGCCGCGGGTAAAAGCTAGTTCATTATAAAAACATATTTTTCTCAAACATGCAATGAAATATTGTCTTTACATTCCTTAAAATGGGCTGGGAAGTATCGCTTTTTGGGCGCAACAACTCGAGAGGACTGTAAAGGGATTTTATATTATTTTTTAGGCCTAGGCCTGCAAAGTAACTTTTTTTTATAAAATATTGTCCTTTAGAGCATTTCTTTTTATTTCATTGTATGTTTGAGAAAAGCACTATACATGCCTCGGCGTGAAAACGGATTCCCGGCCTCGTATCCACGCTCGCTCGCACGCTCGCTCGGCCGTATATACCGCTTTCCATCAGGCGGACCGTATGCTTGTTTGCCACCGACGTAGTATAAAAAAAATATACCCACTTGGCCGGAAATCCTCATTTTCCCGGCCTCTGATGTAATGTACTATTTTATTGCATATGGTGTTTTTCCCGTACTGGTACATTTTTCGCAAAATAGTACAGTCACCGGCATAAATATGTGATGATTTCTTTACCTTGTCACATTAACGTCTTGTTTGAAATGTCATGCGAAATTGTCAAACAATTTAAAGCGACAAGGTACAGAAATCATCACTTATTTGGGCCATTTTTTCAAAGTTTTTTTGTAACATAGGTATTTTTTACGCGATTAATACTCAGAATCGCGAGGTTTTTCGATCCTGATAGGATAAAAAATATGTCCCAAGATTTCCATACATTTTTTCGAACCGTCCATTCCGTTACCGATATACAAAATGTATGAAAAAATGGTAACGGAATGGGAAAAAAACCTTGGGACACTTTTTTCTCCTATTAAAATTGAAAGAACTCGCGATTCTGAGTGGAAACCAAATAAAAAAATCCAAATCCAAAATAAAGTGGGGTGGACAACTTTGAAAAAAATGGCCGATTTATGTCGTGGACTGTACATTTCTTGTCACGTCGAAACTTCAAACATCTACTGAATAACGTTGTACGATACACGCGCGAAGAAAATTCGTAACTCGTGCCGATTTAAAACATTTCCTCAACAATATGAATTTCCATGACTCAGGAACAAATGTCTGTGCTCATCACACAAATAAATGTAAGTTGTAAATGTAAATTTGTAAGTTCATATTTTTGACACATTTGTTTTGAAGTATGTTGCGATGTGGCCAAGACATTTGTAAGAAGTTGGTAAGTAGGGTTTGCCAAATCTAACGATTAATTTCGAATTGGTTGAATCGATTAGGCCCTATGTATAAGGAGGCGCTTAAACAAATATACGATTTCTATCAACTTACTGAAATGTCATTTGAATCGAAATTACAGACTGCCACAGCACTAGTTTAAAAATAAAAATGAATGGTAAATGAAATGTAAATGGTGATAATTTTTTTTTTTTTTATATCAACTATATTTATTAAACATAACAAAAGATTAAACATATCATTAAAACTAAATTGATATCGTAATAAATTGATATCGTAAAATACTCACTAACGAAGATCCGCAAAAATGTAACATGCTAGATTATGTTTAAAGTAAGCGAAATATTGTTTTTAAGTACTTGATTTTTTTAAATATTATTACAGGATTTTATTTAAAATTTCATTAGGTTGCGCGAGTTTACGTATTGTGGACGCTGTCATGTGTCAAAAAGAGGAAACTTCTCACAAATCTGGGACATAATTATGGAACGCAAGAATACCTTATACCCCGACTTCTTCAGGTACTCCGGAGCCAAGGCATTCACCATCCATCCATCAGAACTCTCCAAAAATCCATGAATAAGCACCACGACTGTTTCAGCACTGGACATAAGCCTGTTAAGCCTTTTCGAAGCCGTTATATTGTATTTGACGTTCCCGTTCTTAGTGATGTAGTCTATGGATATTTCTTGGTAGTTCGAGCGGTTTTTTTCTTGCATTTGCTCGTAGGTTATGCCTAGGAAACTTTTTAATGTGCCGCCTGAAACCAAAGTGTAAGTAAAACAAAATAAAAAGTCGTGCTGTCCATTTTGTTTTAAATATTCTTTTCGCCACACCAACTGGTAAAGGCTTACTATGCTATTCGAAAATAGATAGCAAAATTGCATTCTATCCACAAGAGTGCAAAGTAATTTCATATAAATTTTAACTTGACATCTTGAGCTGGCTGGTAGATTGACCTATAAATGAAAATGAAATAAATGAAAAATGAGAAATGAAAAACAAAAAATTAAAATGAAAATGAAAAGAAATAGATTTCATCAGAGATTATAGATTTAGTGGTGGATTTATTATATATGTGGTTTGTGATTTCATTTAGTTTGATGTTTTATGGTCACTATTTTGTTCGTGTTGGTGTGGTCAAAAATTTTGTGTTTCACTGTGGTTTCACTCGGCAAAGTTTGTTTACCCTTCGTGCATTGAAACCCTCGCAACGCTCAAGATTCCACTTTTTGAACCAACGCTACACTCGCGGTTCAATATTGAAATCTTTCGCTTTCGGGTATCTTTGAACAACTTTGCCCACTTGTAAAACAATAGTTATTTTTTATACAAGGGGGCAAAGTTGTATTTTAACGGTGAGTGTGGAATTGAAAAACGAGGAAGTAAAAGGATTCTATAGTTGAACCACGAGCGCAGCGAGTGGTTCGAAAATAGAATCCTGAACTTAGCGAGTTTTTGAATACACGAGAAGTAAAAAACATTTGCACCCGAGTGTAACACAAAACTTTTCCCCTCACTATAGCGAGGAAACTACAACGCAAAAAATGCGTTTATCACTGCTTCCAGTAGTTCCACAGCTGGTAAATCATCTTTATTACTAGATTCACCTACTACTAGTTAATTTGACTTTATTCAGGGACAAATTACTTTACCCACTAGTGGATAAAATTCGTTTTTACCCGCTGGTATTAAAGGACAGAACACGTGTTTCCGAGCTAGTGAGGGGAAAATAACCATTAACAGTGTGTATAACGGCTCAGCCACGACATTGGTCTAAGCGCGACAGCGGTGAGCGGCGGCCATACATTGGAGCGAGACACAGCGATGGGACTTTTCATTCGCACGTATGGCTGCCGCTCACCGCTGTCGCGCTTAGACCAATGTCGTGGCTGGGCCGTAAGACCTGAGTGTTCGGCGGGGCGTGCAGCGGGGTGGGCGAGCGTGCGTGCACCCTATGCAGGGTGCGTAGCCGAATGGCACAAACGCTCACGAAACGAAACGCTAGTAGATATCTATCTCTATCGCTTTTGCATATTGGCGTGACAGAGCCTGACTAACTGGCGCGGCGTTTCGTTTTCGTTTGGCGTCGGAGAAATGCCATTCGGCTACGGGGGCAGGTTTACTGACGATTCGCTAAAAAATGTTTCCCAAAGTTTCACATCCCAAACTATTATTCCCAAATTATCATTTCCCAAATAAACGTTTGGCAAAACAACTTATCGCAAATTGACATTTAGCAAAACTTTTTTTGGCAAGTATTTGTTTCCCAAAATATTTACTGGTCAAATTTCATTTTACCAAATATTATTTAGTCAAAGGTGTTGTTAGGCAAAATTTCCATTTCCCAATATATTGTAATTAAATGGCGCACTGGAAATTTGTTGGTTGATTTTATACTTTGTGTCCAAGATTTGTGTGAAATAATGTGTATGTCGTACTTTTTTCCTTCTGCTGCAAATGTCAAGGATGACATTTTCACTTACGGATACATTTTATTAAAAGAAACCTGATGTTTTCAAGACCATTATGTTCTATTAATTTTTAATTACTTTAAAAAATCATTTCCGGTTTGCTCATTGTGAACCTAACACGCTCCTCCTCGCTTCGCTCGTCGTCGCACCTAAACTGACTTTGTCACACACGACTTTTCTGTTACAATACTAATAAAATTATTACATTACATTTATGCCTTGTAATATGTATTGTCAAACGTGGCTTTGCATGGTGTAAGTAGAAACATTTTTTGACAAAAAAAAAATAGTTGACAAAATAATTTTGTCTAGTAATTAATTTGACAAAAATAAAGATGAGTATCCTTTTTTTGTCCAACTGAAGCACTTGGGAATAAAACTGAAATTATCATTTGACAGATTTTAACTTAAATTTGGCAAAAAAATCTTCGGTAAAATACGATCCCGTAGAAATGAAAATGCAAATGCCTAAATATTTTCGAACTTTGCGATGTGAAATTTTGACCAAACATGTTTTTGGGTTATAAGTTTTGCCATTAAAAACGTTTGAGAAATAAAGTTTTGTCTAAATAAAATTTGACAAAGTAAAATTGTGCCAAATGATAATTTGACCAAACAAATTCATTGCGAAACATATCTTTGCCAAACAATACTTTGGGAAATGAAACTATTGCGATATGATTATTGGGAAATGCCTATTTAATCTTAAACAATATAATAATGTTCCTAATAAAAATAACCGGTTTTTGGATCTCGTATTATCCACTTTGGATAATGTTAACGTATACGGAGCTTCACCCTTAAGCCGACCAGATGACCATCACCCTTCTCTGCTTATAGACATTGATAATGTTTCCTCACCAGTTAAATCCATCACTGAAAAATTCCAGGCTAAACCAAATTTTAATAAATGCAATTATACTGAAATCAAGAGGGAGCTGGCTTTGGTTGACTGGGAGCGACTATTTTTGAATACCAGCGTGGATGCAGCTGTTCTGGTTTTCGAAGAAAAACTATACAATATCATCAAGAGACATACACCTCTCAAAAGAGCTAGGTCAGAAAAATATCCGTGTTGGTTCAGTCCTTTCTTAATTCGGTCATTAAAACAAAAGCTAAAGTATCATAGACGTTATAAAAAGTTCGGCAATCCACTTGACTATAACACTTTCGACCTTCTTAGAACAAGATGTAAAAAATTAATTGATGAATGTTATAAGTCCTATATAGAAACTGTTAATGTCTCAATCAAACAAAACGTAAAACATTTTTGGAAATTTGTCAATAGCAAAAAAACTACTAACTCTATCCCTGTTACCATGAAATTCAATAACTTGATCTCATCAAATGCGAATGAAGTCGCTGAAATGTTCTCTAGCTATTTCGGCTCAGTTTTTGAGAAACCATCGAATTGTATACATGATCGTCCAGCGCTTGCATGTCATAATAGCAGCCTCTGCGACACTCATGTTAGCATCGATCAAATTAAATCAATAATCAAAAAACTTGACTGTAACAAGGGTCCAGGCCCGGACGGTTTTCCCCATCTTTCATTAAAAACTGTTGCGACGAACTTTGCCAACCTCTCTATTTGATTTTCAATCGGTCCATTAAAAGTGGTACTTTTCCCTCCCCGTGGAAAATTGCACATATAATTCCAATCTATAAATCGGGCGATAAAAACCAGTGCGAAAATTATAGACCTATTAGTATACTATCAGCGTTTTCTAAATTGTTCGAATCGGTTATGTACAGTTGTTTTTATTCTTACTTTAAAACTTTTATCTCCCCATATCAGCACGGTTTTGTTTCTAACAGATCAACTATTAGCAACCTATTAATTTACAAAAATTACATTTGCGGTGCATTTGCAAAAAGAACTCAAGTAGACTCAATATATACAGACTTTTCCAAAGCCTTCGACAAAGTTGATCACAGCCTCTTAATTAATAAACTAGAAGGCTATGGAATCCACGGTAACTTGTTAAGGTGGATCAAATCTTATCTAAATAACAGAAGCCAACTAGTAAACGTTAAGGGCTATCTCTCTGCGCCAGTAAAAGCCACATCGGGCGTACCTCAAGGTTCGCACCTGGGTCCCCTCCTCTTCGTCGTTTTTATCAACGATCTTGTTGAGCGTCTATCGTGTCCATGCCTACTGTACGCGGATGATCTTAAGATTTACTCAACAGTCCAAAACGACGAGGACTGCGCGGTTCTCCAGAGAAATCTAAATACAGTGGCAGAATGGTGCAGCTCTAACCGTATGTTCCTTAATTCAGAAAAATGTTATGTAATTTCTTTTTCGACTTGTAAACAAAAATTATATTTTAACTACTCCCTAAATAATTTTACACTAAATCGTACATCTACTATTCGTGACCTTGGTATCTACTTAGACGATAAATTAACATTCCAATCTCACTACGAATACATAATCGCAAAAGGAATAAAATTGAATGGATTCATATTTCGTTGCACCAAGGAAATTAAAAACGTATATGTTCTAAAATATCTATACTGTACCTTGGTCAGGAGTACGTTAGAGTATGGGTCTGTAATATGGGCGCCTTACTATAATACTCACATGAACAGAATAGAAAAAGTGCAAAAGCAGTTTCTCAACATCTTAAGTTACAGACTCCAGCTTGGTCGCAGCCTTAGATCGTACGCTAGCCGGCTCCAGCATTTTAAAATTCCTTCACTTACAAGTCGCAGGAAATGCAGCGAGCTTTTTACTCTTTATAAAATTATACACTCCCAAATTGACTGTCCTTCCCTTCTTTCTCTTCTCAACTTCATCACTCGTTACAAATCTCGAAATCCCTCACCCAAACTATTCCAACTTCAAATTTATAAAAACAATACCTCATTCTATAATCCCGTTACCAGAATGTGTCGTTCATACAACGAAACGGTTATTGAATATCCGACTATCGACATATTCGGATGTAGCTTACCCTCCTTTAAAAATCAAATCATGAAAATCTTTTACACATAATCCATAAGCTGCGTTCATATGTCTAGTCAGTAATGGCAATTACGAACATGTTTATGTCTATGATAATTTCTACTTTCTACTTAGTTTAGTTTAGTTTTAAGTTACCTCTGTATGTAATATGTATAAGTTTAGTCATTTGCTTTTCCATAATTGATGTAAGTACCTAGTATAAAAGAAGACATCTCACCTCCCTAGCGCATATTGTTTACTTAAATTAAATACTATCTGTGCACACATGTTTAGAGTTATAGGCCAGCTCAGTACTTTAGTAAAATTGTAATGTATTTTTCTATTAATGTCTGTAACTTGTTTTGTGAGCCAAATAAATAAAATAAAATAAAATAAATGAAATTTGACGAAACGTTTTTTGGCGAAACGGCAGGACACCCCCTATGCAGCGTCGACTCAGGGCACTTGTACGAGCTTCAATTGTTTGATACGCACGCCGCACGCCCCGCCCCGCTTCACGCCCAATGCACTCAGGCTACTTACATTTATCAGAGCCAGCGGCAATGATGGGATGTAGGACAGGCAGCGCCGCGTCATACAATGAGCTTAGACTGAACTTGGCCGCTTCGGGTGACACTGTCAGACAAAGTTTCAATCATGAAAGTTCTTTATACGTGAGTGAGCTTAGAAAATTACCAATTTTGTCGCTTACCATAAAAACGAGGTCTGCTTGTATCTTTATATGAATAAACTGAGAAAGCGGCTTTATAGTAATTGATAAAAATGGGACGTTTTACCACACCTCGGACACTGCACTGAGAGAAAATACAACCAGTTTTCATGTTCGTTCAACAAGTTTTTTGGTTAAAATAGCGCCTACGTGCTCTTTGGTTCAAACAACAAGCTACTTATCGTAAAAACAACCTGACACATATTGTTTTAAACATACGTTTGGCTGATTCAAACGGATAAACCGCAACAAGTCGAACTTGTTAAATTCACAATGCAAATTTCTCTCAGTGTGGCGATCAAATATATGAAAGAGGCGCGTTCCTAGCACACAGTCTAAGCTCGTGTAGGTGAACGCGTACTATTGTAGTGTGTTATTATTGTTTGAGTGAAATATGACAGGTCGACTGTTCGCGTTTTTGACAGGCGGTAACTGTGAGGTAATCGAGATGGGGTTGGCGGCACTTTCAACGGGGAGTGGGAGTGGCCAAGCCATACTGTACGATAGTACTCTTTATTATACTGTGGTTTTACTACACACTGATATACATCAAAATATATAAATAACTTCACTCCAAACTTATTGTACAATCAACCAATTGGAACCCTAGGCCACTGTAGAACTATGTCATAGTGACGTTATAAATACGCTTGTAAGAAATATCTTACTACTTGTCATTTCGACATGGTTGTAGAGTGGCCTAGGGTTCCAATTGGTTGACTACACTTACATTTATCGGAGCCTGCGGCAATGATGGGATGCAGGACAGGCAGCGCCGCGTCATACAATGAGCTTAAACTGAACTTAGCTGCTTCGGGTGACGTCACGCCGAATACCCTCGCTAGGAAGCAGATTATAACTGCGTGTTGTACTGCAATCGTAAATAACACATACAGAAGGAAGTTGGAAGGCCAGATGGCAGTCGTTTTCGTAAATCTAGTGCGTACGCCAAATAGGTATTTATATTAAAATTGCAAACGGGACCTTAACACACACAAAAACCGGCCAAGAGCGTGTCGGGCCACGCTCAGTGTAGGGTTCCGTAGTTTTCCGTATTTTTCTCAAAACCTGCTGAACCTATCAAGTTCAAAACAATTTTCCTAGAAAGTCTTTATAAAGTTTACTTTTGTGATTTTTTTCATATTTTTTAAACATATCGACGGTGGAAAGGAAGAACCCCTTAAGCGACATTTAGTGAATTGTACAGGAGAGTGTTTCAAAGTTTTCTTTTTGAGAAAAAAAATCATAACTTTTTTCCTATTTGAAATAGGTAAATGAGTTCTTAAGACGATAACCTTATTTAATTTTTCTCTATTTTATGAAATAAACATTTACACCAAAATCTTACAGGATCCTGAAAATGTTGTCGCTTAATTGAAAAGGTCCTCAAAATATTCCCGGAAGAACCATTTAAGCGACATCATCATAGTACTATAAAACTCACTGAAGCCACTTACCTTCTTTAACTTGTCTCTAAGATATTCAATTAAGCAACAGTCGTATGGGCAGTTATTACGTGCCAATTTGAAGTGGTATACCAGAAATTTGAAACTAAATCGACACTTTTTTGTGAATTATAACGCTAGCATTTATATTTTTTTAAACTATTTCATATTATTGAAAAATTTAGAATATATTTGCGGTTAAAAAACGCTATATTGTGCGTTTTTTAAGGAGAAAAATAAAAAACTTGTACGAAATTAACGTGTATTTTTATTTTAATACAATAAATCTACTTCTAACAAATAACTCTTAATTAAGTATGCACTTTTTGAGATCACAATCATTTTGAGTTTATACATTATTAAGAATAAGTAGCTAGCTTACTTATTTACTTTTTGGTAATTCTATAAATATACAAATTATAATTATCGCAATGTTTTAATAGTTACACTTAGCTTGTTAATAATTAAGTACTCAGGCACTTTTTTGATACATAATGGAACTCTAGTCTCATATAATCACTACGATAATTAAAACACAGCTAAAACTTAATAATAAAACAAATTTTACGTTAATATGGTTCAAAAGTAAGACGGGGGGACACAAGTGGTTTTTTTCCTTTAGGAGCGATTATTTCCGAAAATATTAGTACTATAAAAAACGATTTTAGTAAACCCTTATTCGTTTTTAAATACCTAATATACCTATCCAACAATATATCACACGTTGGAATGAAAAAAAAAACAGTCCCCACTTTACATGTAGGGGGTACCCTAACAAAACATTTTTTTCCACTTTTTATTTTACCACTTTGTCGACGTGATTGATATACATATTGGTACCAAATTTCAGCTTTCTAGTGCTAATGGTTACTGAGATTATCCGAGGACGGACGGACGGACGGATGGACAGACAGACATGGCGAAACTATAAGGGTTCCTAGTTGACTACGGAACCCTAGAAATAGTCGCCGTGGTCCAAATCGGCCGGGAGCGAGTATATAAGTTTATTTTGAATTTTTTTATGTTAAAGCTAATAAAATATCATATAAAAAAGTGAAACTCACCATTCATACCGCTCATCACTAATAAGCATCGGAACATAATACTCTTTAGCATTCACCTAGCCGTATAATAGCCGTTACAACAGCGCAAAGCCCTCTAACGAGCGGACTTAAAAAAAAAATAACGAGTTCGAAATTCGAAAAAGGTAATCGGATTTTAGATATTTACACTTGTAACTGGCCGTTAGAGGAATTAAGAGGATTTTGAGCGGGAAAGCGCATTTCTCTGAAAAAGTTGAAAAATCCAGCCGGCGTAGACGAATGGCAATCGTCGACGCCGACAGAAATGCTGTCTGGCTCTGTCGCGTCAATACGCAAGAGCGATAGAGATAGACAGCTACGAAACATATATTTTCGTGAGCGTTTGTGCATTTGGCTACGTACCCAGGGCCGGAGTCGACTAATATGCTACCTTTATGAGTTTGCCTTTGGCGATTTTAAACTTTGAACAAAATGGCGTAACGTACATACAGTTTGGTTTCATTGTTTGGCATTTCCACTGGACTTTCCGTATTTAAAACCGTTCTCGTATCTCGAGTTTAATGAAGCGATTTAAAATCACACAGAAATTTCGTAATCCTTTTTCGTGGGATAGTTGTTTTTAATGTGACAGGGAGGTATTAATAAAATCGGTTTGCTATTTGAAAATGAGTTCAATCAGTTGTTTCAGAAAACTTGACTAGCTTTATTTGACGTTCATAAGCGCATTGTAATATGCCTACTTGGAAAATAAATATTTCATTTCATAATTTTAGAACAAAACGGGATTTAATCGCGTAAAAACTTACATTTAACCAATTACACAATTATAAATTATACAAAATCATTTATTCAGCAAATAGGCCACGGGGGCACTTTTGACTTATGACAAACATACACACTTAAACTTAAACAATTATAAATTATGAGTGCAAATCGTGTTAGTCTAAATCAATATATTTCATTTCATTTCATTTCTTGTTTCATTTGTTTCATGCTCTTTACAGATGTAGTGCACAAATATTTGCCTTCGAATTGTTACGGAAACGTACGAACGTGTCATGCTATTTCAGTCAGTCTCAGTACAAGATGTACTGTAGCATAACAAATGCGAACGTTTCCGGAACTGACCTAACCACAAAATTAAAATTTTGAAAAAACCCCCGACCGCGTCATAGTGGGCCTATTTTCATGAAACATGGCTAAGAACACGACTAACTCAGCTTTCAGACAAAAAAAAACTAAATCTAAATCGGTTCATCCGTTCGGGAGCTACGATGCCACAGACAGACACACACACAGACAGACAGACAAAGAGACAGACAGACCAGATAGACAGACAGATAGACACACAGACAGACAGACAGACAGAAGTGGAAACACGCCTAGTCTCATTTTTAGGTCCCTACGTGTATGTCTGTCTGTCTGTTTGCTTGTCTGTCTGTTTGTCTGTCTGTCTGTCTGTATGTGTGTGTGTCTGTCTGTGGTATCGTAGCTGTTCTGTGCCCATAAGTATTTATTATTTCAAATAAAATCTACTCCACGTATTCCCCTGTTCTCGATCGCATGCCGATGTGATCATAAAAAAAACTATCTTTTCATCTGAACACATTTTGTTTCCGGTGTAACACAATGGGACGGAATCAAAACAATAACGATTAACCAGAGGCCTTAAATCTATATAAAATGTATGAAATGTGAAGCTGTTTACATTTGCAGTCTGGCTAAATATAGTCTGGTTTAATAACCACAAAATTAAAAATTTGGAAAAACCCCCGACAGCGCCATAGTGGACCGATTTTCATGAAACATGGCTAAGAACACTCCCGACTAACTCAGTTTTCAGACAAAAAAAAAAAATCAAAATCGGTTCATCCGTTCGGGAGCTACGATGCCAAAGACAGACACACACACAGACAGACAGACAGACAGATAGACAAACTGTTTACATATCGCACCTTTAGAATTGTACCGACCTAATCTTATACTTTTAAACGAGCAATTCTTGTATATTTATTTATTTATTTATTTATTTATATATTTATTTACACTGACGATCTCGGAAACCGCTCTAACGATTTCGCAGAAATTTGTTATGTGGGGGTTTTTGGGGGTGAAAAATCGGTCTAACTTATCCTTAGGTCCCGGAAAACGCGAATTTTCGAGTTTTCATGCGTTTTTCTTCGCGCGCCATCTCGTGTGCAGTAGTTGTACTGTTAAGACAGAATTCTTCCGGTCGATGTAAGTACTATTTATTGCAAACACTAGATGGCGACACAGGTCAAGGCTAAAACGAATAGAAAAATACACTATTTGAGTTTTTGTGGCGAAATGCGCGCCATCTCGTGTGGAGTAGTTGTGTTGTTAAGGCTGAGAATTCTTTCGCTCGATGTAGGTACTATTCATTTTTGAACTAGATCATGTCAAGGATACGAAACAGAACCGAGCGAAGCTCGGTTGCACAGATATTGAACATGTTGTATGAACATTAGGTCGGTACAATTCTAAAGGTGCGATATAGTCTGGATTAAAATAGTCTGGCTTAAAAAGTTGAAACATCTTAGTGGCGTCCCGTTTTTAACCCCCGACGCAAAAACGACGGAGTCTTTGACGTGTCTATCTGTCTGTCTGTTTGTGTGTGTCTGTCTGTGGCATCACTTATTTGAAAAGGACAACAATACGATGTTGTCAATTTTTAATTTCTACAATTTTGAAATGTAGTGATTAAGATGAAAAATACTGGTGGCGTCTATTAATAATTTTCGGTTACTACGCCTCAAATTGTTACCCACATAAATCACCTTTTTTGACCTCACTTAAACACCGCAGTTACATAAAACAGTACTTTATTTAACCACGGTATATACCCATTTGTGCCGTGACGTGGCTAAGATTGACGCTTTTGAGATGTGGTGCTGGCGAAGACTGCTACGTTTACCTTGTGCAGCAAGAAGAACTAACATCTCTATTTTGGAAGAACTTAATATCACCACACGCCTCTCCAAAATATGTCAGGAGCGAACCCTTAGATTTTTCGGTCACATTATAAGATCACCGATGCATAATATGGAGAAGTGTATCATCTTCGGGGCGAATGAATGGTAAACGCGCTTGGTGTGGTGCTCGTAAGAGATGGTCAAACTGTGTGAAGAAGTCGACTGGCGGCAGCCTATATCGTGCAGTCCACATGGCTTATGACCGCGTTCAATGGAGACACGCTATTTGTGGTCGCGATCCTCAGCATTGCGGGAGCGAGGAAGAAGAAGAAGAAGATACCCATTTGGTCGGTTTGGTCTTCTGGGCGAGCTCACTCCATCGTAGGCCACGTTTTTGCCTTTGGCTAGTCTGTGGTCAAGAGTAAGCCCATTCATAATTAAAAAAAATCCTCATTTTCCCGGCTTCTGATGTAATGTACTATTGTTCTGAGATCGATCACTGACCTCCTCGATGCTTCGGGCCTTTAGTTTCCGGGACTCGGCGCTTGGTTTTCGAAATCGCATTTAGACCGACAACCGATTAATGTAAAATTGCATATTTTGTTACTTTAGAAATCAAACGATCTCGTAAAAAAGGATAAGGACGTTTCGACGACAAAGCAACTTTGAAGTGATTTACTTGCGATGTAATACCTTTATTACGATCTGCAATTTTCCCTTTATTCAGGGATTAAGGAAAACCTCCTTTTGTGTTTCATTTTCCAGTGGCTTTATTATATTTACCTAATAAGGCATTGTTTATTCGCTACTTACCTTGAAACATGAAAGACAAGTGGGATTACTAAAAGCGTCCTTTAGGGGCCCACTGACGACAGTCACTAACCTTCAAGCAACATGGAAGGGAGTCGGTATTTGCACTATCTCCCTTCTGCCGAAGCATTGTAAGTGAAAGCATAGATTAAATATAACAAAATCATACCATCCCAAACATTAAAATGCGACCGCCTAAGACCGCGCTTACACTCCACCACACATAGATGGCGCCACAAAAAAATGTCTTGTAGCTTTCGGTTATACTTGTAGATCGCGTTAAGTGTCACTTTTGACATAGATTTACGGCTCGGAATTGACACTTAATGCCAATCTACAAATAATCGGTGGCAACAAGGCATTTTTTGTGGCGCCATCTATGTGTGGTGGATGTAAGCGCGTTCGTAGGCGGTCGCATTTTAATGTATGGGATGGTATGATCTTGTTATATTTAATTTATGGTGAAAGGCCTGAGTGGACGCTCGGTGCGCATACAATTCGATTCAATTAAATTCAATTCAATTCAATTCAATTCAATCTATGCAGCGTCGACTCAGGACACTTGTATGAGTTTCAATTGTTTGACATGCACGCCGCACGCCCGCGCTGCATGCCCAGTATGAGCGTGCACTCGAGGTACCTAGCCGAATGGCACAAACACTCACGAAACGAAACGCTTGTAGATAGCTATCTCTATCACTCTTGCGTATTGGCGTGGCGTTGCAAATAGAAAAAAATGTTAGTTGAAAAAAAATTTTTTTTTTAATTATAAAAAAAACATGAAAAAAACCAAGCACCATGTTTTTTTTTTAATATGTTTTTTTTTATGAACAAATGATTAGTTATGATTTGATTGGTTAGTTGGTAGAGAATGCCTTCTGGCATTAAGTTCGCCTTTTGTACATTTTTTTACTGTGCAATAAAGTTTAAATAAATCAATAAATACGACAATAACGGTTTTTCGTGGTTTGTAACGTTCAATAACAATAACGTACGTTTTAATTCGATAAACATTCACTACACAAACATTTATTAGGGAATCCCCGATGCAGCGTGGAGCGTGGAGAGGCGGTGGTGTTGCCAACAGTAAATAGCGATAACTACTAACTACAGATTGTGTAAGTGTTACTTTTATCAAACCAGAAATTAAAGTTATTAAATTAAATTTGTTTAAAAGTTAACATAAAGTCTTAAAAACCGCATAAAAGTATAAACTGTTCTGCAAATTTTGAGATTTCGACCTTTAGAAAAAAACATACTCCAGAAAAAAAACTGTTTTTTTTATGTTTTTTTTTTAAGCCAGAAAAAAAACACGTTTTCTTGCAGCTCTAGGCGCGACAGAGCCAGACTACCTTTCGCCGTGTCGTTTCCGTAATGCCAGAAATGCCATTCGGGTACGGCACCAGTTCCCATTCTACCATCGGACTTTTAGACGCACGGCCGGTTTCAATCCTCACTTTGTAGATAGATATTCCACCAATTGGAATCAAATTTTCTGAAATTAAATGCCGACATTAACAGGCTGAAAGATGAGCTTTTGGCAGTATCCACCATGTATGAGACCACTAAAAAACAAGTTGAGGAGCACATACAGGCTTTTAATAAATTGCTGCTAGAAAATAGAGATTTGGAGGAGCGGTGTAAGGCATTATTAAATGAAAAACATTGTAATTGTGGCCAAATGCCACCAGCAAAGATTATTCAAGCCGATGTGGCCCACGACACAACTAGGCATGCGGCAGTAGTTAAACAGCCCCCTAGAGCAGTCAGTAAGACTGTTGTTTTTCAGATCAGATTGGGTTAGGAATGGGCCCATTATTAAGCTACCAGTTAGAGCAACAAGTGACAAATTACTGTTATCAAAACATTACTTTGTCTCATTTATGTGACCTTATTTCAAAGGGATGTTATGATAGCAGTACTACATTAGTAATTTTATTAGGAAATAGTCTTAATGTAGATAAGCTTAGCATAGATAAATTGATATCCACTCTAAATGTTATTGAAAAATCTGGTGTGGGGAAAATTATATTATGTGCACTACCTTATGCAGAAAATGTATCATATGACTATAATTGTAAGATAGCTTACTACAATTCTTTAATGTACCATGCCATAGCTGTTAATAAAAAGTACCATTTCTTTGACTTAAATAAATTCATTGAGCGCTTCATGCTAGCTCCACGGAAGGTATTTTTGCCAAAGAAATTTTTTGTATATTTAGTGGAGTTATTGGCCTTCAATATTGAGCCAAATAGATGTAATAGTGTTATATATAAGTCTCAGTCAGCTGACAAAGCCAAGGACCCCATGCCTCATTTAAACTAGATTGTAAGACAGCGGAAAAACACCTGAGTATGAACGTTGTTCACCAGAATATTCAGGGTTTTTCCAGCAAAGAATTAGAAGTAGGATTATTTTTAGATAGTAATAATGTTGAAGTTATGTGTATTACTGAACATTGGTTGAAACAAGAACAGTTGATATTTGATTATGTTAATTTTAAATTAGCTAGTTTTTTTGCCAGAAAATCTGCTGTTCATGGTGGCTCCCTTATTATTGTTAAAAATTGTATGAAGTGTAAAGAGCGCAAAGATGTTGTAAAATATTCCATAGAAAGAACTATAGAAATTTCATATGTTGAATTAGACAGATATATTATTGTATGTGTTTATAGACCACCATCAGCTGACTTCAGCATATTTGAATCTACAATGGAAAATGTTCTGAAGTTAGTGTGCAAGGGCCAAAAACATGTTATTGTATGTGGAGATTTTAATGTTAACTTGCTCGAGTCATCTAGTAATACTGTTAAAATGCTCTGTTTGTTTAAATCATTTAATTTATTTAATTTATTTCTTGAACCTACCCGGGTAGGTGTGACTAGTGCAACATGCCTAGATAATATATTTTGTAACTGTGAATGTATAGATAAGAAATTATTTAACTGTTTTCATTCCGATCACAGCGGCCAAAGGGCAGCTTTCTTAAACGTTATTCATGATACTCCACAAACAATAACATATAGACCCATTACTGGATTTCGCTTGGAATCATTCAAAAATGAAATTCAACATAGTTTGTCTATAATACCATTTTCGCATTATGACTGTAATCATTTGTATCAAGAAGTTTTCAATGTAATTCTTAATCAATTTAATAACAATTTCAAAGTGAAATCTATTAGTGGGTCAAAAGTTAAAACAAAGTTTAGTGAATGGGCTACTGTAGGTATTCACAAAAGTAGAAAAAGACTTTATGAACTTTATGGTAAGAGAGAGCTGAACAAGAATTCAGAATTCCTGGACTATGTAAGAAACTACTCAAGAATCTTCAAGAAAGTGTGTTTAACTGCCAAGAAAAACTTTATTAGTTCTAAATTGAAAGTGTCGGACAACAAAGTGAAAACAACTTGGAGTATTATAAATAAAGAAGCTGGTAAATGTAAATCACGCGATTGTCAAGTCAACATTGTATCAGATAATCAACAAATAGTGTCGAACAGCGATGTTGCCTCGGCATTCGAAGATTATTTCTCAAACATAGCCGTTAACACCACAAAATGTTTACATTCTTCTGCGGCTCAAGCCCATTCATTACTTTGTGCTAATGTTAAGAAATGTAATAATTCATTTGAATTTAGTCAAGTAGACTCTGTAAATATTGTTAAAACATTCAAGTCACTCAATTTAAAGAAAACGGAAGACTTATGGGGAACATCAGTTAAAGTAATTAGTCATGTCATAGATATAATAGCACCTTACTTGGCCGTAATATATAATATTTCAATTTCACAAGGCACCTTTCCAGATCTTATGAAATGTAGCAAAGTCATACCGCTTTTTAAATCGGGTGATTCGAGTGATATAACCAATTTCCGTCCCATATCAATACTTCCTGTTCTAAGTAAAGTCTTTGAGAAGCTAATGTTAAATGATCTACTGGGACACTTCAACAGACATAGATTACTTACAAGCAAACAGTTCGGTTTCACAAGGGGCCGTTCCACGACCGATGCTGCTTCGGTACTCATTAAACATATATATAATATTTGGGAAAATTCTTGTGATGCATTTGGCATATTTTGTGATCTTTCAAAAGCATTTGATTGTGTGGATCATGGAACGCTCATTTTGAAATTAGAACACTATGGTTTGTCTATAAATGCCCTAAACTTTATGTCTTCTTACCTTAGCAATAGAACACAAACAGTAGTTGTTAACAAAACTCGCTCTAGCGGGACTGTTGTCCAATTAGGAGTGCCACAAGGCTCAATTTTAGGTCCATTCCTGTTTTTGGTTTATATAAATGATTTGCCATGTATAGTAAAAAACTTTTGTGAAATAGTACTTTTTGCTGATGATACATCACTGCTTTTTAATGTTGACCGAAAATCTACGGATTACAATGTAATTAATAGCACGTTAGCTGATGTACTGCAGTGGTTTACTGTCAACAATTTACTTCTTAATTCTAAGAAAACCAAATGTATTCGATTCTCTCTGCCGAATGTTAAACCAATCGATACAAAAATACTTTTGAATGATGAATGCTTAGAGATGGTAGATACAACACTGTTCCTTGGCTTAACATTGGACAAAAATCTACAATGGAGTCCTCATATAAGGAAACTAGCAAGCAAATTAAGTTCAGCCGCATACGCCGTTAGGAGAATCAGGCAACTGACTAATGTTGAGACAGCTCGCCTAGTGTATCATAGTTATTTTCACAGTGTAATGTCATACGGTATTCTGGTTTGGGGCAAAGCAGCTGACATACAGACTATCTTTGTATTACAAAAGAGAGCCATTCGTTCTATTTACAACTTAGGAACACGTGAATCAGTAAGAGAACTCTTCAAAGAAATTAATATCTTAACTGTAGCTTCCCAATACATTTATGATAGTATAATTTATGTTGTTAAGAATTTAGACTGTTTCACTAAGAATTCTGATATCCATAATTATAACACTAGAAACAAAAATAAGCTTGCCATAAAGAAGTTTCGTGTCCGTAAAGTACAGAAGTCATTTGTTGGGCAATGCATTCATTTTTATAATAAGTTACCTGACACTGCTTTGAGATTACCCCTCCCAGCTCTTAAGAACTACTTAAAAAAATCATTGATGTTAAAGGCTTATTACAGAGTCGAGGACTATTTGACAGACAAACATGCATGGCCCGAACCAGAAACTACAAAAAACGAATAGCAATTAAAATAATTGTATTATGTATAGAGGACACAGTTCAGATAAGAAAGCACATCAAATATTTTATATTTTATGTTGTGTAGGTAAATTACATATTTAATGATATTGAGATTCATATTATCTTTTTCTTCTGTGACAATTTGATATGTTTTCTCTGAAGAAGAACGACGTATTATTAAGCAATAATATAATTTATTGAAATTAATTTCCATAGAGTACCTAGTCTGTTCATATTCTTTGATGAATACTTTTGCATGTTAAATTGTATCTTGTTATTTAATGCATGTTAGTTATAAGATGTAATGTTTTGAAAAGAAGTTGCCCGCCGAGTTTCTTGCCGGTCCCATAGTGGATACCCCCCTCCCAACTGAGGGGGGACTGAAATCTTCTCGAGGCTGAGGCGTAGGGTTAGAGCCGGCGTAGCTTTATTTGACGTTCATATGCGCATTGTAATATGCCTACTTGAAAAATAAATATTTCATTTTCATTTTCATTTATATAAACGGTATTAGCTAGTATTTAGAGTGCGCAAGTCAACTCAGTCCCAGGCGGTTTTGTCATTAATATAATCCTTAGTGCTATAGTAAGCCTTACACATTAATCCATTCTTTACGTATTTCTTCAGTCTATGTAATGGAAGTTCAGTTATAGTACTAAGTAGGCAGTTTATTATAGAACCGTACGCAGTTACCCACGAAAGAGTTCCTGATTTTTTGTAACCGTGTGGTTGGCATTGCTAGTTTGTCCTTGTTTCTGGTATTGATGTTATGAATGTCGCAATTTCTTTTGAAGTTATCTTTATGTTTATGGACGTAAATAATATTTTCATAAATGTATTGGGAGTACACAGTCAGTATATTAATTTCCTTGAATTTATTTCTTAGCGAAGCTCTAGCACTCATTTTATAAATAGAACGTATGGCGCGCTTCTGGAGTACAAAGACAGTATTGACGTCAGCAGCGCTACCCCAGAGCAAGATGCCATATGACATGATACTGTGAAAGTAGGCAAAGTATACCAATCTTGCTGTCTTTTCATCTGTTAGGTGGCGAATTTTAGATACTGCAAACGCTGCAGAACTGAGTTTGTTTGCAAGAATATTTATGTGCAAACCCCATTGCAGCTTGGCATCCAAAGTTAGGCCTAGGAATACTGTACTGCTGGTTAACTCCAGTTCCTCATCATTGATGGTGACAGTTGTTGGTGTAGTTTTGACATTAGTAGTCACGAACCTTACATATTTAGTTTTCCTTTCATTTAACAATAGGTTATTAATTCACACGAAGCGCTTCTTTTCTTATACACAGTGCCAAGGAGTGGAATTCATTGCCGGCGTCTATATTTCCCAGCTCATATAACCCAGATTTACAATCAAGGGTGAATAGGCACCTTCTGGGCGAGTTCCATCGCAGGCCACGTCTTCGCCTTGGATAGTCTATGGCCATGAGTAAACCAAAGAGTAGAGATTCCGCAATATATAAATATTAAATATAAATATAAATATTATAGGACATTCTTACACAGATTAACTGAGGCCTACGGTAAGCTCAAGAAGGCTTGTGTTGTGGGTACTTAGACAACGATATATATATAATATATAAATACTTATATGGGTGAATCAACTTTTCTTTGCCAGCAAAATTACGCATACTTCGACTACATGTGGTCAGAAAAATTAATTTGTATTTAGTGTAATTAGTTTATACGAGGTAGTTTTAAATATCAGGCATCTAAGTGCTGGAATAATATTCCTCCTCCATTACAGACTTTGAACCATCTTAATACTTTTAAAATTAGACTAAAAAGACACCTTTTTCAAATTCAAATTAACCTACCTCTTGGCATTAGAGTAATACCTACCTATCTCTGATAATAGCCCAGCCAAAGTATATAGCATAATTAAATAAATAAAATAAATAAATAAATATTGGGGACACCTTACACAGATCAACTTAGCCCCAAACTAAGCAAAGCTTGTACTATGGGTGCTAAGCGACGATATACATACTTAAATAGATAAATACATACATACATAGAAAACACCCACGACTCAGGAACAAATATCTGTGCTCATCACACAAATAAATGCCCTTACCCATATAACCATAATCGGTCGCCGTTCCTACGCAAATCCTCCTATTTTGTGTACACACAGGTCTTCGGGTCTCAATGCTTAGTCGCAGTACGGTCGACGTTTAGTCGCGGCGACCCAAATGGGGACGATTGGTAACAGGCACAAATGGTCACAGAAGTGACAGAAGTGTGCACTACGCGTGCACACATTGTTACCGTTTGGCGACTACTTTCCCAAAATCATTCGTTCATTTCATTCTTTTCAAATGGCGACTGTCAGAGACGTCAAAGTAAAAAAGAAATAAAATCATTTGACATTAAAATGTAATGGCGTAAGAATTTGTTAAAGTTAAATATTGTTTGCATTTGTAATATAATGTGGGCTAATTACCATGGCCAATTAAATTGCTCGAGTGATTTCATAAAATAAGTGAAGTTTTAGTGCTCCGGTGCATATAGGTACTATACTGAAATAATAAAAATAATGCCTAGAAAACCAATAAAGTTGTTAAAATATGGATTAAGACGGTAATATTCCATGTAAAAAACAGTCGCCAAACGCTCACCAAACGGTCGACAAACGGTCGCAAAATGGTCGCAGCGTACACGCGTGACCGAAAGCAGTGAATATTTATTGTATTTTCAAAATGGCTTCTTGTATTCATTTTTTCCAGGTATCCTCAAACTTTATAAACAATTAAATATGCCGTCGTACTCAGTTGTCCTCACTAAAGAAGATTAAAAAAAAAATTGTAACGTGCGTACCGAGCTGCTGGGTTGTAAAGGATCGGGGATCATATTATTATGGTCTTCTATAGAGCAACTAGTATTTTGCGGCATTTCACAATTGACACTTGTTGAAGTAGTCGTCATTAATATTACTATCAACATTAATTTCAGCGATCTGTACTTCTTTTGTCAAGATTTTTGTATAGATAAGTGTCTACAAATTTGTAATGTTAAAGAGACATAAATAAAACGTAGTAGAGTAAATAATGTGTGTTTTTTGTAACCCAAACAAAATACTTGTAGATACGAGTGCGGAAAAGAGGAAAATCGATACGAGTAGCGATAAATTAATACACGAACGAAGGGAGTTGTGAATGTCCTTTTCGCACGTGTATCGTACGACGATTTTCAGTACCTAAATCTAAGCTAAAAGTTTCGACCAGACAAGAAATGAATCATTGCTTGATTTGCTCGCACTACTGCGTTAAAAAAGCAGCATCTGTACTGAAAAAAACTATCATTGCGCAACAGAAATTCTATTAATATCACAGTAAATACTTTATTTCATTTGATTCCTACTTTTATTGTGTAAAGCAAACAGGTATCAATAAACATGTTTACCAATAATATCTTTTAAACTTCCGATGCACGGGAAAAGCTTCTACACATAAAGAAACAAAGTAAGATTTTATTGCCTCAGAAGTTCTTGGAAGGCTTCTTGTGAACACGTGAAATACACATGATTGAGATGTTTTACCTTGTTAGTATAAAATAATTGTAAGCAATTGTTATTTAGAAATAACGCGCCAAAATTTTAACGCAATACTGAGATATATTTTTGACATGCTATTTATACTCAAAATGTTAAGCCCCTTAAATCATAATAGGTAGAAGTGTCCCCATACACTATATATTATAGTTTGTAACAAAAGAGAAAAGTAACAAAAATGTATGGACATTCTGGGACACTTTTTTTAGGGTTCCGTAGTCAACTAGGAACCCTTATAGTTTCGCCATGTCTGTCTGTCCGTCCGTCCGTCCGCGGATAATCTCAGTAACCGTTAGTTAATCACAAAAGTAGAACTTTATAAAGACTTTCTAGGAAAATTGTTTTGAACTTGATAGGTTCAGTAGTTTTTGAGAAAAATACGGAAAACTACGGAACCCTGCACTGAGCGTGGCCCGACACGCTCTTGGCCGGTTTTTCTCATCATCCTCCTTGTGCTCGGCATTTGCCATGGCTCGTGAGAGCCTGGAGTTCGCTTTGACAACTAATCCCAAGATTTGGCTTAGACACTAGTTTTACGAAAGCGACTGCCATCTGACCTTTCTTCTATTGCGATAGAAAGTGCTCGCAAATCTAGTAAAACTGTAAAACTGACCTAAAATTTACTAAAAATACCAAAACAAAAATCAACAATGAAAGAAACGCTGTTATGCAAATTAATTATCTTTGTCGTAAATTATATTTGATGTATCTTTTATTTCGAATGGTGCCGTGCCGGTATTCACTGCGTTTTTGTAGCGCTACGCAAACGCAGCCGCTACGCTCGTAGCCGATTTGTAGAAAATGTTTTCCCGATTTGTATACGAACACGACCGCCTGCCGTATTCGAAGAATACTTTTAAGATGTGAGAAAGATCCTTCATCGTCAATCGTTCAAACCAGATGACTTATCAGGCGCCAAAAATCGCTTTCCTTTACTGACCTGATAGTTATTTGTACAAGAAGGGCCAAAGTTGTTATTTGACTGCACGTGCTGTAGTTCTAGAGCTCACACTTGTTAAAAACAGAGAGTCGAACGTCGAACCTGTTCCTGAAACAATAAGTTCAAATTGTTGACTGTCTATTGCGGCCTAGTGCGTAGTAACCCTGCCTGCTAAGCCACGGTCCAGGATTTACATATTTGTCTGATGAGTCCGGATATTTGTTCCAGTCATGGCTGTTTTCTTTGTATATAAGGATTTGTATATTAGAATAGAATAGAATAGAAATTATTTATTATTTACCGTGTACAATGGATTACAATTTTTACACAAACATAATGTCTCAACGGTAACCCTTTTCGTGTATACAATATTACTTAAACTAATACTAAAAATAATACTAAATGCTGTTTGGTTGGTGGTTTGGTTTGGTTGGTGGTGGTGGTTTGGTTTGGTTGGTTTGGTTTAAATATATCGTTGTACTCAACCCACAACATAAGCCTTCTTGAGCTTTCCGTGGTACCTACTCAATCTGTGTAAGAATGTCCTAATATTTATTTTATTTTTAGAGGGTTCTTCTTTCGGGGTAGAAGTTAGAAAGCCGCCCGTATTTCATCTTACTCCCCAAGAAAAACCTTCGCCCATCTTACCTTATTTTAATAATTGTTGGCTGCCTATTATTATAGAATCCCAAAACTGCTTGACCGCACAAAGTTTGCTCCCGAACAATTGCACCATTTCAACAGGTTGTTGTTATATAAAGGGGCGGGTATGCCAGACCGCCAGTTTCGCGGCAGCCTCCGACGAGGGAGGGTCTCGCGTCCCTTGTGTCTTTACGTGACGAAACTTAGGATTCATGTGATCGGATTTGTGTGGTAAGTTTTGATTAATCGAATCATTTATTAGACTTAATTTTTAAAGGGAAAAAATACTGTCTTAGATGAGACTTGATATAAAATTAAGTACCTATTTTATTTGCAAACACGTATCAACATAAACAATAAATTAAATATACAGATTATGCATGTCAGCAGAAAAGCTCAATTTCAGCATTGTGCACGGCGCGCTGATTTTCAGCTTGCTCCTTGCTGATTTGAACTTATGTCCTCTGGATGACTAGGTATTTGCTGTCTAAGTCACCATGACCTCGTTGATATCTAGCGCATCTCTTCACCATATCCGACATTTTTGCCACTTCTCATGAGGCCTCGGTAAAATTCCAGAATTTGGCGTAGACTAGACACTAGTTTTTTCGGAAACGACTATCACGCACCCTTCCGACTTCCACGATATTTTCCTTCACCGAAAAGCAACTACTTATAACAAATATCCAAAGAATATTAAGTTGCGAAAAAATAATAGGTTCAAACCCCGGTTTTAAATTGCGAACTCCGAATTGAAAGTCGCACGCTCTTACCGCCAGGCCACTACCACTTAGCTTAAGGGTGCTTTCAAGAAAAACGTCAAAAGAATGTAAAATTGATAGTTTTAGTCGGAGAAATACTACACTTTCCATTATCCAATAGATTTATTTAATTCAAGTTTCAGTTAGAGCATCTTATTATCTTGATTTTTATAAGACTGGATTTTTGAAAACTAACTCACTAAATTAATTATGAATTTTTCTCTATTGCACGTTTAGAAAAACTCACGTATAGAGCTGAATTAGTCGATCTTATTTGTAAAATTCGGTCAATTTTGAATACTAAAACAGGTAAATTTATAATTCGTATATCCTGTACTACAAATTTTCAGACTTGCTTTTGGTAGCTCTAGTTACCAGCTGTCACCTTTATTTTACTTGACAATAGAGGTCATTGAAAATTTTAGAGCAATTGAGTGGCTACATTTTTATTATAAGGTTTTGAAAAGGAGTAAACGAGGCTAAGACGAATTCAATTTTTTTTCAGAAATTACCTAAAATTAAGTGACAATTTCTTTGAAAATCTACATCACATCGAAGTAATTTTTGTACTTAATTAATCTGCAACATTTACTTAAATTGCTGTTATGCTTTAGTGATTATAAATTGCTATAATTTATTTTTGGAATTTTTTTGAAAAAGAGCCTTCACCGGTACAATAATTACCACTTTGGACATTTTCTCATATTTTGTTAGACCAAGTGGAAAAAGTCCTATAATGTGATATATATTTGTAAATTACTCACAAAACCCTTTAATTTGATACACGGTAAGGTCAAGCGCTCGGTTGCGATTTCACTGTTTTTCACACGAAAGCCCTCTTAAGATTTGTGTTGTCGTAACTAAATTGTGAAATATAATAATGGCGAAAGGTTTTGCTGCTTACAAGGGTACTATACCTATACTGATAAAAACACGAGTTCCCTTTAATTCCTAATTTCTAAGAACATGTACAAAAGGAAGGGTGTTTTACGGTACTTTACATCCATACTAATATTATAAATCGAAAAGTGTGTGTGTCTGTTTGTCCGTCTTTCACGGCAGAACGGAGTGACGAATTGACGTGATTTTTTAAATGGAGATAATTGAAGGGATGGAGAGCGACATAGGCTACTTTTTGTCTCTTTTTAATGCGAGCGAAGCCGCGGGCAAAAGCTAGTTTTGAATAAAGCGAAGACAAAAGTCTTGAATTTCTTAGTATTGATATCTATTCATCCATCCATCAGGTTACACGTGGCAATGTCCCTTTTTAAATTAAAAGAAACATTATGGAGTATTTTCATCGCTTAAAGAATTTACGATATTTTAATTAGAGTTAAGTAAGAGACACAAATTAAATCCTATTATGTTTAAATGGAGAGATGTACTACACTTTTAGTATTTTGCTTGAAGCACACTTAACTACTTAACGTCTCCTTCTCAACGCTCCACACGCCCCCCCAAAAAGGGGGAACTTTAGAATAGAAAAAACATTTATTAGTGAACACAGGCAAGACAAAATACACTGTAACAAAACAGAAAGGAATGAATAAATAATAAATAATTATTATAGGACATTTTTACACAGATCGACTGAGTCCCACGGTAAGCTCAAAAAGGCTTGTGTTGTGGGTACTCAGACAACGATATATTTAATATACAATACATAGAAAACATCCATGACTCAGGAACAAATATCTGCTCATCACACAAATAAATGCCCTTACCGGGATTCGAACCCGGGACCGGGGCTTAACAGGCAGGGTCACTACCCGCTAGGCCAGGCCGGTCGTCAAATGAAGTGCTACGAAATGGCCCCATGTCAGCTTGTTGCTGGTGACTACCAGATGAGACCATCAAGTGAGAAAAATAAATTCAGGTTGCTACTTAAATCTATAACGGGTCAATTTTAGCATAAAAGGAGAATGGGCAATTTAATATCTTCCGATTCACATTTTTTTTAGAACAACATGCATTTTAGTAATCAATGTCATAAGTTGAACAATTTTGGATATGTCTGGCAATATTAATAAATAAATACTGTAATACCTTCTTACACAGATTTTCTAAGCCCTAAAGTAGTAATGTAAACTTTATAGTTTTAGTCGGCAAAATACTACACTTTCCATTATCTAATAGACATATTAGTTCAAGTTTCAGTTAGGTCATCTTATTATCTAAATTTTTGTCAGACTGGATTTTTGAAAACTAATCCACTAAATTAATTATGAATTTTTCTTTGATGCATGTTTAGGAAAACCCGCGTAAAGCGCTGGATTAGTCGTTCAAGTCGAAAAAGTAATATACTATCTTATATATTTATAAATTACTCGCATTTTTTTTTTATTTGATATCAAACACGGTATGTTAAGAGGATACGGTAGCGAAAGTAAAATAAAATGCTATGCTAAAATGGAAAAGAGCCCCCTTTTCAACTTGGGAATTTAAGTTAAATATACACGTGTTATTAACTAGATTTATGGAAAAAAAATTGTCCATTAAGAACAACTCAGTCAAAAGATATATCAAAATCGAGGTTCCGCTCTCGACTCTTTCCTCCTTCAAAACTTAATCAATCGCAACGAAATTTGAGAATCTGAATAACAATGAAATAATCTATGTCGGACTGTTTAGCTTTTTTGGTTAATTATTACCAATCTTGAGTATCACACCTTTTTTTGCGCCACAATGAAAAAGGCCGTTTTTAGAAATTTTTGATTGGCTCTAGAGTCTTTAAAAAGCAGAATATTAAAAAAATCAAAACGGTCCGACATAGATAAAAATAATAACAATCTGTGTTGAAAAAATCATTGCTCTATCTTCAAAAACCAGGGAGGAAATAGTCGAGAGCGTTTGTATGGAGAATTGACCCCCACCGTATCGTCTTAAGCGCTCGCTTGCGATTTCACTATTTTTCACGTGAAACTCGTGAAAGCCCTCAAAGCCTCAGATCATATGTTTGTCATATTGCGTGTGATCTATCTGAGACATTTCTTTCTTTACTGGCCTAGTAATCTACTATTCCTTACCCGTTTCCCACATAGAGCCGGCAATACAATTTCCCGGCCTGTAATGCACTATGTGTCCTTCCACCATTGGACATGTTAACAGCAGTTTATGTCTCGGCAAACCCGATACGTTACGCGTCATACCAGCCTTGCGGTCGGCGGTTACGATATATAGACGGTAGCACGAGATAAATAGTACATTACGATGCAAGTGCGCAAAAAAAGGAAGTTCGAAACGAGTGGCGATAAATTAAAACACGACCGAAGGGAGTGTTTTAAATCGACACGAGTTACGAATTTCCTTTTCGCACGTGTATCGTACGACGTTTTTCAGTACAGCGTGCGTAGCCGAATGGCATTTCTCCGACGCCAAACGAAAACGAAACGCCGCGCCAGTTAGTCTGGCTCTGTCGCGCCAATACGCACGAGCGATAGAGATAGATATTACGAGCGCTTCGTTTCGTGAGCGTTTGTGTCATTCGGCTACGCACCCACAGATGAGCCTCCGAAGTTTCGACCGGGCATATAATGAACCACTTCTCGCACTAGTGCATAAAAAAAACACCATCTGTACTGAAAAAGTAATATTGTATCGTCGACATATATAACTATGTATAGGCAGATAAAGTCTAAGAAAAAAACGTAACGTAACGTAACGTTTAACGTAACGTAACCTTTGTGTGGTAGGGCACAGCACAGCGGATATCGTCTCGCTCGAATCTAGAGCAGAGTCCAACTGGGGTAGTACCTCCGCCTTACAGAAGACCGCAGCCAAATAGCACTAGACCCTACTCATAGTGTTGTGTTCCTGCCGGTGAGTAAGGCTGCCAGAGCTCAACGAGGGTGCGGTGTGCTGATGACGGGAGGACTTACGGAACTAACTTGTTCCGTCTATTGTCCTTTGAGTCGTCGGCAACCCGAACCCTCCTTGGAACTTGTACACTCCTTTTTGCTATGTACTTAACACAGAAAAAGGGAGTGTACAAGTTTCTAATGGGGTGGCAACGCGCATGTGACACTGTTTGAGTTGCAGGCGTCCATAGGTTACGGTGACCGCTTTACATCAGGCGGGCCGTATACTTGTTTGCCACCGACGTAGTATAAAAAAACGTAAGTACCTCGGAATCCTCAAGAAAATTGTATTGTCGTCGAATACAGCACTATTTTTAACCCCCGACGCAAAAACGACGGGGTGTTATAAGTTTGACGTGTCTGTCTGTCTGTCTGTCTGTGTGTATGTCTGTCTGTGGCATCGTAACGTCGCTCCCGAACGGAAGAACCGATTTAGATTTAGTTTTTTTGTCTGAAAGCTGAGTTAGTCGGGAGTGTTCTTAGCCATGTTTCATGAAAATCGGTCAACTATGTCGTGGTCGAGGGTTTTTTCAAAATTTTAATTTTGCGGTTAGGTTATTAAAACTGAAGTTCAAAAGCCGGCGCCTCAGTATTCACAGTACGAGTATAACAAAAAAAAAGAGAAAACTGGATATGTACTTTTAGGTATGTTACATTCACATTTCTATTATTACCTACCACTCGCAGTCACAATGATATCTGTGACCAGTTCATTGAATCGTTCAATAAATTATCATGGAAAATATAACCATTTCACCCACTGGACTATAACAAATGAACATCAAATATGATTATTAATTAATTAGTTTATCAGACTACACGAAATGGAATGGAATATATATTAATCTATGATAATATAATAATGCCAATCATTGTATTATTTGTACTAATTTTTATGAGTTATTTGTATGAAAATCCTTGCCGGCGGCTATATTTCCGAGCTCATATAACCCGGCAACCTTCAAATCAAGGGTGAACAGGCATCTTCTGGGCGAGCTCTCTCCATCGTAGGCCACGTCTTTGCCTTCGGCTAGTCTGTGGCCAAGAGTAAGCCCATTTTTAGGGTTCCGTAGTCAACTAGGAACCCTTATAGTTTCGCCATGTCTGTCTGTCCGTCCGTCCGTCCGTCCGTCCGCGGATAATCTCAGTAACCGTTAGCACTAGAATACTGAAATTTATTTTATAACATTTTACTATGTAAGTAAGTAAGCTTAGTATTAATCATAATAAATAATAATCTATTTACAAATTTCGTCAATTACATTATTATTCAATGATAAGTATTCATTTATCGAATAGAAGGCATGGTTTTGGAAAAAATTTTTTACTGTGTTTTTAAATAAATTAAAAGGTAAATCTGTGACATTTGTGGCCAATTTATTAAAAAGCTTTATTTTTATGAAAATTCCCTGTTTTTGGCATTTTTTCAATTTAAGAAAGGGAAGTATTAGCTTGCTATTGTTCCTCGTATTATAATTGTGACAATCCGAACGCTTAAGTAAAGTATTTGATTTGTTATGAATTTCTAACACAGAGTTGTATATGTACAGTGATACGACCGTCATTATTTTAAGCTTCAAAAAGTAAGACCTCGCCGATATGCGCCAATTTACCCCACATATTATTCTGATTGAGCGTTTTTGTAGGATCAGTACCCGATTTATATCTACAGCATTTCCCCGTATTGTAATTGCATAAGCAAGTAGACTTTGTACATGAGCATAGTAAACAGTTTTTAAAGTTCTTAAGTTAACTAGGGGCTTTAGTTTCAACAATGCGTAATTGGCTGATGCTAGTTTATTACAGACTTTATCAATATGTATGCTATGTGTTAGTTTGCTGTCAATTTCATATCCTAAGAAACATGTATTGTGAGTATACTCAAAAGTGGTTGTTATATTCGTATTTCTTGAAATCGTTTTGTAGTTTACAAATGTGCTTTTATTTTCATTTAGTACAATGCTATTACATTCAAACCATTTGTGTAAAATGTCGGTAATGCATCGTAGGTGTCTTTCCATTGATGATTGGTCTTTGTGTCTGACCCCAATATGCGTATCATCTGCAAAGAGAGTGATCTGCGCCCAATCCGGCATATTCGAAGGCAAGTCGTTGACATAAATCAAGAATAGTACTGGGCCCAAAATGGAACCTTGGGGTACGCCAATTTCATTCAGTTCGGGGGATGACATATTTTTTCGAACTTCAACCACTTGCGTTCGATTTTGCATGTAACTGGTCATCATTTTTAATGCTATGTCGTCAAAACCATAGTGGTGCAGTTTACAAAGAAGAATATCATGCCGTATACAGTCAAATGCCTTAGATAGGTCGCAAAACATGCTAGCGCATTTCTGCGACCCATCCATAGACTCTAGTGCAAAATCCACGACTCTTCTTATAACCATGGCTGTCGACTTGCCTTTTCTGAAGCCATATTGGTGGTGCGAGAAAAGATCGTTTTGTTCGAAGAAATCCATTATTCTGTTTTTTAGAACCGCTTCTCAGACCTTTGAGAAAACAGGTAACACGCACACTGGTCTATAATTACTTGGGTCATTATGTGTCCCTTTCTTAAAAATAGGTACGACTCTGCCGGTTTTCAGTACTTCTGGAAATGTCCCTTCCTTCATGCAGCTATTCAGGACAAATAGTAGTAATTCCATGATGTTGTCATTATATCTTATAATCTTCAATATTCTGGTATCCATGCCCTGTATGTCTTTCGACGTTTTGTTCTTTATTTTTATTATTATCGTGTGAAGTTCTTTTAAAGTTACTAGTCCGAAACATATTTTCCTGTTTGGCTTATTAACAGAATTCAGATATTTTTTGGATTCCTCTGCACTAACTTTCAAGTTACATGTTATTTTTCCTGCTATAGTGGTATAAAAATCGTTAAATTGTTGTGCCATCTTAAAAGGATCTTTTATGCTGTTTCCGTTTTTGTCTACTAACTCTTTAATTTCATTCGGGGGCCCTGTAACAACTGTTCCGTAGTCAACTAGGAACCCTTATAGTTTCGCCATGTCTGTCTGTCTGTCCGTCCGTCCGTCCGTCCGTCCGCGGATAATCTCAGTAACCGTTTGCACTAGAAAGCTGAAACTTGGTACCAATATGTATATCAATCACGCCAACAAAGTGCAAAAATAAAAAATGGAAAAAAATGTTTTATTAGGGTACTCTCCCTACATGTAAAGTGGGGGCTAATATTTGTTTTCATTCCAACCCTAATGTGTGATATATTGTTGAATAGGTATTTAAAAATTAATAAGGGTTTACTTACATCGTTTTTTGATAATATTAATATTTTCGGAAATAATCGCTCCTAAAGGAAAAAAAAAGTGCGTCCCCCCCTCTAACTTTTGAACCATATGTTTAAAAAATATGAAAAAAATCACAAAAGTAGAACTTTATAAATAATTTCTAGGAAAATTATTTTGAACTTGATAGGTTTAGTAGTTTTTGAGAAAAATACGGAAAACTACGGAACCCTACACTGAGCGTGGCCCGACACGCTCTTGGCCGGTTTTTTTATAATAATAAAAAAAATTATAATGGATTATTTTGGCTGCATAGTGGGTCATTCTACGAGACAGCGATTTTTGTCTTATTCCTCTGTCCTTTTTTATTTTTGAAATTTGACCAATAAGGACATACTCTTGTGAAAATAGATTTATTTTTAGACATAACTATGGTTTTGGCCCATATTTTTGTGAACTCATTCATAAAATAAATTCATTTTAACTTTTTGGTCCAGAGGAATAAGAAATTTAGGCCCAGAGGAATAAGATAAGTCAGGATAGGTTAACAAAAATGTTAAAAAACCGTATATTTATAAATTATATATTGTACTTTTGTTCACAAAACTATCAAAAATTATTCTAGAATATTTTTATATTTATTTTTATTAGCCTGTGTGGTGACGGGTAAAGAATTTCACCACCCCCTTTCTTCCCGTGGGTGTCGTAGAAGGCGACTATGGGATATGGGTTAAATTGTGGCGTAGGCGAGAGGCTGGCAACCTGTCACTGCAATGTCACAGTTTCGTTTTCTTTCAACCCCTTATTTGCCAAGAGTGGCACTGAAGCTTCAGTAGTTTCATGTGTTCTGCCTACCCCTTTATGGGATACAGGCGTGATTGTATGTATGTATGCATGTTATTTTTATTAATAACATTCAGACTGTAAATGCACTAGGTGCTAAAAAGATCTAAATTTTTTTATTAATATTTTTAAAAAGATCTAAGTTTTTTTTATTAAGGTACTTTTAAATATAGGAAATCACAAGTGAAGAGTAGTTATCCTATAGTTATCAAGATAACTACTCTTCTTTTTGAAAGTCAGTTAAGAAAAACAAGAAAAATTTAGAAAATTCTTATTCCGTTGTCCACAATCCATAGGAATAAGGGACAGAGGAATAAGAAATTATCGAAAAAAAACCAATGATTCATAATGTGTATATACAACGCGGCTTCGTTAATAATATGAATAGATAGTACGTAAAGCAATTAATTAAGCAAAAAAGTACATTTTTAAAAGTTACACAAATCCCAAAAAATCGAACAGAGTAATAAGAATGATACCTGAACCCATAGGAATCCATAGGAATAAGGGACAGAGGAATAAGAAATTATCGAAAAAAAAACCAATGATTCATAATGTGTATATACAACGCGGCTGTCGTTAATAATATGAATAGATAGTACGTAAAGCAATTAATTAAGCAAAAAAGTACATTTTTAAAAGTTACACAAATCCCAAAAAATCGAACAGAGTAATAAGAATGATACCTGAACCACGGACAGAGGAATAAAATATTTACCTTCGTAATTCCGGAGCCACGTGCAACAGCCGACACTTCCACCTCGTACCACGTTCCGAGCGCGACTGATTATTCCCCGCGGGGGGAAGTTTGTCTACAATCTTCAATACGTTTACGATACAGGCGAATAAAACCCGCACCAGAGAAATAAGAATTTTGTCGCGGACATCTCTTATTTCCTAAATTTTAAATACAAAATTATAGATAAAAAAATACTTGTTAAATTTTAGTAATATAGTAACTGATAATGTATCCATGTACTCAATCAAAATATTCGTTAAGTTGACTGAATTGAAGTTATCATCACATGTTTAGAGAAAAATGGAGAACGGACACGACAGAGTAGTAAGAATAACGGATATATTTTTTTAATATAAAAAATTACAATGACCTTATACTAAAGCTAATCGATGTCCCAGTCGACTAGAGATATAAAGTATCTCTGAAAAAAAAAACAGGATTTTAAACTAAAGTTTTCAGTGAAATAAGCCTCCGGACATTGAAAATTAGGGTCTCGGAGAATCACCCTAGTACGGTTGTCTATTGTTTGCCCGACAGTCATTTAACATAATATTCATTTGCCCGAATCTAACTTGCCTGAATTTCATTTGCCCGAATGATTTGTTTACCATAAAAATCATATGACATACTCGTTGTTTATCCGAATATTACCTTCCATAATCATACAATGGCATACTATTTGTTAGCCATATTATTAAGTGCAATAATATGGTTTCATAGAATATTCAAACGCCATAAGCAATTATTGCCATATTAATTGTTGCCCATATTATTACCTAACCTAACCTACTTTCTGATAGCAGTTTCATTTTCCAGGGGTCACAGTTCTAACCTAACCTAACCTACTTTTCCAGCAGTTTCATTCTCCAGGGGGTCACAGTTCTAACATAACCTAACCTACTTTCTGATAGCAGTTTCATTTTCCAGGGGGTCGCAGTTCTAACCTAACCTAACATACTGTCTGATAGTATTTTCATTTTCCGGGGGGTCACAGTTCTAACCTAACCTAACCTACTTTTCAAGCAGTTTCCTTTTCCAGAGGTTCACAGTTCTAACCTAACCTAACCTACTTTCTGATAGCAGTTTCATTTTCCAGGGGGTCACAGTTCTAACCTAACCTAACGTACTTTCTGATAGCAGTTTCATTCTCTAGTCCTTCTAGTACCTATTATAGTAGTTTTCGATTCTGCCAAAGCACATTATGGAAATTGACTTTTCTGGACGCTAATTTGTATGACAAATGATGGTATGGAATGTGGTAATTACGGATTTCGATGATTCTGACAAATGACATTATGGAAACTGACTTTATGGGAAACAAAGTTTCTGGCACTAGATTAATATAGTAAACAATGATTATGGCATAAGATGTTATGAGAAACAATATTATGATTGTTGAATAGGATGGCAAATAAAATTATGGCAAATGAAATTCTGGCAAATGGGGGTATCCCGCATAGTACACATTATTCTGTAAGACAATGACGCCTATTAAGTAAAAGGTTGAAAGAAAACGAGATTGTAATATTGCAGTAACAGATTGATAATTCATCGACCACATCACAATTGAACCCATATACCACAGTCGATTTTTACGACACCCACGGGAGAAAGGGTACCCGCTTACCCGTATTAAGAGGGGGATTTGGGTGCGCCAAAGTTCATATAAAATTGGTATGTAGATTATTGGTAGTCCGAAAATGTTTCTCATACAATTTTACATTATAACGATCATTATTTATAACAATTTTATGTTCATAACTATCGTAACTTCGAATGACTTATGTTCATAATGTCATTCATCATAAATAAATTTTATACTAATGTTTATGTTTATATACTTATTGATCACAACGATTACGAGTAATATAATTTATCGTTATATGATTGTTAACAGAACAGAAATCACATGTGACAGTCCAGTTAGGTGCGACGACGAGCGTAGCGAGGAGGAGCGTGTTAGGTTGACCGTGAGCAAACCAAAAACGACTTTTTAATGTAAATTGTATATGTCACTGTAAAAGCTCCAGGCGCGTTTCTATAAATGGCACAAGTTTTTCATAGAACTTCCCCAAAACTTTTAAAATAATTTTATGATAAATCATTTTCTTAAACACAAAATTATGATTAAAAATTTTCGGCTAAATGATTATTATGAACAGTGATAGTAGTACTATTGATAATAATGAAATAAAATTATGATAAGTAAAATTATGAGAAATGATCATTCGGAGCACAAATCGGTATAAACAATAATTTTATAACAAATAATTTTATATGAGCCAATATGGACCCGGGGGATTTGTATATACGGTCAACCAGTTTGCTAGAACCCTGTTTTATTGACACCGTGCTTCATTTGCCATAGAAGTCACTTTGAAGTTTATTAAGAAAAAGTTCCACAGTGGCCTTGAATTCAAATTGGTAGAAGATACAAGTGTACATGACGATATGTTGGTGAATTCTTTATCAGGAATAGCTACAGATTTGATGGACTGGTTAATGTACCTACAGTCGAGTTCATAAATATGTATACATTTCTTCTCCTGGCAGGGCCTGGCCGTCCCTATCGCACTTAGTAATAGTGCGATAGGGACGGCCTGATATTTTATCGTCTATCGCGCGACCATGCTACCCGTGCTGAACTCGTTGCAATGATGTCAAAAATGTACACATATTTCTGAACTCGACTGTACTGTACTGTAGGAATATAATTACGCTACAGTCTGACCAAAAAGAATGTTAGCCACATAATTATACTCTTCCCACGTCACGTCCTCTCTCATAGTTTCCAGAGGTAACCGAGCCAGCAGAGCCAAATATGAATATTTCAAAAGCATAAATCTACTTAAATAACTTTTTTGCATTTTTTTTATTTTTGGCACAAGTTTTTATCGCCGACTGGATCTTTCTTTCAACAGTCATCTACTGCTCTCCGAGACGTTTCTGAAAACCCCTTATTCGATGGGGATACGACGTTTCATGACAGAGTTTCTATGACCACCTTTCTGCTTTATCATCATATCAGCTGCATGATACCATAATATTGCATTGTCAGGTGATTTACATATGTGTGCAAAATTTCAGCTCAATCTGAAACCGGGAAGTGGGTCAAAAGCTTCTACGTTTTGACGCACACTAACATACTAACAAGGCAAGTTGAATTGTTGTTGTTGATCGTCCAAGGGCACCCCATAGGTGCATAGGGCCTCCACAAGATCCTTCCACGCCTTTCTATCTTGAGCAAGTTGAATAAAAGCTTATAAAAAATCGTCTTTATAAATAAAAATAATGAGCTATGATTTTTAGTAAATTTTGTTTTGGCTTTCCTCACAAGTAGGTATTTGTCCCTAATGACATTAATTGCCAGCATCGATGTTATGCAGCGTGTGGATTCAGTTAAAGAATCTGATCATAGGAACCGTACAGGATAATCATTTTGTTAAAAAGTGTTATTTAATTAAGAGTAACTTTTTTTTTAATCTTACCAAGCGGCAATGCCGTCCAACTTAATGTCATATGACATAAACGTCATCTGTCACATGACAGATAGGTAGGTACGCTAATTAATGTGGAAGTGGGCGTTCTGAATTATTATGTATGAAAAAAAATCTCATCTATTCAAAAAAAAACAATGTAGTTAGGCTGCTTAGATCCGATATTAATCGTTATTAAAATATTCGCCCGTATGGAATACACACACTGTATAAGCAGCTAACTGCCAGTCCTGCCACAACAGGATTACATTTCATCAAAATGAACATCGGAGCATACGTCAAGCGGAAACGGATTGTGTATTCCGTTACAGGATTTGCACTAATTGGACGCATTCCTTGAAGTGTGAAATATCTAGATATTTAACTGACTTCACATGCACTAATACTAATACCTTACTAGGCTGGCAGCCCAAATACGAACTTAATATAACATTATGTAGAATATTTCATACAGTATACAATACTATAACTAAACTTAAAATAAACATTATGGTAACAAATACATATATTTTATGACCAAACACAATACGCTACTAGACTCTTATCGAATTTGGCACAAAAAGTGATTGTTTCCTGTAGTATTTGACATAAGAAACCAATTTTATAGATTTTGGATATTAAAGGTGTATGGTGGCTACGTATTTTCGATTAAAAATGTGTGTAATATTTATTTTAACTTTGGCCACCGAAAACGCTGTCAGACGTGTAGTGACGTCATAGAACCTAACTTAAGTTCATGCCGAGTCAATCACTGACATGATGAACTTTATGCCTCATAACTTAAATGTCAGAAAATTTTGTGTTCAATTCGATTTACGTCATGCGCAGACAATCTATAGATCAACATGGCTAATGATGTTTTTACCTAATTAAGTTAAAGTAAACTTTATCCATGTTTGACCTAATTATTTTAATTTTAACATTGTAACATTGTGAAATTTGTGATATTAAATAAAGCCATTCTATGTCTATGTCTATGTCTATACTTAAATGTTTTTTTGTGGTTTTCAAGTCGTAATTAAAATATGGTAGTATTTTTTTTTTCGGTCAATTGGACAGTAATAAATAATATAAAATAGACTTTAAAACCGGCCAAGAGCGTGTCGGGCCACGCTCAGTGTAGGGTTCGGGTTAGAATGAAAAAAAATATCAGCCCCCACTTTACATGTAGGGGGGGTACCCTAATAAAACATTTTTTTCCATTTTTTATTTTTGCACTTTGTTGGCGTGATTGATATACATATTAGTACCAAATTTCAGCTTTCTAGTGCTAACTGTTACTGAGATTATCCGCGGACGGACGGACGGACGGACGGACAGACAGACATGGCGAAACTATAAGGGTTCCTAGTTGACTACGGAACCCTAAAAAGGGTCAAGTAGCCTATTACCACAGTATAATAAAGAGTACTATCGTACAGTATGGCCACTCCCGCTCACCGCTGAAAGCGCCGCCCACCCCCTCTCGGTTACCTCACAGTTACCGCCTGTCAAAAACGTGAACAGTCGACCTGTCATATCTCACTCATACAAGCATAGTACGCGTTCACCTACACGAGCTTAGACTGTGTGCTAGGAACGCGCCTCTTTCATATATTTGATCGCCAGTGTCCGAGGTGTGCTATTACATCAAAATTAGTTTACCATATACAACCAAAAAAAAAATCCAGCCCAAATTGAGTTTTGGCCTCCAACACCGGTGCCGTAGCCGATTGGCATTTCTGCGACGCGAAACGAAAACTCCGCGAAAGGTAGTCTGGCTCTGTCATGCCAACACGCAAGAGCCATAGACATAGATATCTACGAGCATTTCGTGAGCGTTTGTTAGGCTTGTGCCGTTTCGTTCGTTGATCGGAGCGCTCCGATCTCGTTCAATCGCTCCCACGAACTAGTTCGCTCTTTTAGGTCTTTTGCTCATTTAGTTCAGCCAGACCAGCGACCACTGCGGTCGGAAAGATCAGAACGAATGGGACCGAATAGTGTCAAAATGATACGAATAGTCCACAGATAGTAACATTCCGGGTCGAAAGGTTGTAAGTAACCGAAGTTTAATAAAGACTGTATCGTTAAGTATGAAGACAACTTTGAGTAGCCGTATTTATTTGCTATTATATTTTTTTCTTATAACAAGCCATGGGCTTAATAAGGCACATAATAAGGTACACATTTTGTCCTAGAAACTCGTCGTAAAGCATATGGTTTAGACAGTATTGACTTAATCCTCCCGAGTACCAATTACGATTCCGGACAAATGCTACTAGAAAATTTACAAAGTGCGTAAAAGACGATACGATTGCGAAAAAAAATTGTATGGTGCGAACCTCAACGACACATGATCCACAAAGCAGAATATCTGGACATAGTCTAGCCACTGTTATTTTAAAAAAATATAGTTCAGGATCTGTGTATGGCGGCCATTTAGAGAATGTGGCACGGTGCTTACTCTAACTCCGACTTCGATGTCGAATTTGACTATCATACATTGTTTATATTGATCTGGTTTAAGCACTGTTCAAACACCATGAATGTCAATTAGACTTTGGCCTATGGCTAATTTTTTTATCTGTTTCTCTCATCCTGCTAGCATCAAAAATTTACGGCAATCCGGAACGTTGCTCAAAATTGCGTTTTTCTAAATTATATAAATTCGCCGCATTTATTCTACAAGTACCCAATTGGAAAAACCATGAAGAAGACTCTTAAAGAATATATTTTGGCAGCATATTAACCTTTGTTTGTTGAAATCGTACAAAGAGTCATTGAAATATTCTCAAATTAAGCCAGATAGGGGTTGTCCGAAATTTATTTGCTAGACCTTAATGAAAGTACCATAAAGTCCCTAAAATAAAAAAAAATATCAGACATTCTTATATCAAATAGTACTTACCAATACCTTAAGATCATACTCTCGGAACATAATAATACAAAATTATACACATGTCAACATTTAGACGAGGTTTGTTTTGTCCTTATACTTAACGATACAGTCCTTATGAAAACTTGACTTTTTTTGTAGCTCTGCTAAGTAGCTCTCGCTCTCGGTCGGCGCAGTCACACGCTCGTTCTCGATCCAAACCGCTCGCGCTCGCCGATCCTATACTGAACTAAATGAGCAAAGACCGATTCTCAGAGCACGGAAAGATTCAGTTCATTTCGGTCATTGATGGGATTTTATTCCTAACAGTTCATAGTTCGTGAACGACACAAGCCTGCCGCCAGCCAGACTACCCAGAGCACGCCATTTTGCTCGGTCTTGAGCGGTATCGCGCCAGCTTTCGCAAACGCCGAGCTCACGGAGGTCTACCTCCACTCTATCCGCCCAACGATGTTTTGGGTGACCAGCAGGACGGCGTCCATTCGATCCGTAATATAAATATAAATAAATATATAAATATTGGGGACACCTTACACAGATCAACTTAGCCCCAAACTAAGCAAAGCTTGTACTATGGGTGCTAAGCGACGATATACATACTTAAATAGATAAATACATACTTATATACATAACTAGAAAACATCCATGACTCAGGAAATATGTAGACACTGTAACATGAGGAACTGTGGCCGCGTTCAGATGTTTCGGAGGGGCAGGCCGTACAGCTGCGTTCGTGGCCCACAAAGTGGTTTCGCCGGAAGATCAGCGCTGACCCCTGGGTCAGCATCTATGCTAGAACGGGACCATTTCGTGGTAAACCCGTCATACATTTTTTAATATTAATTGTAAAATGTATGTAATACTTATGTGTTTACCATGAATAAAGATTCAATTGTTGAATCTTGAACTCGCAAGATTCTAAACACCATTTCTGGGTGATTTTCAAAAACATCCCGAATATTGAATTTCAACAAATCTGGACGTGTTTGGGCTCATTTTTCTCAGAATTATGAGCTGGTTCGATCCCGGTGGTAAAAAATGTGTCCCAAATTTTCCATACAAAATTCGAGGTTCTAATACGACACGCCCGTAGTCAGTTCATACTAAAATCGAGACCAACAAGAAAAAAAAGGACACATTTTTTTATCGATCGAAGGTCGTTTTTAGGGATCGAATCAGCTCGTGCTTCTGAAAAGAATGAGCCCAAACACGTCCAGATCTGGTGAAATTCGATATTCGGGTTTTTTTTAGAAAAACGCCCTTCTGAAGCTATAAGAAGGAAATAAGCTTTTTGCAAAAATTTCATTTTTGGCACAAGCTTTTATCGCCGACTGTACCTTTCTTTCAACAGTCATCTACTGCTCTCCGAGACGTTTCTAAAAACCCCTTACTCGATGGGGATACGACGTTTCATGACAGAGTTCCTATGACCACCTTTCTGCTCCATCATCAGATCAGCTCCATAATTCCATAATATAGCATTGTCACGTAATTTACATATGTGTGCAAAATTTCAGCTTAATCGGAAACCGGGAAGTGGGTCAAAACTAGCTTCTACGTTTTGATGCACACTAACATACTAACAAGGCAAGTTGAATAAAAGCTTGTAAATAGTTTATATTTTTTCAACTAAATTTCGGTAAGACTGGATCGCTAAATTCTGTCAGCAAATTTGCACTAATTGGGCATGTGCCTTGAAGTGTGAAATTACTAGAGTTAACTAACTTCATATGCACTAATACCTAGACTAATGAAAATACAGGGTGATTTTGTAATACTTATTATATATTCTGTGGTAATAGGCACACATCAGAAACTCGAATGATTCTATGAGTCAGAAACACCCATTTCTGAGGCCAAAATAAAGGAAAGTAAAATTATAAGAGTTTAAGTTTTCTGCAAAAAAATACATTTGTAGTATGTAAATATAAAATGAAATTGTATGTTACACTGAACAACTATTAGATGCTATGTTTTGATTCCCGAAATCGCGACCACAAAAGTTGCATGACGTTTAGGCTACCGAGTAATAATTATATGACTGGTGCATAATGAGAGGCATTAAATCACGAGCGTTGTTTTTTTTTAAACGAGCCGAAAAGCGAGTAGACAAGACAAACTCTCATGGTAGACGCTCCGAAAAACCGAGATTGGATGTAAAAACGTGATAAGTTCAATATTGGGACTCCAATTTCTGGCTTAATTGATATTTGTGGTTTCTGATAAACCTGCTCGTAAAATGTTTAGAGTTAGACAATTTAATTAAGCAACGAAGCAACGGATAAAAGATACAGAACATAATTTTCAGTACAGATGGAGATTTTTTTTACGCACTATAGTGCGAGAAGTTGTTCATTTCTTGTCAGGTGGAAATTTCGGAGGGCCATCTGTATTGAAAAACGTCGCACGACACACGTGCGAAAAGGAAATTCGTAACTCGTGTATTAAAACACTCCCTTTTTAGGGTTCCGTAGTCAACTAGGAACCCTTATAGTTTCGCCATGTCTGTCTGTCCGTCCGTCCGTCCGTCCGTCCGTCCGTCCGTCCGTCCGTCCGTCCGTCCGTCCGTCCGTCCGTCCGTCCGTCCGCGGATAATCTCAGTAACCGTTAGCACTAGAAAGCTGAAATTCACGCCAACAAAGTGCAAAAATAAAAAGTGGAAAAAAATGTTTCGTTAGGGCACCCCCCCTACATGTAAAGTGGGGGCTGATATTTTTTTTCATTCCAACCCCAACATGTGATATATTGTTGGATAGGTATTTAAAAATGAATAAGGGTTTACTAAGATCGTTTTTTTATAATATTAATATTTTAGGAAATAATCGCTCCTAAAGGAAAAAAAGTGCGTCCCCCCCCTCTAATTTTTGAACCATATGTTTAAAAAATATGAAAAAAATCACAAAAGTAGAACATAAAAACTTTCTAGGAAAATTGTTTTGAACTTAATAGGTTTAGTAGTTTTTGAGAAAAATACGGAAAACTACGGAACCCTACACTGAGCGTGGCCCGACACGCTCTTGGTCGGTTTTTTTCTGAATAGGTTTCATTGACTAATTTGGTAACACCTTATATAAGTATGTATTTCTTTTTTATTGTTTCAGAAACGTGAAGTGGCGATGCGGCGTGTAGTGTAGTGACTTGTGGCCATGACGACCTACCCCGACTGGAATGACACGCTGGTCAAGCCTTTCGATGAGTTCCCCCTCCTCATGCCGAGGTGGGGGTACGTGGCGTCGGCCTTCGTGCTGTTCCTGATTGGGTTCTTTGGGTTCTTCCTTAATCTGATGGTCATCTTGCTGATGTATAAGGATCGGCAGGTATGTAAAAAAATAGGACATTAATACGTTAAGCATTCTTTTATGTCTACTATAAATCGGATTCTTATTCACCAATCGGTCCCTTACCCCTGAGATTCCTAGCATAGTTTCGGGTCTCGGCTATCAGTAGAAACTATTTTGCTAACCCTGGATAATCCGATCGCAGATCTCTTAGAAAAGGAATACGAGTAGACGTGTTATACTTTGACTTTAAAAAAGCCTTTGATCAAGTAGATCATGATATTCTGTTGTCCTAGCTGTGTAATATTGAGTTTTCACCGCGGTTTTGCTAGCTACTAGGGTCACAGGAAATGGTGTGAGAAAGTTGTGCAACGTAGCTGCTTTGTCATTTACAACTATCTATACTCGCTCCGGAGTCAACCAGGGTTCATTACTTGGACCGTTGCTTTTCGGAACCATGATAGATAATCATGACACGCTGGTCAAGCCGTTCGACGAGTTCCCCCTCCTCATGCTGAGGTGGGGGTACGTGGCGTCGGCCTTCGTGTTGTTCCTGATCGGGTTCTTTGGGTTATTCCTTAATCTGATGGTCATCTTTCTGATGTATAAGGATCGGCAGGTATGTAAAAATAGGATATTATTACGTTAAGAATGTTTTTGAGTCTACTATAAATCGGCTTCTTGCCTACCAAATGAGGCCTTATATCTGTGATGACTACACATCAGTAACTCGTGGCAATGGCTACTCGTGACTACACATCAGTAACTCGTTTGGTGGCACTTGACAGTTGTTAACAGACTAGTGATGTGATAATGTTTTTCCTGTACCTAGTCGGGTAGTGAATGCAAAGCCGATGGTCCTGGGTTCGATTCCCGGTAAGGGCAGGGCCCGGTAGTGACTATGACGACGTACCGATGACGACGAAGATCGTATATAACTTAAACAAAGGCATGAATATATACGTATTGTACTTTGAATATAAAAAACCCTTTGATCAAGTAGACAATGATTTCTGGCCCCGTAGCCGAATGGCATTTCTACGACGCGAAACGAAAACGAAACGCCGCGAAAGGTTACCTGGCTCTGTCACGCTAATACGCAAGATCGATAGAGATAGATATCTACGAGCGTTTCGTTTCGTGAGCGTTTGTGCCATTCTTCTATGCACCCCGGTATCCCAATATTAACTACATATATTGGGATTTCAACTCAACGAGTTAGGGGTCACATGAAATGATACGAGGAAGCAAGTTGTGCAACATAGCTGCTTTAAAAAACAGCTGCATAAAACCATACTCGCCCCGGAGTCAACCAGGGTTCCATTCTTGGAGTATTGCTTTTCGGAATCTTGGCTAAGGACAAACGCCATCGTCGAAGCAATTGTTTTAAATCGTAATTATACGTATTTAATATGTAAAATCGGGTAACTCACGTAAAATTGACGAAGATCGCTCGACATGTTTCGCTCCGTAACGAGGAGCATTTTCATTGAACGGAGCGAAACATGTAGTTATGTTTGTAATTATACAAGAATAATTCCCGTTCTACGAAATTATTTCCACGCAAAATAGCAACAATTTCAGTTTCTCACTACGCTCTGATACTTTAAAATTCCTTGTTATGCTCAGGGAACTAGGGAACAAATCAAATTATTTTATTGAATATTTTTCGATTTGTTCTCTTTTCCCAAGTAGTCACACTACTATATATAATTTATAAATTTAAATAGATATCATACATGAAAGAAAAAACGACAGGGCCCACTGAGCCGCGTAAGCTGAGGACCCGGGTTTGATTCCCGGCTCGGCCGCCAGTGGGCCCTGTCGTTTTTTTTTCGTGTATGATATATATTTAAATTTATAATAGAATCATTTGCTTCAATAAATATTCAATGAACTTCCTCGTCGTAAATTATTATTATTATTTTTTTTTTTTTATGGGATAGGAGGCAAACGAGCAGACAGGTCGCCTGATGGTAAGCGATCACCGCCACCCATGGACACCCGAAACACCAGAGGTGTTGGAGGTGCGTTGCCGGCCTTTAAGATGGGTGTACGCTCTTTTTTTGCTTCTTTATGACACAATCTAGCAATTAATTTGGAAATAGCGAATTTAGTCCACATACAAAATTGTGATATCTTAAGAAATCTAATTTGCTTAATCCAGATAAGTGGCTACCGTCAGCATAACCAGAGTACGTAGCCAAATGCACAAACGATTACGAAAATAGCGTTATCGTAGGTAGCTATCTCTGTCTCTCTTCCGTATTGGCGCAACAGAGCCAGATTGCGTTTCGATCAGCGTCTAGCGTCAGCGATTATTATTTTGCCTAAGCCGGCTGTAGGTTGATTCAAGAAATTTGGCACGTATTTTCCTAAGAATTTTTACAATTTAGTGAAAATCTTACGACATTTCTTACCAAGCTTAACTTGGATTAAGCAAATTGAATGAGGAAAATCTCCTTTTCAAAATTAGTAAAATGCCATCTTAAATTTTGATCCAGCTTAACTGTACCTCTACCAAGAGTATTTGATATTTAATAACACGTTACCCGTTAAAAGAGACGATGGCAGTTGGAGGATCCGCAATTGAAAAACTGGTAGCCGAGGCAAATATAATAGGTGAAACCAAAGCGCATCGTCTCAGTTGCTTTCATTAAATTTAGTACTTAAATCAAATAAAATAGGATTCGATTACTTATCGTTAAAAAAATGTTTGACTTGGCAAAAAAACCAAGCGTCTGAAACTCTTGATCACGTGTTGAAAAAAAAAGTTGGCGGGGGCTAAGTTACCTTGAGAGAATGGGAGAAGATTGGACAATCAAGAAGGCCTACTTGGGGAGACCAATTGGACGCCGTCCTGCTGGACACCCAAAATATCGTTGGGCGGATAGAGTGGAGGTAGACCTCCGTGAGCTCGGCGTCGGCGAAAGCTGGCGCGATACGTCTCAAGACCGAGTCAAATGGCGTGCAAATGGAGGCCAAAACTCATTTTGGGTTATCGCGCCAGCCAAGTAAGTAAGTAAGTTACTCGGTAGCGTAAGTGCGTTTTCACATTATCCGATCCGATATCGGATGTCATTACAGGCGCCATCTTGGATTTATTCTATTGAAATCCTTCCGACATCCGATATCGGATCGGATAATGTGAAATGTATGTGTGTGTGTGGTGCTAGCCGGGGTTCGCACCCGCGACATCCATTGTAGGGGGTAGGGGGTAGGGCATAGCGAATTATATTCCGTTTTGTGTGGTAGGGCACAGCACAGCGGATATCATCTCGCTCGAATCTAGAGCAGGCAGGCAATTATGGTCGCGCACTATTAGTAAGCGCGATAGGGACGGCCAGATGTTTTATCATTTATCGCGCGACCATGCTACCCGTGCAGAGCCCAACTGGGGTGGTACCTCCGCCTTACAGAAGACCGCAGCCAAATAGCACTAGACCCTACTCATAGTGTTGTGTTCCTGCCGGTGAGTAAGGCTGCCAGAGCTCAACGAGGGTGCGGTGTGCTGATGACGGGAGGACCTACGGAACTAATTAGTACTGTCTATTGTCCTTTGAGTCGTCGGTAACCCGAACCCTCCTTGGAACTTGTACACTCCTTTTTACTGTGTATTTAACACAGCAAAAGGGAATGTACAAGTTTCTAATGGGGTGGCAACGCGCATGTGACGCTCTTTGAGTTGCAGGCGTCCATAGGTTACGGTGACCGCTTTCCATCAGGCGGGCCGTACGCTTGTTTGCCACCGACGTAGTATAAAAAAAAATCCGGTACATTCATAATATTAAGTATGGATTTTTTGGATGGCCATTTTCATTTTATCGCCATGCCAGAGTACTTTTTCCTTTACTCATATAGTCTGCTAGTGCATGTGCAATAATTAACGTTCACGATGCGTCAAAGCAAGTGGGAATCAGAAATTCTGTTACAAATCTAAGCTAGTATCGATTTCACATTTATTATGCAATGCTTTTAGTGAAGGATAGTAGGTTAGCCGCCATACATTTTGGATGGAAAAGCTGTCAATCCCAGCTTATGGTAACCCTCCCATTGAATGATACGTGTCAGAATTTATTTTACAAGGTCTTATTTAATTTTACCTTTACTTGCATTTGATATTTGCCAGTCGCTTTTCGGCGAAGGAAAGCATTGTGAGGAAACCGGACTAATTCCAATAAGGCCTAGTTACCCTTCGGGTTGGAACGTCAGATGGCAGTCGCTTTCGTAAAAACTAGCGCCTACGCCAAATCTTGGGATTAGTTGTCAAAGCTGACCCCAGGCTCGCATGAACCGTGGCAAATGCCGGGCTAACGCAAGGAAGATGATGATGGTTTCCGTAAAATTAGGATTTATTCGGCAAGGGTTCCCTCTATGTGGCATAACTTAATTTGTCCGAAACGCTTTTGTCATAACACATGTGGCATAATCGATTTTTGCCGAATGTTAATGAAGCATAAACATTGTTTGGTATCATTCACGATATTTCGAATATTATTTTGTCCGAAAATATATTGGCCTACTATTATTGAGGCCGAGTGTCATTAGGAAGAAATTGGATGAGCATAAATATTTTTGGCATACATCCCATTATCCGAAACTTATTTCGCATACATTTTTCGTTAAGGTAGGTTAGAATTGCGAACTCTACAGATACTCACTGTTCCAGAAAAGAGGGTTAGGTTAGGTTAGAGCTGCGACTATTACAGAAAAGCACCGCTAGGGAAAAGTGGGTTAGGTTAGGTTAGAACTGCGACCACAACAAACACGCACCGCTAGGGAAAATGGGTTAGGTTAGGTTAGAACTGCGACCACAACAAACACGCACCGCTAGAGAAAATGGGTTAGGTTAGGTTAGAACTGCGACCACAACAGAAAAGCACCACTAGGGAAAAGTGGGTTAGGTTAGGTTAGAACTGCGACCACAATAGAAAATTACCGCTAGTAAAAAGTGGAATGTGGAAAGGGGAATGTATTGTATAATGGTAAGATTCGACCTATACTGATGTTATGCCAAAATAAATTCGGCAAAACATTAAATCGGAACACTAAGTTTATGCACATAAAATTTATGCGTAAAATTGATTCGGAGCACCAAATTTATGTACAAAGAATATTCGGACAAATCACAATCTGCCTAAACAGATTATGCTAAACTTGACTATGCCATAGCAGTTTATGCACAAAGCCAATTATGACTAAATTGATTATGCACAATAGAATTATTCATAAAAAAATTATGCCACAACAGGGTGAACCATTCGGCAAATACCTTTGGTAAGTTAAACAGTATCAAGTAATAAAATAAAATCTATTACTTAACCATTACTATTACATTTAGCCTAGTGTAAGTCAGGTCCCCGCAGAAAACCAGCGCTGCGGATGTCCGCGGCATTATGCTGAGTGGGGGTCCTATTTTAGCGTCTAATGATTTTGTTTGCATGACTTCTGTTTTATTTGTACTTTGTTGTGGCGTTAAATAAATGTTTTTTTCTATTCTATTCTATTCTACTTAAGTAGTAGTAGTATCTAGTAAAATGTAGCACAGTAATAATCTAAATCATTCCATAAGACGTGTTTGCGCGAATTCAGCGCCATCGCCGTCTTATCCATTAGCTATATAATTAATTACATACCACGCTGTATCAAGCTGACACGTTTGCAAATGGTGCATACACATATGCACGCCTGTGTCCCAAAGGGGTAGGCAGAGATTGCGGATTTCCATTTGCTACGATCCTGACAAACGACTACCGGATCGCTCAGAGCTCTTCAAATTGAGCTACCAAGACGCCATCAAGACAGTGAATAATTCCACGTGCGATATAAAGGGAAAGATTTGTACAATCTCATACACAGCAATAATTTTGTACTATTTGTAGAAATCGTGAATGTTTCCAGATCGTGTGTTTTGCGTCACATAGCAGGCTTTTCTTATAAAACCCTAGCCTACTCTCTTAAAACTTGTTTAAATGGTGTAAGGTAGGTGGGTTTGTAGTCAAGTATAACCTCTATAAATGAGACAGAGAGTGTAGTTTCCCTTTTTATTGAGACTATGTCTGAAAGTACTCACTCTGACCGAATAGTTATTTTTTAATATTTGTTAAAAATAAATCATTTCAAATTGATTTTTAAGATTAACTGTCAGAAATTTATTAGTGTTTAGTATACTGACAAATTTCGTGTAGGTTTCAGTGCGTGTAAACGTATATTACAAACTATCGAAATACGATAAAGTTATGCTAAGTAACTCAAAAAAATAGCAAGTGATTTAACTTTGCATTGGTAAGACATCGTTTTGTATGAAATTTTGTGTGATAAGATCTATCTATCCTTTCTGGAAACATTTTAAAATAAATAAATGAAAATAAAATGTTTAATAAATGAAAAAAAACTGACTTAAGAAATCACACAAAGTTTTGAGCGACAAAGATTGTTTATCGTTTTCGGATCAAAAAAGAAAAATGGAACCCTTATACAATTATGTACTTTCTTGTCAATCCGTTTATCAATTTGTCAATATTCTTTATTTCGGAAAAACCCTATACTCAAGTGTACTGCACCGTTCCTTGAAGCTGTAAAAAAACCTTATTTCTAAGTAAATACAACATAGGTTAATTGAGTTGAAAAAAAATCTACACTCTCAAGGAAGTCAAAATTAATAGGGTACTTCCGGTTGACCTAAACTATGAAATTTGGAAAATAAATCGTATTACACCATACATGATTATTAATATAGTTGTGAGGAAAAAAAATAGTAAAATATACACGTAACCTTCGGTGTTCGAGCCAGACTAGCATTATCCAGTTTTTTCAAGTAAAAAATGTATAATGAAATCTTATTCAATACATAAATGTTTACATAATATCACATTGAGCAACTTTGTAACTGAAATAACCTCCATTCATAAAAATTAATGGAAAAAATATATTATTATAGTTGTAATCACAGATGTCATATATACCATAGATCAAGCAAACGTATCTATTTAGCGTGTCAAATGAACTCAGTGAAATCCACTGAGTTGTCCGTCTTTACTCGCAGCTTGCAGCTTTCGGGCGTCAATTTTTGTAAGTTGAAGTCAACCAAAACATAAAAAATGCCTCGTTACGTGATATTCAATTGCAACAACACAAAAATTATGAACAATCAAGAGCCTGAGACATATTTAAAATTACAGGCAAGAATCAACTTCAGTACAAAATTTGACACGCTCGGCCCCTCTACAAATATATGAATTTGTTTCTTCTATCAAAATTAAGTTCTGTGGTTGTAATATATTGGTAGTAATATTTAATCGAGTTTTTTATTATAGTATTGTGTATTAAGCTTATAGTATTAAATCGTGTTTTTTCTGAAATAATTAATTCGAAAATGAATTGCTAAATTACAAATAAACAACAACATAGTTAATTCAAATCATATGATTAAATAACCATGTGACGATAAAGTGCACAAATTGTATTTTGTTCCTTAAGAATAAAATCTAGTTAAGTGATTGTAAGACACATACCGGTTTTTTATGACTCAAATTATAATCGCTATGTAACATATTTATGAAAAAATATTTTTTTAACCTTAAAATAACTGAAATAAAATTTCAAGTTATTTCTTAATGTATGCAAAAGTGAAAATACTTATGCCATAAAAATATTGATTTATTTATGTTCAATAATTGCCGAAATAAACAGTTTTTTGTTTCTCCTGTAAAGTAGGTTAAAAACACATAGCGAAATTTGCACGCGCAGCGACGATACATTTTATAGGTCAGATGGCAGTCGCTTCCGTAAAAACTAGTGCCTACGCCAAATCTTGGGATTAGTTGTAAAAGCGGACCCCAGGCTTCCATGAGCCGTGGCAAAAATGCCGGGATAACGCAAGGAGGATGATGATGACTTAATATTATGAATGGGAAAGTGTGTGTGTCTGTTTGTTTGTCCGCATTTCACGGCAAAAGGGAGCGACGAATTGATTTAAGTGGAGAAAATTGAAGGGATGGAGAATGACAAAGGCAATTTTTAGTCTCTTTCTGACCCCCACTTCCCAAAAATGAGGGGTGGAAGTTTGTATGGAGAATTCCGCGCTGTTGCAAAGGAACCAATAATGACTCCGAAGGGCCTTCACGCACTGGCGAGTGTTTCAGACTCGTAACAAAATGACTGATTGTGATTGGTATACAAAAGGAATTCTTTCATATGCAAAAATATACAAACTGCATTATAAATAATTTTACGCAGGTAATAAAGTCCAATGAAAAATTCATCGAAGTCGGCCCTCCGTTTGTAAAGTTAATTTTAAAGTAAATTGAATTTTTCTCGAATATACTACAAATTATTTTTAATGGAAAATGCATTGTTTACTCAATGTTGGGCTGTAAAAGGGTCATGGTTACGCTAGGGGCACATAAAGTTACATAAATAATGAGTTTACTTGCTTTCTACGTTCCTACCACAGAATAGAAGGCAGGGTGGATGGAGGACGGGGAAGTGGCCATCCACCGAGCCGCTGGGTGGACAGCGTTAAGAAGGCCTGCCAGGGATTAACACAGGCGTCTATTATGAGGACTGCAGAAGACCGTGCGGAGTGGAGAGCTTTGGTGCATAATGTCGCGTCGCGACCCTCAGCCATGAGGAACCGAGGAAAAGAGGCCACAGATATAGAAAGGAACAAAGCGCTACAAAGATGTGCTTAAGCGTCACACACGGAGATGTTTGTGACATTGAACCATCGCACTGGGAGACTTCGGCACAAGATCGGCCGAAGTGGAGGCATACAGTGAGAACAAACGTGCCAGCCTTCGAAAATCGGAACAAATAATACGACAATAACGGTTTTTCGTGATTTGTAACGTTTCAATAACAATAACGTACATTTCAATTCGATAAACATTCAGTAGGTATAGAAACATTTAGTGGGGAATCCCCGATGCAGCGTGGAGCGTGGAGAGGCGGTGGTGTTGCCAACAGTAGATAGAGATAACTACTAACTACAGATTGTGTAAATGTTAGTTTTATAAAACCAGAGATTAAAGTTATTAAATTAAATTTGTTTAATAGTTAATACAAAGTCTAAAAAACCGCATAAAAGTATTAACTGTTCTGCAAATTTTGAGGTTTCGACCTTTAGAAACACAGAACACCCCACTAGAAGCCTAATGCAAGCGATATTGTTCGAGACGCAAATCACCAATCCTTGCGGGGCGAGGCGGGCGCACACGGTGCTGCCATTGGTCGTTTCAAATAATGGCGCGCCTTTACGATTATCAGCAGGGATGGGAATGGGACATGTCTATTATAGACAATGGTACCGGTACCAGTACTGTGGTGAATTTGTTTTGCAACAAATTATAATACAGTATGTAAACTAACGAAAACCATTTACTGTAACCCGTAAATGTCCAGGTGATACTGAGAAACTTTTACTATGGGACCAACACCCAAAACGCGAAATAAAAAATTACTCTGCGATAGGAAATACTTACTATAAAATAAAACTACCTATGAAACTGTCAGAAGATATTTTCGTGATTTCGGGGTTGATCCCATAGTAAAAATTTCTCAGTATCACCTGGACATTTACGGGTTACAGTAAATGGTTTTCGTTAGTTTACATACTGTATTATAATTAAATTATAATAAGGCCTAGTTACCCTTCGGGTTGGAAGGTCAGATGGCAGTCGCTTTCATAAAACTAGTGCCTACGCCAAATCTTGGGATTAGTTTCCAAAGCGGACCCCAGGCTCCCATGAGCCGTGGCGAATGCCGATGCCGGGATAACGCAAGGAGGATGATGATTGTGATAGCACCTCAATAAAAATCATTTTAGTAACTAATAACTAAACTGTGCATTTTTACTTACGTTTACTAAGTTAAATTACCAACTAAATATTCTAAACTAATCAATCAACTAAATAACACTACAGACTCTACAGATTCTAGATAATTATTCACAATTACAAATCTGCTTTCTTTTATATTTCATAAAATGGTAGCACAGGGTACGAACGGTATCGGTAGTACGAAGTTCCCGCAACAGACATAAACTAACATGGCCCCATACCTAGTCGTTTACGTGAAAGGGATAGCATATCGCATTGTTAACTAGGCAAAAAGGGATGGACGCGCCTCGGCGCCGCTCAGTACAGCCATATTAACCAATATAAATGAACTCCGCGGATAATAAACAATATTCAACAAAATAATTAATTTGACTTAACTGTGGAATGTTATTCCATCTTTTTTATATGTAGAAGTGTTAGAAGACTTGCCACACCACTTTATGCTGCAAGAGACCATTGTTTGCAACCAAATTTGATTATTTAAGATTTTTTCCCGAGCGGACACGAACACTGTTAGCGGGTCGTATACTTGGGCGCTACTGATCGGTGTCGCACGCGTTCAAACTTTTATAAACCTGATTTGTCGTATGCTTGGTGACCGCGAGTCGCCCTGTAAGGGCCGTCTTGTTGTATTTGTCTGTGTTTAGAAAAAAAACATACTCAAAAAAAAAAAAACTGTTTGTTTTCACGGTTTTTTTTTTCATGTTTATTTTTCAGCCAGAAAAAAACCGTTTTTTTTTTCAACCCTACACACACTTGTAGGTAGACGCTCCTAGGGCTACACAATACACGCGCATCATATCCACGTCTGTGTAAATACATGCGAACGGCCAGCGTGTTATGCCATCAGGCACGCACACAACGACAACCGTATGCTCACTAACAATTACGACACATCCGCCGGAGGCGCCACATGGTGAAACTGAACTGAAATGTAATGTAACAACTTATTTACACCTATGTTGGACAAATAAATGATTCTGTATTCTGCTTGTACGGTCTCTAGTATTATATGTTCTGAGGTTCCTACAGAATGACAGTAGATGGGAAAGGTATACAAAAATACATTAAATTTATACGTACACGACAAATGCATTGACAAATATTTAGCTGTAAAATATAACAAAAACACGCTTAAATATTTAAAGCGGACCACAAAGGCAAAATGAAATCATGAATAAAAAATGCCTCTCGTAAAAAATGTGAAAAGACGAAACCTCGAAATTATCACAGAAAGCCTTTGTCCGCTGAGCGTCATTATGGTAGTATTTTAAAAAAGGAGGCTGCTATAATATTACTTTAGTCCTGGCTGTAAATAAGAAACAAGTTATAAAACATCAATATGTTTTTTTTAAGAACGTTTCTTGGTGATATGGCGTGTCTAAGTTTTGACTGATGTTTGCAATCATTGCAATACGGCCACAATTGGGTAGGTAAAGTGTTTTGAAGATATGAAAATAATATGTTTTTCTGATAGAATCCATACTAATATTATAAATGGGAAAGTGTGTCTGTTTGTTTGTCCGTCTTTCACGGCAAAACGGAGCGACGAATTGTCGTGATTTTTTAAGTCGAGATACTTGAAGGGATGGAGAGTGACATGGGCTACTTTTTGTCTTTCTAACGCGAGCGAAGCCGCGGGCAAAAGCTAGTGCGTAACACAACAACACATCCGCCTCTCCACGCTCTACGCCGCATCGGGGATTCCCCAATTAACGTTTATATACCTATTGAATGTCCATCGATTTAAAATTGTACTTTATTGTTATTGAAACGTTACAAATCACGAAAAACCGTTATTGTCGTATTATTTGTTCATCTGAAAACAAGAAAAAAAAATTGAAAAAAAAAACATCGATGCTGGGTTTTTTTCATGTTTTTTTTTATAATTCTGAAAAAAGCATTTGTTTTTTTTTCCTATTTGCAACCCTGCGCATTTTCCAAATTGCCTCGCTCTGCACCCGGCTATTGATGAAGGTAGACAGACGTCAAAGCCTCCATCATACTGCTCCGCATTTCGTCTGACCTTCAGTATCTTTGACTTTTTTGACGCGTTTGACGCCACGTGGGCACCACGTGATCGGCGTTAAAATAGCATGGAGGGCAAGTCAAAATTTATAACACTGCCAAAAAAATGGCTGGAATTGGAGACGATACAGGACACAGATTTTTATCTGTGTCGGACCGTTTTGATTTTTTTTATTAAAATTAAAATAATTTCCTATTTTTGTCAATTTTGAAAATTGCCTGTAATTAGGCTTTAACGTTATTCGCAGTACCTTAATTAATCTATACTGATTAGATTAATCGTTGCCAAATAACAAACTCATCCTGTTTTCCGAGAAGAGGTAGGTACAGCACGATCGGAATGCAGTCTGTCTCTGTCGCTCTAATCCGGAAGAGCGACAGAGATAGTTAGCTACGATAACGATATTGCCGTAAGCGCTTGTCTATTTGGCTACGTGCCCAGAGATTATAAACCACACCACGGACAATGGCGATCAAGTATACCATATCGTCACTACTTTAAAAAAATCTCGTATCTCACGCTGTTCCTCGAAGTTAAAACGCAGTAAGTCTATATGCATTCCATACATACTTACTACAATTTTCTTTTCATTGACAGACGAAGATACTAGTTTTTTAAAAAGTGGTGACGATGTGAAAGAAGCACTTTCCTTCGCACACAGTCTAAGCTCGTGTGTGCGAACGCGTACAGATGTAGTACGAAAAGATTTGCCTTCGAATTGTTACGGAAACGTACGAACGCGTCGTGCTATTTCAGTCAGTGTCAGTAAAAGATGTACTGACATCACAGACCAACCCCTATAGACATCCATTACAAGACGACTCGCGGTCACCAGTCTTTTTATTTTTATTATAAAAGTACATCCACATCATATATATTGTAAATCACATAACAAACATTCAAACAAGTATTAAGTACTGATATACATGACAATTACGGAGTACATAACATTCTCTCATATAATGCAGCGAGCTCCAACTAATACTATTATTACTCCAACTAATACTATTATTACTCCAACTAATACTACTAAAGTCTTACTTGTATTTGCCATGATATAAGAGCGGGCGCTCGCCGTGCCCGATCAGTAACGACCAAGTAACCGACCCGAAAGCAGCTCGTGTTTTTCGCAATAAAAAAATTGAAAAAGGGTATTTTGATGACTTAAAGATGTCCACCTGTAGTGTGGAAAGGTAACAAGAAGATCAAATTTAAAAACAGACGGTATTACATTCCACAAATAAGTCAAATTTATTTATTCAGAGCCGGCATAGGTCAACTTACACTGGCTACTTACGCGACTCCCTTTTCATCTGGCGCGACTGCCTGCCGTCCTTGAAACGACCAATCGCAGCGCGCTAAACACATTCCGTCCCGCTCCTCGCGCCCCAAGCACTGGTGATTTGTAGCGCGCACAAAATTTACAATATTGTCACTCTATAGGAGGTTCTCTGTGACTGACATTGACTGAACTAGCATGACAAATACGAACGTTTCCGAAGGAAATCCTGTTCGAACTACATCTGTACCATGCTTGTGTGAGATATGACAGGTCGTCTGGTCAGTTTCTTGACAGGCGGTAACTGTGAGCACTTTCAAGCGGGAAGCAGGTGGTGGCCATACTGTACGATAGTACTCTTTATTATACTGTGCTACTTATAAATGGATCGCTTCACTTCTCAAAGCGCTCAGCTTTGCTCGCACGACTGGTTCGCAATAGCGAGCCGCAGAATTACAGCGAGTCATGAACATGTGTGTAATCAGGCCCCGTAGCCGAATGGCATTTCTCCGACGCCAAACGAAAGCGATACGCCGCTGGCTCTGTCGCGCCAATACGCAAGCGCGATAGAGATAGATATCTACTAGCGCTTCGTTTCGTGAGCGTTTCGTGAGCGATTGTGCCATTCGGCTAGCCACCCTGATCAGGCCCCGTAGCCGAATGGCATTTCTCCGACGCCAAACGAAAGCGATACGCCGCTGGCTCTGTCGCGCCAATACGCAAGCGCGATAGAGATAGATATCTACTAGCGCTTCGTTTCGTGAGCGTTTCGTGAGCGATTGTGCCATTCGGCTAGCCACCCTGAATAGATAGGCTGCAGAGTTTTAGATACTAAATGAAGATTGAAGCATCTGCCACACATAAAGCGTTTTGATAACGTACTTAGCGTTAGCAGAGTGCCGGACGAACGCTAGCGTTCCGCTCGCAATCCGCGCGCATTCCGCTCGTAATCCGCGCTTGTTAGTTCCCGCTGGCGTCCGCTGGGCGCAACGCCAGCGTTCGTCCGGCGCACCGCTATCATTGCGCTCCGCTAACGCTCCGCCTACGCTCTCAAAACGCGCATATGTGGCTGAGCTTTAAAGAACATTCTTAAAATACTGACCCGGTAAGGCCAAAGTTCGCAGGTTCGAGTCCTGCCGGAGGTGTGAATTTTTCCATTTTTCCTTTAATTTAATAACCTAACCACAAAATTAAAATTTTGAAAAAACCCCCGACCGCGATCTAGTGGACCGATTTTCATGAAACATGGCTAAGAACACTCCCGACTAATACAGCTTTCAAATAAAAAAAAACTAAATCGAAATCGGTTCATCCGTTCGGGAGCTACGATGCCACAGACAGACACACAGACAGACAGACAGACAGACAGACAGACAGACAGACAGACGGACAGACAGACAGACACGTCAAACTTATAACACCCCGTCGTTTTTGCGTCGGGGGTTAAAAATATGTAATATCGCTCGCAGACGTTTCTGCATGATAAAAAACAAACTTAAAATACTGAGTCTATCAGTTTATTTTACCACAGTGACATTGGCACTTTACACTGACAATTCTGCGACTATTTCTGGGTACGTAGCCGAATGGCACAAACGCTCACCAAACGAAACGCTCGTAGATATCTATCTCTATCGCTCTTGCGTATTACCGCGACAGAGCCAGACTGCCTTTCGGTTTTCGTTTCCGCGTTTCGGCTCCGTTTCGCTTCGCAGAACTGCCATTCGGCTACGGCCATTCGGTTGATAAGTAACATTGTTACTCTGCGTCAATATTTCGTCACTACTTTGACAGGGATCGAAAAATCGTATCTCATAAATAAATACACAATTTTGCTCCTCATAAAAGATAAAACGATGATATGTAATAGTAGAAATAAGTCTCTATGCATTCTATACATATACTTACTACATTCTTTTCTTCATTGAAAGAAAAAGATACAATTTTTTTCAAAGTAGTGACGATTTCCTTCTTGATCAGACAATCAACGACGAAGTGTCATTGTCGGGCGACAATTGTCATTCATTCATTCATTCATTCATTCTTCATTTATTCATTCATTCATTCACTATTGTAAAATAGGTGACAGTGTTTTTGAGGTTAAAGAGAACGATCGGTAGCGTAGGTAAACAAACATCGGAAAATGATTTTTAACCCCCTACGCAAAAACACCCCATGTTATAAGTTTGACATGTCTGTCTGCCTGTCTATTTGTGTGTGTGTCTGTCTATGGCATCGTAGCTCTCGAACGGATGAACCGATTTAGATTTAGTTTTATTTGTTTGAAAGCTGAGTTAGTCGGAAGTGTTCTTAGCCATGTTTCATGAAAATCGGTCTACTATGTCGAGTTTTTTTGTTTTAATTTTCTGGTTAGGTTATTAGTTGTTTGAAAAATCATTTGGGAACATCACATCATATCAGTTTTGTAAGGTAAGCCTCATCACTTGTTAATATTCATTCTCTATTTCAACCGCACTGCGGTGAAACAATACGAGCTATCTTACGGCTTCATCTAGATTCAATTTATGAATATAGACCAGGAGCTAGTCCGTTACAACTGTTATGTCACACCTGGGTTTTCAACGCACTGATTACTAAGCCAAACTTGCGACATGATTCGTCCAAATCTATATAATATAAAGCTACAACCCGACTGACATTTTTCAAAAAATGGGCAGAAGGAGTTTTTGCAGGTGGCAGTGTTTGGTGTGGTCGTATAGAGTTTGGTCCTGCGACCCCGGATAGATCAGACCGTCGGTCTACCGGTTCCGGGTAAAAAAATGTTGGACGGCCTGGCCAAACGGCTCGAGTTAGCCGGGGAGTATTCGACCAAATGTCATAGAGGACCCTGGGCAGTTTTTGACGCCGCCATTTTTTTTTCAAAATGGCCGACTTTTTTTTTTGACGATTTTTCAAGTTTATCGCAGAGAGCTCAAATTTTGGTCATAGAATCTCCAAGCGGCCTTGATTCGAATGAAATAAAAAAAAATTGAAAAATGCTACAAGTGTGGGAAAACTGGCCACTTTTATTTTGTATGGCAACTTTTAAACCGTAAGAGATAGCCGGGGGGTGCTCGACCAAATGTCATACAGGTATCCGAGTAGAAAAAAGTTGCATTAAAAAAAATTCAAAATGGCCGACTTTTTTTTTTGAAAAATTTCAAAATGGTCCTAGCGCGCTGAGATTTGGCACACGGGTGGACGGTCGCGCTAAGATTAGTATTCAAAAAGAAAATTTTGAAAAATTCAAAATGGCGGCCTTTGAGGGCCAATTGAAATTTGAATGGAGGTTTTTCTTTTAATTACCATAGCTCCGTAACGGTACAAAGAAGTGAAAAGTGCTCAAACAAATGTTATACAGTCACCCGAGGTCCATCGAATGGCATTAAAAAAAAATCAAAATGGCCGACTTTTTTTTTTGAAAAATTTGAAAATGGTCCGAGCGCGCTGAAATTTTGCACACGGGTAGACAGCCACCCCAAGATTAGTATACAAAAAGAAAATTTTGAAAAATTCAAAATGGCGCCCTTTGAAGGCCAATTGAAATTTGTATGGAGGTCCTTTTTTTAAATCCCCATAGCTCCGTAGCGGTAGGGAAAAGGTTAATAGTGCTTGAACTAATGTTATACAGTTATCTGAGGTACATTGAATGGCATTTACAAAATTTCAAAATGGCCGACTTTGAAATTTTTTTTTTTATTTTCGGTCCGAGCGCGTTCAAATTTGGCACGTGGTAAGAACGGAGGCCAAAAATAGAAATGAGAAAAAAAAAATTTGGAAAAGTCAAAAACGGTGGCGAGAGGGGACAAAGTCAAATTTCCCTACCAGTTTGTATGGAGGTTTTTTTTTAAATCCCCATAGCTCCGTAACGGCAGGAAAAAGGTTAATAGTGCTTAAACTAATGTTGTACAGTTATCTGAGGTCCATCGAATGGCATTTGCAAAATTTCAAAATGGCCGACTTTGAATTTTTTTTTTTTTTCGGTCCGAGCGCGTTCAAATTTGGCACGTGGTAAGAGCGGGGGCCAAAAATAGAAATGAGAAAAAAAAATTTTTGGAAAAGTCAAAAACGGCGGCGAGAGGGGACAAAGTCAAATTTCTCTACCAGCCTGAGGGAGCGTTCTACAGCCCGACGGTCATTGCTCCGGTCCAAGTTCCGAGCTGCGTACAGACAGTGCTCCCAAGCAAGAAAATATAAGTAAAAGTGTCTAAAAATATAAGTAAAGTGCCGCGGAGGCCCGACGCGGAGCTTCGAAACCAAGCGAAGGCCGAAGGCCGAGCTCCGCGTAGGGCCGAAGGCCCGGAGCGTCCCTGAGAGGGGCGCCAACTTCCCTACAACCCCCACAGTAACTATGCGGAGGGCCGAAGGCCCGGAGCGTGTCTGAGAGGCTCCCATCAAGCACGCGAAGGCTGCAGGCCGAGCTGCGGGCAGAGAATGCTCCCAAGCAGAACAATAATGAAAGTGTCTAAAAAGCGACGCGGCGGGCCGGAGACCCGACGCGGAGCTTCGAAACCAAGCGAAGGCCGAAGGCCGAGCTCCGCGTAGGGTCGAAGGCCCGGAGCGTCCCTGAAGGGGCGCCAAGTTCCCTACAACCCCCAGTAACTACGCGGAGGGCCGAAGGCCCGGAGCGTGTCTGAGAGACTCCCAAGCACGCGAAGGCCGCAGGCCGAGCTGCGGGCAGAGTGCTCCCAAGCACGCGAAGGCCGCAGGCCGAGCTGCGTACAGACTGTGCTCCCAAGCAGAACAATAATTAAAAGTGTCATAATAAGCGTAGCGGCGGGCCGAAGGCCCGACGCGGAGCTTCGAAACCCAGCGAAGGCCGAAGGCCGAGCTCCGCGTAGGGCCGAAGGCCCGGAGCGTCCCTGATCGGCTCGCCGGCGGTCCGGGAAGTTGGAGCTTAAACACGACCCAATAGTAAAAGTGTCTTAGAGAAGCGAAACGATGGGCCGGAGGCCGCAGGCCGTAGGCCCGTCGTGAGCTTCTCAAGACACTTTTACTATTGGGTCATGTTTAAGCTCCAACTTCCCCACAACCCCCATAGTAACTACGCGGAGGGCCGAAGGCCCGGAGCGTGTCTGAGAGGCTCCCAAGCACGCGAAGGCCGCAAGGCCGAGCTGCGGGCAGAGTGCTCCCAAGCACGCGAAGGCCGTAGGCCGAGCTGCGTACAGACTGTGCTACCAAGCAGAACAATAATTAAAAGTGTCATAATAAGCGTAGCGGCGGGCCGAAGGCCCGACGCGGAGCTTCGAAATCCAGCGAAGGCCGAAGGCCGAGCTCCGCGTAGGGCCGAAGGCCCGGAGCGTCCCTGATCGACTCGCCGGCGGTCCTGGAAGTTTGAGTTTAAACACGACCCAATAGTAAAAGTGTCTTAGAGAAGCGAAACGACGGGCCGGAGGCCGCAGGCCGCAGGCCCGTCGTGAGCTTCTCAAGACACTTTAACTATTGGATCGTGTTTAAGCTCCAACTTCCCTACAACCCCTACAGTAACTACGCGGAGGGCCGAAGGCCCGGAGCGTGTCTGACAGGCCCCCAAGCACGCGAAGGCCGCAGGCCGAGCTGCGAACAGCAGAGAGTGCTTCCAAGCACACAAAGGCTAAAGCAAAAAGCAAACAAGTAAAGCAAAAAAACAAACAAGCTAAGCAAAGAAACAAAAAAGCAAAAAAGCAAAGCAAAAAAACAAACAAGCAAAGCAAAAAAAAAAACAAAAAAGCAACAAGAAAGACCGCGGGGCCCTCGGGCCCCGCGCACCTTTAAAAAACTAGTCTATATAATATAAAGCTACAACCCGACTGACATTTTTCAAAAAATGGGCAGAAGGAGTTTTTGCAGGTGGCAGTGTTTGGTGTCGTCGTATAGAGTTTGGTCCTGCGACCCCGGATAGATCAGACCGTCGGTCTACCGGTTCCGGTTAAAAAAATGTCGGACGGCCTGGCCAAACGGCTGGACTTAGCCGGGGAGTGTTCGACCAAATGTCATAGAGGACCCTGGGCAGTTTTTGACGCCGCCATTTTTTTTTCAAAATGGCCGACTTTTTTTTTTGACGATTTTTCAAGTTTGTTGTAGAGAGCTCAAATTTTGGTCATAGAATCTCCAAGCGGCCTTGATTTGAATGAAATAAAAAAATTTTGAAAAATGCTATAAATGTGGGAAAACTGGCCACTTTTATTTTGTATGGCAACTTTTAAACCGTAAGAGATAGCCGGGGGGTGCTCGACCAAATGTCATACAGGTCTCGGAGTAGAAAAAAGTTGCATTAAAAAAAAATCAAAATGGCAGACTTTTTTTTTTGAAAAATTTCAAAATGGGCCTAGCGCGCTGAGATTTGGCACACGGGTGGAAGGTCACCACAAGATTTATATTCAAAAAGAAAATTTTGAAAAATTCAAAATGGCGGCCTTTGAGGGCCAATTGAAATTTGAATGGAGGTTTTTCTTTTAATTACCATAGCTCCGTAACGGTACAAAGAAGTGAAAAGTGCTCAAACAAATGTTATACAGTCACCCGAGGTCCATCGAATGGCATTAAAAAAAAATCAAAATGGCCGACTTTTTTTTTTGAAAAATTTCAAAATGGTCCGAGCGCGCTGAAATTTTGCACACGGGTAGACAGCTACCCCAAGATTAGTATACAAAAAGAAAATTTTGAAAAATTCAAAATGGCGCCCTTTGAAGGCCAATTGAAATTTGTATGGAGGTCCTTTTTTTATATCCCTATAGCTCCGTAACGGTAGGGAAAAGGTTAATAGTGCTTGAACTAATGTTGTACAGTTATCTGAGGTCCATCGAATAGCATTTACAAAATTTCAAAATGGCCGACTTTGAAAAATTTTTTTTTAATTTTCGGTCCGAGCGCGTTCAAATTTGGCACGTGGTAAGAACGGGGGCCAAAAATAGAAATGAGAAAAAAAAATTTTGGAAAAGTCAAAAACAGTGGCGAGAGGGGACAAAGTCAAATTTCCCTACCAGTTTGTATGGAGGTTTTTTTTTAAATCCCCATAGCTTCGTAACGGTAGGAAAAAGGTTAATAGTGCTTAAACTAATGTTGTACAGTTATCTGAGGTCCATCGAATGGCATTTACAAAATTTCAAAATGGCCGACTTTGAAATTTTTTTTTTTTATTTTCGGTCCGAGCGCGTTCAAATTTGGCACGTGGTAAGAGCGGGGGCCAAAAATAGAAATGAGAAAAAAAATTTTTTGGAAAAGTCAAAAACAGCGGCGAGAGGGGACAAAGTCAAATTTCCCTACCAGCCTGAGGGAGCGTTCTACAGCCCGACGGTCATTGCTCCGGTCCAAGTTCCGAGCTGCGTACAGATAGATGCTCCCAAGCAAGAAAATATAAGTAAAAGTGTCTAAAAAGCGACGCGGCGGGCCGGAGGCCGCAGGCCGGAGGTCCAACTTCCCTACAAATCCTACAATCCCCACAGTAACTACGCGGAGGGCCGAAGGCCCGGAGCGTGTCTGACAGGCTCCCAAGTACGCGAAGGCCGCAGGCCGAGCTGCGGGCAGAGTGCTCCCAAGAACGCGAAGGCCGCAGGCCGAGCTGCGTGCAGACTGTGCTCCCAAGAAAACAATAACAAAAAGTATCTAAATAAGCGAAGCGGCGGGCCAAAGGCCCGACGCGGAGCTTCGAAACCCAGCGAAGGCCGAAGGCCGAGCTCCGCGTAGGACCGAAGGCCCGGAGCGTCCCTGATCGGCTCGCCGGCGGACCGGGAAGTTGGAGTTTAAACACGACCCAATAGTAAAAGTGTCTTAGAGAAGCGAAATGACGGGCCGGAGGCCGCAGGCCGCAGGCCCGTCGTGAGCGTCTCAAGACACTTTTAATATTGGGTCGTGTTTAAGCTCCAACTTACCTACAAATCTCACAGTAACTACGCGGAGCGTGCCTGAGAGGCTTCCAAGCACGCGAAGGCCGCAGGCCGAGCTGCGGGCAGAGTGCTCCCAAGCACGCGAAGGCCGCAGGCCGAGCTGCGTACAGACTGTGCTCCCAAGCAAAACAATAACAAAAGGTATCTAAATAAGCGAAGCGGCGGGCCGAAGGCCCGACGCGGAGCTTCGAAACCAAGCGAAGGCCGAAGGCCGAGCTCCGCGTAGGGCCGAAGGCCCGGAGCGTCCCTGATCGGCTCGCCGGCGGACCGGGAAGTTGGAGCTTAAACACGACCCAATAGTAAAAGTGTCTTAGAGAAGCGAAACTTCTCAAGACACTTTTACTATTGGGTCGTGTTTAAGCTCCAACTTCCCTACAACACCCACAGTAACTACGCGGAGGGCCGAAGGCCCGGAGCGTGTCTGACAGGCTCCCAAGCACGCGAGGCCGCAGGCCGAGCTGCGGGCAGAGAGTGCTCCCAAGCACGCAAAGGCTAAACCAAAAAAGCAAACAAGCAAAGCAATAAATCAAACAAGCAAAGGACAAAAACAAAAAAGCATAGCTCAAAACCAAAAACAAAAAGCAAAAGCATAAGCAAAGCACAAAAGCAAAACAAAAAAAGAACACCGCGGGGCCCTCGGGCCCCGCGCACCTTTAAAAAACTAGTTATCTAGATAAGTCTGTAGGGTTTCCATGCTGTCGGCCATAAGACAAACGTCGTCGGCGTATAGGATTTCCGTGACCGAGACACACTGCAGTTTGCTCTTAGCCTTGAGTCGTGCAAGGTCAAAAATGCTTTTATCCGAGCGGGAATTGACGGTTATCTGATGGTTGCAATTTTTAAGTGCATGGCAAATAGGGATGGGGATGGGGCCATAACACAACCCTGTTTGACACCGCTTGTGACTGGAAATTGGGGCGCTTTCGTGACGTACGCGAGCAGTCATACCCTCGTGAAACTGGCGCACTAAGTTGATGAACTTCGACGGATACGTCTGGGAGGACATCATCATCATGTCACACCTATCAGCATTTACCCGCTTTTTATGTATGAAAAATCGCTCGCTAGTATGATGAAGACTATGGTATCTCATAGGTACGCGTGCTCCACCGTAGACCGCATCATCACTTGCCATCAGGTGTGATCGTGCTCAAAAGTGTACCTATTCATACTAAAAAAAACGCTTATGCATCGGAAAGCTGGAAGCATGGGTACTAGGGATGTACCGACTAGTCGCCGACTAGTCGGGAAAGCCGACTATCCGGCCACATTCGTAGTCGGCGATTAGTCGGCGACTAGTCGGCAAAAAAGGCCGATTAGTCGGCCCCTTCTAAGTGATAAAAAACAGGACGAAAATAAATTAACAGCCGATATATTTGTATTATGTACCTATTGGTTAGTCCTTTCTTATTCAAAACAACGAATATCTTTAATCATCACAGAAATAAATGGCCCTCATTGAAATTCGAACCTGGAGGACTATCGGTTTCATAGTCAGGATCAGTGCCCACTAAGCCACACCAGTTGTCAAAAAAAATTTTTTCTTACAGAACTTTGAGCCTGTATAAATAATGAAAATTGCGATTGAATGACTAAAAATGTTGGTGATTTTAGTTGAAATTTATGTTCTGGCCGACTAGCCGACTAGTCGGCCGACTAATCGGCCATCCAACCGCCGACTAGTCGGTAGTCGGCCTAGTCGGCCAAATCAATAGTCGGTACATGATACATCCCTAATGGGTACGCATGTTCAATTGTTCATATTAAGACGCTACGGGAGCGAAAATGCTAAAATGGAAAGGAGTACCCCTTTCAATTTGGGAATCTCAGTTAAATATACTAGTGTTATTATAAAAAAAAATGTCCATTAAGAACAACTCAGTTAAAAGATATTGCGAAAAAATCTTTAAAATCGAGGTTCCGCTCTCGACTGTTTCCTCCTTCAAAACTTATTTAAACGGAACGAAATTTGAGAATCTGAATAACAATGAAATAATCTGTGTCGAACCGTTTAGATTTTTTGGCTAATTGTTACCGATCTTGAGTATCACACCTTTTTTGAGCCATATTGAAAAAGGCCGTTTTTAGAAATTTTCGATTGGCTCTAGCGTCTTTTAAAATAAAACACCGAAACAGATAAAAATAATAACAATCTGTGTTGAAAAAATCATTGCTCTATCTTCAAAAATGAGGGAGGAAATAGTCGAGAGCGTTTGTATGGAGAATTGACCTGTATCGTATCGTCTTAACGAGCGATTTCTCATACATATAAGAACACTCCCGACTAACTCAGCTTTCAAACAAAAATAACTAAATCGAAATGGATTCATCCGTTCGGGAGCTACAATGCCACAGACAGACACACACAGACAGACAGACAGACAGACAGACAGACAGACAGACAGACAGACAGACACGTCAAACTTATAACACCCCGTCGTTTTTGCGTCGGGGAGCTCGATGCTGATAGATGTGACCCTTTCATATGTGGGCCTCGCCGATCTTTTTCCGTCTTCTGGCTAGAAGGGAGAACTTGATCCTATCCCACTAAACTCCGGCGTTTTTCCGGGACTAGCTCTTAGCCTATATGCATATCGAGATGCAAATTATCCATATATCTGTCTTGAGTCTGAGAAACTACTGAACGAAGTTAATGAATCGTTCTAGATTTAACTTGTTTACTTTGTACTAATGCAATTTTTGAATTTATGTTTAGTCTCAAATTTTTCGTCACCGTAAATATGTCTGCACCTATAACTGCTAAATTGCATGGAGAAAGTATGAATGAATTCATTGATAAATTTGCCATGCGCTTTTGCAGCTCACTGTAGGTATCTACAGGTGCCGAAGACAGAGACAAGTTCGACGGACGTACAATTCACGACGATGCTTCGTTTGCGGCACTCGCAAGTAAGCGCGCCAAGCGTCATCAGCGCAATACTTGTCCGCCACGGGTACACTACACTGCCAGAGTTGTGGTCGTGTTTGCCGCTCCCGTATTGGCTTACACAGCCATGAAAAACGTTGTCGCCCCACTTGACACTGCTTGTATAGTCTGTTATAGACTCGAAGGCCAATGATGATGATGATGATAAGGTACTGATTAATCTGTATTCGGCTCAAAGATAAGCTGATAGAGAATGTCTTTAGTGGCGGAAAAATTCTTTATTACCAAAACATAGAAACCATCATCCAAATAGGCTTTCAAACATAGGTACAAAATAGCATCCGTGCATGCTTCGTTTTACATGATAAAATCCGCAACAAGCTTTGAGTCATCATTAATCATTGCCCCAAAAGTCCCAAAAATACTGGCTGCATTACCGCCTGCACGTTATGTATGAGCCAGCCCGTGGACCCCCAAAATGAATGAATGAATGTCTTTTGGCATTAATTTAACTTTTTGTGCAACTTGAGTATTCCTATTTTATTACAACTTGTATTCCTATTTATTCCATTCTATTTTATCTTTCGTCCCTCAGCACTTACTTCTTTCTAATATCCTCTTACATAATACAATCAATGGTTTTTACAAGCTTTTATTCAACTTACCTTGTTAGTATGTTAGTTTGGGTTAAAACGTGGAAGCTAAATTTGACCCACTTCCCGATTTCTGATTGAGATCAAATTTGGCATACATATGTAAATCACGTGACAGTGCAATATTATGGTATCATGAAGCTGATCTGATGATGGAGCAGAAAGGTCATAGGAACTCTGTTATGAGATGTCGTATCCCCATCAAGTAAGAGGTTTTTAGAAACGTCTCGGAGAACAGTAGACTACTGTTGTAAGAATGGTACAGTCGGTGATAAAAATGGACATTCTGTTTTATGTAATTTTTATTTGATTTGTTATTGCACCCGCGATAACGACGAATGATCATCATTAATCTCTAACATTCTTTTGTCTACAGCTATATGAGATGTATCCCTTCTCATTATATGTCAATTTATTTTACTGTGCAATAAAGTTTAAATAAATACCTTTGTTTGTTGCAGCTATGGACGCCGCTCAACATCATCCTCTTCAACCTAGTCTGCTCCGACTTCTCTGTCTCCGTGCTGGGGAACCCCTTCACCCTCATCTCTTCGCTTTTCCACCGCTGGATCTTCGGGCACACCATGTGTGTTCTCTACGGGTTCTTCATGGCTCTTCTTGGTAAGTCACTTACAATTTGGTGTTCTACTTTGTCTTTATGCAGGAATCCCATCACTTTGATCTCTTTGCTATTCCATCGACGGATCTTCGGACCATGTGTGTTCTCTACGGGTTCTTCATGGCTCTTCTTGACTTACTAAGTTACTAACTTGTTACAACAGTAACTTATTACAACATGCTGTCTACTTCTTTAACTTCTCTAATCTTCTGCTCTGTCTTCTTGCTGGGGAATCCCTTCACTTTGATCTCTTCATTATTCCATCGTTGGATCTTCGGACCATGTGTCTTCTCTACGGGTTCTTCATGGCTCTTCTTGGTAAGTCACTTACAACTTGGTGTTCTACTTTGTCTCTTATGTGTGTTTTCTACGGGTTGGTGTCTTACTTTATCTTTATGCAGGGAATCCATTCACTCTGATTTCTTCACTATTTACAAATTGTAAAAACGGAGGTTATAAATAAATCAAAATTAGGAAAAACATTTCGCACTACACCTGAATATTCTTTTCACTAGTGGCGTAGATAGTATTGATCAAAATTCACGAAATCGAGCAGTCGACATGTAAAAATCAGTCCCCAAATCTAACGCAATCTCAGAAGTGATCGCTTGCTTTAACATCCGAGCCACGTTGCACGGAGGTGATTTGATACATTCCTGGCGAAGTGCTTTCACACTTTCCGATCCAGATTCTGAGATCTTTATTGACAAAACATTTTCACCACACCAACTGGTAAAGGCTTACGCGTAGGTACTTCGACCGATAAGAAAGTTGCATGTTATAGGTATTATTTAGTATGTAGCGTGGGACTCAGTCTATCACAAGAGTGCAAAGTGATTTCACACAAATTCTAAAGCCCCCATTCACGGTACGATTGGTCGTTTCCGTCGATCGGACAGATATCGTGGCGATCGGTCGCATGGAAAGTGCCAACCGTACACGAAGCGATTGATCGTTTACGAGCGATCGTAAACGATATACTCGAACGAAACGGGATAGCAAAGTCATTAGGTAAGTATGAAATAGAAATCGAATCGTTGGTCGCAAGTCGCAAGCGTCCACACACTTTCGATCGATCGTTGTGACATTCATGCTTGCACGGGATTTTGTTGCGATGTCCGATATCGTATGCGATCAAGTAAATCGTTAACGATATTGACATACCTACACTGTCAATCGGTCGTTTCGATAATTTTTTAGCGACGGATCGTACAGATATATCGTACCGTGAATGGGGGGCTTAACATGATGTCATTGATATCCTAATTTGAAGTTGATGATTTGACTCGTGTCGATTTAAAACACTCCCTTCGGTCGTGTTTTAATTTATCGCCTCTCTCTTCGAACTTTCTCTTTTCCACACTAGTAACGTACTGAACTATTTTTATTTGTGTGTTTTAAGAGTCCTGCTGCTTTCACTTTTGTAGAATAATTGTAAAAAGTACCTAGATTAGAATTTCTCATTCCAATTTTGTAGATTACGAATTTCAACCGAAGGTCTCAGATTAGTTGAACGAGTTTTCGAAATCTAAAACCTCTGCTAATTCTTCATTTCGTGTTCATGGATTAAACTAAGGACCAAAAAAAAAACTTTTCATGTAATTTTTTTGCTTTTATTTGCCGAACAAAAGAGTAAATTCCACGTAGATAAATCGTTATATCTATTTATTTTATTTATATATATTTGCAATCTGGCAGGAAATTGTGACGGCCATCTCGATTTGCGCTTGACCGCGTTGCCATAGTACAACACCGCCATTCATTGAAGGTTTTGCCTTATGATTTTTTTTCTCTGTATTTTCCTCTCAAATGTGAAGAAAAACATTATGTGTAACTCAGGAGGTAAAGATTTTGTAAACTCGTGTCTATAACTCTCTCCAGCCTGCGGCTGTCGCGAGTTTTAACACTCGTTGACAAAATCCCCCTTACCTATACACAATATACTATTTCTGTTCGACGGAGCCGGGAAGCGGTAACTTCGTTTAGCGTCATGTGAAACACGCTTTCAACCCTTAATAAAAACCGGGTATAAAATTGTCCAAAATTGTAAACATGGGCGCATTTATTTCCCGTTTCTTGTAGTTATTCGTTGAAAGGAAATATGACGAGGTAATCCGTACAAATCTAAGTCCCTATTCAAGTGAGCGAAGGGATTACATCTTAAACCCTCTTGTACGACAAACGGACAGGAAATGCTCGTGTGGACACTACTACCTAACCCTACCTAATGCTTAACACGTTCGCTGGACTTATTTAAATGTATGTATTTTGATTGTGTCGAGTGTGGCGTCCAGCCGGCGTATTATGCTTCCAATTTTATCACTTATCTATGTGGATAAAGCATCCGTCACGCTTTGGCAAGTATGTTAGTGTGCGAGTGACAGATGTCTTATCCACGTGGATAAGTGATACAATTGGAAGCATAATACGACGGCAGGCCACGCAGGCAAGTGTGGTCGCGCGTCCAGATGTTTTATCATTTATCGCGCGATCATACTTGCCTGCCAGATATGGCTTAAGTAAGTCCGTGTTCGCATTATCCGATCCGATATCGGATGTCGGAAGGATTTCAATGGAAACAATTCAAGATGGCGCCTGTAATGTATGGGATGTCGGTCCTACATCCGATATCGGATCGGATAATGTGAAAACGCACTTAAGGCCGTTTTCACATTATCCGATCCGATATCGGATGTAGGAAGGATGTAAAATGTAAGATTTATGCGCTTCCAGGTCTTTATTTATGTATTTGATAGATCATTATTACTAAAAAACGATATAAAACGCAAACATTGCGGATTTAATCCAGATGGCACTTTCCTACAACAGTTTTTGTCCGAGGCACCATCGAACTGCCGATATCGGCAGGTCGCTGTCGCTTCCGACATTTTTGGCATGCCGGACCCCCCGCCAGCTGTCGGCCGATAATATTTGTATGTGTGCGTATATAATGTAGGTATACGTTTGTAGTAGTGTGCGTGACAAAAATGGCGTCTATTAAACAGCTGTTAATGATGAATTTCTGTTGAAAAAAAAGATTGTAATTCATCGGTCCGAATTGCGGATACTAATTTTTTCATGTTTTAGTAGATATAGTTAAATGTAAAATTATTTATTTTACCTGCACACACTTGAGTATTTTTATACTCGTTATTTTAATTTTACAATAAAATATTTGAAATATAGTGCTTATAATTTATTAAATATAAAACTTTTTAAAAATATTTTTTGATACAAAATCATACTTGATTTGGAACAATGCGTTTTATCGGACCGACATCCGACATTATCGGAAGCGTTTATCGGCTGTAGGATGTCGGTCCGACACCCGATATCGGATCGGATAATGTGAAAACGGCCTAGGCGTGTCACCGAATGAGGCGAGTTTACCCTATGTGCCATCGGTTGAGAAATTACATGAAGATTTTGTAGCTCAAAGGCATACAGAGTGGGGCCTGTAACAAAGGCGAAGAATTGAACTGTAGGCTATTCTCCTTATACTGATCAACATTTGTTCAGTGACTTTTAAAAATTATAAAGGCTTTAAATTTTTAATTTTTCATACAAAATAAATATTAGCTTCAATGTACGCCATTATTGTTGTCATTGATGTTGTCTGTCACACTTTAGACTTAACAGAATTCGCAATACATTACCTCTTAGAAAAAACTTTCAATGGTGATAAAAATCAAAATACAAGTTATTTTTAAAAGTCACCGAACAAATGTTGATCAGTATAAAGAGAATAGCCTAGAGTTCAATTCTTCGCCTTTGTTACAGGCCCCACTCTGTATAATAAAGATCCGACGGAGAAATAGAATCTTTTAACCTAATTATCTCAATGTAACGCGAATACCTTACTTTCTAGAAAGCAACAAATTAGTAGGTACCTCTGCCTACCTACTTAATACTTTTTGTCGTTCGCAAAATACGGCTTTGAGTGAACAAGATGTATTCTTTGGCAAGATTGGTTTTTAACTCCCGTCGCAAAAACGACGGGGTGATATAAGTTTGACGTGTGTGTCTGTGTGTGTGTCTGTCTGTCTGTCTGTTTGTCTGTCTGTCTGTGTGTGTGTTTGTCTGTGGCATCGTAGCGTCCGAACGAATGAACCGATTTCGATTTAGTTTTTTTTTCTTTGAGTTAGTCGGGAGTCTTTTTAGCCATGTTTCATGAAAATCGGTTCACTATGTCGCGGTCGGGGTTTTTTTCAAAATTGTAATTTTGAGGTTAGGTTATTAACAAAGACATATATAACGGTCGTTGACAGTTGTCATTGCCTGTCATCGCAATCATGTTTACAGTAGGTAGGTACATATATGTAGCTGCTGAGAAAACTTTCAAAACTGAATAATATATAGGGTAAAAAATAAGGGTAACTTAAAAACACATCTTAATTACTGATTACACTAATGAATTCCATATCTGGTTCCATTTATTGCCGGTATAGCCCTTACACTCTGTATAATTATTAAGATATTCGAGGCCTGCAGACGTTAACCGACTGCCTGAGTTAACAAAGGCAATCGGCACGTAATGAGGCCAATCGTGGCTCCAATCAACATCGTGGCTACAACCTTCGCTAATTGCTGCGATTCGTCCATCTCGCCCTCGTTATACAATAACTTGCATAACATAAATATATACACGTATTTTTAGAGTTCCGTACCAAAAAGGTACAAAAGGAACCCTCATGGCGCCGCTCTGTCCGTCTGTCACATTACTAAATATCTCGAGAACTACTAAGCGACCGATTTGAAATTTGGAATAGTTATTTATGAACCGTGTTAACCTCTACAAACTGAAGGTATATTTTTTAATAAAGTATATTAATATTAATTATAGAAAATAGCCAAAATGTAAGGGGGCAAAACTGTAAATGTCAAGTTACTAGGTTACTATTTTTTATAATTTTTTCGTTGTGTAAAAAAAAGAATTTTGAAGGAAAAAGAAGTTTACCGACGAAAAACCCAAAATTATGTAAATAAGCTGGACTTATTAAACTATAAACGAACGTCTGGACTTTCGTTTATAGTTTATTGACCCTTAAATAAATAAATAATTGAAATTGAATTATAAATATCTAGTATATAAAAGCTGCTGTAGGCAATGTTCTATTTATTATTCATAATTATTCGGTTGAACAGCACGATATGAGGGCTAAAGTCAAATATGAATTATTTATAAGTATTATATTTGAGTTCGAAACAATATTCTGTGAATGCTGACCTCTATAGTCTGCCTTAAATATCTACAATAGTAAAATAATTTTCTTTTATTCATTTACCGAATGACGGGCCGTCTAACAGTTATTTTAAGTACCTATCAGTGGCGGCTGGTGAAATTTTCTGCTAGGCAACACCAAAGCAAAAGGAAACCTGTCTTAACATTAGGTACTTTACTAGTAACCAATTTTTAGGCAAGCCGGTGGGAATCGGCTTGTATGGACCAGCCGCTGCTGGTACCTACCTAAACTTTGGATGACTATTTACAACTAATATAATATAATATACCTATAAGATTGTTATATGCCTAAACAGTTGAATTAAATAATTGATGAAATCTGTGGTTACTTCCCGGAAATCCATGTCGATCAAAATCTAAAAGATTACTTAGCTTATTCGCGAATAATAGTACATTACATCAGAGGCCGGGAAAATGAGGATTTCCGGCCAATAGCCAGCCGGATACGAGGCCGGGAATCCTTTTTCACGCCGAGGCATGTATAGTGCTTTTCTCAAACATACAATGAAATAAAAAAAAATGCTCTAAAGGACAATATTTTATAAAAAAAAGTTACTTTGCAGGCCTAGGCCTGAAAAATAATATGAAATCCCTTTACAGTCCTCTCGAGTTATTGCGCCCAAAAAGCGATACTTCCCAGCCCATTTTAAGGAACGTAAAGACAATATTTCATTGCATGTTTGAGAAAATAACTTTCCGAGTCACTGATTGACTAATCCCTTATATGTTTTTTTTATACTACGTCGGTGGCAAACAAGCATACGGTCCGCCTGATGGAAATCGGTCACCGTAACCTATGAACGCCGACAACTCAACTGGAGTATCACATGCGCGTTGCCAACCCATTAGAAGCTTGTACACTCCCTTTTGCTGTGTTAAGTACACAGCAAAAAATAATGTACAAGTTCCAAGAAGGCTTCGGGTTGCCGACGACTCAAAGGACAAAAGAGGGAACAAATTAGTTCCGTAAGTCCTCCCGTCATCAGCACACCGCACCCTCGTTGAGCTCTGGCAGCCTTACTCACCGCCAGGAACACAACACTATGAGTAGGGTCTAGTGCTATGTGACTGCGGTCTTCTGTAAGGCGGAGGTACTTCCCCGGTTGGGTTCTGCTCTAGATTCGAGCGAGATGATATCCGCTGTGCTGTGCCCTACCACACAAAGCGGAATATCATTCGCTATGCCCTACCTCCTCACAAAACTGTATTACTTGCGTATTATACATGCAATTTAGTAATGTTTCCACCCTCCCCTCGCAAAAATAAATACGCAAATTAAACCACTACCAAACATACAAAACTTTACACTTGCTTCGCCTCTCTGTGGGGTATCCTCAGGAGATATTGACAATGCAAGATCCGGCAACTGACATTACCTGATTTGATTTTGTTTTAACAAATCGACACGGTTTTCATCTTCGATACGTCCTTGACTCGTGTTACTTCTATCAACAATCCCACGCAGATATAAATGAAAATAAATTACCTATGAGACTTCTAGGGGTCCATAATAATAATAATAATAAGCCCCCAGGGCAGCTTGTGGCGAGCTGAATGGGAAGTGGCGTCCCTTGGGTCCCATGCCCCCGAGAGTCGGTCAGGCCCCTCCCTCCGGCTTGCCTTTACTGGCCGGCCGGAGTGAACACTGAGCAGGGGCCGCAGGATTCTCACCTCTGGCTTGCCTTAACCGGCCGTCCAGAGTGGGGTGCCAGAGCTATATGCTCGCAGGGTGGAAGTGAAATATGCATAAGACGCGAGTTGGCACAGTGGCTGTTTCGTACAGACTGGGTAGAAAGCGGCGCACACCTCTCCACACCCTGAGCCGCTCACGCTATGTTGTCCCCTTGTCGCTCCGTGCGAGCGGCCGTTTTCGGGGACCCATATAGTGAGTTGGCGAGTTACCGCCTGCCTATTTTTTCGTGTTTTTAAAACATATGATCAAGGCAGGTGCCATAGACCTTTCCATAGACCGGTCACCAGCACACTAACATTTCAACCCAATAGCCCAGTATAATTTGTTTCTTTACATTGCAATAGTTTTACACTAACCGGGGCTTGTCCTTGGGTGCATTCTATAGTGCGGACAGGGACAATCGCCGGCTAGTGTCACATTACTTTAAATTAAACTGTCTTAAAGGGCCTCTGCGCTGTTGGCTTCGGCCCCACGCACGCCTCCCAAAAGTCCGGGACTCCATGGTCCCGAGAACTGGAAAAGACAAACAAATAATAATAATAAAAGCGACTGTCAACTGACCTTCCACCCCGAAGGGTAACTAGGCCTTATTGGAATTAGTCCAGTTTCCTCACGATGTTTTCCTTCACCTAAAAGCGACTGGCAAATATCAAATGACATTTCGCACATAAGTTCAGAAAAACTCATTGGTGCGAGCCGGGGTTCGAACCTCCTTAAATATTACCAGTTATAAACATTACACTCCGTATCTAACACAATCGGCCTCTAGGCATTATTGCCAAAATAAAACCCGAACGGATCCCTTTTATTACAATATCCAGTGCCAAATACGAGTAAAAGGCGATTTCCATGCAAACTGCTTAAAGGATAAAACCGTTGGAGAGATTCAAAAAATGTAACTCTATATCGACTATTGAAAAAAAATAACTAGAAAAACTCGTTCGTTTTTCCAATAGAACTGTAGACTTCTTGGATTTTAGGTTCAGATTTTGGAAAGGATTAATTGATACGTTGAAATAAGAACAATAACTTTTTTTTACAGTGCCCAGGCCCCGTAGCCGAATGGCATTTCTCCGACGCGAAACGAAAACGAAACGCCGCGAAAGGTAGTCTAGCTCTGTCGCGCCAATACGCAAGAGCGATAGAGGTAGATGTCTACGAGCGTTTCGTTTCGTGAGCGTTTGTGCCATTCGGCTACGTACCCAGATCTGATGCAGTCGGATTTTTTGACATTTTTTTTCTTTACTACGTCGGTGGCAAACAAGCGTACGGCCCGCCTGATGGAAAGCGGTCACCGTAACCTATGGACGCCTGCAACTCAAAGAGTGTCACATGCGCGTTGCCACCCCATTAGAAACTTGTAAAATGTACATTCCCTTTTGCTTTGTTAAATACACAGTAAAAAGGAGTGCACAAGTTCCAAGGAGGGTTCGGGTTGCCGACGACTGAAAGGACAATAGACGGAATAAGTCAGTTCCGTAAGTCCTCCCGTCATCAGCACACCGCACCCTCGTTGAGCTCTGGCAGCCTTACTCACCGGCAGGAACACAACACTATGAGTAGGGTCTAGTGCTATTTGGCTGCGGTCTTCTGTAAGGCGGAGGTACTACTTCCCCAGTTGGGCTCTGCTCTAGATTCGAGCGAGACGATATCCGCTGTGCTGTGCCCTACCACACAAAGCGGAATATCATTCGCTATGCCCTACCCCCTACAAATAATGATCACAAGTCATAATGTAATGGTTGCAAGATTAAATATCATCCATACTAATATTATAAATGGGAAAATGTGTGTGTCTGTTTGTTTGTCTTTCACGGCAAAATGGAGCGATGAATTGTCGTGATTTTTGAAGTGGAGATAGTTGAAGGAATGGAGAGTGACATAGGCTACTTTTTGTCTCTTTCTAACGCGAGCGAAGCCGCGGGCAAAAGCTAGTTAGTCATAATTCTGAAACGGTTAACTTTCAGAGTTTTCGTCAAGGTCATATACAGATAAGTTTGGTTTATTTTATGGTAATCTTGAAAAGTGAGAAAAAGAAATCTGATAAATCCATTGAGGTATAATGTACTAGAGAGGACACGGCGAACAAAAAGTTTGCGCCACGAACATAAGTCCAGTGGACTTATGTTGCCTCAGTCAGTCTCTGCGCGTGGTGGGAGGAGGTTGTCTCTGACTGCACACAAATAAAATGAAAAAATGCCTTCCTGTGCTATAAGATACTGTTGAAGCCATACGAGAAAATCTAATAAAAGTGACGGTGTCACATTTCATCGGTTAGTAGACAAGCTATTTTGATCTAACTTAGTTTAAGTAATTATTATAATGAAGGGACGGGCTCCTTAAACGCGATGCTATGGCCGCCATTTTGACAACTGGAATCATAGATGAATCGCGCAGACATGGCATGTAGGTAATAAGGTATAATAATTGTGATCATATTCTGTTTTCAATATATAATATAAAATTATTTATTTCAATTTATAGTTTTGAATATTACACGGTTCTAATACGAATTTTAGTCGATAATATTATACAATAAGCATGATTTTGAATTATTTCTGAATTATAATTCTCATTATTGACGAAAAATAGTGACACCAAAACTGAAATAGTATTATAGTATTTAATGCAACCGGTGTTTAAGGGAGGTAAAACAAGGTGAATGGCGCGATTATTATTCTGAGCTACAGAAACTTCCAAAACTAATTTTATTTAAAGGAAATTAAAATTTATGAAAAAAACAATTACTTATTTTTATTTCACTGAGTAGAAATTAAATATAACACAATGTATAATAGTGCTAAAAATAAACTACTTAGTATTTCACACACAAAGTATAAAACAAAGGTCTACACTAAAAGTGTCGCGTCTAGGTGGTCAAGTCTTACTCTATGACACGGTTCGCTTCACGCGCATGCGCCTCGCGCTGCCGCCGCTGCCGGTCGGCGCACAGAATATGTTCGAGTTGTCATTTCTAGTACGTAGTACATAGTAGTTCAATGGATAAATCTGAGAAAAACGAAATTATCCTAACGAAATTGTGAAAAACCGGCCAAGAGCGTGTCGGGCGACGCTCAGTGTAGGGTTCCGTAGTTTTCCGTATTTTTCTCAAAAACTTCTAGTGCTAACGGTCACTGAGATTATCCGCGGACGGATGGACGGACAGACAGACATGGCGAAACTATAAGGGTTCCTAGTTGACTACGGAACCCTAAAAAACGATCGATACATTATGACTGAAGACTTTATGGGAACCAATAGAGACCGGTCCGAAATCTACCAGTTTGGGAACTGCCAACTATTAATCTGTTTTAGTCAGAATGTCAGTCACTGTGATCGACGTCTAAAGATCCTTCCTCCCTCAGTAGTTTCTTTATTGACTAAGAATATGTAATTACTAAAAACCGGCCAAGATCAGCCGCCAAGATTATTTCAGAAAATATGAGCATTATCAAAAAATCATCTTTGTAAACCCCTATCCAACAATATATCACACGTTAGGGTTGAAATAAAAATCACTCCCCGCTTTACGTTAACCCTAATAACTATTATAAGGGTAGTTGAGTACGGAACACTAACAATGGAGGAATAAATATGTATTAAAATTAGAATTGGTCAAAGACGCTTAGTCGTACTAAAATGACAAAGAATACAGAAGCTTTCGCCGTAGCGGAGCACATTTTTTATCCGATCTGATATCGGATGTAGGACTGATATCCCATACATTCAAGCCGCCATCTTTAATTTTTGCCTTAATGGGAGCGTGAAGGTGTTGCTAGGGTTCTGGACAAAAGTTGTTGCGGATTTTAACGTGTACACTTTTGACGAAGCCTGTGGTGCCTGTGATGTAGTATGGACGAAGTAAATAAATAAAATAAAATAAATAAATACTAATAGGACATTCTTACACTGATTGACTGAGTCCCACGCACAGACCGACCCCTATAGACATCCATTACAAGACGACTCGCGGTCGCCAGCCTTCCTAGTATTTGCACTGATATAAGCGCGGGCGCTCGCCGTGCCCGATCAGTATCGACCAAGTAACAGACCCGAAAGCAGCGCGTGTTTTTCGCACTAAAAAATTGGAAAAGGGTATTTTGATGCCTTAAAGATGTCCACCTGTAGTGTGAAATGGTGTGGAAAGGTAACAAGAAGCTCAAATTTAAAAACAGACGGCATTACATTCCACAAATAAGTCATATTTATAATTTATTCAGAGCCGGCATAGGTCAACTTACATTGGCCACTTACGCGTCAGTAGAGGGACAGTCATACTTCTGTCCCTTTTCATCTGGCGCGACTGCCCGCCGTCCTTGAAACGGCCAATCACAGCGCTGTAGTGTAGTCGTGACGTAGCTTATTTATCATTGTAAAGGCTTGACCTAAATGAACCATAATTAATATTATATTAAAACAATACTTAAAGGTCAGCCTAAATGTCACGCACGTAGGCATCAACTATATAAGCCTAACCATCTTCAAATAAATGTTCATTACTTAACTGGAAACAAGAGTATTATTTTATCACACCTACCGCCGACCATTATATGGCGACCCTGCCAGGCGGACTGCCTCTCAGCAGTCCAGGTATCATTTCTGCTCTCCAGCAAGCCTGAACACATCCCCTGATCCTGCAACATCATGGGAAGTCAGCCTGCCAAGGGCTATCAAAAGCAAGAAGAAATCATCATAGCCCAAAACGGCGCGGGTAGCAGCGTGCAGTCATCGCAAGCCGAGAACCACACGGTTGTTTACATAACCACCTCAATAATGATATTGGTGGCTATCACGTTTGTGTACATACTCTGGAAGAAAGTACACAAGTGCCTCACCAGGAAGATAGAACGTCAGGCAGTCGCGGTAGCGATGCGAAGAACCAGCTCTGTCTAATCATCACGGAGCACACCAAACCGGCGGAGCAGAACGAGCCAGCCCAGCAGCACAGCCCAGCCAACCAGCCAGTGTCTTCAGCCCAGCCGAACAAGCCTGCTCGCAGAAACAACCAAGCCAGCCCATGCAGTCAGCGCACGTAACGGTATTGTTAATTTATTTTCATTTCCGATCGTAATGAGCTTGTACTGGGGATAATTTGCTATGATTACGAGGGATGAGTAATGACTAAAATTGTGGACCTATATGAGAAATTGTCAAAATTACGAGACGACATAAGAAAATTAGGACCTAAGCGTCGGCAAGACAAACTCGGTCAGGACAAATTACTTCAAGCACAGCAAATTTATGCCAAGTACGAGGAGCTCGTAGAGGAAGTTAGCGATAAGTTAACCAAATCGGAAATATCTTTAGAAGACAGTCAGCTAGTAACATCATACTGCATCAAAATTGAACAGATTTTTAGCACCATAAAGGGGTATTTTTCAGAAAACGCAACGATGTCTTCTCAAGATAATTTTGAACTTAAGGCCGCGGTGTCATTGTTGCCCGTCATGGACGGTTCTGAGGACGTCACAAACCAGTTGATTGACGCAATAGAGTTATACGCAACAATGATAAAGGAGGCCGACATAAAAATACTTATAAATTTTGTACTCAAAACTCGGTTAACACAGAGTGCCAAACTTAGACTAGTAGGACCGTACAACTCGGTAAAAGACTTGGTTGACGACATGAAATCGCATCTGTTAACAAAGAAATCCGCCACTGCGCTTCAAACCAAATTAATGGCGACAAGGCAAGGCAATAGGTCAATCGATAAATTCGGACAGGAATTAGAAGACCTATTCGTTAAGCTCACAGTAACGCAAGCGGGTACTAGTGCGGAGGCCTACAAGGTATTAAGGCCGTTAAATGAGAAGACCGCAATTCAAAAATTTGCAGAGGGCCTGCGTAATGAAAAGCTAAGCACGATAGTAGCAGCTCGGGGTTTCGACACGCTTAAGGACGCGATACAGAGTGCCAAGGACACGGAAGTGTCGATGGCACCATCTGCACCAACAAACCCAGGACAGTTACTGTATATGCGAGGCCGAGGCCATGTCTCCAGGAAGCCATTCCGGGGAAATGGCAGAAGGGAGTTTCAATACCAACCCCAGCGTCAGTATCGTAATAACAGCGACATTAGAGCTAGGGGGATGAATCAAGGTAGGGCGCGGGGTACTTTCCGGACAAAGTACCCGAGTTATACGCGGACTCGGCGCCAATACAACAAAAACCAGACCCGGCAGCAAATAAACGCGGTAACCGGGGAAAAGGGCGAGACAGATAACCAAATGCAGTTTTTTCTCTAAAAATAAGTACATTCTAACCTATAACCATTTAAATTCGGTAAAACTAGCAATAAATGGCAAGGTGTACAATTGGCTTATAGATACAGGAGCATCGCTCAGTGCAGTTAAGCGAGATATAGCAATGGCAACAGGTTGGACCATTTATCCAAAAATCACACGTATCAAGGGAATAGGGGGCAAGGTCACGTTAGTCGGTTAGTTCTGACAACAGACACAAGTCAGGAATTTCAACATAGATTCCATGTGTTTACAAATTTACCCCTGAACGTTGATGGAATCATAGGTCAAGACTTTTTAATTAAATACAAGTGTCACATAGACTATGAGAAAGAAATGATTACCTTGAATCACATACATAGCATACCCCTCCATATAAACGTAACAGAAAACGAATCCATGAACTCCAACCTTGTGAAGTTGCCAGCGCGAAGTGAATCAGTAATAAAAATATCAACTAATTGCACGGGCGATTGCGTAGTCCTATCGGGAGAAATAGGAGAAGGAATTTTTGTAGCAAATACCGTGACTCAAAACAGGAATGGGCAAATATTCGTTAAAGTGTTAAACACGCGTAGCAATGATATAATTATAAATAATTTCACGCCACAAATAAGGCCGCTACGTGACTACGAATGCTTTTCTTTTGAGTCATGCAAAAATAACGCGGACAGAGTGAAGCTACTATTTTCTCTGCTGCCACTAGCTAATCTAAATGGCGAAGAAAAGGAAACCATTGCTAGCATTTGCGCCAAGTATGCCGATATATTCCAGCTCCCAGGGGACTCCCTAAGTACTATGAATCTATATGAGCAAGAGCTTCGATTAAAGCCCGGTTCCTCACCGGTATACACAAAACCCTATCGCTTACCGCACGCGCAAAAAACGGAGATAACTAGACAAATAAAAAAAATGTTACAGGACGACATAATAGAGGAATCACGGTCCGAATGGGCAAGTCCAGTCCTGCTGGTGCCCAAGAAAGCGGGAATAGATGGAGAAAAGAAATGGAGATTGGTTATTGATTACCGAAAAGTGAACGAGCAAATCGAAAATGACAAATTCCCTTTGCCCAATATAACCGATATATTAGACTCCCTCACGGGCGCAATGTACTTCAGTACGTTAGATTTAAATCAGGGTTATTATCAAATTAAGTTAGACAAGGAAAGTAGAAAATACACTTCTTTCATCGCCGCAGACAAACACTGGCAGATGAAGAGACTGCCAATGGGTTTAAAAAATAGTCCCAATGCATTTAGCAGAGCAATGACCATCGCTATGTCCGGCCTAAACAATTTAAAATGTATAGTTTACTTAGATGACATTATTATAATGGGAAGAAATCTGGATCAACACAATAAAAACCTGATAGATGTGTTCGCTAGGTTCAGAAAAGTAAATTTTAAATTAAATCCGCAAAAATGCAACTTTCTACAAAAGGAAATTTTATATCTAGGGCACATAGTAACCCCAGCAGGAATAAAACCAGATCCAAAAAAGATAACAGTAGTGAATAATTACCCAGTACCAAAAAACGCGGACGAGGTCAGACGTTTTGTGGCCTTCGTCAACTATTACAGGAAATTCATTCCTCGATTTTCGGAAATTACTCAACCATTAAATAGCTTACTAAAAAAACACGCCACATTTAAATGGACAACGCAGTGTCATAAAGCATTTGAAACCTTAAAAACAGCTATAGTGAACCCACCTTTATTGCAGTATCCCGACTTCTCTGATAACAATGAGTTCATCTTACACACGGACGCGTCGGGCGTAGCGTTGGGTTGTGTTTTGTCAAATAAAAATGGCTTACCAGTTGCATACGCCAGCCGACCCTTAAATCAAGCAGAAAAGAACTACTCAACAACAGAACTAGAACTATTATGCATTACATGGGGAGTAAAATATTTTCGTCCCTATCTATATGGCCGCAAGTTCAGAATTGTTACAGACCATCGTCCACTCGTCTACTTGTTTAGTATGAAGGACCCATCTAGTCGCTTGACAAAATTCCGCCTGTGTTTGGAGGAGTACGATTTCACGGTAGACTATCTCAAGGGGAAAGACAATGCAGCAGCTGATGCATTATCTCGGATTGAGATTACCAGCAAAGATCTAAAAGAGATGTCAAAACACGTGATCTCAGTAATGACTCGAGCACAATGGAAGAAACTAGAACAGCAAAACCAAGAGGAAAAAACAGCTAAAACAGATAACCACGGTGTACGGACTGATCACCCGACAATAGTGGAAATCTTTAGAAAACCGGGAAACATGCCCGAATTAACTTTTAGCATAGCAGACTATCATAAGATATCGCAACAACCCGACTGCATAACCAGTAACAATAACGAAATAATATATTCGCCATCCTCGATGACATTGTGTCTCAAGCCTAAAACCCAGTCGCGTACGGAACGAGCCTTCCTCGCGAGGGAATTAGGTACATTTTGCAAGGCACAGCAAATAGAGGAAGTATGCATATTATATAACAGAGGCACCGCATCGATTATTAAAGAGCTAGCTCAGCATATGCATACGTACAATAAAGGGTCCGGACCCCGATTATGTATAATTAAAGGTGCCACGAAAGTCGACGACAAGGACGACAGGCGAGTCATAATAAACGATTTCCACATTTTGCCCACAAGTGGTCATGCGGGAATACGTAGAATGACAAATAATATAAAACGTTATTATTACTGGCCGGGAATGGACAATGACATCCAGCAATTTGTAAAACGTTGCGATAAATGTCAAAGACAGAAGTTTCATAAATACGTAAAGCAACCCCTTTGCGTTACCTCAACAGCTACAGCTGCCATGGAATAGTACATTACATCAGAGGCCGGGAAAATGAGGATTTCCGGCCAAGTGGGTATATACGGCCGAGCGAGCGTGCGAGCGAGGCCGGATAGGGATACGAGGCCGGGAATCCGTTTTCACGCCGAGGCATGTATAGTGCTTTTCTCAAACATACAATGAAATAAAAAAAATGCTCTAAAGGACAATATTTTATAAAAAAAAGTTGCTTTGCAGGCCTAGGCCTAAAAAATAATATGAAATCCCTTTACAGTCCTCTCGAGTTGTTGCGCCCAAAAAGCGATACTTCCCAGCCCATTTTAAGGAACGTAAAGACAATATTTCATTGCATGTTTGAGAAAAAAATATATTTAGATTTGGTAGGCCCGCTCACTAAGGATTCAAACGGGTACAATTATATACTAACATTGCAATGCGAACTAACTAAATACGTGGAGGCATACCCACTTCCAAATAAGGAAACGGATACAGTGGCGCGAGCTTTTGTAAATAACTTCATATTACGATACGGAATTCCGCGCGAAATCGCGACAGATCGCGGAACCGAATTCATTTCGTCAACCATGCAAGGAGTTTGCAAAATTTTGTCTGTAAACCAACTGCAATCAACCGCTTACCATCACGAAAGCCTTGGATCCTTAGAAAACTCGCATAAGTCGCTAGGAGCGTACCTTAGAATACAAACGGACAACCAGGCTCACGAATGGTCAGAGTGGTTGCAGTACTGGTGCTTTTCATATAATACGACGATACATACGTCAACCAAATATACACCATACGAATTGGTGTTTGGGAAACTTTGTAATATACCTAGCAATATTATAAGTAAACTAGACCCTGTATATAACTTTAACTCATACCCAATAGAACTTAAATATAGACTACAAAAATCCCAAGAGGATGCCAGAAATAATTTAATCAGGTCAAAAAAAACAAGGAAAACTAATTACGACAAAAATAGTAATCCAAGAAATTATAGCGTAGGAGATCTAATATTAATAAAAAAGGAAGATAGAGATAAGATGAGCCCAGTATATACGGGTCCGTACACAGTCATCCAAGACCAAGGTCACAACGTTAAAATAATAGCTGCAGGTAAGGAAAATATTGTGCACAAAAACAGAACTAAACCCTACTACTTATAAAAAAAAAAAATGTATATATAACTCACCAATTCCACAATTATAATAACGCACAGTATAGTACAAAACACTAGTTAACAATAAAAATAAAAATAAAAAACTGATAACTTCAACAAACTTAGTCTTTAAAAAAAAAAAACACAACACACACACTTAAGTAGCCATGGGGCCACTAAGTCTAACTCCACCCAGAGCCAATCCAGTTCAAACCGAACCCAAGTTACACGCCAGAATAGGCCACTGGGGATAACTCATACGTAACCGCGTAAAATGTATTGCTATCAGACAGTATGCACAGTTACAATAACCAACGAAACCACAGCAAGACTGATCCCATAATCTAAAGATTGCACTTTAGAAATGCAGATATTGCAATTAGAAACCAGGAAAACATCAATACGTATTGATGACAAGAGCACTCCATAGATGGATCTCCATCTTCCTTATTAAAATAGAGCATTGCTGACGGCGTCAACGCATTGAAATACTAGCATTTAAAATGTTTACATTGTAATATAATATTAAGGAAGCTAATACCTAAGATGTAACACTAATCCCTAAGATACATACGTATGTGCTTAATTAAGGAATAAAATGTTATAAATAGATTATGTATAACTACACATAGCATTAACCATATATTTTTGTTTTTAAGATCTAGATTGTTTAGGAAAAATTTTTTTTTAGCCAGTAACCATTACGATATATTTGTATATAAACAAAAAAAAAATGTCAAAAACATTTTTTTTTTTTTCCAAAAAGAGGGAAGGTGTAGTGTAGTCGTGACGTAGCTTATTTATCATTGTAAAGGCTTGACCTAAATGAACCATAATTAATATTATATTAAAACAATACTTAAAGGTCAGCCTAAATGTCACGCACGTAGGCATCAACTATATAAGCCTAACCATCTTCAAATAAATGTTCATTACTTAACTGGAAACAAGAGTATTATTTTATCACACCTACCGCCGACCATTATAGCGCGCTTAACACATTCCCCGCCCGCTCCTCGCACCCCAAACACTGGTGACTCGTATCGCGAACAAAATATACAAGATTTCTACTCTATAGGAGGTTCTCTGTGGTCCCACGGTAAGCCCAAGAAGGCTTGTGTTGTGGGTACTCAGACAACGATATACGTAATAATACAAATACTTATATAAATAGAAAACATCAATGACTCAGGAACAAATATCTGTGCTCATCACACAAATAAATGACCTTACCGGGATTAGAACCCGGGACCGCGGCTTAGCAGGCAGGGTCACTACGCGCTAGGCTAGATCGGTCGTCAAATGTAGGGACACTGGGACACTGTCTGAAGTTAGTTGCGGATGCTATTTTGTACCCACGCATTTGACGAAGCCTGCGCTGTGGATGATGATTTGTATGTTTTGGATATGAAATAAATTTTGTGTTTGATTTGATCTTATTTTTGCCTTTGAAGTCCTTCCGAGATCCAATATCGGATCGGATAATGTGAAAACGCACTAAGGCGTTATTAAAGACGCGGATTCGAATTCGGCCTCCACCAATTGAAGTAGTCGTAACTACATCCTGTTTTTTTGAATTCAGTTAACTTTAAGGGAAGATTCTTTAGTTCAAATGCAATCAATTTTTCTAAGAAACTAGCCTCTTAACTCTTACGGTTATCGAATTCATACACTTTGTAAATAATACTTAAGTACTATTTCTCTAAGTTAACTGTTAAGTGAATGTTATATTTTTTTTGAGAAATAAATTCTTAAACCATATTATGTATGGAAACGAAAAAAATTTTTTTTCGAACATAACAAAAAACGGATGGTTCCTGATGATGAACCAAACTGCATGTCGAATTTAACGAAAAACAAAAAAACACGGTGTATATGACAGCCTATTTCAGTTTATAATGTTTAAGTCTACATATAAGTTTCTTTTGATGGAGTAAACTCCAACGTAGCGAAACTGTTTACCAATAAACGAGTTTCTGTGGGCAACAGCTTTAAGCAAAAATATTGGTTTAGTTCGCAGTTCAAGTGTAGAAAGTTTCAACACCTACCGGACTTGTTTAAACACTTTGGTCTGAAAGTTATTTTTCAGTACAGATGGTGTTTTTTTTACGCACTAGTGCGAGAAGTGGTTCATTATATGCCAGGTCGAAACTTCGGAGGCTCATCTGTACTGAAAAACGTCGTACGATACACGTGCGAAAAGGAAATTCGTAACTCGTGTCGATTTAAAACTTCCTTTTTTACGCACTTGTATCGTAATGTACTATTACAGTCTACATCAAAAAGATGGTGAAATAACGCTTTAAAAGTATCGGGGCATTTTCAGAAATTGGGACCCTAAATTAGTGACAGTAGTTAACAAAAAATTAACTTGCTGTCAGTTTTGTGACTACAATTAAGCATCAATAAAAATACTGTTTTTTGTGTTAATTACAGAAACTTTAAGCAATAATCTACATTCAAAATGTGAAAAAAGTTTTTGGCAGATTTTATGCTTAATGGGCTAATTGGGGTGATCCAAATTCTGAAAATGGCTACGCTATTCTACAGAGTGGGGCCTGTAACAAAAGCAAAAAAATAAACTGTAGGCTATTCTCCTTATACTGATCAACATTTGTTCAGCGACTTTTAAAAATAACTTGTATTTTGAATTTTATCACCCTTGAAAGTTTTTTCTAAGAGGTAATGTATTGCGAATTCTGTTAAGTCTAAAGTGTGACAGACAACGTCAATGACAACAATAATGGCGTACATTGAAGCTAATATTTATTTTGTATGAAAAATTAAAAATTTAAAGACTTTATAATGTTTAAAAGTCACTGAACAAATGTTGGTCAGTTTAAGGAGTGTAGCCTACAGTTTGATTTTTTGCTTTTGTTACAGGCCCCACCCTGTATAACCGATGAACAATGAACAAAAAGAAATGTGAGTTTAAAATTCTTCTTCTTCTTACACATACACCTAAAACTATCAAGAGCTATAAAAACCTGTTTTTAGGGTTCCGTAGTCAACTAGGAACCCTTATAGTTTCGCCATGTCTGTCTGTCCGTCCGTCCGTCCGTCCGTCCGTCCGTCCGTCCGCGGATAATCTCAGTAACCGTTAGCACTAGAAAGCTGAAATTTGGTACCAATATGTATATCAATCACGCCAACAAAGTGCAAAAATAAAAAATGGAAAAAAATGTTTTATTAGGGTACCCCCCCCTACATGTAAAGTTGGGGCTGATATTTTTTTTCATTTCAACCCCAACGTGTGATATATTGTTGGATAGGTATTTAAAAATGAATAAGGGTTTACTAAGATCATTTTTGATAATATTTATATTTTCGGAAATAATCGCTCCTAAAGGAAAAAAAGTGCGTCCCCCCCCCCCTCTAACTTTTGAACCATAAGTTTAAAAAATATGAAAAAAATCACAAAAGTAGAACTTTATAAAGACTTTCTAGGAAAATTGTTTTGAACTTGATAGGTTCAGTAGTTTTTGAGAAAAATACGGAAAACTACGGAACCCTACACTGAGCGTGGCCCGACACGCTCTTGGCCGGTTTTTTGTCCTTAAATGTTCTTTTCCAAACAATTTAAATATTCTAGCAGTCCAATTAATCTACTCAACGTCCGAGAAAAAGTTCAAGTTGAAGCACTTTTAACTTTAAAGTGATAACTAAGAAGTTTTTAAAGTGAGCTTCTTATTTCCTTTAAATAAAAGACATCGAGAGTCGGGTTCTTAGTTAATTTTTTAACCCTTTACCATAAATAAATAATAATAATAAAATAATAAATATAGGGGACACCTTATACAGATCAACTTAGCCCCAAAACCACAGAACACCCCACTAGAAGCCTAATGCAAGCGATATTGTTCGAGACGCAAATCACCAATCCTTGCGGGGTGAGGCGGGAGCGCCCGGTGCTGCCATTGGTAGTTTCAAATAATGGCGCGCCTTTACGCTTAGCCGTAGGGATGGGAATGGGACATGTCTATTATAGACAATGGTACCGGTACCAGTACTGTGGTAAATTTGTTTTGCAACAAATTATAATATTATAGCAGTTTTTCTAAATTATTTATATTTCTTTAGTTATAAAGTATTATTTCTACAAGTAATGGTAAGAAATGCGCAAGTTAGGCGTTTTTGCAAGCTTTAATTTATCTTGCAGTATATTCAGGTTAAATCGTGCGACTTTTAAAGCAGATATTTTTAAACGATTGAGCTGAATTTTTGCACACATAATTGTGTAAATCATGTGACGATGCAATATTATGATATCATGGAGCTGATCTGCTGATGGACCAGGAACGTGGCCATAGATTTAATTTCATATCTGATTATGACCTCAATTCCAATAAGGCCTAGTTACCCTTCGGGTTGGAAGGTCAGATGGCAGTCGCTTTCATAAAACTAGTGCCTACGCCAAATCTTGGGGTTAGTTGCCAAAGCGGAACCCATGCTCCCATAAGCCGTGGCGAATGCTGATGCCGGGATAGCGCAAGGAGGATGATGATTGTGATAGCACCTCAATAAAAATCATTCTACTAACTAATAACTAAACTGTGCATTTTTACTTACGTTTACTAAGTTAAATTACCAACTAAATATTCTAAACTAATCAATCAACTAAATAACACTACAAACTCTACAGATTCTAGATAATTTCACAATTACAAATCTGCTTTCTTTTATATTTCATAAAATGGTAGGACATGGTACGAACGGTAGTACGAAGTTCCCGCAACAGACATAAACTAACATGGCCCCATCCCTAGTCGTTTACGTGAAAGGGATAGCATATCGCATTGTTAACTAGGCAAAATGGGATGGACGCGCCTCGGCGCCGCTCAGTACAACCATATTGACCAGTATAAATGAACTCCGCGGATAATAAACAATATTCAACAAAATAATTAATTTGACTTAACTGTGGAATGTTATTCCATCTTTTTTATATGTGTTTTTAGAAGTGTTAGAAGACTTGCCACACCACTTTGTGCTGCAAGAGACCATTGTTTGCAACCAAATTTAATTATTTAAGATTTTTTCCCAAGCGGACACGAACACTGTTAACCGGGTCGCATACTTGGGCGCTACTGATCGGTGTCGCGCGCGTTCAAACTTTTATACACCTAATTTGTCGTATGCTTGGTGACCGCGATTCGCCCTGTAAGGGCCGTCTTGTTGTATTCGTCTGTGCCCAAAACTAAGCAAAGCTTGTACTATGAGTGCTAAGCAACGATATACATACTTAAATAGATAAAATACATACTTATATACATAGCAAACATCCATGCCTCAGGAACAAATATTTGTCATCACACAAATAAATACCCTTACCGGGATTCGAACCCAGGACCGCGGCTTAGCAGGCAGGGTCACTACCGACTGAGCCAGACCGGTCGTCAAAACCATGTACATAAGATACTGACGCCTAAGTTTTAAGCTAAAAATGTATAACTATTTGTATGTTATATGGACATCCACATATATCGTTGTGTGAGTGAGTACTCACAACAGTCAACATAAGCCTTCTTGAGCTTACCGCGGGACTCAGTCAATAGAATGTCCTATAACATTTAATTTATATTTATAACTAGATTTTACTCGCGGCTTCGCTCGAGTTAAATTAGAATATTGTGGAATGCTTCATACAAACTTCCACCCCCGTTTTAGGGAAGTGGGGGGTTAGAGACAAAGAGTAGCCTATGTAACTCTCCATCCCTTCAACAATTTCCACTTAAAAATCACGTAGTCGCTTCGTTTTGCTGCGAAAGGCGGACAAGACATACCATTTCCCATTTCAAATATTAGTATAGTACCTAGCTATGGATAAATGTAAGATGTTTGTGCATTTATATCAGTTTTCATACAGTTTTTTTAATCCGTACAGACATTTAGCGATGTATGTATTTCCACTAACACGATCTTCACTCATATTGTTAAAATTAAATCAAAACGGGACATGATCGGGTCCCGGTCTTCCCGTGACCACAGACGTAATGTCATGGCCGAAACGTCAGGTTAAATATAAACGTAAGTTTTACGCGATTAAGTCCCCTTTTTAATTTAATTTTAATATTTAAGGTGAAATACCCCATAATGGACGGTGATGCCATTATGGACAAAAAAACACAAATCCTTAAAAATAAGTATCTAAAATTAGTTTCTAAAAACTGACGGCTATGTACCATAAACTAGAGTTGTAGAGCTGTTTCATTTTGAAGTTTCAATTAATTCGGTTATTTCTGAAGGATTTGGTGACAAGATAAAATTCATCAGTTTACTGAAAAAAATGTCAAGACGAATTCTTAGTAATGTTGCTAAGAGAGTTGAGTTCATATAAAAAAAAAATAAAAAAATAATACTCGGTGTAAACTTGAATGCGTTTTACTTACTGCATTAAGCATGAGATAAGGTCTAAAACATACTAGTTTGTTGCTTCAAAGATATAAAGAAATGGCGTTATTTTGCGACTGTCCATTACTGGAACCGAAAAACTGCCTACCTCCTATGATGGACAAGGAACAATTTACAAAACCAAAATTTACAAGAAACAATCCTATGTTAAAATAACTCAAACTAATTGCATTTATGGTATAATTATAATATTGACTCATTGAGTATCAGTTGGCTTTAAAAGTAAAATTTTTAACTTATTTCTCTGTCCATAATGGGGGATCCATTACTGGAGAACTGCCGTCCATAATTGGAGAAAAAAACACCTATTTTTGATTTGTTAACTATGAAGAAACCAATAGGAGTATCCATACTGCAATACGCTTGAAATGTAAAAGAAGGATTGGACATTCAAGATTTAACACGCTTAGCGGTAGAATTTTTACATTTATGAGTGAAATATCAAAAAGAGGCGAAGATTTTTCTTAAACTGTCCATGATTGGGTCCGTTACCTTACTTATTTCCATTCGATTCCTAATAATCTTTTTTCGAGATTTTACTCGTTCTTAAAGGCTTTTTAAAATCCCCCAAGTCGTTACATTGAAGCTTCTTCGTTTCTTCTCAAGCACCGGTTAAGTACCCATTTCCTAAAGTATTGTTTGTTTTCAACTTAAAACGGAATTCGGAGTTAAATACTTGAAAAATAAATCGATATTGTGAGAGTCTCGAGTTGTCAATTGCAGGCATCTAAACTGAATTATAGTAAGCTAAATATCTATCTATCTATCTATAGCAGCCCTTAAAGCGCCCGTCTTCGGACATAGGCCTCCTCTCATTCCTCCGCGCTTGTCGGTCCATTGCCATCCGCCATTCAGCAACTAGCTGGCGATAACTGGATGCGGATGGCAATGAAGGCAGATGTCATCTCTCCATCTAAGGGGCGGCTTGCCACGACCGCGGGTGTTAGCGGGCTTCCTCTCCATAGATCGTCTCTTAGCGACTAAGCTAAATATATGTTCTATTAAAATTTTAAAAAACGGATAAAAGGTTTGATACTTTAGGGCTCGAGATTTCTCGAACTCGAGACTTTATATGTCGAGAAATCAGTGTCCTAATCTGGCTGCTAGATTTTACCTATAAATGATGATTTTGAATCATAAATATTCAATAAATTGATGGATTTAATTTATTTTGATGTTTTTAGTCAGTATTTTGTTTGTGTTGGTGTGGTGAAAATTTTTGTGTTTCACTCGGTGGCAAAGTTTGTTTAACCTTCGTGCCCTGATACCCTCGCAACGCTCAAGATTCTATTCTTGGTCGGGTATTGTAAAACAAATAACTACATATTATGAAAACGAAAAAAAAATTGAATTGAACAAAAAGCGACGTAACGGGTGGTTACTGTCATCTAATGAGCATAATGAATAATGACGTGCCAAATTTAGCGGAAAACAAAAAAAATACAGTAGGTATAATTGTAATCAGTTTGATCGAAATCGTCGAATCAAATACACCAAGTTATAACTTCTCAGAGTCTCGGCAATTACCTAAATAACAAATGACAATAACAAGAAATAAATTACTTTTGCGACCTTTCGGGTTGTATATTAATTTTCAATTTAACTGTGAGAACAAATCAAGATACAATAAAATATTTTGACTTGTTCCCAGAATTGAATTCTAATCCCATTTTAATTCAATACTCGCATTATAGATTTAAGGTACTGTAGGGCAAATCCCGATTGGGGGGCAATTGTAACTGATCAGTTTTTAGGGTTCCGTAGTCAACTAGGAACCCTTATAGTTTCGCCATATCTGTCTGTCCGTCCGTCCGTCCGTCCGTCCGCGGATAATCTCAGTAACCGTTAGCACTAGAGAGCTGAAATTTGGTGCCAATGTGTATCTCAATCACGCCAACAAAGTGCAAAAATAAAAAATGGAAAAAAATGTTTTATTAGGGTACCCCCCCCTACATGTAAAGTGGGGGCTGATATTTTTTTCATTCCAACCCCAACATATGATATATTGTTGGATAGGTATTTAAAAATGAATAAGGGTTTACTAAGATCGTTTTTTGATAATATTAATATTTTCGGAAATAATCGCTCCTAAAGGAAAAAAAAGTGCGTCCCCCCCCTCTAACTTTTGAACCATATGTTTAAAAAATATGAAAAAAATCACAAAAGTAGAACTTTATAAAGAATTTCTAGGAAAATTGTTTTGAACTTGATAGGTTTAGTAGTTTTTGAGAAAAATACGGAAAACTACGGAACCCTACACTGAGCGTGGCCCGACACGCTCTTGGCCGGTTTTCCATTAATCAATCAATCAATATTTATTGCACCATGGTAAATATACAAAAGATGTTACAATTAGGTAATACATGCAGTCTCTCATGGACCCTATATAAGGGTATAGCAAACATTTCCTTAAGCTAAGTTTAATTAATTATTAAATTATGTTAGTATAAAATACACTTAACAATAGGTGTTGGATATGAGATAATAGGCACTGTGTTATTAAATAAAACTGTCATTCAGAAAATCTGTGACTGAATAATATGCTTTTTCTGCGAGGAGCGATTTCAACTTATTAGCATATATAGGGTCCCTTTCCTCTGCCTTTATGTAACTTGGTATGTGATTATACAATTTAACGGCTGCATATTGAGGGCTTTTCCGGTATATTTCAAGTGTTGGCGCCGGAAGATCAAGTTTGTATTTTTGTCTTTTATTCGGTAGCTTTTTGAATAGATGCATATTTTTTCTGACATACATACCTATTTCCAAAATGTAAAGACTTGGTAGAGTAAGTATGCCGTGTTTAATAAAATATGGTTTGCAGCTATCTCGATATCGTATTCCAACTAACGCCCGAATACAGTTTTTTTGCATCACAAACAAGTCGTGAACATCAGTGCTGTTACCCCACATTAAAATCCCATAACGTAACCATGAATTGGCAAAGGCATAGTAGGCACTTAGTGTTGTTTCGAAGCTAGTAGTCTTGCGGAGTGTAAAAAGTCCATAGATAAACTGAGATATTTTGGTTTTTGTACATGATATGTGAGTTTTCCAATTAAGATGGCTGTCAAGAGTAACACCTAAAAGTTTGAAATTATCGACCTCTTCAATTTCTGTGTTATTAACTGATATTTGTAGTAAAGGTTTTCTCTGGTGAGGATAGAATTGGATTAATTTAGTTTTGTTACAGTTTATTGCAAGATTATTCTTACATTACTATTCTTACTATTCTTACATTATTACATTCCACATGTATCCACTAAACACGCGTGCCATATACAGGGTGTAAACCTAATACGGGCGATCCTCTTAACGGTGGAGAGTATAGGACATAAAAAACCGGCCAAGTGCGAGTCGGACTATTAAAAAAAAATATTATGTGATGTAACTAAAAATTTATGGTTTTCGTAATTTTTCCTTTATCTATGCTATAAGACGTTGCTTCGTACCAAATTTCAAGATTCTGAGTTCACGGGAAGCACCCTGTAGGTTTTGATTCCCTTGCAAGTGTCGAAAATTTGCGGCATAAACGGCTGTATCTTTTGATTGCGTTGGCTTAGAAGTTTGATTTTTTCACAGCTTCAAGGGACAGTAGACCTGAGTAATTGATATAAATTTCAGCTTCATACCTCCACGCGTTCCTGAGAAAAAGGGTCTTGACAGACGGACGGACGGACGGACAGACGGACAACAAAGTGATCCTATAAGGGTTCCGTTTTTTCCTTTTGAGGTACGGAACCCTAAAAATGGAATTAGATAACTTTTACTTAAAATTGAAATATTTTTTTTATCCATACAAATTAATTCGGCCCGCAACGTAATGCAAACACAAGCGCGTTATACGCTCGTTGACAGTTGTCACTGATTGTCATCGCAACCACGTTTACAGTACATTGCTGCTGAGAAATTTTTCAAATAATAATTATGGGCTGAAAATTAAGAGTAACTCAAAAACACCTCTTAATTAATGATAACAATATTGAATTATATGCCTGGTTTCATTTATCGCCCTTATTACGTTTACGCACTGTATAACCGGTGGACACTATTTAATAATGCAAACATTGTAAAACATGGAAAAAAATGGATCAGTTGCAATTGCCCTCCAGTCAAAATTGTCCCGCTGTACCTTAATGGTAATTAATATTTTACAAACGCATATCAAGTTAATAGAGCCAGAAATTAAGCCATTTTAGTGCCACTTGCACCGACGAAGATTTGCACCATTTTATATGGAATTTGACAGTTGACAGCCCACTAACCCTGAGTTAAGTGGTTGGGGCCTTAGTAAAACCTGCACAAGTTTTTTTTTATCCTGTGTCGAGAGATGACATTTCACAACACTGAGTAAATAAATTAGTGATTTACAGAACTTGAAGTTCTGTTTGCTTGTTACTAAAGTGGGTCCATTGAAATGGACCTGGAAAATTTCATTTGTGTGCAATTCAACTATTGGCCACAAACATTCATAAGTACTTAAAATAATGGTTATTCATTGTTATGCACTGTCACTAGTGTCACTAAAAACACACAACACTAAAAATTTTTTACTACTTTGACAGTAATTCTCTACGTATCTCTATACCGGGTGCCCGGTAATTAATGGACAACCTTTTAACCACCAAGAGGGCACCTTATACTGGTCCAGAAAATCGACTTTAAGGTTTAGTAAAAGTCGCCTGGTTTTCGAGATTTTCACACTTTTTAAAATTTTAATACTACTTACCTAAAATTTTAAAAAAGTGTGAAATTCTCGAAAACCAGGCGACTTTTACTAAACCTTAATGTCGATTTTATGGACCAGTATAAGGTGCCCTCTTGGTGGTTAAAAGGTTGTCCATTAATTACCGGGCACCCGGTATACTCGACCCTCGATATACCACGTCTCAGGTATACGGCCCGCCTGATGCAACCTATGGACGCCCGCAACTCAAGGGGTGTCACGTGCGCGTTGCCGACCCATTAGAAACTTGTACACTCCTTTTTTGAAGGACCCCATACTGTAGTTCATCGGGAATACCTCTCTTTGCTCTTTAAGAGATAAATAATTAAGTATCCTTCAGAAAGTTAAGTTGAACTCGAAGCATTCAATTTACTCGACAAGTATTCAATCATTTGAAGATTGTTTTATATGTTATAAATTATTTTTAACCTCTTGGGGTTCAATGTTCTAATACTAACTTAGTACGAACGACCTTCAATAAACTTTGAATTTCAAATGGAATAAAGTTACTTTTCTAAGCCTAGTGGCATCGATTGCAGACGTTTCTGCTAATCAGAAGTTAAAAGTTACTTTTCTTTTCATTGAATTGGCTTTAGTTCTAGTAGTCTTTATTATTAGAAACCCTCTTATTTACCCGTTATTTCTATTTCCATTATGTCATTATTTTACCTTTTTTCCGACGTTTCGAGCAGGCGTAGCACACTGTTGTCCCGGAGCTGTAAGAACCTCTTTTTGACACATGACAGCGTCCACAAAACGTAAACTCGCGCAACCTAATGAAATTTTAAATAAAATCCAGTAATAATATTAAAAAAAATCAAGTACTTAATATTGATTAAATATTGATTATATTTCGCTTACTTTAAACATAATCTAACAAATGTTACATTTTTGCGGATCTTCGTTAGTGAGTATTTTACGATATTATTTTATCACGCAGGATTTACTTATTATGTAATTTATCATTCATTTTTATTTTTAAACTAGTGCTTGGCAGAGTCTGTCATTTCGATTCAAAAGTACAGTAAGTTGATAGAAATCGTATATTTGTTTAGCCTTTAATTGCATAGTGATGTATATATGCGTCATCTATTTTTGACTCTAACGACAGCATGTCAAAATTCAAATTTGAATAAATCTTCGTCAAGGTCATGTATGCAAGCGCCTCCTTGTACATATGGCCTAATCAATTCAACCAATTAGCCACATCGCAACATACCTCAAAACAAATGTGTCAAAAATGTGTACTTACAGATCCGGGACAATAATGTGACAAACTTTATCGCATCTGTGCAACCCTCACACTTACAAATAGTGTGAAAAGGACGGCCTGACGTTATATCGTTTATCACGCGACCGTGCTTGCCTGCCAGGGTGCACTGGCTGTGGTGAAGGAAGACTGGCCAGTATTAGGCTCGCCACAGACAGTCTTAAAAATTTATAATCTTAGAAAACATTTGTATGCAAACTGACACTGACAGATCTGTCAGTGTCAGTTTGAACTGTCAGTTTGCATACAAATGTTTTCTAAGATTATGAATTTTTAAGACTGTCTGTGGCGAGCCTTATATGGCGCTCGACCCGTGAGTGGCTTTTTAAATATGTTACACAAATGATACATATACTAAATATACTTACTATATTTCAGTTAATAAAGTTTCCTATAAAGTCTACAATAATCCTTTATTTCTCTTTCTCAACTAAAGTCTAAACACAATGTTCCATTAAACGGTCGCTTAACACAATCTTGGAACAAACAGCTATTTTTAGAAACAGACTAGAGGACTAGCCAACGTCACAATCGCTTAGCAATTACATTCAAAATTCAAAAATTTGTCAAGAAAAAAAATCGTAAGCTTTCAAGGGTGATAAAAATCAAAATACAAGTTATTTTTAAAAGTCGCCGAACAAATGTTTATCAGTATAAGTGCGTTTTCACATTATCCGATCCGATATCGGATGTCGGACCGATATCCCATACATTATAGGCGCCATCTTGGATTTTTTCTATTGAAATGCTTCCGACATCCGATATCGGATCGGATAGTGTGAAAACGGCTTAAGGAGAATAGCCTAGAGTTCAATTCTTCGCCTTTGTTACAGGCCCCACTCTGTATATGTACCTAGAAAACATCATCATCTTCCTTGCGTTATCCCGGCATTTGCCACGGCTCATGGGAGCCTGCGGTCCACTTTGACAACTAATCCCAAGATTTGGCGTAGGCACTAGTTTTTACGAAAGCGACTGCCATCTGACCTTTCAACCCAAAGGGTAAACTAGACCTTATTGGAATAAGTCCGGTTTCCTCACGATGTTTTCCTTCACCGAAAAGAACCTATTCAATGACCACGCGCTGAACCTTCATTATACGCGATATAATCTGATTCCATAAATTTATTTCATGAGTAACTATCGCGGTGACAGAAGACAATATTATATACACAATTTATTATATTATAAAAGTTTTTTAATTTATTTCTTCCAAGGCTACACACGTTTTAATAAAAAAAACTGTGATAAGTTTAATAATTAAACTAAAAGGTCAAGTATTTATGCACGAAATCATGTATGCAAATATGTAATATATATGGTGGTCTTTTTACGCAAGTATCAATAATGGTTAGTCCGCAACGCCACTGACGGCGTGGCGGTACCGACCATGAATGCTATCCCTTTCGCTCTAGCCGCACGTAAGGTTGGTTCGAAGAGGATCGCACGCTATGTCTGTACCGCAGGCTACAATCGTTATGCTTCTGGTTATAGTGTGCGTCTGCACACAGGCGCACGCCAGCGCCGCCGGCGTCGAAATGCGAGCAAGCAGATTTTTTGAAAGCGCTCTTAATAAAACATCTGCGTCCCTTGCTATATCATTCTGGCCTATTGGCTTCGTGCGAAGTGCATGGAGGGGGTAAGCAAAGCGATCGCAGTGCTTGCGGTGGTCAAAATCGACACTGATTGTGGTTGTCATCTATCAAAACTCATAAAATATAATACAATGTGTAATGTTTGATATGGGGCATCAATGTTGTTTCGTTGTTAATTGTAAAAATAATGGCATACATAGTCGTTGCACGTTCTATGCGTTTCTTAGAGCACACTGGAAATTGGATCAAAGAACTAAATGGATAGCTACGGTGAAAAGAAAACGTAAGTGACATGTCAAAACAAAACATTATAATAAATTATATTTAAGCTTTGTTTACCTAATATTGTTCAATACGCTGTTAGTATTTTTCCTACCGTAAAAGATTATGCTTAAAGATTCAGGCCTAGCCTGGGAATAGGCCCGTGTCGGATATTTCTGCGGCCGCGGACATGACTAGGTACTTACGTTTAAGATTTGTTTTATATGGCATTAACGGGACGGAGGTTTAGCGAATACCATATCACTAGCTCGAAGAACTTGTACCATTACTCCTATGTTCTTCAAGATTCCTTATACGCCCTGCCAGCACCAATTTATTGACTCTTTCTGTAGTCTGGGGTTGGAAGTTTATACCGTGAGTAATGCTTTGGAAACTAATTTTTGGTATTATATCAATGTCTTTATAATCTATCTACCTAAATTACAATTGAAATAGTAGCTCTTGTTATTCGATTTATTAAAAATTAACGAAAAATCGTTAAAATATAATGTTTGTTTACATGTCATTTTTTGACATTTTCCACTTCAAGTTATTCACATGGTAGTGGGTGTAATTGTCGTGCACGTAGCCAATAGCAAAAGTGACGCGACAGAGCCAGCCTGCGTAGGTATCGATTACCACTAGCAACGAACGATTAACACTTCGGGGTATCTTCAGAATTTGGGACCCCCCAATTATCGTAAGTTGTTGACAAAAATTATCACACTGTCAGTTTTGTGACGATAATTAAGTATTAAATTTCTATAAAAATATAGTTTTTGATTTAATTACATAAATTTTAAGCGATAATCTACATTCAGAATGTGAAAAAAGTAAATTATTAGACAGATTATATGCTTCATTGTCGTCACAAAACTGATAGCGAGTTCATTTTTGTTAACAAGTTACGCTGATTCTGTCGCCTGAAGGAGAAAACCATAATTGTATTTTTTTAGGAAATTGAGTTATTGACACCTTGACATGAGGAAGAGAAATGTGATTTTTCTATCTAGTCGCTGTAGCGATATCTTTAACTAATCACGATTTAGACAAGCATTGGGGCTGAAGCACGCTAATTGGGGGGTCCCAAATTCTGAAAATGCCGGGTTACACCGGCTGTAGCGGCGTGACAGAGACAGAATGCGTTTCGATCGCCACGTAAAAAAAAACAAAAATAAAACTTACAGACAACCAATTTTTTTTTTACCTACCTAAACAATGATGGTTGGTAGTACTTACAAAGAGTATTGAATCACTACGTGGTCGGTATAGAGCGTGAGTTGGGTAGTGTGTAGCTGGCTTTACAATATCGGCAACTTTAGTCCCAGCCCTATCCATCATAGACAATTGTAGAACTTAAAAGAAACAATAACGTCATTTTACTTCGTCATAATAACCTAACTTTTAAACCATTTCAAGTTTTTAATGAAATCTCCAGATTAAGTTATTAATATAAGGTTTTGCATGTTACGATAATAGGACCATTTCAGTAAAGTATGGTTTCAGTGGTGTTTAATGAGGTAGTGTGAGAATTCAAGGAGAAACAGTGACAAAACAATGTGATGCCGTTTGTTTACATTGTTTGGAAGTTCCATTGACGGTCACTTTAGCGTCAAGGATTGTCACGTTAGCTAGGCCGGCAGGAGGGTACTTACTCGTGTAGCTGTCACGGGCAGGTTGCCATTTAGTGCTCTATTGCGGACGCTCGCGGAATTGTATCCTTAGGACAAGTTTTTTTATTACCTTACTAGCTTTTGCCCGCGGCTTCGCTCGCGTTAGAAAGAGACAAAAAGTAGCCTAAGTCACTCTCCATCCCTTCAACTACCTCCACTTAAAAATCACGTCAATTCGTCGCTCCGTTTTGCCGTGAAAAACGGACAAACAAACAGACACACGCACTTTCCCATTTATAATATGACTAGCTTTTGCACACGGCTTCGCCTTCATCTCGAATCTTTTTGTTAAAAAGCGTTATTCATTAAGAGTAATTATTTTTTTAATCTGACCAAGCGGCAATGTACGCCGTTCAACTTAATTTGACATGACATAAACGTCATGTCGTAACAACGATTAGGAAGGTACCTACGCTAATTGATGTGGACGTAATACATTCTATGCTGAATTATTATGTATCAAAAAAATCTCGTCTGTTAAAAAAAAAACATGTAGTTAGGCTCCTCAGTAAGCCTAACACATGATGGCCGCGGGAGAATGTCGCCGCGAGATAGACTACCTGTCCTTATGTCATTAATACAATTAGACAAAGACGTGTCATCTATCTCGCGGCGACATACTCCCACGGCCATCATGTGCTAGGCCTACAGAATCGTTAATAAGATTTTCGCCCGTATGGAATACACACGCTGTATATACGGTCAACCAGATCTTGGCACTAAAAGAGGTGAAATTCAAATAGGCTCCTATAAGCCGTGACAGATACCGGGATAATGCATGTAAGTGAAAAATAACCTAACTACAAAATTCAAATTTTGAAAAAACCCCCGACCGCGACCTAGTGGACCGATTTTCATGAAACATGGCTAAGAACACTCCCGACTAACTCAGCTTTCAGACAAAAAAAAACAAATCTTAATCGGTTCATCCGTTCGGGAGCTACGATGCCACAGACAGACACACACACAGACAGACAGACAGACAGACAGACAGGCAGGCAGACAAACAGACACGTCAAACTTATAACACCCAGTCGTTTTTGCGTCGGGGGTTAAAAAAAAAAATCTAATATTTTTTCGTATTCCTACGAGAATGCAAAGTGGCAGTGACACTAGTGACATCTGATTTATTATAGTCCTCTCGTAGAAAACGGCATCGACATTGTGTCACCCGAGTGTGTATGTGTAATGGAAATAACATAGACTTAGAAAAAATATAGACCGAGGGTATTAAGCAGGAAGTAAATAACTTTATGCCATTATGTACACTTTTCAGAGTTAGTAACTATTTTATGTTTAAAAGCATATCATATACCATTGTCTAAAAGGATCTAGTTAAAAGTATGGGTGAATCAACTTTTTCTGGTCTGTTATTGTCATGGGGTTCTCCTGAGTCCCGCTGGTTTTATGCAAAAATATGCTACTTAAACTATGCACACATGCATTTTTCTGGTGTTGACAAGCCCTTTCCTTAATTTGCCACCTACAAACATGGACTACATGCATGCTTGCATAATTTCAGTAGCATCATTTTGCATAAAACCAGCGTGACTCAGGAGACCGTAAGCATGGCAATAACAGAAAAGAAAAAGTTGATTCACCCATATACATATAGAGAATTACTTTCGAAGTAAAATATATATAAATAATACTCACAGTGCATAGACTGCTATTTCTCGACACAGGATTAAAACTATTGAACCTCAGATTTAACACTTTAGCACATATTCTTAACTTTATGTGTCGCCAAAAATTTTTCGTGATGGTAACGAGGTACGTTTTTTAGACTTTATCTGTCTATACGTAGTTTTATATTATGACTTTGCTTATACCTACTAGAAGAGACGAATACAGCTACTCTACTTTCAATCTACTCAATTTTCAATCAGTAGGTACAGCGGTTGTTCCCCTCCAACTTTGCGAAAATTATATGGATTTTTGGTGGGCAACTGGCTATCAGTAAAATACTGTTGTAATGGAAAATTCGTGCCATGATGACGTCACACACCCGTCCTCTAGGGTTTCTACAATCTATGGGAAATAAAAAAAAAGTAACTGTATCCTTGTGTCTTGTGTAAGCCGAAATGTATAATTTACAAGATGTTTTTCACACGTGAAACGTCATGAGACTCATGAGGGAATATTGTGGGGGATATTAAAATTGCATGGAGTATTAACGCATTGCTAAAAAGTTGAGTTTTGTTCTTTTCACTAGTTTTATAAACTGGAAATATATGAAGAGACTAGATCTAGATACACCTAATGTCATTTAAGTGCAAAGTTTGATTACAATCCACTCTCAATTAAAATTTTGAAAAACCCCGACCGCGACATAGTAGACCGATTTTCATGAAACATGGCTAAGAACACTCCCAACTAAATTAGCTTTCAGACAAAAAAAAAACTAAATCTAAATCGGTTCATTCGTTCGGGAGCTACGATGCCACAGACAGACACACACACAGACAGACAAACAGACACCCAGACCGACACGTCAAATTTATAACACCCCGTCGTTTTTGCGTCGGGGGTTAAAAACACTCTCATGCTCTGTGTATCTATACTGTATCAGTTATGTGATCACCTCCTTAAATATTGCCGGTTATAAAAATTACAACCTGTATGACTCTTCAAGTTGTAATTGGGCCGTTAACAAAATTACTACCTCAGAACGTGTTAATGCGTTCTAACCTCGAACAGCCTGTTTTTAATCAAACTTAGTCTATCAAGTTAATGAACGTTCAACGTAGTTGAAGGTGTGTACCTACCTAAGTGTTACGGCTCAGCCACGACATTGGTCTAAGCGCGACAGCGGTGAGCGGCGGCCATACATCGGAGCGAGACACAGCGATGGGACTTTTCATTCGCACGTATGGTTGCCGCTCACCGCTGTCGCGCTTAGACCAATGTCGTGGCTGGGCCGTTAAACTTCATAAAGGTCATAAACAGAGGGCGGAATTGCTCATGGCAAAAATTAAACTTCAATAGAGTTGGAACGTTAAATTTTATCGACATTTTCGGCTATCGATGAATTCAGTCACCTTTTACATTACTGACTTTAACATTGACCCCCGATTAGCTATTCGACCATTTGATTTTGACCTCTTTGATTATATGATATTTGATTACCATTTCTATCACTAATCCTTATGCAACTAATTCACGTTTGAAAAAAATGGTTAATCCAAAACGAAAAGTAGCCAACAAATGGATAAAGAAGTATCCTTGTCTTACTTACGACGAAAACAACTCAAAAATGTACTGATAATTTCAGTTTAATCGATAGTCGATATAATTTAATGTTCCAGCTCTATTGACGTTTGATTTTTGCCATGAACAATTCCGCCCTGTGGTCATAAAAGTCTAGTTAAATAATATACATGAGAAATAAGGTCGCTTCTCCATACAAACGTGCATACATACATATACATAGACGGTCAACTGACCTTGGCACTAAAATAAGGCGGCAAAGAAGAATGTAGGGCTCACCGGCCAACTGTCTTCATAAACGCGTGCCTTCCTAAACCTTGACGTTGGCGGAATCATCGACGAGACATAACACTTAAAAATTGATTGAAAATGTAGAGGCGAAGGTTTAATTCGAATGTAGTGAACTCGCATTCCCACACCGTGTAAATAGCCGCCTTTGCACAGACGCTCTATCGCGCGTTCCCGGAGCGTACAGCATAGCGCGCGGGGTCAAAATTATTTTCGATGTCTTGTTTCATACCACTCTGTCACACTTTTATATGCTGTTCGACCCAATATTTAAAAAAAATGCGCGGAATCGCGCGCATCTGTATTAGTTTTTCAGTCTAGATTTTAGTTCAAACACGAAAAAATAAAAACAAAACATCATCTCATACAAAAATCACCACTCCGTCACGTTTTTTAGGGACACAAAATAAGACACGATTTTTTCTTATTTTGTTACCATTTTCCATACATGTTGTACGGGGTAACAAAAGAGGATAGCAACAAAAATTTAAGGAAATTCTGGGACACTTTTTGTCTCCCAGTGAGATTGAAAGTACTCGTGATTCTGAGTACAATTGACGTAAAATTCCCAAAAAAAAAATCAAAATAAAAAAATGGCAAAAAAAAAGAAATGCTCTTTTTAAGGTTCACGTTTTTGAGAACGGAAAGATCGTGCGTGTAACGGCTCAGCCACGACATTGGTCTAAGCGCGACAGCGGCGAGCGGCGGCTATACATTGGAGCGAGACACAGCGATGGGACTTTTCATTCGCACGTATGGCTGCCGCTCACCGCTGTCGCGCTTAGACCAATGTCGTGGCTGGGCCGTAAAGGCTAATCATGCGCTATAGACCGCGTTATTATTGTTTATTGTTATTAATAGTATCGATTTATAAAGAGCAAGTAATTCGACCACTCTTTAGTCCACGAGCGTATGCCCGCCATCTTGCGCGCGCGAATGAACGTACGTGTAAAGACAACCTCAGCCACGCATCCTTTCTATAAGTCAGTCCTATTTATTATGTGACTTATTCTTCTAACTAGAACCTCTTGTTCCAGGTATAGCATCAATAACAACCCTGACCGTCCTCTCCTTCGAGCGCTACATGCTGGTGACCAGGCCGTTCAGCTCTCACCACCTGAGTTCCAAAGGCGCCATAGTGGCCATCATGTTCATCTGGAGCTACTCGCTAGCTCTCACTACGCCGCCGCTTATGGGATGGGGCAACTACGTCAGCGAAGCTGCTAATATCAGGTACCTACTGCTACATAGTACATATAGGTACTGATAGGTACTTTTGTATTAAGTGTTACTACATGCTGGTGACCAGACCGTTCAGCTCTCATCACCTGAGTTCCAAAGGCGCCATAGTGGCCATCATGTTCATCTGGAGCTACTCGCTAGCTCTCACTACGCCGCCGCTTATGGGATGGGGCAACTACGTCAGCGAAGCTGCTAATATCAGGTACCTACTGCTACATAGTACATATACTGATACTTTTGTATTAAGTGTTACTGCTGTATATGCTGGTGACCAGACCGTTCAGCTCTCATCACCTGAGTTCCAAAGGCGCCATAGTGGCCATCATGTTCATCTGGAGCTACTCGCTAGCTCTCACTACGCCGCCGCTTATGGGATGGGGCAACTACGTCAGCGAAGCTGCTAATATCAGGTACCTACTGCTACATAGTACATATACTGATACTTTTGTATTAAGTGTTACTGCTGTATATGCTGGTGACTAGACCGTTCAGCTCTCACCACCTGAGTTCCAAAGGCGCCATAGTGGCCATCATGTTCATCTGGAGCTACTCGCTAGCTCTCACTACGCCACCGCTTATGGGATGGGGCAACTACGTCAGCGAAGCTGCTAATATCAGGTACCTACTGCTACACAGTACATATAGGTACTGATAGGTACTTTTGCATTAAGTGTTACTATATGCTGGTGACCAAACCATTTAGCTTGCGCCACCTGAGTTCTAAGTGCTATAGTAGCTATCATTTTCATTTGGAGCTACTAGCTAGCACAAAGCAAGACGACAATTTAAAGAATAGATAAAAATTAAAGAAAAAGAAAAAGATAGAGAAATAAAAAACAATCCGATTAAAAAAATAATAAGTGTTGTGTGTTTTTTTAAGGTTATTCTTGTATTTGTTTATTTATTATTATATTATTATATACGTATATATTGGTGTATTAATGTAATTGTATATGGGGCAAATACGTCAGCGAAGCTGCTAATATCAGGTAATTGTCGATCTGCAAACATACTACAAACTATTTGATTTTACATGCGAGATTTTGAAGTAGGGATGTCTTTGTCACTCTTTACTACATGCGCGATGATATTTAGAACCTTTAGCTCGCACTACCTGCTACCTAAAGCCTAAGTGCGTTTTCACATTATCCAATGCGATATCGGATGTAGGACCGATATCCTATACATTTAAGCCGCCATCTTTGATTTTTGCCTTTGAAATCCTTCCGACATCCGATATCAGATCAAGTAATGTGAAAACGCACTAACGGTGCTATGATTAATTGATAATAGCGAATTTAATTTGTTTCCATCTACAAAAAATAGGAAAATATGTGGCCATGTTAACCGATCAATTAACTTTTGATTTGAGTGTTTAATGTTAATCCTGCTGACGTTTCTAAAATCACTCTGCTGATAATTTATATAAAGTAAGAATTTCTGACATCCGCAATGTAATCAATTTACTTAGATATTACCATAGATTAAATATAAAAAGATCATACCATCCCATACATTAAAATGCGACCGCCTAAGAACGCGCATATACACCACACATAGATGGCGCCACAAAATGCCTGATTTCCGTCGATTATTTGTAGATTGGCGTTAAGTGTCACTTTCGAGCCATAAATCTATGTCAAAAGTGACACAACGCTATCTACAAGTATAATCGAAAGCTACAAGACATTTTTTTGAGGCGCCACGCCATCTGTGTGGTGTATTGTATGCGCGTTCTTAGGCGGTCGCATTTTAATGTATGGGATGGTATGATCTTTTTATATTTAATCTATGATATTACTCAAATGTTACTTAACATATTAACTTTATTTGAATAATGGATATTAAAACTTGCGTGTGTATACGCAATACAGATTATAATGGAGGCCTCTTTGTCCACTAGGGAATTTATTTTATCTAGAAGTAGCATGATTAGCTTTCGTTCGAAGGCTTTGCACGCTATCTTAAAGTACACTGTACTAATCAAAATAAAAAGATCCAAAAGACCGCTTAGTTAAACCAATTAGATCTTTTTATTAAGCTCTCAATCTCTCATATAAAAAGTACTTAAGTCAATGTTTTCAGTATAGATGGCGTTTTTTACGCACTAGTGCGAGAAGTGGTTCATTATATGTTAGGTCAAAACTTCGGATGGCCATCTGTACTGAAAAACGTCGTACACGTGCGAAAAGGAAATTCGTAACTCGTGTCAATTTAAAACACTCCCTTCGGTCGTGTTTTAATTTATCTCCGCTCGTTTAGAACTTCCTTTTTTTCGCACTTGTATCGTAATGAACTATTGTGACCACATCGACAGCATTTAGAGCACTGTAAATAAAAAGATTTACTTAGCTAATCCGCGAAAAGAGAACATTCTAGTCAATCAGTAACAACCCGTTATAATTATATAGGTACTTGTGTATTATTACATGAATGTCATGTTTTGAAATCTTAATGAAATGAAAGAAATGAAAAGTATTTATTTGAAACAGCATAATTGGTACATTATTGCAGTTATGACATTTAATAAATTGTTCCAAAAAGGATTCCACTCAGCATGTGTCAGAGCACTTAGTGCCACGACGCTGATTTTCAGTGGACCCTTAAACTTATATACTAAGAAATGTCTACAATAAAATAGGTATTAAATTAATTTTATTTAATTTAATGCACATATTAACTACATAAAATATTGGCGAGTGGAAAGGAAATATATTTTAAGTTATTTATGAAAGAAATAACTTTGAATATTTTTTTTAAATAATATCTTTCAGTGTAATCATGTCAAACCAAATTACAAAAAGTAATACTTCCTTCAATTACTTAGTTCAGTAGCTCAAGTTACGCATAATATGATGTAAATAAGACCTTATTTTCTGGCTCATGCGAATAACTTACATTTTTATTCAGAAACGATAATTTAATTCCATTAAAATACCAAATTTTACCACCCTCTCTCCCGTGAGTCAATTGTGAGTGTGTTTAGTAAAACGTCGCACTTTGTCGATTGCTATAAAGCCGGTTTGTCAGTACATTCATAATTAAGTATGAACAAATCACGTCTTTATGGTACCTAAGCGACAAAGTGGGACTCACAAACTCAAGTTTTCGCAAAAATGTTACCCGCTATTTTATAAATAACTAGCGACCCGCCCCGGCTTCGCACGGGTACTATACCTACATGTAAACCTTCCTCTAGAATCACTCTATCTATTAAAAAAAACCGCATCAAAATCCGTTGCGTAGTTTTAAAGATTGAAGCATACATAGGGACATAGGGACAGAGAAAACGACTTTGTTTTATACTGTGTAGTGAAGTGATGTGAATACTCGTATTTTTTCCTAGAAAACGTTCATTTATGAGGTCCTTATTATATATATTTGTAAGCAAAATTTCATTATTTGGCCCGATATTTGTAGAATGTTAATAGACCCGTATATTATTTAGGCTCCATCTAAAATATTTTTCAATTACTGTAATGGATTACATTCTGCTAACATGTTAGTAGATAGTGACTGTTGTTACTATTACTTGTAAGTAAGTAAGAGTTGTAAGTACGAGGCGGAAACTGCGGGGCGGCTCACTCCGCGATTCTTTTTAGGGTTCCGTACCAAAAAGGTACAAACAGGAACCCTTATGGTGCGACTCTGTCCGTCTGTCTGTCCGTCTGTCACATTCCTAAATATCTCGAGAACTACTAATGCTATCAACTTGAAATTTGGAATAGTTATGAACATTGTAAACCTCTACAAATAGAAAGTATAATTTTTTTTAATTTATGAATTTTAATTGTAGAAAATGGCCAAAATGAATGGGGGGCAAACTGTAAATTTCAAGTTACTAGATCAAGTGGGATATCGTTAGAAAGAGCGTAAATTGAACGTAAATAAACTATTTTTTATAATTTTTTTGTTGTGGAAAAAAAAAGAATTTTGAAGGAAAATGTAAAAAAAAATACCGTTCCCCCCCCTTATCTCCGAAGTTTACCAACTAAAAATTGTGAAAATTTTAGGTAACATTGGTTTTATGCTAAATATTACAGGAAAAATATAATCGTGTTTGTATCTTGGAAACTTTTTTTTTAATTCACAAAAAACTTTTCATATTATTACTTTCAAGTTACCCACCCTTGCAAATGTATATCGTACTTCAAATTAATACGAGATGTTACGTAAACCGTCTTCTTTCCAATAAAGTAAAAACTGTTTAAATCGGTTAACATTATAAAGAATTATCCCTGAAAAACCAACATAGTATACAGGTCGCGCAAATTAGTTAGCGAATTCACGAAGAGATGGCGCTATACACAATAATGCTCATTAGTACCTATACTTTTGTCTTCTAGTCAAGTCATTAGAGTTATATGAAAACATGAGATTATTTTAACTAGGTAGTTTGAAAGAAAGTTTATACGGGACCCTCGGTGGGCGAGTCCGACTCGCACTTGGCCGGTTTTTTTTTTATTTATAAATGGGCTTACTCTTGGCCACAGACTAGCCAAAGGCAAAGACGTGGCCTACGATGGGGTGAGCTCGCCCAGAAGATGCCTGATCACTTTTGGTTTGAAGGTTGCCGGGTTATATGAGCTCGGAAATATAGCCGTCGGCAAGGAATTCCGCTCCTTGGCAGTGCGCATAAGATAAGAAGAAGCAAAGCGCTTCGTGCGAATTCGCGGAATATCTACCAAGGATGGAAACCGGCCGAGCGTCTAAGAGTCCGATGATAAAATGGAACGGAGTAATTCGCATTTTAAACGAGGTTTGAACATTATTTTATTGTATAAAACCAACTCGCACGTCCAAGTTGAAGACACATGTCTTATGATTCTTAGTTTTAAACTACATAGGTACATACTAACGTATGCGGAATGAAATCTGGACAAAATTCAATGTCTTATAAAATTAATATAACATAGTTTATTTTTGATATCTTTCGTGATTTTAATTATGTATTGTATATGGATAAATAAAAGAGTTAGTTTTCGCCAATGTGAGGCTTCTAACAGAACTTGTGATACTTTATGTCCATCGGTGTCGACAAAACCAATGTTAGCATTTTTTAAGGTCCAAATTTATCTTCCATGTGATAACTTTTTAAAGAAGCTTCGTATGCTCGACATTTTTCACATTCTTGTCCGTAGGATCATTAGTGTTCTCAAAATAATAGTTTTCTTGTCGTGAAATTCCATTTACTCGACATATTATTAGCCATTCATAAACCCAGAAATGCAAAAACAGCTGTTTTTTACATTTTTTGACTTAACGGCGTAGCAGCATTTTCAAAGTTGTTTATTTTATTTTTGAAGACTATAGGCCTAACTTTTTTTGAATGTGTATGTCATACTCATGTCTTCAAGATAATTTTTATCACTTTCGCTGCCCCATTCGAATGCTGTCTCGAGCTCTCTGTGAGATTTTGTGCCTTAGGGGGCCGACATTTCTTTTAATCAAATCTCTCCCAGAAAACTTGCCAATGCTGTAATGTTTTCTTGGACCACGCTTTGTTGCAGTAGTTTTTTGTAAAGAAAAAGGACGCAAAAATATTATAAATTGACTGTTAGCTTCTAACCCTTCCTACAAAACTTTCCTCGGGCTTTGCATTCGGTCACAGAAAATTGGTAAATACATGAAGTTTCTCGTTACTAGATTACTCAATTTGTCCTAGCTTTTCCCCACAGACGGTACCTTGACATAGCAACTTTTCCAACTGTTAGGCCATTCCGAATGTAGGCCGCGATATCAGAATGATACCTATTTGAATTATTATGGTATTTAGTTACAAAGTCAGACCATCACATTATGCAGAAAAAATGCCGCTTATAAAAACTACACCATGTATTGTAAATACTTCTGTATACGTTTGATTTACCTAATACTTTAATAGTTTTGCACATATTCATTCCCGTGGTACGTGATTCGTGCTGTTCACATTCTTGTCTAAGGATAAATAACCTAACCACAAAATTAAAATTTTGAAAAACCCCCAACCGCGACATAGTGAAACATGGCTAAGAACATTCCCAACTAACTCAGCTTTCAAACTAAAAAAAAACTAAATCTAAATCGGTTCATCCGTTCGGGAGCTACGATGCCACAGACAGACACACACACAAACAGACAGACAGGTAGACAGACAGACAGACAGATAGACAGACATACAGACAGACAGACAGACAAACAGACAGACACGTCAAACTTTATACCTAACACCCCGTCGTTTTTGCGTCGGGGGTTATAAAGGGAAATGAACGGCGAATTGTCACTGTCGGGCGACGCGGTCACCATGGAATAGGCCACAGGTATTGAAGAAGATCAAACTTATACAGAAGCACTTCGAATTGCCCTGTCTCTCAGTGTTAGAGTTAGCCGCCTCAAACTTGTGCTCTAACTTTTGTTATTATTGCTTTGGTCAGGTAATTCCATTATTGGACCACTTTGAACATCGCCACGACAATTGCAAACCCGTTTGTGAATTATTGATCGTTGTTGCAAGTTTCAAAGTTGATAATAATTTAATTTAGCAGTGTTTTGGAGTAATTTCTAAATCTGAAGAGGTTCCGCCAACTGAGCCATTTTTTTTTCAAAGTTGTCCACCCCACTTTTTTTGTAACATGGGTATTTTTTATTTACGCGATTATTACTGACAATTGCGAGCTCTTTCGATCTTGATAGGAGAAAAAAATGTCCCAAGATTTCCGTACATTTTTTCGAACCTTCCATTCCGTTACCGCCATACAAAATGGTAACGGAATAGGATAAAACCTTGGGATACTTTTTTCTCCTATTAAAATAGAAACAGCTCGCGATTCTGAGTGGAAACCACATAAAAATTTCGAAATCCAAAAAAAAGTGGGGTGGACAGCTTTGAAAAAAATGGCCCAACTGTGACACCTACCTGTACTATTTCACAATCTTTCTTTATCCTCTCCTGATCCCATTATTTGGGGTCGGGTCTCCTCACAGTCCTGCGCCAAGTTCTACGATCTTGGGTTGTCTGTTGGGGCACCTGGGCTTTCTTGAGTTCTCTTTCTATGCTTTTCCACCAGGTATCTGGGGGGCGGCTACTACCTCTTGGCGTCTCTGGTAGATTGAGTGCTACTTGGACTATGTGATCGTTTTCCCGTCGTTTAACGTGGCCATACCAACGAAGGCGGTTTTCATCGAGCTTGTCTGCGATTGGTGTAACCTTGAAGCTACCACGTATGTATATATTCGTTTCGGATTCGGTCTAGCCGGGTTACACCTCCCCCCCATCTAAGCATTTTCATTATTATATTCTGATCCATAGAGTAGCGCGGGACGAATAGCCGTTTTATAGACTTTTCCCTTGGTTTTTATTGGGATCCGTGGGTCGCACAGTACACCTGTCAGCGATCGCCACTTTTGCCATGCGACGCTTATTCTATGTGTCACATCATCGTCGACATTCGCATCGGATGTGAGTATGGAGCCTAGGTATTTAAATTTTTCTACAGATGGAACCAGCGCGTCTCCAATATAGATGGTTTCCGGTGTATTAGATCTGCTGAAAGGGCATTTCAGGTATTCCATTTTACTCCTACTAACTCTCAGGCCGTGCTTCTCAAGTGCTTGTGTCCACAGATTCAGAAGTTCCTGCAAATTTGTAGCGGTGTCGGCGGATAGGACTATATCGTCCGCGTGACAATTATTATCACCCGACAGTGACACTTGGCCGTTCATTGCCTCTTCAACAAGGAAATATTGACGCATAGTGACAATGTTACTTATCAAACCAGAAATAGTAATGTCACTATGGTGAAATAGCCCACTGGCTTTAGTGAGTACTTAAGGTGGCTCGCTTAGGTTACCCGAAGCTCAGGCTGCGTTAGATGGCGCTAATCTGCAAATTACCAGTCTTATTTTTTTTGTGGAGTCGTACAGGCATTTATATACTTTCAATTATGCTTCGCGAAAATTTAATATTAAAATTGACGTATTACAACAAACATTCAACTTCTCATTGTAACGTTAATCCCCTTAATGTAGATAAATTTACTATTTTACACTATTTTTAAGTACCACTCACACATACAAACAGTGTTTTTGTATTCCTTCTAGTCGATAATTTCACGCGGCGACAGCTTGTTTAAATAGCCTTGCGGTAAATACGTGCCATCGCATGATTTGCATGGAAGTACTGGGTTCGAATCCAGGACTTTTTCTTTTTTTTTATTAATACTACGTCGGTGGCAAACAAGCATACGGTCCGCCTGATGGAAAGCGGTCACCGTAACCTATGGACGCCTGCAACTCAAAGAGTGTCGCATGCGCGTTGCCGCCCCATTAGAAACTTGAACACTCCCCTTTGCTGCGTGTGCACAGCAAAAAGGAGTGTACAAGTTCAAAGGAGGGTTTGGGTTGCCGACGACTCAAAGGACAATAGACGGAACAAATTAGTTCCGTAAGTCCTCCCGTCGTCAGCACCCCACACCCTCGTTGAGCTCTGGCAGCCTTACTCACCGGCAGGAACACAACACTATGAGACACTATTTTTTGTTTTATTATTATACATAAATGTATATGTACTCGTACAGTAGTTACTGAGCGTTTTCCACAAAAAAGATTAAAAACCTATTCTCTTACATGGTAATAATTTTTGGGTTCGTCGAACTCAGAATTTCTAACATAATTATCCTAATCTGATATTTTAAAAAATTCCAAAAAAGTATAGATAAATTTTAGTTTCTAAACTACGATTCGAATGTTTTTTTTTCTAATTGTTTATTTTCGATGGAGCAATGGTATTCAAATCGCTTTTGAAATCTTAAATTAGTAAATGAAAATGCAATAGTTAACTGAGTAACGTAATACTTTAAAAACTCAAGTGGACTTTTTTTATCTAAGGAGTAATTTCGATAAAATATTATATTTAGCGAGGGTATTAAAAGTTGTGTTTTATATCTCAACTTAATAAATAGAAAATCAAAATGACAATAAAAAAATCAATATGTTCTCTAAGATAAAATTGATACCTTCGGCTCTCCATTCTTGCTCGGTCAATAAAAAATACGAAATTTATATCCAAAAAAAATACAAAAAGTTTATAGAATCCTGGGAATCGAACGCACCTTCACGGCGTGACAGACGACTGGTCACCAACGACGCCATTACATAACACGCTGTTAACGACGAAATTGGGCTATACATATATAATTATTTAAATATAAATAATAATGTCAAATCCATACTAATATTACAAATGGGAAAGGGTGTGTGTCTGTTTGTTTGTCCGTCTTTCACGGCAAAACTGGAGCGACGAATTGACGTGATTATTTAAGGGGATTTAGTTGAAGGGATGGAGAGTGACATAGGCTACTTTTTGTCTCTTTCTTACGCGAGCGAAGCCGCGGTCAAAAGCTAGTTTATCATAAATGGGAAAAGCTGGTTACTCTATAATCTGAAGTGGAAGAATTCGTTGTTTCACCAAAGATAATGTGTGTTTGTTTGTTTGTCCGTCTTTCACGGCCAAACGGAGCGACGGATTGACATGTTTTTTAAGTGGAGATAGATGAAGGGATGGAGAGTGACATATGCTACTTTTGTCTCTTTCTAACGCAAGCGAAGCCGCGGGCAAAATCTAGTACAGCACGGGTAGCATGGTCGCGCGATAGACGATAAAATATCAGGCCGTCCCTGTCGCACTATTAGTAAGTGCGATTATAGGGACGGCCAGATGTTTTATCATTTATCGCGCGACCATAATTGCCTGCCTGGACCAGATTATATTGATGATAATTATTATTTGTAACCATTTAGTTAATATTGTCTTCAGTTACCGCGATAGTTACGCATGAAATAAAAACTATGAAAACGGATTAAATCGCGTATAATGAGTTTAAAATTCATCCCGATGTTTCAAACACTTTACAGCGTTCGTGGTCAACGGGTGACTGAGGAAAAATTACAATGTGCAAAAGCTACCCATATTCTTGTATATAACCATTTAGTTGTTGAAGAAAAAAATTCACACAACAATAACATAGGTCAACCAGCTCAGTAAATGCAATACTTTACTAATACTATGCCCACACTATGACCTAGTATGTATAATGTATTATACCAGACGTGTAATATTTTATTTTATCAACAAAGGCATAATAAAGGATTGTGTTGTATTTTTGTATGAAAATAAAAAATAGGAAAGCAATATAGTAATAGTCAAATATTCCATTAAAAAAAAAACTTAATAAATCCATAAAAGTTCAAATGATTAAAAAAAACTTCGGACTCGAACCCACGATCTTCTGCATCATAGTCGGTCGTTTGACCGAGACGCCATTTCGATTTACATTAGCAGTGTCGAAATACACGATATGTATCTTTGTTGACAAAATGCGTCATTATTTCTGAGTCTACTTGAGTTAACTAAACCAATATCTTTAAATAATTACTTGTCAAGAGCCAAATGTCACTGATGACAATGTCAACTAAAAATGCGCGAAATATGACGGCTCTGTGTCTGTACACAAAATTTGGCACGCACATTTACGTAAAATTAATAAAAAATTCACATGGATTTGTCCATGATTTCTGTATGAAACAATGTATTTCATTCACTACCGCGACGACGGATAATGTATAGTAGATGTATGCGCATATTTTTATTTAGTTGTAGTGTGCGGTGACTAAATAAATGGTAGATGTTTTTTGTATGGAAAGCGAGCCACCTTAAAATACATCTTCATTTACATGAGAAATAAAAAAAAAAAAAATGTTGGGGACACCTTACACATATCAACTTAGCCCCAAACTAATTAAGCAAAGCTTGTACTATGGATGCTAAGCGACGATATACATACTTAAATAGATAAATACATCCATACTAATATTATAAATGGGAAAGTGTGTGTGACTGTTTGTTTGTCCGTCTTTCACGGCAAAACGGAGTGACGAATTGACGTGATTTTTTAGGTGGAGATAGTTGAAGGGATGGAGAGTGACATAGTCTACTTTTTGTCTCTTTCTAACTTGAGCGAAGCCGCGGGCAAAAGCTAGTACTTATATAAATAGAATACATCCATGACTCAGGAACAAATATCAGCTGTGCTCATCACACAAATAAATGCCCTTACCGGGATTCGAACCCAGGACCGCGGCTTAGCAGGCAGGGTCACTACCGACTGAGCCAGACCGGTCGTCAAAGTCAAATAGGCTTAATTCTAAATAGACTAGGCACCTAGGCATCTCTAAAATGACGACCACCTTTTTCTGTTAAATACCTAGTATACCTACCTAAATATCTATAACGGTAAGAAAAATAAACATAAGTATTTATGTTACAAATACCAAAAGTGGGAAAATTAGTTGGACAACACTAATACAAGAGTGATTAATACATGTATTGTTTTGTTCGTCGTTTGTATTCCAAATATTATTATCTATTCTGTTAGAGTAAAAACACCAAAACGTTATTGTACGGAATAAAACAACAGTATATCTTACGGAAACCTAAAATACAAAAGTAAATCTCAAGCGAATGACATGCCGCCATTGAATGACGGACGCCATTTTCGAAGCGTAGGGATGTCCCACGTCGATAGTGACTTATTCATATTCATATTCATATTTTTAATTGGTAAAAGTAAATTACATGTCAGTGGTTACATTACATTTCATTGTGTCAAATATCAATAAAAATAATAACAATAGGTAGTTCAATTAAATGGTTATATAATACATCGTATTCACTGAATACATTAGAAAATGCGTTAAATGCTTTCAAATACGAATCAATTTTACATATGCGTTAAATGCATTAAAGTATGAATTAATAATATATTAAAATACGAATTAAATACAATTTTTTTTTTTTACAATGTTTGTGTGTGTGTCGATGACACCTTATCGAGAAATTCATCGATGGTATAACAGGCCATATTTAGTAATAGTAAGTTTGTTGGAAAATGTGACGTCGCTGGGTGCACTTCTGATTGCGATAGGTAATGCGTTGAATAATTTAGCCCCCAACACACTGACTGATTTCTTGGCTTTGGCGGTATTATGTGGCGGGATCAGACGTTCCCTTACATTCGGCCATCGCCTGACCCGATCTGCGTTTCGAAGGTCACTGCCATCCGTGCTGCTACTGATGACTGCGGGAGCCAACGGAAAAAGATTTACTTTCCGTACAATAAACTGTATAATTACGAGGTCATCTGTTGTTACTAAAGATTCCTTCAATTTTTTCTGCATCCACAACGTCTGATAATGTTTTTGTTCACAGTTGTTCCGTGAACTGGCACGAGCAGAGCATGAACACATTGACGTACATACTGTTCCTGTTCGCGATGGGCCAGATCGTCCCGTTCATCATCATCACTTTCAGCTATGTCAACATCGTCAGGACTCTTAAGAACGTAAGTTATCTATCTATCTATAGCAGCCTTGAAAGCGCCCGTCTTCGGACATAGGCCTCCTCTCCAGTCCCCTTAGATGGAGAGATGACATCTGCCAACTAGCTGGCGATAACTGGATGCGGATGGCAATGGACCGACAAGCGTGGAAGTTATCTATAGTATAACAAAATAGTTTTGAATGACATATATTATTGACATGCAGATGTAGTACAAAAAGATTTTCATACGTATTTTTACGTACGAACGTGCCATGCTACTTCAGACAGTGTCAGTACTTCTTGTACTGAGACTGACTGAAATGGCATGACACGTTCGTACGTTTCCGTAAAGAAACGAAGGAAAATCTTTTCGCACTACCTACACCAGGGGGCCGATTTTTGAGTCTCACGGCGTTCGAATTCAGAAAATTGTCACTGAAAATAATAGGCAATTCACCGTTTTCAACCGGTATTTTAGTGACAGTGAGACTCAAAAATCGGCCCCCTGTACATAATCATTTCACCACCCTCCTTTCGTCGACTGTGGGTGGGTTAAATTGTGGTGTCAGCGGGCTACCTGTCACAACAATATCACAATTTAGTTTTCACCGCACCAACTAGTAAAGGGTCTCTTTGCTATTCGAAAACAGATAGCAAAATTGCATTTTATCCACAAGAGAGCAAAGTAATTTCATACAAAAACTTGATGTCTCAAGCTGGGATTTAATTTGGAAAACGCTCACTGGTATATTTTACCTATAAATGATGATTTTGAATCATATATATTGAATGATTTGATTTAGTTTGATGTTTTAAGTATAGTCAGTATTTTGTTCGTGTTGGTGTGATTAAAAATGTTGTGTTTTCCTCGCAACACTCACGATTCCACTTTTTGAACCACTCGTTACGCTCGCGGTTCTATATCTGAATCTTTCGCTTGCTCGGGTATCAATTCTGGCACTTGCGGTTAAACAACAACTTTTCCCCCTTGTAAAACAAATAACTATTTTTGTTAGCCGTGAAAAAAATATATATTGTTACTGTTTTTATAGATAATAGTGGGAGTCTGGCACGCACTTGGTCCAGTTTTTTTAATAAACACAAACAGACATCGTTTCAAAAGACCTATTCAGTAAAGCTATGAAAAAAGTTCTCTGCGAGTAAAATAAAAGCCTAACAAGTCCTCCAGGACCACCAAGTTGAATTCCTAAAATGTTGGATTTGCAAAAAGTTGAATTTGCAGGATGTTGAATGTTAAAATGTTGAATTTGCATTATGTTGAGTTCTTGTTATGTCCAAATTGCATAAAGTTGAATTTGCAGCTTGTTGAATCCTAAAATGTTGAATTTGCAGAAAGTTGACTTTGCGGTATGGTGAACCCTAAAATGTTGAATTTCCATAAGATTGAATTTGCAGTAGGTACCTACAGGGTGTAGCAAAGGTCCCGAGTGATACTTTAACAGCTGATAGGGTTACTAATGACCCTAAGTGTGATACAAGTGAAAAAATTTCGAAGTTCGAAAAAAATGAGTTTCGATTTTTTCCGCTTAAATAGCAATCAGGGTATTGGTCTTGTCGGCTGTTGAAGTGCATTGGGGTAATTTCGAACGTCGTCTAATTTTGAAAGTCACATAAAAATCACCATTATTTCCATCATATCAAGATTCCCCTTTCGAAATTACCCGAGCATTTCTGTATGTCGAAATTATCTCAAAGCACCCTATTGACTTTTGTTACATGCTATATAGTTTCAGGGCATATTTAAGTTCCAAGACTCTACTGATGAGCCTTTTCGAAGCATAATGTCTTAAAATTTTGTTCCCCGTTACAGCAATGGGTTAAATACAGTCTGAAGACTGAAATTCAAGACCATCAAAGGTACATTTTTTTCTCCTATTAGGACCAAAAAGCTCGCGATTCTGAGTAGAAATCATATTAAAAAATAATCATGTTAAAAAAAGATTCCAGGAATATAAACTTGAGTTCCTAAAATGTTGAAATCCCGAAATGTTGAAAGTATACATTTTGAGAATTCAACTTTTTGATATTTCAACGTTATGAGAATTCAACATTTTGCGAAACTGAAAAAAATCAACATTCTGGGAAAGTCAACGTTTCGGGATTTCAACATTTTAGGAATTCAACCTGGTGGTCCGGGAGGCCTCTTTGAAATAGTTGACCTGAACAAGCGATGAATAAAAGAAAAACAGTTCACAGCTCTGATGCTTGCATGTGTGTGGTACCTACTAATGTATGGGATTTTTCTAAAATAAAAATATACATTAGACTTATATTGACCGGGATATAGACCGTGATTACCTTTTTGATTTTTGTCGAGCTCCCGATATTTCGACGCAGTTGCATGCATCATCACGGAAAACTGACGAAGGCGGGTGGATGTTAAAGTTGTATAGACAGCGCGCGATCTACCCTCCTGAAAATAACCGTGAATCATTCAAAACTCTTAAAAATATACATATAACTATAAAGTGTATATTTTTGATATTATACCGCATATTTAAATTATATTTATATTTGCGGTAATATTTGTAGTAAGCCTTTTATACGGAGTATAATTTTCATATTGTTTTATTAAAAAACCGGCGAAGTGCGAGTCGGACTCGCCCACCGAGGGTTCCGTATCCGTACAAACTTACAAAAGTTAAAATAATCTCATGTATCTCATATGTATAACCACGTATAACTTTAAAGATTTGACTATAATTACCTATAGGTAGTAGGTACAGTGCCATCTCTCGGTGATTTCGCTAACTCATTTGCGCGACCTGTTTAGTATGTTAGTTTTTCAGTGATAATTCTTTATGATGTCAACCGATTTGAACAGTTTTTTCTTTATTTAAAAGAGATTTTTTTACGTATAATCTCGTATATAAGTTGTAAATTATTTTAATATTCCATTTTTGGCAGACGCGACACTGTTGGCACCTAGTGTCGAGTAATGGTACTGATAATTTACGCTGTTTGACGCGTGATTGATGCTAGATGTCACTACAAATAACTTACATTTACTGATGTATGGAGTTACAACTCTTTGAAATGAAATGAAATGAAATATTTATTTTTCCAAGTAGGCATATTACAATGCGCTTATGAACGCCAAATAAAGCTACGCCGGCTCTAACCCTACGCCTCAGCCTCGAGAAGCCTTTCCTAACTCTTTCCTAGGTGTAACGCCACCTAGGTCAACATACCTATTTCAATATGGTTCTGAGGTACGTGTTTTTCTTACATTGTAGCTGTCTATACGGAGTTACATATGTCTTTGGAACAATCTAACTACAGGCTGTAGCCATTTTAAAATGAGATTGTAACGACGTTTGTAGGTATGCAGAAACTAGCACACGGAATCTTGGCTGCTTAAGACGCACTTCAACTTGCACTTTATAAGAAATACTCAGTTTTTCATGAAATAAAACTATGATGAATTTAAAATTCATCCCGACGTTTCGAACACTTTACAGCATTCGTGGTCAACGGGTGACTGAGGAAAAATTACAATGTGCAAAAGCTACCCACATACAAGAAATATTAACGAACCATGACCACAAATAATATAGATTTTTAAGGCAGGTTCAAACACTATTAATAAAGTTAGTTATACAATATTCAAAAAAATTACCACTACTATGTTAAAAAAACAATTAATCAATTAATCTACACAAAATTGACAAAAACATACTGCAAATGTCCAACACCTTCCTATTCGAAAACAGATAGCAAAATTGCATTTTAACCACAAGAGTGCAAAGTAATTTAGTACAAATTTTGACTTGATATCTTGAACTGGCTGGTAGAACTTACCTGCAAATGATGATTTTGAATCAAAAATATTGAATAAATTGATAGATTTGATTTAGTTTAATGTTTTATAGTCAGTTTTTTGTTCGTGTTGGTGTGGTGAAAAAATTGTGTTTCACTCGGCGGCAAAGTTTGTTTAACCTTCGTGCCTTGAAACCCTCGCAACGTTCAAGATTCCACTTCTCGAACCACTCGCTACGCTCGCGGTTCAATATTGCAATCTTTCGCTTGCTCGGGTATCAATATTGGCACGTGCGGTTAAACAACAACTTTGCCCCCTTGTAAAACAAATAACGATTGCTACCATGTGACACTTACTGGTTTCCATACGCCCTACCTTTGAAAAAACGATTATGTTGGAAAATATAATTTAGAATGAACAAAACTATGAAAATAAAATACGGAAGAAAAGGGTCACTTTGAGCCCTCCTGTAGTAAGTAAAGGGAAGGAAAGTCCCCTTTCCGAATAGGTGATGTGAAAAATGTTTGAGTATTTTTTTTTTATTTCCCCTTGAGCACACCTCGGACACTGGCGATCAAATAGTTATATGAAAGAGGCGTTCCTAGCACACAGTCTAAGCTCGTGTAGGTGAACGCGCACTATGCTTGTATGAGCGAAATATGAGAAGTCGACTGTTACTGTTTTTGACAGGCTTTAACTATGAGGTAACCGAGAGGGGGTGGGCGGCACTTTCAGCGGGGAGCAGGAGTGGCCGTACTGTACGATAGTGCTCTTTATAATATACTGTGCCTCAAGGATTGGCGTGACCTGGCTACATGTAGTTTGTATTATGAATTTATGATAAAATCTTTGTAGGTGAGCCTAGGTTGTTTGTATGAAACCTTCCTTTTTTGTTACCAAATTTCTATACATTTTCGGTAACAAAAAAGGAAAGTCTCATACCAACAAGCTAAGACATTTTGGGAAACCTAGTGGATCTTGCTCAGCATCATGAACTCTTATCAGCCTACCAATTTTTATCAAAATCAGAGACGTGCTTCAAATACGTACCTAATAAATACGTAACTGTTTTCTAACCAATTGATGTTATTGCGTAGGCGATCATAAAAGGTCAGAATTTTATTTATATGACGCATTTCCATTAGTCGGAGAACACTTTTTGTTGTAGCAAATGTTTTTTCTTCTCATTTATGTTCCTACTAATGGAGCAAGTGCTTCCATTTACACTAACCGAACGAACGGAGGAACACGCCAGGCATGAACCATTCCAAGGCTCTCATCAGAGCCTACAGCAAAAAGGCGTCCTCAAATGCCTTAGCGCTGTCAAGGAACCAACTACGCAACTTAGTAAGGGTGCTCACAGGGCACTGCCACCTGAACAAACACATGCACACCATCGGAAAACGTGCGAGCGGGCGGTGCAGATTCTGCCTAGAGTCTGAAGAAACGCCCCTGCACATCCTGGCAGAGTGCCCCTCTCTAATGCGTACACGTAACATGATTCTGGGCAGCTATCAAATACACCCAGAGGATGTGAGGTATCTCGATCTCAAAAAGATACTACAAATCTTCGAATTTGTAGGACTTGATCGAGAGTTGTAGTAGGTGGCGATCACAATAGATCAGAAATGGTCGCAGTGATACATAAGGCGCCCTGAAGCCTTACATAGTCCCTAACCAAGAAGAAGAAGAAGAAGAAACCGAACGAATTAGGTTACTCGTTAAATACTTCGATGCAGGGAACAAATCAAATTATTTTATTAAATATTTTTTGATTTGTTTTTTAGTAGTAACACTACTAATATAAATTATAAACTGAAATAGATACCATACACTAAAGAAAAAGCGACTTCTGGTCGGGGTGGTGTAGTGGTTTGAGCACGTCAGCCGTGATAGGCTGGCTAGGTACAAATTTTGAACAGTCATTTTTATTTCACCCTGTATAGAGAATCCATCTTACCCTATCATCCTAAAGTAGACGTCAACCAACCAAGAGCTACCCTTGTCAGGGATTACTGGGATTAGACAAGTAAGGGCCAATTTACACGGCGTGCGAACTCGCTTGAGATTTTAAAGACGGTCAAACAAATCTAGTCACAAAACGAGATAGGTACATATTTAGTAGAAAAACAGATAAAAATAATTAAGGTCCTAACTAGCTCAATAGTTTTCCTCGCATTTCCTATAGATTAGAATAGAATAATGATTTGTTCATAAGCACACAGACAACACACCATTTTTAAGAAATCATCATCATCATCCGTTATCCCGGCATTTGCCACAGCTCATGGGAGCCTGGGGTCCGCTTTGACAATCCCAAGATTTGGCGTAGGCACTAGTTTTTACGAAAGCGACTGCCATCTGACCTTCCAACCCGAAGGGGTATTGGAAATAATATTGTCTTCGGTTACCGCGATAGTTACCTTATTGGAATTAGTTAGTTATTAGTTGGACTTTATTCAAGGTCAAATTACTTTACCCACTAGTGGATAAAATGCGTTTTTACCCGCTGGTATTAAAGGACAAAACACGTGTTTCCGAGCTAGTGAGGGGAAAAATAATTAACCAATTAATCTACACAAAATTGACAAAGAAACAAACTGCAAATGTCCAACACCATACAACACAAATGCCTCACAGCCTTCGTCGTGCTTGTTCCATTATCAGATGTACTACTGGATCCCAAGCCGGTGGTAAAGTAAAGCCATCCTCTCTATTAAAGTTTGGATATTTCTTGATCTCAATGGCCTCTCACAACATTCTGGGTATATATCGCTTCTCCTTAGCGAGAACCAGAGGCTTGTCAAACTTTATAGCATGATTGACTTTATCCATGACATGTTCAGAGACTGCAGACCTTTGCCGACGGTGCTTGACATCCGCTATGTGTTCCTTCACCCGTGTGGAAATGCTTCGTTTCGTCTGTCCCACATATGACAGCCCGCACTCACAGTCTAGCCTGTACACTCCCGCGCTTTGTAGAGGAGTTTGACATTTCACAGGCCTCAGGAATTGGGACATCTTCTTCATAGGCTTGAAATAAGTTTTAATAGAAGCCCGTTTCAAGATGTGGCTGATCCTATCTGTGACCCCTCTAACAAAGGGGAGAATTGCAGGCCGGCGCTCGACTGTAGGGATCTTCAAACGGGCCTTCTGCTTGACACGCGGTATCTTGAGCTCGTTCGCCAACAGCGCCTGCCTGGCATGTCGAAGCTCCGCGGTCAAATGTTGGTCGTCACATATCCTTTGGGCTCTCTGAAACAAAGATTTGCCTACAGTAGCTAGTTGACTGGGATGGTGGTGGGATTTGCCATTTAAGTACCTATCAGTATGAGTAGGTTTTCTATACACAGTGCGACCTAAGCTATTATCAGGATTCCTCAAAATGAGAACATCCAAGAAGGGAAGAGAACAGTCTTTCTCCAATTCCATAGTAAATTGTATTTTACTATGGATAGAATTTAAATGGTCTAAGAAAGTTGAAACATTACTTTTAGGAAGTATAGTAAAAGTGTCATCTACGTATCTTTTAAATATCTTCGGCTGCGCGGGAGTGTACAGGCTAGACTGTGAGTGCGGGCTGTCATATGTGGGACAGACGAAACGAAGCATTTCCACACGGGTGAAGGAACACATAGCGGATGTCAAGCACCGTCGGCAAAGGTCTGCAGTCTCTGAACATGTCATGGATAAAGTCAATCATGCTATAAAGTTTGACAAGCCTCTGGTTCTCGCTAAGGAGAAGCGATATATACCCAGAATGTTGCGAGAGGCCATTGAGATCAAGAAATATCCAAACTTTAATAGAGAGGATGGCTTTACTTTACCACCGGCTTGGGATCCAGTAGTACATCTGATAATGGAACAAGCACGACGAAGGCTGTGAGGCATTTGTGTTGTATGGTGTTGGACATTTGCAGTTTGTTTCTTTGTCAATTTTGTGTAGATTAATTGGTTAATTATTTTTTAACAGAGTAATGGTAAATTTTTTGAATATTGTATAACTGGCTTTATTAATAGTGTGTGAACCTGCCTTAGAAATCTATATTATTTGTGGTCAGGGTTCGTTAATATTTCTTGTAAGTGGGTAGCTTTTGCACATTTTAATTTTTCCTCAGTCACCCGTTGACCACGAACGCTGTAAAGAGTTCGAAACGTCGGGATGTATTTTAAATTCATTATACGCGATTTAATCCGTTTCCATAGTTTTATTTCATAGTTATTAGTTGTTATTTGCCAAGAGTGGCCCTGAAGCTTTTGTGGTTTCATGTGCTCTGCCTACCCCTTTATGGGATACAGGCGTGATTGTATGTATGTATGTATGAAATTAGTCCGGTTTCTTCACGATGTTTTCCTTCACCGAAAAGCGACTGGCAAATATCAAATGACATTTCGCACATAAATTCCGAAAAACTCATTGGTGCGAGCCGGGGTTCGAATTTTTAAGACATACAAAAAGCAATAAAGTGCCACGAAATGGCCTCACCTCAGGATAGGGCTGGCGACTACCAGCGCTGGTCTTCCTTCCTATATGTAATACCAAAGACTTATGTAACTCCGTATAGACCGATAAAGTCTAAGAAAAAAACGTACCTCATAACCATACAGAAAAAGTTACGGTGAGCTAGATGGCGATACACCTTTGGGGTACGCTCGGCTAGATGGCGCTAATGTTTGACATTTTAACACATATCAAGCTAAGAATATGGGCCAAATTGTCAAAATGGAGGTTCAAAAGCTTTAAGCCTGTGTCGAGAGATGGCAGTCTATGCTCTGTGATTACACATTTTACTTTGACAGTAATTCTCTATAATACTCGATCCTCTTTGGTAATACTTACACTTGTATCACTTGCATGCGAGTACTTGCACCGTGTAAATGGGCCCTAACGCTATTATTTCTGCTACATTTCTAGTTACAAGATCCTTAGAGAGATTTTCTACGTTTTTGTGATCATGTTAATCTTAGTTCTTAGTAAACGTTGATAGATTGCTTAGGTACTTTTTAAGAGGATTCTATTAAGGCATTTTTATATTTCTTTGATAAGAACGATTAAAACCTATTTCTACAACTTGGCACAGAAGAGTAGAATTATCGTATTAAGCTCACGCTAGCGCTCACGATAATATCTGTTTCGTAGCTATATCTCTATCGCTCTTGCGGATTGGTGCGACAGAGCCAGACTGCATGTCTGTCAGGCGTTAACGATTACCATTTCGGCGCCGGCTGACCTCAGATCGGCGACGCCATTTTAAAATCAGCTCGTCGTGAAAAGGGAAAGAATAAAAATAACGATGTGAACGTGATACTATTTCCAGCCTTTGTATCAAAAATATCGCAATAGGCTTCGTTAAATAAACTTTGAATACTAAAAATCGGAACAAAAGTTATTTTTCAGTACAGATGGTGTTTTTTTTACGCACTAGTGCGAGAAGTGGTTCATTATATGCCAGGTCGAAACTTCGGAGGCTCATCTGTACTGAAAAACGTCGTACGATACACGTGCGAAAAGGAACTTCCTTTTTTACGCACTTGTATCGTAATGTCTATTTCACATTACAATTCGGAAAGGAAAATGTCCAAAAATAGTTCCCTTTTTAACTCCCGATGCAAAAACGACGGGGTCTTATAAGTTAGACGTGTCTGTCTATCTGTTTGTATGTCTGTGAGTGTGTCTGTCTGTCTGTGGCATCGTAGCTCCCGAACGGATGAACTGATTTAGATTTAGTTTTTTTTTGTTTGAAAGCTGAGTTAGTCGGCAGTGTTCTTAGCCATGTTTCATGAAAATCGGTCCACTTTGTCGGGGTTTTTTTCAAAATGTTATCCTCAATACCTATTAAAAAACATTCCCAGTTGACCCTCATTCAACAATGCCAGCCTAGGGGGCGTTACTCTGACAAATAGGAATGTATGTTGTATGCAAAGAGGATCGAGTAATATAGAGAGTCACTGTCAAAGTAAAATGTGTAATCACAGTGCACAGACTGCCATCTCTCGATACAAGCTTAAAACTTTTGAACCTCAGTTTTGACAATTTGGCTCATATTGTTAGCTTGATATGTGTTAAAATGTCAAATATTAATATTAGCGCCATCTTGCTGAGCGTACCCCAAAGGTGTAATGCCATCTAGGCCACCGTACCTTTTTCTGTATGGTACTGAGGTACGTTTTTTTTTAGACTTTATCTGTCTATACGGAGTTATATATGTCTTTGGTTGTATGGAACAGGGTAGAATTTTCTAAATGACGGACGTTTTTCCGAGCCTTGCAAATAAAAAAAACCAAGCCCAGGTTGTTGTTCTGCATTTAAAACTAAACGGAGTCCAGTCACGCGATGAGCGCCATCTGCCGGACCAACGCGAGCGTTAGAAACACGCGCTCTTTCGCGCGTAAATCGTGCCATATGCGGAAATCTACCCCTTTGGCGTGTGATAAAATAGTTGTTCATAGTAGGTACAGTCAACAACACAGTTGTGAATACAGACAAAGTGCCAAAAGTATGTATACAAAACTTTATTCCCTGTACATAAAAGTGGGTATACATATCTTTGGCACTTTTTCTGTATTTACATATGTATTGTTGACTGTACCTACTCTAGCTGGCCTGTGTTCAATTTCAACACATCAAAACAACACATGTCAAAAATAAAAATGCAAAAACTAAATTACACATAGAAATAATCACAAAACAGTCTATCGGAAGTTATAGGTAGGTACGATTAGTCGATCACATACATATTGGCTCTGCATTTTTTATGGATATAGATAGATATATAGTTCGATAAATGGGTAATTAGCATGTTACGTTATTACATATCCACAAATTTAAAATTTTGAAAAAACCCCCGACCGCGTCATAGTGGACCGATTTTCATGAAACATGGCTAAGAACACTCCCGACTAACTCAGCTTTACTTTCTCAAGCAAAAAATCTAAATCTAAGTCGGTTCATCCGTTCGGGAGCTACGATGCCACAGACAGACACACACACAGACGTACAGACAGACAGACAGACAGACAGATAGACAGACACGTCAAACTTATAACACCCCGTCGTTTTTGCATCGGGGGTTAAAAAATAAAAGGGCCATAAATGTAAAACGTAGTAAGGAACAGCGGGGCAAATCTCGACTGTGGGGCAATTATAACTTATCCATTTTTTCCTTTATTTATTACACTATGATGTTGAGTTCTTCATGTATCTACTGAATACGCCTACCATATATAACCGGCGGACACTCTATTTAATAATGCAAGCATTGTAAAACATAGAAAAAAGGACCAGTTTTTGTCCCCCTGTTGAGATATGCCCCGCTTAGGGTTGTAAATAGAAAAAAAAACAAAATTTTTTTTTCAGAATTGTGAAAAAAAAACATGAAAAAAAACCGAGCACCATGGTTTTTTTTTCTAAATATGGTTTTTTTTCAGATGAACAAATAATACGACAATAACGGTTTTTCGTGAGTTGTAACGTGTTTCAATAACAATAACGTACATTTTAATTCAATTAACATTCAGTATACAAACGTTTATTGGGGAATCCCCGATGCTGCGTGTAGCGTGGAGAGGCGGTGGTGTTTCCAACAGTAAATAGTGATAACTACCAACTACAGATTTCGTAAATGTTACTTTTATAAGACCAGAAATTTAAGTTATTTGATTAAATTCGTTTAATAGTTAACATTAAGTCTAAAAACCCGTATAAATGTATTAACTATTTTGCAAATTTTGAGATTTCGTACTTTAGAAAAAAAACATACTCCAGAAAAAAAACTGTTTTTTTTCACGGTTTTTTTTCATGTTTTTTTTCATGCCAGAAAAAAAACCGTTTTTTTGCAACCCTAGCCCCGCTGTACCTTACTTGCAAGTTTCAACCCACAATACACGTGCAAACTCATTATTTAAACTCGTGTCGATACCTCTTCTTCTTGTTTGTATGTGTCACAAATAAATATTACATTAAGATGATACAAGAGGGGTCAATTCTTCATATTCATATTTATTGATATTGCACATATACATTACACGTCAGAAACATAAACATTCATTATAACTAAGTAATCCTTATTACTCTAAGAATTAAATTATAAAATTTATAAATGTGTTCTAATTTAAATACATTATCGCGCTAAATATTACATTTCAAGGAATTCATTGATGTCATAGAAGGCATTATCAATAAGCCATTTTTTTTAATTTATTGTAAAATACATTATCATTGGATATAGCGGTCATTTGTTCGGGGATACAATTATAAATTTTAGGGCCAATAGCATAGGTCGTTTTGGTAGATTTGGTCAGTCTGAAGTTAGATGTTTCGAGTACACCAAACAAACACTCTCGCAAACACACAAACACTCACACACAAACAACAACACAAACACAAACGCTCTCGACTATTTCCTCCCTGGTTTTTGAAGATAGAGCAATGATTTTTTTACCACAGATTATTATTTTAATTATCTGTGTCGGACCGTTTTAATTTTTTTGATATTTTTATTTTTAAAGACGCTAGAGCCAATCAAAGATTTCCAAAAACGGCCTTTTTCATTATGGCGCAAAAAAAGGTGTGATACTCAAGATTGGTAACAATTAGCCAAAAAAACTAAACGGTCCGGCACAGTTTATTTCATTATTATTCAGATTCTCAAATTTCGTTACGATTGATTATGTTTTGAAGGAGGAAACGGTCGAGAGCGGAACCTCGATTTGAAACATTTTTTCGCAATATCTTTTAACTGAGTTGTTCTTAATGGACAATTTTTTTACACTAGTATATTAAACTAGAATTCCCATAATTGAAAGGGGGGCTCCTTTCCATTTTAGCATTTTCACTCCTGAAGCGTCTTAAGGTGCTCACTCGTGCGTAGTGGTACCTACCATTACCTGCATGTGTCACGGCCTTAAAGGGGGGCGCCCTCTATTTCTTAAAGGGTCATGTGTACAGTCAACCAATTTGTAGGGCCGATTTAGACGGTACGAGAACTCGCATACGAGTTTTATTACATTGCGGTATTTGATGGCTGCGCAAAATTGTATGTACCCTCAACAGCCCGCAATGTAACTAAAATCGCATGCGAGTTCGCACGCCGTCTAAATCAGGTCGTATGCTAGGCCACTGAAGAACTTTTTCACAGTGAACGTCAAAGTGATTTTTATAGCAAACTAGCTATTGCCCGCGGCTTCACTCGCGTTAGAAAGAGACAAAAAGTAGCCCAAGTCGCTCCATCCCTTCAACTATCTCCACTTATAAATTCACGTCAATTAGTCGCTCCGTTTGGTCGTGAAAGACGGACAAACAAACACACACACTTTCCCATTTATTCGTATGGATAAAGCGCCGCGTCAATTAGACAGGGTTCTAGAGTTGTCATGTTTAATTTAAATTGGTTATTTTTTTAAATCTTAGTCTGAACAGTCAGTAATTGTTTTTTCCCCTCACTAGCTCGGAAACACGTGTTTTGTCCTTCAATACCAGCGGGTAAAAACGCATTTTATCCACTAGTGGGTAAAGTAATTTGACCTTGAATAAAATCAAATTAACTGCTTTAAAGTTGACAAAAGTAGGTGAATCTAGTAATAAAGATGATTTACCACCTGTGGAACTACTGGAAGCAGTGATAAACGCATTTTTTGCGTTATAGTTTCCTCGCTATAGTGAGGGGAAAAGTTTTGTGTTACACTCGGGTGCAAATTTATTTTACTTCTCGTGTGTTAAAAAACTCTCAAGTTCAGGATTCTATTCTCGAACCACTCGCTTCGCTCGTGGTTCAACTATAGAATCCTTTCACTTGCTCGTTTTTCAATTCCACACTCGGCGTTAAAATACAACTTTGCCCCCTTGTATAACAAATAACTATTTTTTTTCTTAATAATAGTACCTAAAAAAGCTGTAATATTTATAGGAAACTAGCTTTTGCCCGCTGCTTCGCTCGCGTTACATTCAAAATTTGCGGAATTTTCCATACAAACGTCCGCCCCCATTTAAGGAAAGTGGGGGGTTAGGAAGAGACAAAAAGTAGCCTATGTCACTCTCCATCCCTTTAACTATCTCCACTTAAAAAATCACGTCAATTCGTCGCTCCGTTTTGCCGTGAAAGGCGGACAAACAAACAGACACACACACTTTCCCATTTATAATATTAAGTATAGATAAATTACAAAGATAAATAATGCTTATATATGCGTAAAATTCACATTTAAAGTTTATACTTACTCGTAACAAAAAGTTCGCAAAAGTTAAAAATATACTACCATATAAAATATGAGAGAAGTGTAATGTTGCCATAGTTGAATCCATAAATAAAAATTTGCTTCGCTAAGCAATATTGTCAAGACTTTGCCAAACTCTTGACTGACGCTCTTGCATAAAAAGGACATGCATAATTGCATATTGTATGATGCAAACTACTTGTAATGCCGGAAAAAATCGCCCATTTATCAGAAAGCGGACTAATCCCAATAAGGCCTAGACCCTTCGGTTTGGAAGGTCATATGGCAGTCGCTTTAGTGAAACGCCAAATTTTAGGAATAAATAGTTGTCAAAGCGGACCTCAGATTCCATTGAGCCGTGGCGTAACGCAGGAACGATGATGTTAAATGGTAATGTGGTACCTTATACTTGAAAACGTCACAAATAATAAAACTTTAGTGAACTAGGATAACCCAAAACCCGAGGCCCAAGCTTATTGAAGAACATCTTATTTTATGACTGCAGTTAAAATGAGGGTGTACGTAACAAAGGCTGCTCTTCCATTTTTATGAATGTAGGAGAAGCTTATTTCGCCACATGAATTCAATTTGGGTTAGTGGATCGCCAGTTGTCGTAAATTGAAAGGAATATTATTATGATATTGTGAAGGTTTTGAATATAAGTAGGAGAAATCCGGACAAAATGGCATGCAGGTACAACTTACGGGTAACACGACTTTGTAACTAGGCTTATTTCAAATTGCCGGGCTGTAATAGTTATTTTTTATACAAAAGGGCAAAGTTGTATTTTAACGACGAGTGTGGATGTGGAATTGAAAAACGAGCAAGTGAAAGGATTCTATAGTTGAACCACGAGCGACGCGAGTGGTTCGAGAATAGAATCCTGAACTTGCGAGTTTTTTAACACACGAGAAGTAAAATACATTTGCACCCGAGTGTAACACAAAACTTTTCCCCTCACTATAGCGAGGAAACTACAACGTAAAAAATGCGTTTATCACTGCTTCCAGTAGTTCCACAGGTGGTAAATCATCTTTATTACTAGATTCACCTACTTTTATCAATTTTAAAGCAGTTAATTTGACTTTGTTCAAGGTCAAGTTACTTTACCCACTAGTGCATAAAATGCGTTTTTACCCGCTGGTATTAAAGGACAAAACACGTGTTTCCGAGCTAGTGAGGGGAAAAGTATTTTTCACCATACCAAATGGTAAAGGCTTACTTTGTTATTCGAAAACAGATAGCAAAATTGCATTCTATCTACAAGAGTGCAAAGTAATTTCATGCTTTTAAGTTTATGTCTTAAGCTGGCTGGTAGAATTTAGGTATAAATTATGATTTTGAATCATAAATATTGAATAGATTGATGGATTTGATTTAGTTTGATGTTTTATAGTCAGTATTTTGTTCGTGTTGGTGTGGTGAAAAAAATTGTGTTTCACTCGGTGGCAAAGTTTGTTTAACCTTCGTGCCTTGAAACCCTCGCAACGCTCAAGATTCCACTTTTTAAACCACTCGCTACGCTCGCGGTTGAATATTGGAATCTTTCGCTTGCTCGGGTATCAATATTGGCACGTGCAGTTAAACAACAATTTTGCCCCCTTGTAAAACAAATAACTATGTACATAGTATCGACACAGTACAGTATCACCTCGCAGCTGACATTTGTACAGTCCTGCGAGACATGGTTAAAAACACTAATTCAGCTTTCAAACAAAAAAAACTAAACCAAAATCGGTTCATCTGATCGGGAGCTGATGCCACAGACAGACACACACACACACAGACAGACAAACAGATACGTCAAACTAATAACACCCCGTCGTTTTTTGCGTCGGGAATTAAAACTGGAGACAAATTATATTCAAAAGTAATATTTCTTAATTTTACGACATTGCACATTTATTATATATACAATTACTAGCTTTTCCCCGCGGCTTCGCTCGCGTTAGAAAGAGACAAAAAGTAGCCTATGTCACTCTCCATCCCTTCAACTATCTCCACCGAAAAAATCACGTCAATTCGTTGCTCCGTTTTGCCGTGAAAGACGGACAAACAAACAGACACACACACTTTCCCATTTATACACTGAGAGAAAATACAACCAGTTTTCATGTTCGTTCAACAAGTTTTTTGGTTAAAATAGCGCCTACGTGCTTTTTGGTTCAAACAACAAGCTACTTGTCATTTGAATCGGCAATATATTTGAATCAACAAGTCGATTTTATAAAAACAACCTGACACATATTGTTTTAAACATACGTTTGGCTGATTCTAACGGATAAACCGCAACAAGGCGAACTTGTTAAATTCACAATGCAAATTTCTCTCAGTGTAATATTAGTACGGATTATAGTCATTGTCCTTGTTTAAATTTGGACATTAATTATTCATCGGTTGTTACAGAACTCGCAGCGCCTCGGCCGCGTAAGTCGCGCGGAAACCAAGGTCACAGGCATGGTGTTTGTGATGATCATCTCCTTCACCGTCGCGTGGACACCCTACTCCGTGTTCGCTTTGATGGAGCAGTTTGCTACTGAGGGAATCGTAAGTAACTATCATATCCTAGTATACCGGGTGCCCGGTAATTAATGGACAACCTTTTAACCACCAAGAGGGCACCTTATACTGGACCAGAAAATCGACTTTTAGGTTTAGTAAAAGTCGCCTGGTTTTCGAGATTTTCACACGTTTTAATTTTAAAAAGTGTGAAAATCTCGAAAACCAGGCGACTTTTACTAAACCTTAATGTCGGTTTTCTGGACCACTATAAGGTGCCCTCTTCGTGGTTAAAAGGTTGTCCATTAATATCCATTTAAATTTTAAAAAGTGTGAAAATCTCGAAAACCAGGCGACTTTTACTAAACCTTAAAGTCGATTTTCTGGACCAGTATAAGGTGCCCTCTTGGTGGATAAAAGGTTATCCATTAATTACCGGGCACCCTGTATATGTATAAGTAACAGCAGAGGCCTCGGCCGCGTGAGGAAGCGAAGGTAACACGCTTGGTGCTCGTGATCACTTTTACCATCGCATGGACACCCTATTTCGTGTTTGCCTTGATGAAACAGTTTGTCTTTATTGTTTAGTTACCTAAAGCAGAGGCTTCGGCCGCGTCAGGAGGCGAAGGTAACGCGCTTGGTTTTTAAGATCATCTTGTTCACGACCACGTGGAGACCCTGATCTATGTTCGCCTTGGAGCAGTTCGCTATTGAGGCATCGGTCATCAATCATCATATCAGCCATTTATCGCCACTGATGAGCATAGGCCTCTGCTTGAATGGAATTTATCCCTGTTCTGAGGTAACCACTACCAGAAGTGCTCCGCAATTTTTCAAATGTCGTCCACCCAACTAGGGTTGCAAAAAAACGGTTTTTTTCTGGCTTGAAAAAAAAACATGAAAAAACCGTGAAAAAAAACAGTTTTTTTGGAGTATGTAAAGCAGTTAATACTTTTATACGGTTTTTTAGACTTAATGTTAACTATTAAACGAATTTAATCAACACTAACTTTAATGTCCGGTCCTATAAAAGTAACATTTACGAAATCTGTAGTTGGTAGTTATCACTATTTACTGTTGGCAACACCACCGCCTCTCCACGCTACACGCAGCATCGGGATTCCCCAATAAACGTTTGTATACTGAATGTTAATCGAATTAAAATGTACGTTATTGTTATTGAAACACGTTACAACTCACGAAAAACCGTTATTGTAGAATTATTTGTTCATCTTAAAAAAAAAACATAAATAAATAAATAAATAACTGAGGCCCACGGTAAGCTCAAGAAGGCTTGTGTTGTGGGTACTCAGATAACGATATATATAATATATAATATATAAATACTTATATATATAGAAAACATCCATGACTCAGGAACAAATATCTGTGCTCATCACACAAATAAATGCTCTTACCGGGATTCGAACCCGGGACCGCGGCGTAGCAGGCAGGGTCACTACCGACTGCGCCAGACCGGTCGTCAAACCATATATATTTAGAAAAAAAACTACGGTGCTCGGTTTTTTTTTCATGTTTTTTTTTCATAATTCTGAATAAAAAAACATTTGTTTTTTTTCTCTATTTGCAACCCTACACCCAACGATCCCATGGACATCATGCATTCCGTTAACATTTTAAACTACCTGACATCACTCTCCCTGACAGAATTTCCCACCTGTCTCGTTTGGTAAGTGTTAAAAATTAAAATTTTGAAAAAACCCCCGACTGCGACATAGTAGACCGATTTTCATGAAACATGGCTAAGACTACTCCCAACTTACTCAGCTTTCAGACAAAAAAAACTAAATCTAAATCGGTTCATCCGTTCGAGAGCTACGATGCCACAGACAGACACACACACAGACAGACAGACAAACAGACAGACAGACAGACACATCAAACTTATAACACCCCGTCGGTTTTGCGTCGGGGGTTAAAATTGCCCAACAAACCTTTCTCAAGATCATTTCATTCATAGGTACAGGAGAATGTTATCAAGCATTAATTCTTCATGACTTCAATTTCAACATTTCATAATGAATACGAAAAGTTTGGAACATTTCAAATGGTCAGGCTAAAAGTAACCTAAAATTATTTTTTCTCAAACATGCAATGAAATATTGTCTTTACGTTCCTTAAAATGGGCTGGGAAGTATCGCTTTTTGGGCGCAACAACCTGAGAGGACTGTAAAGGGATTTCATATTATTTTTCAGGCCTAGGCCTGCAAAGTAACTTTTTTTTATAAAATATTGTCCTTTAGAGCATTTTTTTTATTTCATTGTATGTTTGAGAAAAGCACTATACATGCCTCGGCGTGAAAACGGATTCCTCGGCCTCGTATCCCTATCCGGCAGATTTCAAAAGATACCAAAAAATTAAGGGTATCAAAGCTTATATACCCACTTGGCCGGAAATAAAGCCTCATAGAATCTACTTTCATTTCCAGGCTAAACAATACCCGGCCTCTGATGTAATGTACTATTTCCATTTTTAGCATTTTTATAGAAACGTGCAGTCACTTCCCGCAGTCAAAAATAGAATAAAATTTAAAAAAAATATATAGAATACACCCCACACGAATTTCGATAGCAATTGCCGTCACTTAGGTATGTAATCGTATCTTAAGCTACTATGTACAAAAGATAATAAAAGTAATAAAAAGATAAAAGCTAACAGAAAAAGTAATATAGTTAGCTTGTCTAAAAAAGCTCTTACGTACTTAAAGTGGATTACAAAATCTTTTTTGTAACAAAATCAAACAGGATTCATTTACAACTGGGAGGATTCAGATTTATTACGACATTCATTTCACATTACATTCAATGTCAATTTATATAAATCAGATGTAACAATATTGGTTATGGTTTTAATCTCATACTGGATCTTGAAGAAGGCTTATGAGAAAATGTACTGTTGTGCCTGACTCAGCCTCGCGCACGTGATTTTTCATATTTAATTTTTTATTTTTTTCGACTTTTATGCCTACTACAAATGAAAAATATGAACTACAGAGCTTTATAACTACAAGATTATGAAATAGAATTAAAAAAATAATTAAAAACCGGCCAAGAGCGTGTCGGGCCACGCTCAGTGTAGGGTTCCGTAGTTTTCTGTATTTTTCTCAAAAACTATTGAACCTATCAAGTTCAAAACAATTTTCCTAGAAAGTCTTTATAAAGTTCTACTTTTGTGATTTTTTCAAATTACCTTGACATTTAAAACAATAGACAAAAATTCTCACGCACAGATCCGTGTCTATGCATGCGAGGGGTTAATTCGTAATTCATAATTTCATAAATAACTTAAATGAGAACGAGTATCTGTATATCACGACACCTTTAACAACATTTTGATTTTGACCCGTTTCAACCCCTGGAACGGACTGTTGCCTTCTTTGGACCAGAGTCGCCTTCATTGGACCACAAAGTGTCCAATGAAGATCATGTCGATGGAATTAGGAAATTTAAACCAATGGTTCAAATCAAAATATTTTTTATTCAAATTTTACAATAAAAATAAGAAAATATATATATATAATCTTTTCATGTACTACTTTTTTAGGGTTCCGTAGTCACTAGGAACCCTTATAGTTTCGCCATGTCTGTCTGTCCGTCCGTCCGTCCGTCCGCGGATAATCTCAGTAACCGTTAGCACTAGAAAGCTGAAATTTGGTACCAATATGTATATCAATCAAGCCGACAAAGTGCAAAAATAAAAAATTGAAAAAAATGTTTTATTAGGGTACCCCCCCTACATGTAAAGTGGGGGCTGATAATTTTTTTAATTCCAACCCCAACGTGTGATATATTGTTGGATAGGTATTTAAAAATGAATAAGGGTTTACTAAGATCGTTTTTTGATAATATTAATATTTTCGGAAATAATCGCTCCTAAAGGAAAAAAAAGTGCGCCCCCCCCCCTCTAACTTTTGAACCATATGGTTAAAAAATATGAAAAAAATCACAAAACTAGAACTTTATAAAGACTTTCTAGGAAAATTGTTTTGAACTTCATAGGTTCAGTAGTTTTTGAGAAAAATACGGAAAACTACGGAACCCTACACTGAGCGTGGCCCGACACGCTCTTGGCCGGTTTTTTCTTACATATTGTCTATTTGCGCACGGGTGAAGTATGAAAATTTCTAAAAAAAAGTTGCCATGATTGGACCCGTCTAATGATAGAACCCACTAATAGAGAAAACAAATGGCTGGAAACTGTTGTTTTAAATTTGCTCATTAATAAATGTTTAAGCATTATGAGAATACTTAGGTACGTCAACACATAAATTCAATTGCAAATGTATTTATACTTTCGTGATTTTATTCCTTCGCGTAATTTAACTTCATCAGTGCTCGAAAGCACTTGGACGCGTAACTCTTTTCCGGGAAGCGAGACGCGACTGAGGTTACGGGGTGGCCGAAGGTGAGGCCGAAGGTCACCGTGTACCTAAGTCGATTCCGTCTAGTACTATTAGTTTTTGAAATATTTAAGTGGTCCAATCAAGGCGCCGGTTCAATGATCGCAACCTTCCCCTAGTCGTTTAAAGATGTAACAGACTGTGTCGACCCTAAATCAAAGCTCAAGCCAAGCTTTTTATAGTCGAAAAGAACCTCAAAGTCGTTTATTTAACCCTTAAATGCATAGTGATGTATATATGCATCATCTATTTTTGACTCTATAGACAACATGTCAAAATTCAAATTTGAATGAATTTCTGTCAAGGTCATGCATTTAAGGGTTAAACCTTCATTAATTTTATATTTCCGGCATCAAGAATTCTTTACCTTCCTCGGCATTGTAAATCAGAGAGGTCCCGGACAGTTTTCAACTTGCTCCAGAAAGTTATGAAATATTTGATGGTAAGAAATAAAATACTGCAAACAATCATATTTATGAAAGCTTGAATTCTGAAATATTAAGAGTGCTTTGAAAACACGTACCTGTAAAACACGTACCTGTGTGTGCTGCACGCGGTTTCTCCTAAACGAGCATTTAAAAAAATCATTACTAGTTGAATAAGCTTTTTCTTCCATATATTTTTTGTTTAACCTTAAGTTAATAAGATGTTCTAACTGAAACAAGTAATTTTACTGTCTTTTAGTATGGGTAAAGTGTACAATTTTATCGATGAACATTGTGCATTTTACAATATAAGTATATCGCCTTTTTTTGTCATAGCGCTCTTAAATACCTATTTCTACAGTAAGCTTAGCAAGGTTGATGTGGTGGATTACTTCATACTAGGTAAAGAGAAATATTTGTAACACATAAATTAACATTTAGGAAACAAGGCAAAAATATGAATAATAAAATACCAAGATCCTGGAAACCGCCAACCTCAATACCTTTCCTGGCCCCGTAGCCGAATGGCATTTCTACGACATAAACGCCGCGAAAGGTAATCTGGCTCTGTCGCGCCAATACGTAAGAGCGAAAGAGATAGATATCTACAAGCGTTTCATTTCGTAAGCGTTTGTGCATTCGGCTCCGCACGTTGGTAAGGGCCACGTTTGAGATTGAGACGAATTCAGCTTTCGAGTACAAGAGGTGATTATAATTCTATCTTTGTGGCAGCAGGTAGGGCCTTTTCACAACCGATGTTACCTTTACGTACTTAAAAACGACGCATTTGGCATAAAAGGCGCCTCAAATTTGTAAAACATATCAGAAAAGCATGGGTACAATGAATTTCAAGAAAGTTCCTATTGAAATGCAGTTTTTTTTTTTTTTTATACTACGTCGGTGGCAAACAAGTATACGGCCCGCCTGATGTAAAGCGGTCACCGTAACCTATGGACGTCTGCATGCAGTGGATGTGTGGAGTGCTGGATGGCAGTTGGAAAACGATTTCAAAGCAATGATTATGGTAGGGACATTGATGGATTTGCTAAAGGATGTATGATGTTTTATGGATTTGCTAAAAAAGTCTGACTGTCTTAGTGATAGTTTTATTTTTTGCCAGATTTAATGCCAATCTACAAATAAGAACATTTTTTGTGTAACTTTTTATTTAAACAAGATTGTTTAAACGTCACAAACTACTAAGTAATTAAAAAGTACACTTATTCAAAATTTCCAAAGTATTGTTGTGGCTGCTAAAAGTTGCTCTCACTAAAAGGCAATTTTCTTTCCAGATTTCGCCGGGAGTGGGGGTCATACCGGCTCTCGTCGCTAAAAGCTCCATTTGCTACGACCCTCTAATCTACGTCGGAATGAATACTCAGGTAATAATTACCCTACTCAACCTTTGCTATAATGTATTTTCTGTATGTTTTACAAACGTTTTTCTTTTCAGTTTCGGCAGTCCATTAAACGGTTCTTCGGTCATCATAGTAAGGGAGGACTCTCTCAAACGGAAAAAGGATACGACAACACCCTAATGTCCCCCGCCCACAGAATGTCCTGCCTCAACGACTCCTCCCGGCAGTGTTCAGAGACCAACGTCTCCATCATCTTAAAAAAGCCTAAGAATAAAAAAGTAATTATCGCCGAAGATGCCTCAGAAGTCACAAATAATGGGACCATACGGAACTTCCTTAGAGAAACCGAGCTGTGCACTATTAAAGAAACCAGGACTTCTTCGGAAGCTGAACGATCTGTGGAGACCACGCACGAGGACGACAGCGGCAGCAGGAAACAAGAGTATGACGAGTCTTCGAGGCTGTTTGAGGACGTCCAGGCTACAGACAAGCTTGATGACGTCACCTACATGATGAAAAACGTTTACGGAAATTTAGCTTTCGAGGAACACGTTACGGACTCCCCGGAGTATGACAACAACCTCAGTGAGTTCAGAGTCACCAAGAAACCTAAACTGATCAAACACAGCTACTCCCTCGACCTTAGCGGCGTCTCCAACCAAAGCAAGAAGAGGAAACTCTCTATAGAAAGTAAATTAGAGTCGCTGAACCAATCTAAACCCTTATTTAAGAGTACGGTAGTGAGTAAGTTCATCGGTCACAATCCTAAACTCGGTCAAGATAACTTCAAAAGTTATCTATGTCGTTACGACAAAAACGAAAGTTACGACAAAAAAGACAATTTGTAGCTGAAAGAGTAAAATGAGGACTAGTATAGTAGAATCGGAAACGAAAATTTTAAATTATTTATATTTTGTAATGCATGATCGAAGGAAACTAGTATATTTATTCTGTGATCCTCTCTTATTGGAAGGGTTATTAGGTGCTGTGCCGATCGGCAGTATTTAAAAAAAAGAGCTATCGTCAAGTGTCTGTGATATAGATTTGAGTGCCAAACGAAAATGAGCAGGTTTCCTTGATGTTTCGAGTATAGTATTTGCTAAAGGCGTTAGCAAGATTGGGGATGGTATCTCATGAATTCGAGTAAACTTAGTTCTGATTACAGAAGATTACTGTAAGGAAGTTGCCAATTATTATAAAATAGTATTAATAATTATGTTTTAGCTAGCGTAAGACAAAGTAACACATCGATTGAGTTTGTGTAGTTTGATGTTCGAATTTTTAATGCGATTTTTGCGCTTTATGAGCAGCGTGTACGAAATTTTAATGTATAGTTATATTTTCTAAAATTGCGGGAACTCCGCTTGTCGTTAATGTTAATATGTATCATTGTCTTTTTAATAAATTTGAGATGTGTGGCGAATAATATCGACACCCTGTTCCTAAGGGCGAGCCTTGAGGTAACCGACAGACTGGTTTAAAAAGGCTATAGGTACTTAATCCAGTGGGTCAGTACTGGCCCCATTATAAAAAAAAAAGTTAATAAGTTGAAATTTACTAAATAATAATTCTTTATTTGGGCTTGTGAAAGTAGTGTTAGTAAATCAAATAAATGCAAACGTAAAATCATATTAAAATGGTTATCGGAAAAATTGGTTTAAAAATAATGATTTTCTTGGATCACATCTAATTGTCAACTAACATGTTATCTGAGACTTTTTTAATTACTGGCCAAGATGTGTACACTATTTTACTGTTCGATGGAGCCGAAAAGCGGTAACTTCGTTTATCGTAGAGGCCTGAAACTTGACGCTTTCCGGCCGGATAACAGTTGCGTCCGGGAATGACGTACGATTTAAAACCGGACACCGCGTTTCTTGTTCCAGGGAGTTAAAATTATAATAAGTTGTAGCTGCAAATTACTAGATACCTACCTACATCCTAATTAGGCAAGGCAACGTATCGACACTCAACATAGTGAAAATCAGTCCCTGTACCCAAGAGTTCAATCGTCAACTCTTTGTATGAAATCATTAAAATATTTAATAAAATCTTTTTAAAACAATAATTTATAAAATCTATGAAATCATAGATTTTCCTGCGTATTTGCGATCAAAAGTCACATTTAGAAAGACACTGGGCAATCACGAACACAGATTCATAATTGATAGAGTTAACACCACCCTAACGCCACCCTAAGGCGGTTGAGAATTGAGGGAAGGCATGGATAAATTCGCACACATCCAGCAGGCCTCCGTGGCGCAGTTGGAAGCGCGATGGCCCCGGCAAGGCCAAAGGTCGCAGGTTCGAGTCCTGCCGGAGGTGTGAATTTTTCCATTTTTCCTTTAATTTAAAAATATGATAGAGTTAACACCTGAAAACTGTAATAATTTATTTAAATACGCAAAAGCCAGAACTGAATCTTAATTCGTCCATAATAAATATGTTAATTTATCTTTCAATCAGCCTCTACGGAATTCCGTAAAGACAGTGGATTCAATTTAGGTCAATTTAAATATTTAGCGGAGCGAAAAATAATATGCATCCAAGTCAGTTGTGTTATTTGAGCATTTCTTTTTTTGCCATTTTTTTTATTTTTATTTTTTTAAAGAATTTTAGGTCAATTGTACTCAGAATCACGAGGACTTTCAATCTCACTGGGAGACAAAAAGTGTCCCAGAATTTCCATACATTTTTATTACTTTCCTCTTTTGTTAACCCCACACAACATGTACGAAAAATGGTAACAAAATAAGAAAAAATCGTATGGTACAATTTCTTTAACTACTATGATTGGAAATGCTAGTGATTCTGAGTAGAGTTTTTTTCAAAAATATCACATTTCATAAAAGTTTCGAAAAAAAAAGTAATGCTCATTTGCGTCAACCGGGCTATTTGCGTCTTGTGGGGTAAATGTGTCTTTTGAAGATCTATGATAGCCATATAATACTTATTTGTTTTACAAGGGGGCAAAGTTGTTGTTTAAGAGGGTTAAGTAGAGGGTTTCAAGGCACGAAGGTTTTAAACAAACTTTGCCACCGAGTGAAACACAAACATTTTCACCACACCAACACGAACTAAATAATGACTCTAAAACATCACACTAAAATAAATCAAAATCAATTTATTCTATACTTATGATTCAAAATCATCATTTATAAGTAAAATCTACCAGCCCGCTTAAGACATCAAGTTAAAATTTGTATGAAATTACTTTGCACTCTTGTGGATAAGATGCAATTTTGTTATCTGTTTTCGAAAGCAAATACTGCAAAGACTCAAAGAGCCTTTACCAGTTGGGGTGGTGAAAAATAATTTGATGACCATACTTAAAACGTAGAGGATTGCAAGAGACACAAGTATCCCAGATAACCTTAAACGACTGTTTTGTTCTAGCGCATTATACCATGATCAAGGATTACTTATATAGGAATTACATATATACTTCATACCAAAGAGGATAGAGTATTAAAGAGAGTTACTGTCAAAGTAAAATGTGTAATCACAGTGCATAGACTGCCATCTCGCGACACAGGCTTAAAACTTTCGAACCTCAGTTTTGACAATTTGGCCCATATTCTTAGCTTGATATGTGTTAAAATGTCAAATATTAATATTAGCGCCATCTAGCTGAGCGTACCCCAAAGGTGTATCGCCATCTAGCTCACCGTACCTTTTTCTGTATGGTTTTGGGGTACGTTTTTTTCTTAGACTTTATCTGTCTATACGAAGTTATATAGGTCTTTGTTCATACTAAGAATCGTACCTCGATTTTTAGCGCCACCTATTAAATACTATCATAACTACACTGATTATGCTTACAAGTTAATTTATTTCAAAATGTGTAGTGGCGTAAAATAAAAAAAATATGTCATTTGTTCGGCGGGTCGACCCAGGTACCGCTGGGAGGACAGTGTGGTGGAGGATCTGCGTCGGCTTCAAGTCAGAGACTGGCAAGAGGCTGCGCAGGATCGGGACAGGTGGCGATCTCTCGTTTCGGAGGCCAAGATTCACTTTGGATCACTGAGCCACAATAGTTAGTTTAGTTCATTTGTTCTCATAAAACATATTTGGGGAAAATATGATTTTGGCCACTTCCAGGCTACGAACAGCGCCATCTAGTTTTAAGCCTAAAAGGCATGTACATTTCAGGGGTACGCTTTTTTGTATGGGCTTTGTCAGTCCAGTTTTCAATCGTTCTTGCCATGATGATGAACTGTCGTAGGTAGTCCATTTTTGTACGGAGCAGCTGTCACGCAAAATTTTTGTAGACGTTTCGTTTGTAAGGACGTCACATTATGTCATCAAATTTAATAAGGTTTAATTTTACAAATAAGTAGAACTTTACAAATTAGAAAACACTCAAATGAAAAGTAAGAATCCGCCTCTAGAGACCATGACCATGAACTCACAACTTGCCCTGTCAAGCGCGAGTCCATAGCGCGACTTCAAGTATGGACTCGCGCGCGACAGGGCAAGTTATGCTATATGGTCAGAAGTCCATGAATATTACAATTTTGCATCGTGAAAGGCCTATTAAATATTGAAATTTAGCTTAGTTTTGAGCACCAAATCACTAAATTATTTATGAAGATTAAAGTTAGGGACATTGTTCAACGTAATGTAAATAGGTACAATAATTTAGCCTTAAACATATTTTTATGTAACTTCTCAGAGAGTCTTCAAGAGTCTTCAATGTTTAAATAAATTATCTTTTTTCAAATATAGAAGTTTCATTGAATATTATTACCTACCACCTACTTTTACAAGAATCTTATTTTGAAGTAGTAATGGAAAATAAGTTTCAACTCTTTTAAGTCTGTGTGGTGACGAGTTAAGAATTTCACCACCCCCTTTCTTCCCGTGAGAGCCGTAAAAGTCGACTGTGGGATATGGGTTAGATTGTGGCGTAGGTGAGAAGCTGGCAACCTGTCACTGCAATGTCACAATTTGGATTTCTTTCAACCCCTTTTTGCCAAGAGTGGCACTGAAACTTAGTAGTTCATGCTCTGCTTACCCCTTTATGGGATACATGCGTGATTATATGTATGTCTTTTAAGTAATACGTAAGTGAAATTGGACTCAAGTTTTGTTTCTGACGAAGATGAAAATTTTCACTTGCAGAGCTGCAACCTCTTTACAGCCTCAAAAGCAAAATTTATTACGAACAATTAAATACATAGATAGTTATTTGTTTTACAAGGGGGCAAAGTTGTTGTTTAACCGCACGGGCCAATATTGATACCCGAGCAAGCGAAAGATTCAATTATTGAACCACGAGCGTAGTGAGTTCAATATTTATGATTCAAAATCGTCATTTATAAGTAAATTCTACCAGCCAGCTAAAGACATCAAGTTAAAATTTGTGTGAAATTACTTTGCACTTTGGATAAAATGCAATTTTGCTATCAGTTTTCGAATAGCAAAGAACGCCTTTATCAGTTGGTGTGGTGAAAAATAGTTTACTTAGGTTTAAGATCATTTAATCTCATAAGAATTACATACAATTCACTTAACGAGATTAATACACAACAATATATAAATTTAGTTTAGAGCGCACAAAGAAACTTATGACTTAACTTAACTAAAAGAGGTAGTTATACAAAATAATGCATATTCTAACTGGCCGCGCGGAAAGCGCTTACATTTCTGATTCGCACTAAAAGCTTTGCATCCAGCTTTATCATGCAATCGGCTTAGAGTAGAACTCACTCCCTGCAGATCTATTTCCAGCCCGTTATAACATGGACTTGTTTAAATCAAGAGTGAATCTCTTTTTGAGACTTGAGACCGATACTGGACCTCTGGAATATAATCTTTGGTAAGTATCTCTTTGTTTTATACTTATAAAGTACAGTCAAGGAAACTGAAATATTTAGCAGTTAACGGTTCACTTTACTTTTGACAGCTCTTACAAATATCAACCAAATGCACAGGAGCCAAATTGCTAAATAATCGATTTCCTCGACCGGACCTATAATTAGGTACGTAAGGACAGCTGGTCCTCATAAAAACAAGGAAACCTCCTGTTAACTTTGCATGGAAGTCAGTCATATAGCAGATCAGAAAAACTACGTAGCTTTGAGCCATTTTTTTCAAAGTTGTCCCCCCACTTTTTTTGTAACATGGGTATTTTTTACACGATTCATACTCAGAACAGATTTCTAGCCTGTGTGGTGACGGGTTAAGAATTTCACCACCCCCTTTCTTCCCGTGGGTGTCGTAGAAGGCGACTGTGGGATATGGGTTAAATTGTGGCGTAGGCGAGAGGCTGGCAACCTGTCACTGCAATGTCACAGTTTCGTTTTCTTTCAACCCCTTATTTGCCAAGAGTGGCACTGAAGCTTTAGTAGTTTCATGTGTTCTGCCTACCCCTTTATGGGATACAGGCGTGATTGTATGTTGTTGTTGTTGTTGTTGTCATACTCAGAATTGCAAGGTTTTTCGATCCTGAATGGTGAAAAAAAAAAATTGAAGATTTAGATACATTTTTCAAACCTTCCATTCCGTTACCGCCATACAAAATGTATGAAAAAATGGTAACGGAATGGGAAAAAACCTTGGGACACTTTTTTTCTTCTATTAGGATTGAAAGAGTTCGCGATTTTGAGTGACCACATAAAAATTTCCAAATCAAAAAAAAGTGGGGTGGACAACTCTGATAAAAAATGGCCAATTATACAACTAAAATTTTATTGTGTCAATTGATTCGGTCAAGTTGTGTTCCAATGCATGGAAAATTAAAAAAAATTAAATCCAGCTAAACTTAAATGTAGTATGGTACCTTAGGGTAAGGTGCTTTGCGCACACTAGCGTCCCCCTGACGCAACACCCCCTTTTAGCACGACTGAGGTCCCGGTTTAAGGTATTTCTTCATTTTTGAGAAAAGTATCAGAGTTAGGAAAAAAGTGTCTATGAAAGAATTAATTTTTATTAAATTTTACACAAATAAGGTTATATGCATTTTTTTTTAACACTTACCATATTCGTGCATTAGCTTGTTGAAGTTCGATATAACTCAGTACTTAATGAAATAGTAATGTTTATTAGTGGTTAAATTTCTGAATTTTGTCAAAGTTTATCAAGCTACTAGTTTTTGCTCTTCTGAAGTACCTATTTACCAAGTTTCAAGCCTGTAGCTTAAAATAAAACTTATTCCCCATACAAACTTCAGCCAGCCTCTTAAAGGATAGGTACCTACTCTTAAAGGATAAAAATCAAAAAACGCTGAAATTAGTTTCTTTCCATTTTAATATTACCTTTTTAGTCTTTATAAGAAGTTTCAAGCTCATATTCTCAAAATAAAGGTAGATCGTCATACGAATTTGGGACACCCATTTCACCCCCTTAGGGGATGAATTTTGAAAAATCCTTCCTCAGCGGGTTCGTAGACCTTATAAGTAGCCTATGAGCCAAATTTGGATTCTCTTAGCACCAGCGGTTTGGGCTGTGCCTTGATTTAAGTCAGGCAGTCACTCATGACTTTGCCGTTTATATAGATAACATGAAAATAGTGCATGATATCAAAAAATATTGTATGACCTTTCTTATTGAGAATTTTATGAGCATTATTTATTTCATTGACAACTTTTTTCTAAAATGTATATTTTCCCCAAAAATAAAAAATAACTGAATTTTGGCACATATTTTATGGTAAAAGGGGGGTTGCGTCGGGTGGAGGGGGGGGACGCTAGTGTGCGCAAAGCACCTTACCCTAAGGTATCAAACCGCATATCTTTTTATTTGGATTTAATTTTTTTTTTTTCAAAAAACAGTTTGACCGAATCAAATGGGTATTGGGTATCCATCCCATATCCTATCGTATTATCGTAAAAAATCTGCAATTGCAAAAACACAAGAACAAGAATCTCTTTGGAATCGGTTCAAAAGATTAAAAAGCGATTTCTCATCATAGCTTATTCCTGACATCCTACGAAGGCTTTCGCCAATAACGAACGAGATTGAAAATGCTCACTGAAACAACCGTAACTGGGTAATTACGTAGCCGAATGGCACAAACGCTCACGAAACGAAACGTTCGTAGATATCTATTCTATCGCTCTTGCGTATTGGCGCGACAGAGCCAGACTACCTTTCGCGGCGTTTCGTTTTCGTTTCGCGTCGCAGAAATGCCATTCGGCTACGGCACCTGGATACGTATTAGCCAAATGCGCAAACGCTTAGTAAGCGTAATATCGTTATAATATGAATTTGACTGTACTTAAAATAAAATATTTTATAATGTGCACGAAATAAAGCACGAAACAATACATGGATAGAAGTTATTTTTAAATCCAATTTCTATTTAATAAGTCAGGTAGAAATCAATGAAGTAACTGAGTTGACCGTGACGTCACTCAATTCGATTTCATATTAGTAGTAGTAGTAGTAGTAGTAAAACACTTTATTGTACCAGAAAATAATACAACACACAGGAAAAAGAGCTTATTATAAGTACAAAGGCGAACTTATCCCTTTAAGGGATCTCTTCCAGTTAACCTTTGAGCAATTGAGGGAGAATTGGAGATGGTAGGCATACAGTACAAACGGCGCAGGAAACGGATTCTAGGTAATAATAAATAATTAGTTCTACATTTTCAAGACGTTGGAATTAGTTTTGACAGTTCTTAAAAAGAAGCTGCTTTGACTAGGAGGCAAGTAGCCTATTATTGTATCAGTACCACTCTTCCGTATTCGCGCGACAGAGACAGACTGTGTTTCGAGCGGTGTCTAGAGTTATAGTATGAATTTTCTGAGATGAACTTTTCGCTTTAGCCGTAATCTGTTAAACAAATGCCTTTGTTTCTGTTATTCACGGCGGCTAGCTCCCGTTTAAACGGCACGTGCTATAGTCTCAGTGTAGTTAAAAAGCAACTATCATGATATTAATAAGGTTCAAATCCATAAAAAGACCTTTCGGAGATAACACGTTTTGTCAACTTCAAAAAAAGTTACCTGCATACTGCAAACTGTTTAATAAATTTGAACCTTATTGCTATCATGATAGTTGCTTTTTAACTACACTGAGACTTTAGCACGTGCTGTGGAAACGGGAGCTAGCCGCCGAGAATAATAGAAACAAAGGCGTTTGTTTAACAGATTACGGCTAAAGCGAAAAGTTCATCTTAGAAAATTCATACTATAACAGCTATTGTCATTTCGACTGTGTTTTTATAGGCTGGTTGACAATCATTGACACTACGTAATTATTGAAACGTAGACAGAACGCACTACAGAAAAAAAGAGCTAGCTACGATCGGCTTACGTAACGTAAACGAATGCGACGTTGACTACGTGCCCAGTTCTTTATTTGGAATCCATTTTCATCCGTTCTGTTATCAATCAAACAAAACGAATGCTTTTCAAGCCAATTCGGATATACAATTGTGTGGCTACTATGATTTTTTTATACGTTACTCGATCGATAGTGAAAACGCCACGGGGAAAAACGTAATTTCAGGTAAAAATTAATATCGGTTTCCCCTCACTAGCTCGGAAATACGTGTTTTGTCCTTTAATACCAGCGGGTAAAAACGCATTTTATCCACTAGTGGGTAAAGTAATTTGACCTTGAATAACGTCAAATTAACTGCTTTAAAATTGATAAAAGTAGGTGAATCTAGTAATAAAGATGATTTACCGCCTGTGGAACTACTGGAAACAGTGATAAACGCATTTTTTGCGTTGTAGTTTCCTCGCTGTAGTGAGGGGAAAAGTTTTGTGTCACACTCGGGTGCAAATGAATTTTACTTCTCGTGTATTAAAAAACTCGCAAGTTCAGGACTCGCTTCGCTCGTGGTTCAACTATAGACTCCTTTTACTTGCTCGTTTTTCAATTCCACACTCGGCGTTAAAATACAACTTTGCCCCCTTGTATAACAAATAACTATTAAATTATTCAGTGTGACACGCAAAACGCATTAAAAACCGATTAATACCCCCACAAACGTGTTAATCCTTTTGTACTTAATGTGGTAGTTAATGTGTGGCGACAGATATGACTTTAACCACCCTCTTTTCTCCCGTGGGTGTCGTAGAAGTCGACTGTGGGATGGGGTCAGTAACTGAGTTTTCCGAAAAACCAAATACAATCGAATGCTTGGTACCAATTTTATTTGGTGCTTTATGCACTCTAGAGTATGGAGATTATCCCCATACACTAGATTTCCATAAGATTGTCACTGAAACCTGTGTGCTTAGCCGAATTCACAAACGCTCACGATAATATCTCTTCTGTAGCTATCTATCTCTATCGCTCTTGCGTATTGGCGTGATAGAGCCAGACTACATTTCAGAAATGCCATTCGGCTACGGGGCCTGATCAGTTTCATGACATGACATGTATTTGTGTATATGAATTTATGTATGCATGTTTTGTCAGATTAACATGAGCATAATAAAATGACATAATGGCTTGAAATTTAACGTTAAAGACAATAAACAATTTCTATGAATTCCGATGTGAAACAAAATGATCGTCGAGCATCGAAAACGACCCTGATTTTCTTTCCTTAGTGAGGCAACTCGTTATGGCACAGGACTTTACCTTAATTTTTTTAAAACGAAAAAGTTGCATTTTACCCACAAGAGTGCAAAGTGATATTAAGCTACCGTATGCGACACTACATTCGCTAAGTATCCCTATGTATGTCATGAAAACGGACCGCGCTCTGCATAGCAATTGGGGCGAATATATTCAGTGTCGACGATATAGTCGAAGAGGTAACCCTGGAGACAGGTAGACTATTTAGAATACTGCGAAAAATCGATTTTGTAATCGAATAGATAAATAATAACTGATATTAAGTAGCTGTTATTTGGGTAGAAATGGATTTCAAAATGCAGAAGACTTACTAAACTGATAATGACTTGTAATTTTTAAAAGCTTTTATTCAACTTCACTTGTTTTGTTAGTATGCATCAAAACGTAGAAGCTAAATTTGACCCACTTCCCGGTTTCCGATTGAGCTGAAATTTTGCACACATTATGTAAATCATGTGACAGTGCAATATTATGGTATCGTGGAGCTAACTTGATGATGGAGCAGAAAGGTGGTCATAGGACCTCTGTTATGAAACGTCATATCTCCATCGAGTAAGGGGTTTTTAGAAACGTCTCGGAGAGCAGTAGATGAATGTTGAAAGAAAGGTACAGTCGGCGATAAAAGCTTGTGCTAAAAATTATTTTTTTGCAAAAAAACTTATTTTCATATGGCGATCCTTAGCTTTGCATGGAAAAGCGAGTATGGGTTTCCAATACTCTACTCGTATAAGTTAAAAAACTCAATTAAACTAGACGAAGGAATTACCATAGGAACCATTATTCGACTCGAGAGGTGTTTTGTAGCTCTCAATATTTCTAGTAAAAAATACTCCTAGCATTAAATCTATTATTTGTATTATTTTTCTACTGTGTGTGTAAAGATATGCATATCTAAAGTTTAATATTAAAAATTTAGATTTTTTCTTAAAAAGCCCTAAAATACCCGGAATACCCAACTATAAAATAGCTAAATATAGCTGAATACCTTTCGGTGAAGGAAAACATCGTGAGGAAACCGGACTAATTCCAATAAGGTCTAGTTTACCCTTCGGGTAAAAACTAGTGCCTACACCAAATCTTGGGATTAGTTGTCAAAGCGGATCCCAGGCTCCCATAAGCCGTGGCAAATGCCGGGATAACGCAAGGAGAATGATGATGAGCCAACTAGCGTGACGTGGAAAGAAGATCCTTTTTGGGTCACTGAGCTGAAGTACCCAAGAGTTTTTCACCATTAGCTCTTAGTCTATTAATATGCATGTCTGAAGCGTGTGAGGGGACAGCAACATGTTTGTATACCAAATTTAATCTGCAGGAAAACAGGAATTGCGCTTCTCTGTACCATTTTTGTAACATTTATCTCTCGTATCTTATCTTATCTCATTTTTGTTTTAAGGATACCACTAGACATGCAATTGGAATATACAGGGTGGGCCAATGATAAATGCATTTTTGAAAATTGAAATAATTGTGGTTTTGAAATAAAAAGTATATTTAGAAATTATGTCAAATAAATACATTTTACGTTTTAAAAATTAAATCATCAGGATGTCGTCCGTGGCGGTTGCGGCACTTTTCCAGCCTTGCTTGTAAATTTTGAAAGACTTTCGTCAGAAGTTGCGGAGATATTGCTTGGATTTCTTGGCGAATGTTCTCCTTTAAGTAACCCCATAAAAAAAAGTCAGCTGGAGTTAAGTCAGGGCTCCTGGGAGGCCAAGCAATATCACCCCGAATCCGAACTCAAGTCGAAAACGCCGACGAACAGACACATAAGATCGATTGTTTTCATAAAAAGCTTGAATGCAAAACGCTCGCTGTTCTCCCGTGTAAGACACCATTTTGAATAAATATTTACTTTTTTAGGGTTCCGTAGTCAACTAGGAACCCTTATAGTTTCGCCATGTCTATCTGTCCGTCCGTCCGTCCGTCCGTCCGTCCGTCCGTCCGTCCGTCCGTCCGTCCGCGGATAATCTCAGTAACCGTAAGTACTAGAAAGCTGAAATTTGGTACCGATATGTATATCAATCACGCCAATAAAGTGCAAAAATAAAAAATGGAAAAAAATGTTTTATTAGGGTACCCCCCCTACATGTAAAGTGGGGGCGGATTTTTTTTTCATTCCAACCCCAACGTGTGATATATTGTTGGATAGGTATTAAAAAATGAAGAAGGGTTTACTAAGATCGTTTTTTCATAATATTAATATTTTCGGAAATAATCGCTTCCAAAGGAAAAAAAGTGCGTCCCCCCCCCCCCTCTAACTTTTGAACCCTATGTTCAAAAAATATGAAAAAAATCACAATAGTAGATCTTTATACAAACTTTCTAGGAAAATTGTTTTGAACTTGATAGGTTCAGTAGTTTTTGAGAAAAATACGAAAACTACGGAACCCTACACTGAGCGTGGCCCGACACGCTCTTGGCCGGTTTTTTTTTTCTTTTAAATGACACCATTATTATATGCCAATGTTTTGTAATTTTGACAAAGGAGGTCGAGACAAAAGTGAATTTATCACTGGCCCACCCTGTATTACGTTTTTGAAAATGTGTATCACACCCCTTCGCATACCCCATATCTCACATAGGAAGAGTGGGCTTTATCAATGTATTCATTCATATTTTTCCATATCATTTCGCAGCTCACTGTACGTAGGGTGTTTGTTTAGGATAATAAACGGTGATCGGTATGACGGTGGTAAACTGCGGGATTACTAGTGAAGACAAAATAATTATACACCGTGTTTTTCTTGTTAATTAAATGTACATTATCAGGAACCATTCTGTATATCACTTTAAGTTACATTCGCAAAAAAAAATTTTTCATCATTTTCATACATAATAAATGAATTTAACTGTGAGAGACCCATTCAAGCTAGTGTCAAGAGATTGACGGCACATGTCAAAACAAATTTAACATTAGGAATTGGTAAAGGCGCGTACACGCGTTCAGTAATTATATTTATTTTTTTAATAACTCGATAGGCGTAAGAGTTAAGACGCTAGTTTCTTAGAGAAATTATTATTTTTTGATCTAAAGAACCTTTCCTTAAAGTTAACGGAATTCAATAAAAACAGGAAGGAACAGGAACTGGAGGAATGAACTATCAAGTGGCCTTAGAATCCAATGACTCGAAGCATATCCGTGTTAAGATAAGGATAACACAATGTGTACATATTATAAACGCTGAAACGAAAACAAATGAGCGAGATGCATGATAGCAGTATATGCATATGTGTAACATGTAACACATGTAGCTTGACATATTTAAAAATATTTTAAGCGGGTTACTCACGTGTTAAGTCGATATAGCGTTCGACATGTTTCACCGCCCGCCCTCAGCAGCCGCGCACACAGAGCAAGCGCCCGCAGTATGCGTCGCGCTCTCGACATGTAAAGCGACCGCTACTCTTGAGAAAGATCCTCGAAAATGGATCGAAACATGTCGAACGCTATATCGACTTAACACGTGAATAACCCGCTTAAAATATTTTTAACATGTAGCTTGAGATTATAAGGTAAGCAAGAGAGACTTTCTAGAATCTGGTAAAAGTTACGGCCGTCAAAAAAGGGCTGGAAATAATGTTAAAAAATTCTAACCGTATTTTCTAACACATACCTGCATAAAAAAAAAAATATCTTTATTTCAGACCAAAGTCCATACAGTGAGCAAATACATTTTTAAAAAACTTATTCACAAATACATTTTTAACTTATTATATAAAAATCAGGAAAGTTTATTTAATATGCGGACACACATTAAATGTCGACACGAATTACATTTATCCCATTGGGGATGTGGAATAACTTACCTACTGGATAAGGTGCACTGGTTCCCTCCTTGACCGCAGAGTTTCTTCACTGGTTCGGTTTTAGTTTATTTAATACTAGCTTTTGCCCGCGGCTTCGCTCGCGTTAGAAAGAGAAATAAAGTAGCCTATGTCACTCTCCATCCCTTCAACTATCTCCACCTAAAAAATCACGTCAATTCGTAGCTCCGTTTTGCCTTGAAAGACGGACAAACAAACACACACACACTTTCCCATTTATAATATTAGTATGGATTAATTCGTCACTACTTTATGTACGGAATGCATGTAGACTTACTGCGTTTTAACTTTGAGGAACAGCGTGAGATACGAGATTTTTTAAAAGTAATGACGAATTTTCATACCTACGTGATCGTGATTTTCTTTTTGACTTTGACCTAATGTGTCACTTCACTTTAATTTTTAAATCTTTTCGAAACCACCAGACAAGGAGGTCAGATATCTTATCAAAGAGTTTTTAATTGAGGCGAGAAAATTAAAACTTGACCAGAAATAGATGACTACGCGCCATCTTGCGGAATTTCATAACTATTTTCTGGGTGCGCCAAAGTTCATATAAAATTGGTATATAGATTATTGGTAGTCCGAAAATGTTTCTCATACAATTTAACATTATAATGATCATTATTTATAACAATTTTATGTTAATAACTATCGTAACTTCGAATGACTTATGTTCATAATGTCATTCATCATAAATACATTTTATACTAATGTTAATGTTTATATACTTAATGATCATAACGTTTGCGATTAATATAATTTATCGTTATATTATTGTTAACAGATCAGAAATCACATGTGACAGTCTAGTTAGGTGCGACGACGAGCGTAGCGAGGAGGAGCGTGTTAGGTTGACTGTGAGCAAACCAGAAACGACTTTTTAATGTAAATTGTATATAGGTAATTCCACGGAGGTTGAAGTGAATGATAACACACACAGCTAAATGAAGATTAGTACTGATTGCAAAAAAATTAATGAATGAATTGAGTGAGTGAATGTAAAAAAACGATTAATATATTTTTGAAAAACATTATTATTTATTGATATACTTATCATTAATGGTATTAAAAGCAGTAAAACATAATGAACCAATCCTTTTATAAACCACCGTCACTTGGCATATCTTCATCTGATTCGTTAGGATTGATTATAAGGTTTTGGTTTTCGGTTAAATCATCTATCATAGGTTCTCTTTCCCTATATCTTTCTTCGTTTTCTTGGGTTTTTCTGAAAATACTGTGAAACGTTTCTTTATCAAGTGCTGCTATTTCTTCGTTTAATTTTCTCATGACGCTATTAAATGTGAACTCAGTATTACTAGTTGGAAGTTGCGGTGGCACGAATAAAATTTTGCTAAGGACAAACAATATTATTTTATTAAATTAAATTATCCGGTGAACTTTATAGCTCATATGAAATTTCACTTCCAATTAAGTATTATATCGGAAGGATGTCCCTATTAATTGACGTTATTGCTACCGCGACTTCTAAGTATGTCTGCTAATAAGTAATGACAAAATAGGTAAACACCATTTTAACAGCTACGATGATAAAATAAGGCAAATTACTACATATTATCTTTGATTTCTACGATTTATATTACAATCATAATCTGACAATTAATTAATCACATACGAGATATTTTATTTTCTGTCTTGTTTGAAAATTGTTCTATAGACGTAATTCTTAACAAAATAGTAAATAGAAACTTTTTGGTCTTTCTGTAAGAAATTTACTGTTGAATCTGCAGTCGGTACATAAGAACACTAATTTCAAAATCTCAATCATTACATGACAGTGTTATAGTGTGCGTGGCCTCAACTGAGTTGAAACTACCTATATGTCACTGTAAAATCTCCAAGCACGCTTCTATAAATGGCACAAGTTTTTCATAGAACTTCCCCAAAACTTTTTAAATAATTTTATGATGAATGATTTTCTTAAACACAAAATTATGAATGTTATTAAATATTTGTACCTATAGAATTTATGATTAAAAATTTTCGGCTAAATGATTATTAATTATTATGAACAGTGATAGTAGTACTATTGCTAATAATGAAACAAAATTATCATAAGTAAAATTATGAGGAATGATCATTCGGAGCATAAATCGGTATAAACAAAAATTTTATAATAAATAATTTTATATGAGCCAATATGGACCCCTATTTTCTTCATACTAAACTGAACTGTCACCCCATACATCAGAAAAACAGCGCCCTCCTGACAATAGTCATATTTCTGATCAGACTTTAGGAAGGTCTGCCGCGGCTCCAGAGCCGCTAAGACTCAGCCACAGTATAATAAAGAGTACTATCGTACAGTATGGCCACTCCCGCTCCCCGCTGGTAGTGCCGCCCACCCCCTCTCGGTTACCTCACAGCCTGTCAAAAACGCGAACAGTCGACCTGTCATATTTCAACAAGCATAGTACGCGCTCACCTACACGAGCTTAGACTGTGTGCTAGGAATGCGCTTCTTTCATAATTTGATCGCCAGTGTCCGAGGTGTGACTCAGCTCAGCTCGAGAGCTCAGGCTCTTAGTTCAAAATGCCACGTGCAATCTTGTGTTTCTTTAGTTAATACTTACCTATCACGCTCAATAAAAACCCAATATCGACAATATGAATTATTCCACTTCTTCCTTTCTAGGAACTCGAAGGGTTTAAGGGCTTACGCGTAAATCCCACAGAAGGCTCAACTTGTCTGACATATGGAAGCCTGCATTCCTTTGAAGGATGAATTATTACGATACACAATACAAATAGCTATTTTTATTGTGTATCGTAATAATGTCTTAGCTAAGAGTAGCTTACCTAGCCAACGTCACAGTCGCTTACGATTCGTAAACGTAATAACGTAGCTGGGCATTTTCAGAAATTGAGACCCAAAATTACTTAGTTTTAAATATTGTTTTTGTGTTAATTATATAAACTATTAGATTTTGCCCACGGATTCGCTCGTTTTAAATTTGAAAATTGAAAATGCGCGATACAAACTTCCACCCCCCATTCTAGGGTAGTGGAGGGTTAGAAAGAGACAAAAATTAGCCTATGTCACTCTCTATGTCTTCAACTATCTCCACTTAAAAAATTATGTCAATACGTCGCTCCGTTTTGCCGTGAAAGGCGGACAAACAAACAGATACACACACACTTTCCCATTTATAATCCCAATTAATTTCCCATTTATAATAGGTATTAGTATGGATAAGCGATAATCTACATTCAGAACGTGAAAACAGTATATTTTTAGAAAAAATTTATGCTTAAATAATTGTCGTTACAAAATTGACAGCGAGTTAACTTTTTGTTAACAACTGTCACTCATTTTGGGTCCCAATTTCTGAAAATGCCCAGCTAGCTTTTCTGGGCTTTCATAGCCAAATGCATAAACGCTAACGATAATATCGTTATCGTAGGAACTTATATTTATCGCTCTTCCGTCTGGCTCTGCCAGACACCAGGTGCCGTAGCCGAATGTCATTTCTGCGACGCGAAACGAAAACGAAACGCCGCGAAAGGTAGTCTGGCTCTGTCGCGCCAATACGCAAGAGCGATAGAAATAGATAATATCTACGAGCGTCTCGTTTCGTGAGCGTTTTTGCCATTCGGCTACGTACCCTGACTGTTTCAAATCTAATCAAAATCAAAATCAAAAAGCATTTATTTCGAACAAAAGTCCATATTTTGTTAGTAATCCATTAACACTTAGATCAGGCCCCGTAGCCGAATGGCATTTCTCCGACGCCAAACGAAAGCGATACGCCGCTGGCTCTGTCGCGCCAATACGCAAGCGCGATAGAGATAGATATCTACTAGCGCTTCGTTTCGTGAGCGTTTCGTGAGCGATTGTGCCATTCGGCTAGCCACCCTGGTTAGTAAAGAAACATAAAATTAAAATTAATATAAATTTACACACATTGGGGCATGTAGCTGAACCCAATGCCTCAGCAACGGTGAGTCCCACCGGTCAGCCAGCGTGCACAGGATGGCTTTCGAGCTGGCGCGCCACCTCCTCAACATCGAGCTACACCGCTTCCTTATGATCGCGTGGAAGCCATCGATCCGTCCCTCCGCGAATACCCGAGGCGCTACAGTACCGCGGCAGCCCGAAAACCACCCTGTACGCGTTATTATAATGCACCCTCAGAGCGCTGTAACTATGCCCGCTGCGTATAGCTAACCCATAGACTGCACGTGTAGAAGGACTGGCAATATGCTTTAAAAAGCGTAGCCTTAACTGAGCATTTCTTTTTTTTGCCAATAAAAAAAATTTGATTGTTTTAGGGAATTTTAGGTCAAATGTACTCCGAATCACGAGTACTTTCAATCTCACTGGGAGACAAAGTGTCCCAGAATTTCCATACATTTTTGTTACTTTCCTCTTTTGTTACCCCATACAACATGTACGGAAAATGGTAACAAAATAAGAAAAAATCGTATGGGACAATTTTTTTAACTACTAGGATTGAAAAAGCTAGTAATTCCGAGTAGAAATAGCATTTTTTTTTTTCAAAAATATCACACTTCATAAAAGTGGCAAAAAAAAAAGAAATGCTCAACTGTCTTGTTTCGATCAGCGTCTAGCGCCAACGGTTTTCATTTCAGCTATGCCGGCTGTAGTGGCGCGACAGAGCCACACTGCGTTTCGATTCGTCACGTGCCGTCAACGATTGTCACTTTGGCTAGGCCGAAAGTTCTGGATTTACTGGATGTATGATAAAGTTGAACTGTTTTAGATAATTGTAGGTCGATTCGAAGTTTCAAAATATTTACTTGATTAGCTATTTATTTTATAGTATTTGCAAGGACCATAATTATAATACGGGACAGACAAAGCCCATACAAAAAAGCGTACCCCTGAAATGTGTGTACCTTTTAGACTTAAAACTAGATGGCGCTGTTTCGCAGCTTGGAAGTGGCCAAAATATTCTTGCGTGTTTTTATTTTTTATAAGAATAAATGACATGCTTCTTTATTTTAATATCATGTTATCACGTCAATACATTTTGAAAAAAAAATAAATTTGTAGGCATCATCCGTGTAGTTATGATAGTATTTAATAGATGGCGCTAGAAAATGAGGAACGATTCTTAGTATGGAGACTGTAAATCCATACTAATATTATAAATGGGAAAGTATGTGTGTTTGTTGGTCCGCCTTTCGCGGCAATACGGAGCGACGAATTTTATTTAATTAAACTTTATTGCACAAATATACACAAAAATGTACAAATGGCAGACTTAATGCTAAAAGGCATTCTCTACCAGTCAACCATAGGGCCAAACAGAGATTCAATACAAATGGTGCAGAGAAAACAAAATGGTGATGCACTAAAAAGAAAAAGCATATATGTATAGACTACACATACTTTTACATAAATAGATATTTGTAATAAATATTTTAAATACATACATACATATAATACCTACAATGAAATACATATAATATTGATGGATATTATTCGAACTCTTGTTTTAGCAAGTGCTTGCGTAACTAACGCTTAAATGAAAACTTACTTGGAGCTTGTCTGATACTTTTTGTCTTTTTCTAACGCGAGCGAAGCCGCGGAAAAAGCTAGTCCTATATAAATTAGCCTTGGTATTTGTGAGAATCAGGCACCAATATTTTTAGCAGTACATATGTTGGTTTTATGATTGCAAATAGTGTTGCAAAACTAATTAATGTATGGAGCATGGGTTAATGAAGGTAAACACAATTAATGTTTCAAGTTTTTATTAAATAGTGTTCATATTAAGGTACAATATATTAATGTACAACAACACGTATCATTGAGTCTCGTACCAAATGTTTAACAGCAAAAGACTAAACAGTATCTTTTAAAGTATACAGGATGTTTTTTATAACCTGCAATATTAAAGTCATATCGAACAACTTTTATTATATTTTATTAGTTTTCATAGAAAATAACAACTTTCGTGATTCCATTAGTCACAAGGGTAACAGATATAGTGCGAAAATATTTTCCTTATTTCTCCGGTACCGTTTGTATTTGTCATGCTTAGTTCAAACAGTATCAGTTCGTCTTGTATTGAGACTGACTGAAATAGCATAACACGTTCGTACGTTTCCGTAAGAATACGAAGGAAACTCTTTTCACACGACTAGTAAAAGTTGCTCAGTATGATCGCTTTCTACGCTTAAAGGGTCCAATAAGTGCGTTTTCACATTATCCGATCCGATATCGGATGTCGGACCGATATCCCATACATTTAAGCCACCATCTTTGATTTTTGCCTTTGAAATCCTTCCGACTTATCAGTGTTAAGGGCTATTTATCATTATTTCTGTAAGAAATTACACTATAATCTTGAGAACTCTTTAGGCATAAGTACTAAGACATACAGATGTAGTGAGTAATGTTTTTTCTTCGTACAATCACGCAACTCACGAACGAGTCATTCGATTTCAGTCAGTCATAGTACAAGGAGTACTAACGATGACCGAAATAACACGACAAAATGCGAACGCTTTCGACAAAAACTGACACACTACATCTATAATTATGTATTTTTTTTGCAGATTATTTATAAAACACATACAATTTAGCTTGTAAACATTTGGAACAAGACTGGTTGCATGCACAGCTATACGCTTAAGAAATACTGAACAAAACATAAAATTTACAATTTAAACTCTCTTACACGCGTTTTAATAAATTACTTATTAAAATCTCAACAAATTTTGATAAATTAAAATTATATTTACAAAGAATCAGAATTAAATTAAATTAAAATGTTTGTTGCGGTGTAAATGTATCGAAAACTTTGTTATCAAAGTATTAAAATGTCAAAATCTTATCGGCACAGATACAGTCAATTCCTATATTAAGGATTCTCAGTTACATTATACTGTAACTTACCACGACTTTAACATACTCGCATTTTTATCTCACTCTATGACAGACAAGGAACGTGCTAAGCTGACAGCGAATATGCCAATCTCGTGACAAGCCTACCTATCTGTTGACGAAAAGTTTCCAAAATCACGAAATTGAAAAACTTTAGGCATCCTCCATTAGATCAAGCAAACGTATCTACTTAGCGTCAAAAGAACTCAGTAAAATCCACTGAGTTGTCCGTCTTTAATCGCAGCTTGCAGCTTTCGGAAGTCACTTTTTGTAAGTTGAAATCAACAAAAACATTAAAAATGTCTCGTTACGTGATATTTAATTGAAACAACACAAAAATTATGAACACTCAAGGGCCTGAGACATATTTAAAATCACAGGCAAGTAACAACTTCAGTACAAAATCTGACACGCTTGGCCCCTATACAAATATATGAACTTGTTTCTTCTAGTGGAATCCTTTCATATTTCATTTTCATAAGCCACGTTTCTTTTCAAAGAGAAAGTTGGTTTTCCAGTGAAACTTTTCTTTAAATTTCCCTACAATTATTCGACTTTGTGGAAACTCTTCGCAACATGCATATCACTAAGTTACGTACATACATACGACAGAAATATCGACTGTAAAAGAGATGCAAAATGGAATAAAAGAGGACAGAAGAGCACTCTTCGTTAGTAGTTAATCGTATAAGGAACATAGCTAAACTATCTTTTTTTTTTCACAGACTTTACAAATCTTTCACAATCAAAAAAATTTTTGTATACAGTCAATTCCCTAACAGTCAAACAGAATAAGCAATACTCGTCCAAAATACCTCAAAGATATGTTAAAATACTGTATTAACTATGGGGTTAGCGACCTGACAGTTGGAGAAATCGTTTTTCTTACGCTAAGGATTAATAAAATGGCCTAAATCTAAACATAGATTAAAATGCAAGCCAAAATGGTCTAGGCATTTCTCCAACCATGAGACACAAGAGGGTAGTTGTATATAGTTTGGCAAGCCATTTTCGTCAGTACAAGGAAGGCAGCTCACTTGAAAATTTAGGCGCGAATAATTATTATACTCTCATGGAAAAGATCGCGGCTTTTTCTACTGACAAAGAGGGTTTGCCAGAGTATAGTTGGATTACTGTAAATACTTATAAAATTCGAGTAAAAAACAATACACGCTACTCTATGGTTATTCAAATCACACAAACGCTTATAAGATAACGTTCTAAAATCAAAGTCTATGGAATAACGTACAGTCTTCGTTCTGTTGGAAGAGACAATGAAAACGTTCCAAATTCAAAATTAGGCACCGAATTGATTAGAAAACAAAATGGCATCGGATTTCACGATTCGTTGTCACACTAGCGACCTCTATCACTTCCACTTGGTTAACTTTATTTACACTTGTGACTACTTGAGCTTCCTGATCCCACATTGGGTGAATCAACTTTCTTGTCGTTGCCATGGTTACATAATACTGGGTCCTTGTAAAACCACGTTTTATGGTTTTTAAACGTCAGTCAGAGTCAGAGAAAAGTGACCATAAACATTTTGATTCACCCGTTTAATTCTTCTAAAATCCTTTCTTCACGCCAGTGGCGAAGCGTCAAAGGCTTATTTGGCATATTTTTTTTAAAATCATGCAGAAAATGCCAAATCTCTCGCCATTATTTCTACAGGATACATTTTTACATGCATCGGTTTTCATCTGAGGCCGTGGTCATTGGTCAATGACAAAAGTCAATTGAAACAGAAATTTAAATAGATGCAACGCAGAGTGAAATCATAATTATCACACACATTGACCCATTAAGTTCAGAAACCTCCAAGTTTGATGAACGCGAGCGCTCGATTTCATACAAACCACATACATGAAAAGTCAGCCTTGGAACTAGGAGGTATCTAAGCGATGTCCATGATCTGACTCGCAATCTAAAATGCGCTCAACTCTCGACACCAAGTTGGATACAGAAGATCATAAATGAGAGATATTATTGATATTACTGACTCTCAGCAAACAGCAAAGACTTTCGATTGGTGTATTCCCAGAGAGGCAGGCAGATATCAGGGATTTCCATTTACTACGATTTTGGCAGACCACTTTCGCTTCACACACTTTCATAACGTTTCTCATACACGCTCGTCGGTTTCGAGTACTTCTGACCTGGCCTTTTTGCAATATTTCCCCTCTGGGAAACAGTGATTGTATGGTGTATTCCAGGCGTCACCAATTAGTTTCTTCAGGAGTCCTGATTGTAATAGACGATTATATAGGTCCGTTCCGGAGGGCAGTACGAAACGCAGTCCACATTAGGTAGGTGGGTGGTCCGGATTTATCTCGTTGTATTCTATAAATCCTTGACCAAGAAGGTCTTATAAGAAACATAATTTCACACACTCTTCAAAAACCATCTTTCGCTTTACCAGGCGTATTATAGAAGAGCGATAAGATTATTTTCGATTGGTGCATTCTATCTGTTCTTGACACTGTATAAGAAACAAAACAATATTTCGCTTTATCAGGAGTATTTTTCAAAGAAACTTCACTCCTTCAGTTTTTAGACCTCTCCTTAGAATCCTCTCTACACATGGCTCTGAAAAGCGTAAAACACTGCTTCAATTCTTAGATCTCTCGTTTTGTTTGATGTACGTCAAATGTTTTCTTGTTCAAGATAAATATTTTGCAAGAAACATAATTTCACACCCTCTGTTTAAAAGCATATCTCGCTTTATCAGTCGCTTTGTAGAAACTTCACTCCTTCAGTTCTTAGACCTCTCCCTAGAATCCTCTCGACACACGGCTCTTGGTGGTGAATCCCTCCCTTTCTGCTTAGAAGTCTTCCTGGATCGTTTGAACTTGGCGACATCATCACCGAACACATCACCTGTTCGCAGCGCAGAGATGAGGTCATCGAACTCGCCCTTCTGTCCGTTGGTGAGCGTGGAGTCTCGAGACGAGTCGCTGTGGCCGTTGCAATCGCCGTTAGACTTGCCGAGGGACTTGCCGACTGAGCTGAGAAGGCTGGACGCTTGTTTGCGCTCCATTGTGCGTTTTTGAGCTGGAAGAGAAATGAGGGTTAATTTTGATGATTTCAAGGTGCCGCATATAAGAAAGGCATGGGCACATTATAATAAAGAGTACTATCGTATACAGCGTGGCCACTCCTGCTCCCCGCTGAAGGTGCCGCCCACCCCCTCTCGGTTACCTCACAGTTACCGCCTGTCAAAAACGCAAACAGTCGACCTGTCATATTTCACACATACAAGCATAGTACGCGTTCACCTACACGAGCTTAGACTGTGTGCTAGGAACGCACCTCTTTTATATATTTGATCGCCAGTGTCCGAGGTGTGGCATGGGCAATAAGCCGTATGTATATGTGTGTTTTAAGAATAGACTTACTGAGCGGCGAAAATAATGTTGTGATTCTATTGATTATTGAAAATAGATTACAAACAGATTATTGAGAAGCGCATAATCAATATTGGAACTGAAGTCAGGCTTCTCTGAGACGAACGACGTCTTTTTTCGATTTTGCGTCAAAACAGAGTGGATAATACATACATACATACATACAATCACGCCCGTATCCCATAAAGGGGCAGGCATAAGAGTGGATAATGGTTTTCCAAATAGGTACCTATTTGTCGTTAGATTACGATAGTGTTTTGTTCTGCCGTGGAAAATCCAGGCTCTGGTAGTTACATACAGCAGTAGCAGAATGAAATCCATTATGCTGGGTAATACCCAAGTTTGAAGTTAAGCGACACACTTATAGACTTTATCACTAGTATAATAGTGTGTATACCTCTTGTTCATGCCTGGTGCGTCGCTCCTCTTCGTCTCGGCGCCGTCGTTGCGCGTCGCACTCTGCTCTAGCTTCGACCAGCTGAGTGAGGAACTGGTCCAGAGCTCCGAACAGCTGTTCGGGAGAGGCGCTAGTTTCCTCGCCGAATGCGTGCGCGCACGCTTCTAGGCGGCTCTTCATGTCCTGAGGAAATAAGAGAAAATTATGATAATCATTATATTTATTTTCTGTAGGTATGTTGGAAGAAACGTTTGGTAGGAGGTAGGGCATAGCGAATGATATTCCGCTTCGTGTGATAGGGCACAGCACAGCGGATATCATCTCGCGCGAATTTAGAGCAGAGCCCAACTGGGAAAGTACCTCCGCCTTACAGAAGACCGCAGCCAAATAGCACTAGACCCTACTCATAGTGTTGTGTTCCTGCCGGTGAGTAAGGCTGCCAGAGCTCAACGAGGGTGCGGTGTGCTGGTGACGGATGGACCTACGGAACTAATTTGTTCCGGCTTCCTTTGAGTCGTCGGCAACCCGAGCCCTCCTTAGAACTTGTACACTCCTTTTTTCTGTGCGTTTTAACACAGCAAGGAGTGTACAAGTTTTAATGGGTTGGCAACGCGCATGTGGCACTCCTTGAGTTGCAGGCGTCCATAGGTTACGGTGACCGCTTTCCATCAGGTGGACCGTATACTTGTTTGCCACCGACGTAGTATTAAAAAAAAATACAAGGCCTTTGAGTAGTTAATATCAGGCCTGTTTCAATTAAGGTACTTACTTATTTATTTAAACTTTATTGCACAAATTACCAATAAAAAGTACAAATGGCGGACTTAACGCCTTAAGGCATTCTCTACCAGTCAACCATTGGGCAAATCATTTTCTTCTTTCTTTCTTTCAGTTAGATTGGTGCACAAGATTATAAAGCCAGTATGAGATTGTAATGATTAAATACGTCAAGCCGATACCTACTATTATAAAATAAACATACACAAATACAATAAATAAACCTACATACCACTAAGATATATCTTAGTTTTTTTCGAGGTAAAGTAGAGCAATATAAAAAAGGTAGTAATTCAATATTAAGATTATATTATTTTTTTAAAAGAGACAACCCTATATCGTCAGAAAAGGTACGAGTTACGCGATAGAAAGTGAGCGCACTTTTACTTTAATATAATTGTAGACATTTAGCGTTGCGCGGTCGGAATTTGAACTTAATGTAAAAGGCAAAATTATAATCATTTATCTATTTAGTGGAAGTCGCTCGTCATGGACAGAAACAAAAACGCGTCGGAGCAGAGGAAGGTAGGGACAGATGGCTCGCGATGTTCCTAAGTGTGACCTGTGGAACTCACCTGGAACAGGTCCTCGAGTTGCGTGAAGGAGCACACGGCGTGAGCGTGGAAGTCTCGCATCACGGGCAGGAACGCGTCGCTCGGCGCGGGGGAAGGTAGGGAGAGATGGTACTCCACCTCGCGTTGGACCTGTATGAGTACAGATTACAATGTCAACTGAGAATAATCGGAACAAATATATACATGTATAGATAGGTCAAGTTCTTTGTGGCACTAAAAATAGATTGCAGGGACAGGGATTTTTTGATTACTATGATGGCGCGTACCGATTCACTTCAAGCATCATGAACCCATGATGATTAACGTTTACCTCTCGCAGGCCAGTTCTTAAGGCGCCAACATCCTTCTCAAGTTGTTCCACACAGATTTTCGCAGCTGCGCGGACGTGTGGTAAATCCTCTTCAACAGCAGATATCTTTGAACTGAAACAAATAGAATGCTTTCAATGAGACGGCACACTCAAAGCTTATGACAACGCATTAGTCCAATTTAATACACAACCGTACATAAATAACAAGACAGGCGTAACGGTAAAATGTCAGTATGCCTCCCAATTTAATACACAACCGGACATAAATAACAAGTCAGGTAACGGGGCGTCTTCCTATCTCTTTTCAGAAATACGATATCGACTTTACAAGTTGCTAAAAACTCTTAACCGAGTACCGAGTCCGATCAGATAAGCAGGTAATTTTTTTTTAATCAGCTCAAATTCGTAAAATTTACATTTAAGTTGTTCTCACCTTTTATCCTTGGCTTCTAAACCGCGAGTAAGCGATAAGTTGCTTTACGCCCTAGTTGTAATACAACAAGAAGTACAGAAGCTGTGTCTACAGCAGTTTCACGAGACAATGCAGCAGTGTTGTTGCGTTTGACGCTAGACTTGGTCTCAGGCCATTTGGTGAGTAACGACAACCAGAAGACGGAAATCTCGAGCCCTTGATATATTACCTCGGATGAGTTGTTGTATGCCCTAGTTGTACAACAGTTACCTGTGTCTCCAGCAGTTCCACGAGGTAATGCAGAAGTGTAGTGTTGCGTGTGACGCTCGACTTGGTATCGGCCAGTTTGTTCAGTGACGTCAACCTGAAGCCTGACGCATTGCCGCGCGCTCCTCTGAAAAAGAAGTTGCAGATTGATATTTAACTCGTTTTCTAGTACACCTAGCGGCATTATCGTGAGAACGTTACACTGCCACCTATTACCGCGCAGCGGAATTCCAAATCACCTAAAATAGTATTTTCCACTTTTATTTGTAAGCCTGCAATCATGCCTTTTCTTGTGTAATATTTCTATCATATGGACCTAAGTATACCCTAGCGACATCTACTATAAAAGCAGAACACTTCAAAAGAAGAACATTGACAAGATAGGTCCGACAAAGAATGGTAACTTAGGTGGGCAAAAAGGACGAACTATTAGTATACCAACAGTTGATGGTGTTATTGAGCCTATATGAATGGATTCCATACCGGTTCATGTAGTTCCCAAGAGCCAGCACAACTTCTAGCAATGCTCTAAGGCGGCGGGATCGTGTCATCTCCCTGGCAGCTCGGAGTACAGTGGAGGCGCGAGACGACGCCTCGGCGGCGGCGGCCGCGAACTTCTTCTTGAAGAGCAAGGTGCGCACGCGCTGGGAGTAGTGAGGGATTCTGGAACAGACATATTGGATTTAACAATAAATTCAAGTATAGGGAACTTGACTGTAGTTAAAATAAATTATTGTATACCATGCACGAAATAAAGCATCAGATAATTATAAGAAAAACATGGACGGAAGTTATTTTTAAATCCAATTTCTATTTAATAAGTCAGGTAGAAATATATAAAGTAACTGAGTTGACCGTGACGTCACTCAATTCGATTCCATATAAGCAAGTCGTTCAAATTCGTTTTGACAGTTCTTAAAAAGACGCTGATTTGACTAGAAGGCAAGTAGCCTATGATTTTTCTTTCATATGAAAACTTTGTAAAAATTACGTTATAGGTTAACAGTAACAGTTTTTTTTATGGCTTTTAAATAAAAGATATTATTTGTTACTTTTTCGTTATCGCACGAGCTCTGAATGTCGGGCTTCGCCCGATTTTGTAGTGTAAAGGGCATAGCAGTCGCCCTTAGTAATATTGTGCTATGGTGGGTAATACTGAGCCCGACAGAAGCATGTCACATTTCACCCGATTACGCAGTATGCAGGGCGCCGTAGGCGCCTACGATTTAAGAATAGCCCGATTGTGTAGGGCTATCTCTGTCTTTCTTAAACATGTGCGCTCTGTGCAGTAGGCAGTACACAGGTGGAGTAATGTTGTCTCCGTCACTCCCACTCTAGGCACTAGCGCCGGCCCGCTCACACGTTAGAATAGAATAGAATAGAATAGAATATTTTTTTAATCGTAAGCACTTAACAACGACGATAACAATATAATATACACAAAAATTAACGACACACAAACAAGTAACCATACACACAAAGGCTAACAGACAAAAGTGCCACGAAATGGTCTCATCTCAGCATGTTGCTGGCGACTTCCAGCGCTGGTCTTCCGATGAGGCCATTCGGTGAAAACAATCACGACAGGTAACAATTTATGAATACAACACTAATAAAAATAAAAAATAGCAAAAAGAAAGTATGCAAAAGACAACAAAGATTTATAAGAGACATTACATTATTACACAATATTATCGGGTCGGACTCGTCATAGCTGTACATTAAAATATGACTACATCTAGCGCCATCCGGCCATTACGGGAACTAAAATGACATAACAAAAAGCACGAGTACAAGGACAAACAAAAATTGGCAATGCAAACTTAAATTATTAATTAATATCAATAAAAGGCTGAGAATATTTCAGAATGAAGTGCGCCATGGCAATACAGACGGAACATAAACTATGTGGTAAGTAAAAACAGAGACTACAGGCAACTTGTATCATGTAAGCAGGTTTCCTGGTTGAATTGGTGGCTAAGCATGTATTGTTTGAGCTTTGTTCTGAAACTATAAATACTTTGCAGGTTCCTCATAGGTGGTGGGACATTATTCCAACACTTTGAAGCGTTATACCGGTAGCTGCCCCGGAAGGCTGCCGAAGCATGGCGTGGCGTCAGCAAATGAATTCCACAATTGCGGCGGTCGCGGAGCTTGATGCAAGATAACTTAACAAAAATATATGCAGGTGTTTTACTTAAGTATAAAAATATAACTCCGAAAAGCAAACAAGCCAGATGAAGTTTACGACGGTGCTGCATTTTGAGAATTTTGTGACTATTGAGAAATGGAGTGACGTGTGCTCTCAACGGAATGTCAAAACAGAAGCGAGCACAAGCATTTTGAACACGTTGGATGAGTCTCTTGGTTTTAGCCAGAAGCCTAGGCCCAGTTACAATATCCATATAGTTCAGTTTTGACAGTACCAGCGACTCGGTCAGTTGAATGCGCAAGGTTTCGCTAAGGTATGGGCGAATTTTATATAATACCTTTAGCTTGTAAAAGCAACTTCTTACAGCTTCAGCAGTGTGCTTCTCGTAACGAAGTCCACAATCCATTAAAAGTCCCAAATTCCGTGCTTCATACACCCTTTCAATTGGTTCATCCATCAGCATAATATTCACTGACATACTGACACCCGCCAGTTGTTGCTTACTGCCAAAGATAAGGTACTTTGTTTTATTTGGGTTGAGCACTAAGCAGTTTTGTCTAGCCCAGGTTGCTATACTTGCGAGGTCATAATTTAGTTTCTCTATAACATAGTCAACCTCTGCTGGCTTACATGATAAGTAGATCTGAATGTCATCTGCGTATATGTGGTATCTACAGTGTTTAATGTGAAACCTAACGTCTGCAGAATAGAGAACAAATAGGAGCGGGCCGATTACAGATCCCTGTGGGACTCCTCGGTTAAGCTTGGCTTTTTCTGAAAGAAGTGAGGAACCGTCACCAGAGCGCACCTTGACCATCTGCCATCGGTTACTGAGGTAGCTATGGAACCATTGTATAGTTTTCTGATCAAAACCATAGTAAGCCAGCTTTGATAGAAGTAGATCTATATTTATACAATCAAATGCCCTAGAAAAGTCTAGGAGCACTAAAAGAGTACACATACCCTTATCCTGAGCATCTAATATGTTGTCAGTGACATCAAGCAAAGCAGTTGTGGTGCTACGTCCTTTCCGGAAACCCGATTGGACGTCTGGCAAAATGTTATTAGTTTCATTTCAAGGTAGGCAGTTAACTGTGCACAGACAACTTTCTCCATTATTTTTGACAGACATGGGAGTATGCTAATTGGCCTAAGATCTTTAATAGTAACAGGGTTGGGAATTTTGGGCAGAGGATTTACAACTGCTAACTTCCAAATATCAGGAAAGGTGCATGATAGAATAGACTTATTAATTAAACTAGTCATAATGTCAATTGTGTAAGGAAGCGTAAGAATAAGCATATGTAAATTTATCTCATCAGCACCCTCTGCATTAGACTTTAAATTCCTAATTATTTTAGTAACTTCACTCGAGTTAATTGTTTTTAAATGGAATACTGTGTGCCTGTGAAATTCAAAATAGGTTAACTGTGACATAGTTACATCTGTAGTTCCCGGCAGGTCAAGAAAATGTTTATTTATTACGCAAGGATTATTGAAAGTTGAAGGTAATTCATTATTCTTAGTGGGTAATATTGTCGATTTCAGATTTTTCCATAATGTTTTAGGGTCATTTATTTTACTATTTATATTTTGTTTAAAATAAGCCACCTTTTCGAAATATAAAGCCTTGTTCACTACAGACTTAAGGTCCTTGTAATATTTTTTTTTATATCATTCGGATTTTTGTGAAAGTCTGTTGCAGCAGTGTCGCGCAGATGCATCATGAACTTGACAGTGTCAGTAATCCACGGGCAAGATTGTACTTTGACTAAGGATGTTTTTACTGGGGTACATATTTGGAGGTATCGTAGAGGAAGCAGTCGGCACGCGCCATGTTATCCAGCTCGTCCTGATGCTGCTCGAGCAGCGAAACCTCCTCGGCGCTCAGCGTGAACTTGGCGAGCTGCTCCACCACGTCTATGGGCAGCTGCCTGTAGTGTGCACTGTACGTTACACACACCATCCTTTCTCCTCCTTCCATCTCCTCCTTTACATGCCCACCACAGTGTAATACAGTGGAGCGGTGTAATAGAGTAGTGCCGCTCACACGCTACTTACTTGGAGATCTCGTAGAGGAAGCGGTCGGCGCGCGCCATGTTGTCCAGCTCGTCCTGGTGTTCCTCCAGTAAGGCTGCCTCCTCGGCGCTCGGCGTGAACTTGGCGAGCTGCTTCACCAAGTCGATGGGCAGCTGCCCGCCACAGTATAATACAGTGGAGCGGTGTAATCGAGTAGTGTCGACTCCCTCACTCCTCACTCCATGCACTAGCGCCATCCCGCTCACACGCTACCTACTTGGAGATCTCGTAGAGGAAACGGTCAGCTCGTGCCATGTTGTCCAGCTCGTCCTGGTATTCCTCCAGTAAGGCTGCCTCCTCGGCGCTCGGCGTGAACTTGGCGAGCTGCTTCACCAAGTCGATGGGCAGCTGCCCGCCACAGTATAATACAGTAGAGCGGTGTAATCGAGTAGTGTCGACTCCGTCACTCCCCACTCCATGCACTAACTTCCGTCCGGCTCACGCTACTTACTTGGAGATCTCGTAGAGGAAGCGGTCGGCGCGCGCCATGTTGTCCAGCTCGTCCTGGTGCTCCTCCAGTAAGGCTGCCTCCTCGGCGCTCGGCGTGAACTTGGCGAGCTGCTTCACCAAGTCGATGGGCAGCTGCCCGCCACAGTATAATACAGTAGAGCGGTGTAATCGAGTAGTGTCGACTCCGTCACTCCCCACTCCATGCACTAACTTCCGTCCGGCTCACGCTACTTACTTGGAGATCTCGTAGAGGAAGCGGTCGGCGCGCGCCATGTTGTCCAGCTCGTCCTGGTGCTCCTCCAGTAAGGCTGCCTCCTCGGCGCTCGGCGTGAACTTGGCGAGCTGCTTCACCAAGTCGATGGGCAGCTGCCCGCCACAGTATAATACAGTAGAGCGGTGTAATCGAGTAGTGTCGACTCCGTCACTCCCCACTCCATGCACTAACTTCCGTCCGGCTCACGCTACTTACTTGGAGATCTCGTAGAGGAAGCGGTCGGCGCGCGCCATGTTGTCCAGCTCGTCCTGGTGCTCCTCCAGTAAGGCTGCCTCCTCGGCGCTCGGCGTGAACTTGGCGAGCTGCTTCACCAAGTCGATGGGCAGCTGCCCGCCACAGTATAATACAGTAGAGCGGTGTAATCGAGTAGTGTCGACTCCGTCACTCCCCACTCCATGCACTAACTTCCGTCCGGCTCACGCTACTTACTTGGAGATCTCGTAGAGGAAGCGGTCGGCGCGCGCCATGTTGTCCAGCTCGTCCTGGTGCTCCTCCAGTAAGGCTGCCTCCTCGGCGCTCGGCGTGAACTTGGCGAGCTGCTTCACCAAGTCGATGGGCAGCTGCCCGCCACAGTATAATACAGTAGAGCGGTGTAATCGAGTAGTGTCAACTCTGTCACTCCCCACTCCATGCACTAACCTCCGTCCCTCTCACGCGACTTACTTGGAGATCTCGTAGAGGAAGCGGTCGGCGCGCGCCATGTTGTCCAGCTCGTCCTGGTGCTCCTCCAGTAAAGCTGCCTCGGCGCTCGGCGTGAACTTGGCGAGCTGCTCCACCACGTCGATGGGCAGCTGCCCGCCACAGTATAATACAGTGGAGCGGTGTAATCGAGTAGTGTCGACTCCGTCACTCACTCCAGGCACTAACTTCCGTCCCGCTCACACGCTACCTACTTGGAGATCTCGTAGAGGAAGCGGTCGGCGCGCGCCATGTTGTCCAGCTCGTCCTGGTGCTCCTCCAGTAAGCTGCTCGGCGTGAACTTGGCGAGCTGCTTCACCAAGTCGATGGGCAGCTGCCCGCCACAGTATAATACAGTGGAGCGGTGTAATCGAGTAGTGTCGACTGCGCCACTCACTCCTGGCACTAACTTCCGTCCCGCTCACACGCTACCTACTTGGAGATCTCGTAGAGGAAGCGGTCAGCTCGCGCCATGTTGTCCAGCTCGTCCTGGTGCTCCTCCAGTAAGGCTGCCTCCTCGGCGCTCGGCGTGAACTTGGCGAGCTGCTCCACCATGTCGATCGGGAGCTGCTCGCCACTGTCCATGCGCAGGATCGCTCTGAAAGGCAAGAATATCATTAGGAAATAAGCGGAAGAAACATAAGAACCACGCATTTTTGGGGCCAAAAAAAAGAAAAAATGCTATAGGTATAGGTACAGATCAAGAAATTTTCCCAAAAAAAAATTTATTTTTTAATCACTATTTATGAATGTAGTTTCACATAAAAAGTAAATGTGTTTTTCATAAAAGTGGCACTTAAAATTAGTTTTAACGTTTTTTTGTTCTACAAACCTCATGTTTTAAAGGAGTATTCTCCATAATGGCAATAACGCCGTTAAAAGACATTTCATAGTAATAACAGTTAACAATTAAAAAAATAAATACCGGCATATCTCCTCGTCGGACATCTTAAGTTTGGACAGTAGAATGGTGCAGTTCTGTGCGCGGCGACCGTCGATGACGGATAGGATTTTCGTTCGTGGTTTGGAGCCTAGTTGTCTTAGGTCTTCCACTGAGCCTTCATTCTGGAAAACAGATTAAATTTGGGTTTATAACATAATTATTATTATACGACATACGTAGAATTTTTTTAATGCTATAGCAAACATATTGTGAAAATTTTTGTTTTAATCAGGTTTTTAATTTTGTTTATAGTCGGTTTATTTATTTATTTATTTAAAATCAAGAAAAAAAGTACAAATTTTAATTTTGTTTATAGTCGGTTTAGCAGTCCTTTACAGGAAAATTGACCTATTTGTGTAAAAATGTGTCAGGCGTTGTTTTCTTGCAGTTATCCATACTAAAATTATAAATGGAAAGTGTGTGTCTGTTTGTTTGTCCGTCTTTCAAGGCAAAACGGAGCGACGAATTGACGTGATTTTTTTAAGTGAAGACAAGTGAAGGGTTGGAGAGTGACACAGCGTCGGGGATAGTGCAATACCGCGTATCTAACAAAATACTTTATGTATAAGAACGTTGTTATTAATAGTATTATATTGGATGATTTCTATAAGAAAATAATGTATTAGTTAGTGCGTTTTCACATTTTCCGATCCGATATCGGATATGGTAGGACCGATATTCTATCAGACGCCATTTTTGATTTTTACTTGTGACATTCTCGCTACATCCGACATCGGATCGGATAATGTTAAAACGCTCTTATAGTTTTGTAGAGTTTAAGTTCATTTAATTCGTTTCATCGCAGACAGTATTTTTTTTATGTATGTTTCGGCTTTTTAAAAACTGCTATTTCTTTACCTGCACTCCATTCTTCTGGTAAGCGCAGAACATCTTATCGATAGTGTTCAAGTCCATCGCGTTATACAGCTTGGTGTCATCGAGCTCCTGCCAGATGGTCCCATGCAGCTTGGTGTCGGGCAGCTTGCTCCAGTTGAAGCTCTTGAGCGGGTTCCCGGGGGTGGGCACGTTCTTCTTGGGCTTGGGCGCGGCGGGGGGCGCGGGCGCGAGCGGCGCGGGGGGGATGGGGGCGGCGGGCGGCGCGGGCGCGGGCGGCGGCGGCGGGCAGAGGGAGGGGGGCGGGGGAGGGGGCGGCACGCTGCAGGTAGAGATCACGGCGCTCTTCAGATTGCTGACCTAGGGTACGATACAAACACTGGGTAAATTCCGACTTGTAGAGAAAACATTTTAAAAGTGACCATTTTTTGACTACAATCACACATTTAGTCATTTAGAAACTTCATACATTCCAACGAGATGTACAATAACGTTTTCCGCAATGTGAACGTCTCTGCTGTCGTAAATATTTACCTAGAAAACACACGTATGAATTTCTTTATTTTTACTTTACTGCACCAAAATTGCTAAAAAAGTTACAATGTCAATAAATAACATATCTCATAACACTTCGAATATAACTAATAACCACTGATATATCATATCATATAATTAACGACTCACTAGAAAATAAAAATATATCACAAGCATTTACCTTCGCATCATCAGGTATGCTTCCCTCGCTGACTAGTTTCTCAAACCTCGCACGCTCGGATCTCTCTTGATTGAGCTACAAATTAAAATTTAACATTAATAACTCATACATTTCTTCGCCGAATATACTTTTCTTGCTAAAAATATAACTAAAACAGCCAGACACATAGTGTTTTCAAATCACTTAATTTCTTTTTCCCCTCACTAGCTCAGAAAACACGTGTTTTGTCCTTCAATACCAGCGGATAAAAACGCATTTTATCCACTAGTGGGTAAAGTAATTTGAAAATATTTTAAGCGGGTTACTCACGTATTAAGTCGATATAGCGTTCGACATGTTTCGGCTCAATTTCGAGAGCCTTTCTCAAGAACCGAAACATGCCGAACGCTATATCGACTTAATACGTGAGTAACCCGCTTAAAATATTTTTAAATATGTATGAGTCTCACGGGAGTTTTATAGTTAAAATTAAAGTAATTTGACCTTGAATAAAGTCAAATTAACTGCTTTAAAATTGATAAAAGTAGGTGAATCTAGTAATAAAGATGATTTACCACCTGTAGAACTACTGGAAACAGTGATAAACGCATTTTTTGCGTTGTAGTTTCCTCGCTATAGTGAGGGGAAAAGTTTTGTGTTACACTCGGGTGCAAATGTATTTTACTTCTCGTGTGTTAAAAAACTCGCAAGTTCAGGATTCTATTCTCGAACCACTCGCTTCGCTCGTGGTTCAACTATACAATCCTTTCACTTGCTCGTTTTTCAATTCCACACTCGGCGTTAAAATACAACTTTGCCCCCTTGTATAATAAATAACTATTAATAATGCTAACTCCACAAATACACCTTCTTTGACAAATAATTTCTTCCACAATAATTAAATTTACGCATTTTTGTTTCCATCCTTTGATGGACTCTCCTAACGGCTTTAAAAACTGACTTTACCTTGTTCTTGCTGCATAACTCTCATGGCGGCATGTCTCGCTCTCTCGGAGCTGTCCGTAACTGTCAGTGTGCGAGTGTTTGTAACTATGTGTTTGTCTGTGTGTGTACCTGTTGTTCAAGCTGCGTAGCCCTCATGGCGGCATGTCTCGCTCTCTCGGAGCTGTCCGTAGCTGTCAGTGTGTGAGTGTATGTAGCTATGTGTGTGTCTGTTTGTGTACCTGTTGTTCAAGCTGCGTAGCTCTCATGGCGGCATGCCTCGCTCTCTCGGAGCTGTCCGTAGCTGTCAGTGTGTCAGTGTATGTAACTATGTGTGTGTCTGTGTGTGTACCTGTTGTTCAAGCTGCGTAGCTCTCATGGCGGCATGTCTCGCTCTCTCGGAGCTGTCCGTAGCTGTCAACGTGTGAGTGTATGTAACTATGTGTATGTCTGTGTGTGTACCTGTTGTTCAAGCTGCGTAGCCCTCATGGCGGTATGTCTCGCTCTCTCGGAGCTGTCCGTAGCTGTCAACGTGTGAGTGTATGTATAGTATGAATTTTGTGAGATGCACTTTTCGCTTTTGCCCTAATCTGTTAAACAAAGGCCTTTGTTTCTATTATTCGCCGCGGTTAGCTCCCGTTTCCACAGCACGTGCCAAAGTCTCAGTGTAGTTAAAAAGCAACTATCATGATAGCAATAAGGTTCAAATCCATAAAAAGCCCTCTCGGAGATAACACGTTTTGTCATCTTCAAAAAAAGTTACCTGCACACTGGAAACTGTTTAATAAATTTGAACCTTATTGCTATCATGATAGTTGCTTTTTAACTACACTGAGACTTTGGCACGTGCTGTGGAAACGGGAGCTAACCGCGGCGAATAATAGAAACAAAGGCCTTTGCTTAACAGATTAGGGCAAAACCGAAAAGTTCATCTCAGAAAATTCATACTATAACTATGTGTGTACCTGTTGTTCAAGCTGCGTAGCTCTCATGGCGGCATGTCTCGCTCTCTCGGGGCTGTCCGTAGCTGTCAATGTGTGAGTGTATGTAGCTATGTGTGTGTCTGTGTGTGTACCTGTTGTTCAAACTGCATGGCATCGCGGCGGCATGTCTTGCTCTCTTGGCGCTGTCCGTAACTGGCAGTGTGTGAGTGTATGTAGCTAAGTGTGTGTACTGTGTACCTGTTATTCAAACTACGTGGCTCTCATGGCGGCATGTCTCGCTCTCTTGGAGCTGTCTCTAGCTGTCAGTGTGTGAGTGTTTGTAACTATGTGTGTGTCTGTGTGTGTACCTGTTGTTCAAGCTGCGTGGCTCTCATGGCGGCATGTCTCGCTCTCTTGGAGCTGTCCCTAGCTGTCAGTGTGTGAGTGTATGTAGCTATGTGTGTGTCTGTGTGTGTACCTGTTGTTCAAGCTGCGTAGCTCTCATGGCGGCATGTCTCGCTCTCTCGGAGCTGTCCGTAGATGTCAGTGTGTGAGTGTATGTAGCTATGTGTGTGTCTGTGTGTGTACCTGTTGTTCAAGCTGCGTAGCTCTCATGGCGGCATGTCTCGCTCTCTCGGAGCTGTCCGTAGCTGTCAGTGTGTGAGTGTATGTAGCTATGTGTGTGTCTGTGTATGTACCTGTTGTTCAAGCAGCGTAGCTCTCATGGCGGCATGTCTCGCTCTCTCGGAGCTGTCCGTAGCTGTTAGTGTGTGAGTGTATGTAGCTATGTGTGTGTCTGTGTGTACCTGTTGTTCAAGCTGCGTAGCTCTCATGGCGGCATGTCTCGCTCTCTCGGAGCTGTCCGTAGCTGTCAACGTGTGAGTGTATGTAACTATGTGTATGTCTGTGTGTGTACCTGTTGTTCAAGCTGCGTAGCTCTCATGGCGGCATGTCTCGCTCTCTCGGAGCTGTCCGTAGCTGTCAACGTGTGACTGTATGTAACTATGTGTATGTCTGTGTGTGTACCTGTTGTTCAAGCTGCGTAGCTCTCATGGCGGCATGTCTCGCTCTCTCGGAGCTGTCCGTAGCTGTCAGTGTGTGAGTTTATGTAACTATGTGTGTGTCTGTGTGTGTACCTGTTGTTCAAGCTGCGTAGCTCTCATGGCGGCATGTCTCTCTCTCTCTCTCGGAGCTGTCCGTAGCTGTCAACGTGTGAGTGTATGTAACTATGTGTATGTCTGTGTGTGTACCTGTTGTTCAAGCTGGGTGGCCCTCATGGCGGCATGTCTCGCTCTCTCGGAGCTGTCCGTAGCTGTCAGTGTGTGAGTGTATGTAGCTATGTGTGCGTCTGTGTGTGTACCTGTGGTTCAAGCTGCGTAGCTCTCATGGCGGCATGCCTCGCTCTCTCCGAGCTGTCCGTAGCTGTCAGTGTGTGAGTGTATGTAGCTATGTGTGTGTCTGTGTGTGTACCTGCCGTTCAAGCTGCGTAGCTCTCATGGCGGCATGTCACGCTCTCTCGAAGCTGTCCGTAGCTGTCAGTGTGTGAGTGTTTGTAACTATGTGTGCGTCTGTGTGTGTACCTGTTGTTCAAGCTGCGTAGCATGCCTGGCTCTCTCGGAGCTGCCTCTAGCTGTTATTGTGTGAGTGTATGAATGTCTGTAGTGTACCTGTTGTTCAAGCTGGGTGGCCCTCATGGCGGCATGCCTGGCTCTCTCGGAGCTGTCCATGTTGGCAGCTGTTTCCCTCTCGAGTCGCTCCTTGAGGCGCGCGACCACGTTCTCGAGCTCCTCGCGTTCTTGGCTCTGTTGGTCCACTTGCTTCTCCTATTCATGCAGGTTAGTGTTAGTTATGATGGTCAGGATGACAGCTTGGTCAGAGTTTGCGTAAAAAAGGGAATTAATAGCTTGACTGTTCGACATCAAATTAAAAATACTATTGGTTTAGTAAGACAAAATTAAATATTGTTGTGGTGTCTTCAGATTAACAAACTACGATTTACAGATTTACATACAACATTCAGTTTTATATAAGGTGAGCTTTTTTAGCATGTTTCAAAGAAATTCATTAAAGTTCAAACCACAGTAATACATTTTTTTTCGTAAATACTCTGACCAAGCTTAAATATGACATAACCTCAGTTAGATACTGTGTAAATAAATAACACATTAAAAATTAAGCTATGACTTATAAGCTTAGTGTTCATCCGCCTTGTCATATAAGGGCGTTAGAGCGAAATATTATATCTTTGAACTACATTATCGATGGCATGATATCACCGTATGTGTTTACTTGAAATTGTTAATAAAAATGAAGTTTTCGACCATATTAACAATGGATATGACACATCACCGTATGTGTTTTATTTCATAATTATTTAATTGATGTCGACCAAGCTAAGTTAGCATGGACTAGATATAATCTGTAGAATTCCATCACAGAAGTTTTGATGTTTCATTTGTGCGTTAAGGACTTTTTATTTTTTTCTGAATCATCGGCCCTTAAGTTATCCCGGCATTTACCACCGCTAATGGGAGCCTGGGGTCCGCTTTGACAATCAATCCCAATATTTGGCGTAGGCACTAGTTTTCACGAAAGCGACTGCCATCTGACCTTCCAACCCGCAGGGTAACTAGGTCTTATTGGAATTAGTCCGGTTTCCTCACGATGTTTTCGTTCACCGAAAAGCAACTGGCAAATATCAAATGACATTTCGCACATAAGTTCAGACAAACTCATTGGTACGGTTTGAACTCGCGACCTCCGGATCGAAAGTCTCAGGCTCTTACCGGTAGGCCACCAAATAACTGTTAGTAATTCGGGTGGAAAAGGGCCTTATGCATAAAAACACTTCTGTAATGAACGTCACATACCTATCTACTATCTCAGTCAAAGGTATAAATCGCATGAAATCTTAGCTAGGTCGATATATTATTGATGTACCTAAATGTAAATATTTTACCATTACCAATTAAATTTGATTTGGGTCATTCACAAAGGGTCTTCCCTGCATCCGAAAATTAACAACTTAGGAGTTCAGAATTCTTAACAGGTTCACGTACGGCTAGTGACGTCATTTGTCATAGGTCAAACAGGAAACAAAAAACTACGCGACTGATAACAGTCTTCCGTCAATGTTTCAACTTTCGGAAACAGAGAAGAACTCCCTTAATCCTGTGCACGACCTATGTAATTATCCACTATCCAACCTACCTTCTTAGCCAGCTCCGTGGCGAGATCCACGTTCTCCTTCTCAAGATTCTCGGCCTTCGTTCTCGCGGCGACCAGTTCTTCCTCCTTCGCGAGGAGGTGCACGATCTCGGTGACGTTTATCTCGAGAGGCGCCACATCCGGGTCGTACACCTGGAGGAAATAATGCCTGTACAGTGCTATGGTATGGAGAGTGGCAAGGGTGTGTATTATGTACATATTAAGTCGGTCGAATAAGTTCGTCACTAGAATAGGCGCGAAATTGATATTTTTCATTCATCGTTAAACATTCCCGCCGACATTTTGCAACGTTTTTCTAGTGATGAAAACGGTTTGAAAGACTGTAGTTTGCAGGTAAAAGAGATATGACAAACATTGATTCGGCCAAAATGTTAATCAATAGGTTGCAAGAGACATGCGATAACTAGCGGCTTTATAATATTGGTACTGTGGATAGCAGCTTTACATGCACTTAGGGGTAGATGAATCGTTCTGTGAGGAACGTTCGGAATATAGATGTGCTTATTCATTTGTCACAGTACTCACAGTGCATCTTTTTCGATTTGAGTATTTCTTTAACAAGGCATATGGAAGAACATATGCCATACCTACTTGTGCTTGCATGCGCGACTAAAATGTTCAAGAACAGTCCAAAATAAAATAATGTTAGACCAAAGACGTATCAGAAAGAATTGCTATAACTGTAGTCGTGCGTCCTTCTCCCTCTTGTCGGGTATTTTACACTGTGCTCCAATTCAACAGTCTTCAGAAGCTAGTGAATCTTCCTAAAGGGCTGTCCGTCCTGTGATATCACCATAAACTTTACCAAAATCACACACCTTGTTGATATCACTGCGGTCGTCCCGGTCAGTCTCCTGCGAGCTGGTAGACTGGCTGCCAGCGTTGGGCTGCTGTAGGACTCTGCTGGACCACTCGGCCGAGGAGCAGCCTAGCTGTGATATCACCATAAAGCACGACACACCTTGTTGATATCACTGCGGTCGTCCCGGTCAGTCTCCTGCGAGCTGGTAGACCGGCTGCCCGCGTTGGGCTGCTGTAGGACTCTGCTGGAACACTGGGTCGAGGAGCAGCCTAGCTGTGATATCACCATAAAGCACCACACACCTTGTTGATATCACTGCGGTCGTCCCGGTCAGTCTCCTGCGAGCTGGTAGACCGGCTGCCCGCGTTGGGCTGCTGCAGGACTCTGCTGGACCACTCGGTCGAGGAGCAGCCGAGCTGTGGTATCACCATAAAGTAACACACACCTTGTTGATATCACTGCGGTCGTCCCGGTCAGTCTCCTGCGAGCTGGTAGACCGGCTGCCAGCGTTGGGCTGCTGTAGGACTCTGCTGGACCACTCGGTCGAGGAGCAGCCGAGCTGTGATATCACCATAAAGCAACACACACCTTGTTGATATCACTGCGGTCGTCCCGGTCAGTCTCCTGCGAGCTGGTAGACTGGCTGCCAGCGTTGGGCTGCTGTAGAACTCTGCTGGACCACTCGGTCGAGGAGCAGCCTAGCTGTGATATCACCATAAAGCACCACACACCTTGTTGATATCACTGCGGTCGTCCCGGTCAGTCTCCTGCGAGCTGGTAGACTGGCTGCCAGCGTTGGGCTGCTGTAGGACTCTGCTGGACCACTCGGTCGAGGAGCAGCCTAGCTGTGATATCACCATAAAGCACCACACACCTTGTTGATATCACTGCGGTCGTCCCGGTCAGTCTCCTGCGAGCTGGTAGACCGGCTGCCCGCGTTGGGCTGCTGCAGGACAAGCTGCTGGACAACTCGGTCGAGCAGAAGCCAGTGTTGCGCGTGGGGATTGTATTCCACTGGAAACAGGTAAAAATAAGATTATCGATTACATTTTCACTCAAAGTACAGTAGTATTAGTTAGTCGTAGATGTAAAAACACCTCAAACTAAATAATAAAAAGCAAAGCAACAGCACTCTCGAATTTTAGATAAGAAATTCCAATTGTGCTCATAAAATTTTCGAGCAACAAAACATATAGCCTGTCTGTCTGTGGTTGTCTGAGAAGAATAAGACCGCCTGTTGTCTGCCTCTATTTATAATCATTTGTTTTGACTCCGCTGTATCTTTTTTCTGTATCTCTTGCTGAGGTGTGCCAATAAAGAGTATTCTATCTATCTATCTATCTATAGCCTTTGCAATCCTTTAGAAAGAATATGTACTATTTAGCACAAACAGTATATGAATAAGTAAGTGAGTAAGCGGCTACATAAAGCTGTATAAATCAATTTCCTCCTCAACAGCTCAATTTTTAGAAGAATATTCTGAAAAATAGAACTTATACTCACAGGGTAACACCAGTATATGTTCCAGCATAGACAGAAGATGTGGATAAGCTGCAGTATGACTCAGCATTCTCCTCAACAGCTCAAACATGGTTCCTCCACTCTTAGTATTCACATGTTGAATCTTTTGGCGAGTTCCTTTCTAGAAGAATCTTCTAGAAAATAGAACTTATACTCACAGGGTAGCGTCGAATCTTCCGGCTAATTTTTAGAAGAATCTTCTAGAAGATAGAATGTATACTCACAGGGTAACAGCAGCATATGCTCCAGCATAGACAGAAGATGTGGATAAGCAGCAGTATGACTCAATTTCCTCCTCAACAGCTCAAACATGGTTCCTGCGCTCTTGGTATCCACATGTTGTTTGTCGAATCTTCTTGCTAGTTCCTTCTCATCCTCGTTGCGGATCATTTCAAAGAAATCGATGTGGCGGTCGAGAGTCTCATTTTCGTATTTGCGGAGTTTCTCGATTACTGTGAAAAATAAAATTGTGATTATAAACTAGATCAAAAATCATATCCTCGTCGTAGGTACGACAGTGCATTTTCACATTATCAGATCCGATATCGGATATCGGAAGGATTTCTACAGAAAAAATTCAAGATTGCTGGTTCATGTATAGGATATCGATCCGACATCCGATATCGGATCGGATAATCTAAAAACGCACTTATTCTCATGTCATGATTGCTCAGGCTAGACATTTTTAAGTATCTTGCATAAAACTCGTCTTCAAATCAAGATCTCAATCCAAGACCAAGAATTTGTCTCAAGTGAAGTCAAAAATCCAAAGTCATATCAGTCTCCAAACGATCCTCTCCAGCGCCGTAACTCAGAACACAGATAAATAATGGTAGCTGTGAGATTAAGTTCTTAGAGACTAACCGAGCTACTGTGATTCAGCCGTAAGTCATAAAACGAAAAAGCTTATCCTGACCTTAAAGGTAAGTTAAATGATTATTGTTACTTACCAGGCTGTATTCCCAGCATCAAGAACTCATATCTCAAATGAAGTCTGAACTCCAAGCTATCCTCTCCTGCACCATAATTCAGCACTGCATTAACAAAGGACATGATGGCAGTTTTGAGGCCCAGGTCATCTCGGTAGGCGCCAGTGCTGCGGTCCAGCTCGTTGATGATCGACTGGAAACGGGCGCGCTCCGCGGCGTACTTCTGGTAGTGGACCATTGCTTCTAGCACCTGGAAGTGATAAAAGAACCAGTCAAGTGAAAATGCAGAAAACAGATGACTAAAGAGACCAAGGTGCGTGAATACGCTCGCGCGGGCACACATAACACAGCGCGCGCGGCATTTGAATATGGAAAAAACCATTTAGCTAAGCTTTATTCCAAAATGTTGTTTTGATTTCTTATGTGTAATTCAATACTTTTTAGAAGTTTACAGTTGCAAAATATAGGCTTACAAGTTACCATGTGCAGTTGGCGGCGCATGCTTTGAAAATGCTCACGAATCTCACGATCTGCTCCGACCGGCGCACCGCCATCATTGTGCTCCGCTAACGCTGCGCTCTCAAAACGCGCGAGTGTGGCCGAGCTTTAAGTGTATTTAGCTTGAACTTACCTTTTTATGTCCACCAGGCACAAGACAGACGGCGCCCAGGATCTCCAGAGCAGCGACTTTGGTCTTGACATTCTCTGTGTCCAACGATTGAGCGATCAGATCTATGCTGGTCGGATGTGCAAGTACATGTGCGCGGCCCGTCTGCAAATATAAAATAGTACATATTAATAAACTTTCTCGGAAGTCTCTTAAGGTTAAATTCTGCAAATCATAATGTTTGGCCAAATGGCGCAATTTAGCCAAACGGAGTCAGGAGTTTCCAAACTTAGTGACACACAAAATAGACGCAGTTGCGAAGCGTTGTCTAAAAGCTATTAAGGAATTTTCTTAGTCGCATACTCTTGTCAGAAAAGTCGTGGTAATTGGTTGTGCTGCCTTTTTAATGGTTTCCCGCCATATTGCTCTATTTGCAGCATTCCGCGCGCAGAGATTTAAGGGTGACCCGGTGAGAGCCCTCACTTGGTCTGTCCATTGCAATGAGGGGCGCAGTCTAGGTCTTGTACCGCCCACTTTTCCTTGAACAACAAGTCTCTCTATGGCGGAGTCGTCCCTGCGTGTAACGTGACCGAAATAGCTAAGGGTGCGAGAGTAAGTCAGTCTTTGCTTGATTTTGAGCTCCTGAAGAATAGACACATTAGTGCAACGCTGAGTCCACGATATAAGTAGCACCAAGGAATAGACCGATTTCAATTCCACATCGAGATTTTTATAGAGACTGTGATCCTCAGAATCCCAGTTTTAAGTGTTGTCGCAACCCTCCTGCAGAGATTTCGACAGGGCTCCAAAGTCGCGTTGCTTTATAAATTAATGGGTGATTTACGATCAGGTTGTGTTAAGTTACTTACCGAATTATTCATCAGGGCCTTGATCCCAGCGATAAGGTTATGCCTGTTGATGGCGTCGTCCCGAGGCGCCCTCTGCAAGGCGTCCAGTAAGGCCCCCAAGCCGCCTTGTTTGACGAAGCGCAGGACGAAGCTGTGCGCGCGAGTGCGAAGCGCTGTCTTCAAACCGTCGAGGAGTGCGCAGGATTCTGGGGCCACGAGGCCTTCCGATGAAGTGAACGCCTGGAAAATGGTCACATTTTGATTAGCTTTATTGCAAACTTATGATGAAACGGTCGTGTATTGCTATTTGTAATGATTTCAAGCCTTAAAACTGAAACTTATATTGTTTTAGAACACTAGGTTTGGATTGTATACCTTTAACCGATGTAAGTGAACCGGGAACTTCATTCATTTAGATTTTTTTTGCAGGTAGATCAGCCATCACATTCTGGATTGCCTGCAGGAATGTACTCAAAGATACTTGCGTGAGCGATCTCGTTAAGCGCATTGATATACTCCACTTGTGGAGCCTGGATCTGTCCCTACTGGAATTACCATTGGTTGTGAGGTAGATCTCAGGTAGATCATCTTGTCCAAAGATCTACTTTACTTTACTTAAAGGTACTTACATCAACAATTTCATTAAGTGCCTTGACATACTCTTCAACTTGTGGTGCAGTACCCATAGGTAGGACTACCCCTGGCGGTGGTCTCCGGCTGCAGTAGACCTGCCATTTCTTCACTCCATTCATAGATGAGTAAACCTAGTAGACCAATGAGAAGTGAATCCTCTATACTCACGTCAGCGATCTCATTGAGTGCCTTGATATACTCCTCAACTTGTGGAGCTGTTCCCATCGGTAGGACCACCCCTGGCGGTGGTCTCCTGCTGCAGTAGATCTGCCATTTCTTCGCGGCTGGCAGCTCCATCATGGCCGCTTTGTTCACGGCTGTCAGGTCCAGCTCTTCCTGTAAAGATGGAATAAATGTTGTTAGGAGTTGTATGGACATCCAGGCCTAACTTAGAGCGCATACAGCAGGAAATGATCGCGAACAAGTATTATTGTCTGTCATCCGATGATTGACAAAAACTATGAATTAACTATCTTTTACAAAACGTTTAAATGGGAAAGGTAACAAACAGACGGACCTAGCGAGATTAGATAGGAAGCGTCCTACATGAAAAAAAAAGGCCGAAAACATGAAAACTGACGACGAAATGCTACATAGAAGCTTGGATGTAGTTTGGCAGAAAATCTGTTTTTTATTACCTACAAGTACTAGAACGCAACTTTGCTAATAAAATTTACTAGATGTTTACGAAGAGGGACTAAAACAAATATACATTTAATGGAGATATGGTCAGTCGGCCATACAACTTTCCACGATAAATAAGACAACACAAAACTTGTCAAAAATCGATGAAAACCGAGTGGAGCCCTTAAAGTGGACAGAAAAACGATCTCTATGGTTGTCGATTACTGTACCGTTTCGGTGTACTATATTTTTTCATGGACTCGGTAAAAAAAAAACTATATGGTCTACAAAAGTTTAATCCTCGATGGAAGTAAGTAACTTACTTTAAGTTAAGGAGTTTTCTGTCCTAAGTTTTAAGATTCTTCAAATAACCCTCACAGGGTACTCCGATCGTCTTGAATTGTTTGAAACTTTGAGCCGACGTAATTGGAACATAAAAGAAGACGGTTCTAGCCAAAAGAGGGCTTGTAAATCACGAAGTTGGAACAAACAAGTGACAGGAGAAATGGCGTAGCGGCGAAGACGGGAACTTCGAAACTTTCTTTCATGGCAGTTAATAGATTCATTGCGAAATTCTAGTAAGTATTTAACATAGGTGAAATTGTGAGAATAGGCAAAACGGCTAAAATAGTACATTACGATACAAGTGCGTAAAAAAGGAAGTTAGAAACGAGTGGCGAGAAATTAAAACACGACCGAAGGGAGTGTTTTAAATCGACACGAGTTCCGAATTTCCTTTTCGCACGTGTATCGTACGACGTTTTTCAGAACAGATGGCCATCCGAAGTTTTGACCTGACATATAATGAACCACTTCTTGCACTAGAGCGTAAAAAAAACACCATTTGTACTGAAAAATATAAGTAGTCCGTAAGTTACATTATCAAAAAATCTTTCTTCTCGTAAACGAAAAATGACGACGATACAGTGCGTTGAAGTTTCGCGTGACGTACCTACGTACAAGTTTTACCACAGAATATATAATAGTATAAGTACAGAAGGCTCACTCCTTTGATGTTCACAAAATGCCGCCATTCTAAATTCTTACCTACATTAACAAACGGACCGCACGCGAGCAGCCAACATTGAATTTTATTGCGCTGCGCGAAGGTCGTTCGTTGCCAATGAATGGGCCGCGAACTCGCGGCCGCTGACATGTACTTGTAGCGCGGCGATAGAATTGAGGAGTGAGCCGCCCCTGGTTTTACTTAAACGTGACGTCACAAGCCCTCCACTCCAGAACTTTGATGCTCCGTATCTTTGTATGTTTTCAGAAAAAATATGTGTTCAGAATGCCATTTTTAGGGTTCCGTAGTCAACTAGGAACCCTTATAGTTTCGCCATGTCTGTCTGTCCGTCCGTCCGTCCGCGGATAATCTCAGTAACTGTAAGCACTAGAAAGCTGAAATTTGGTACCAATATGTATATCAATCACGCCAACAAAGTGCAAAAAAAAAGTGGAAAAAAATGTTTTATTAGGGTACCCCCCCTACATGTAAAGTGGGGGCTGATATTTTTTTTCATTCCAGCCCCAACGTATGATATATTGTTGGATAGGTATTTAAAAATGAATAAGGGTTTACTAAGATCGTTTTTTGATAATATTAATATTTTCGGAAATAATCACTCCTAAAGGAAAAAAAAGTGCGTCCCCCCCTCTAACTTTTGAACCATATGTTTAAAAAATATGAAAAAAATCACAAAAGTAGAACTTTATAAAGAATTTCTAGGAAAATTGTTTTGAACTTGATAGGTTCAGTAGTTTTTGAGAAAAATACGAAAAACTACGGAACCCTACACTGAGCGTGGCCCGACACGCTCTTGGCCGGTTTTTTTATGTAGTCGTCACTCCTTTTGTATTTGAAAATAATGTGATGAGAAATGAAAATGGCATATATTAGGGTATTTAATCATATAATTCATGTGCGAAATGTCATTTGATATTTGCCAGTCGCTTTTCGGTGAAGGAAAACATCATGAGGAAACCGGACTAATTCCAATAAGGCCTAGTTGCCCTTCGGGTTGGAAGGTCAGATGGCAGTCGCTTTCGTAAAACTAGTGCCTACGCCAAATCTTGGGATTAGTCGTCAAAGCGGCAAATGCCGGGATAACGCAAGGAGGATGATGAATCATATCAAAACCTACCTATATGATACGACAAGTTAATTATCATACAACATTTTAGAATAGGTAAAATAAGACTTAGATGTCGTTCACCCAATATAAAATCTAAAACATATTTAATAACGCCATAATTAAGTCAATACAGATAAAAATCTAAATGACCCGCTTCACCAAATTTCTGAGGTCCCAAAGATGGACATCAGTTCATCCTTGGCTGGCATTCACATCATTAGGAGACACTTTAGATACTTCCACCTACCGAGCCTAGGCATGCCATTCCTTATATATCATTAAACTAGTTATTTAAATAAATCCATGGGATTCATGAAATTCTAATGAACAATTTACTAAACTAGATTATAAATAAGGAAATCTTTTTTTAAATAACCTAACCACAAAATTAAAAATTAAAAAAAAACCCCTGACCGCGACATAGTGGAACGATTTTCATGAATCATGGCTAAGAACACTCCTGACTAACTCAGCTTTCAAAGAAAAAAAAACTTAAATCGAAATCGGTCACCCGTTCGGGAGCTACGATGCGACAGACAGACACACACACAGACAGACAGACAGACACATCAAACTTATAACACATCTCTGTAAAGCGAGAGTAAATAAGTATCTCATAGGTAAGCGTGCTCCACCGTAGACCGCATCATGACTTACCATCAGGTGTGATCGTGGTCAAACGTCTACCTATTCATACAAAAAAAAAACTCCGTTGTTTTTGCGACGGGGGTTAAAAACATTGAGTTCCTACTCGAGTAGGTATGTGTGTAAAGAGAAGAGTCACATATTATTAGACAACCATACGATTATTCTCTTTCTGAACAGGCTCCGTAGCCGATTGGCATTTCTGCGACGCGAAACGAAATCGAAACGACGCAGAAAGGTAGTCTGGCTCTGTAGCGCCAATACGCAAGAGTGATAGAGATAGATATTATCGTGAGCGTTTCGTCAGTTTGTGCTTTCGGCTACGCACACAGACTCTAGCAAGAATAATATGTTCCTACATATGGACGCAATTTCATCATTCACGCCATTGGGGTGGGGGTGGGGGGGCTAATGCTCACTCCATCATCACCAAGGATCGTTAACTGCGAGCGAAATCCATTGAAATGACGTATGACAACCAGTTAGCAACCCTAGTACTTCAATGGATTTCGCTCGCAGTTAACGATCCTTGATCATCACCCACACCTAAATCTAAATGACATGCACGGTTTACAAGCCACGAAGCAAGTGTCAGTAGCTGTCAACCGTGGGAGAACAGACTCCTACCTAACTGGATCTATAAGCTCAAGTTGCCCTATAACCTATTTACTCCAAACCTTAAGACGATACAGGAGGGGTCAATTCTCCATAAACGCTATTTCTCTGGTTTTTGAAGATAGAACACTGATTTTTTCAACACAGATTATCATTATTTTTATCTGTGTCGGACCGTTTTTATTTTTTTGATATTCTTATTTTTAAAGAGCCAGAGCCAATCAAAAATTTCCAAAAACGGCCTTATTGATTATGACGCAAAATTGGTAATTGGTTGGTTATTTAATGTTTGGTAACAATTAGCCAACAAAACTAAACGGTCGGGACAAAAGTAATTTCATTGTTAATCAGATTACAGGCCTGATTTAGACGGCGTGCGAACTCGCATACGATTTTAGTTACATTGCGGGCGGTTGAGGTTACATACAATTTTGCACAGCCATCAAATACCGCAATGTAATAAAACTCATATGCGAGTTCTCGTACCGTCTAAATGGCTAAACCACGCAAATTGAAGTTTATATTCCCTAAAAGGTAGTGAAGTTTTCCGTCAACGTCAAATCGGCATGAGGAGCGGCTTGGCCACAAATATGGACATTACTAACGAGCTGAGAGCCGAATGCCAAAACTGAAGACCGGATTTCCTTGGTAGGAGAGAGGCTAATCGATGTGATGTGAAATATACAGGGTGGGCTAAATCCGAACCACTTAGGTTTTGCCTGATTTATTTGATTTTATTACAGGATACAATACCTGTACCTTCCCAAATTGAATGGCAAACTTAAAATAAAGCATTTTCAAGATGTTTACGATTGGCTCAATGAGAAATATATTTTTTTTAGAAAAAGTCAATTCTAAAAAATGAAAACGAATTTCTGCATTTCTGGGGAGTTTTGTAAAGATGTTTATTTTATTTTTTTGCCAAGAATATATCACGGAGCAAATTATTTCAGTACTTATGCTTAAAAGAGTTAAAAGTATGACGCCTTAATTGTATCTTTTATTATATTACCTACGTATAGGGTTGGGTTATTTCAGTTATTTGTGCCTAATAGCCATCCTGTATACCTACGTCGTGACAGTTCTTTAATGATGTATGTCTGGCCCTTTAGCTCAACTTGCCTTGTCGCGCGCGAGTCCATGCATCAAGCGCGGCTTTAAGTATGGACTCGCGCGTGATAGATTATATTAGCAATAGCTTTCTATCTAATATAATACAATACAATACAAACAAATACTGTACTTACAAATTTATAAAACCTCATTATGTTTAAAGATTGTGTCATAGTAACATTTCAGAATTGTAAACTACCCTCATTATTAGTATCACAATTTGGTTACTTGGACGTTGATGTTTCAGTTTAGTGTTTATTATTCCTATCTATCATTTAATTGTATTTTACTGTAATGTAATATAAGAAAACAAATATCTTATGTGATTTGAAGTTTCGTAAAGATGATAATTGTGATCATAATGTATTGTCCATTTATTTAAAAGATGGTTAACTGATAACGATGATAACTGGTCATACTAGCATAGTTGCCCTTTGTTCTAAATGCTTTAAAAGGCCAGGTAGCTCAGTTGTCAGACAGTTTTTGTTCTGGTTAAGCGACAAGACAACAAGAGGTACGATCATGCTTCATTTTATTGTTTTCTATATTGCTGTGATTTAAATGAAATGAAATTATTCTTATAGTAGATATTGCTTTGCTATTTGTTCACATATTGGTTTATTGCTTAGTAAAGAAAATAATAATATTCAAATATTGCTTAGTATTAATATAATTCTGCTTATTGAGACATTTTATAAATTAAGGTGTATAAACCTGGTTTTTGTTATATCCTCTTTCCATCAGACTATTTTAAAGAATATTCATATATTTACTTTGTTTACGTTATTTTGATTTGTGTTGAACCAGGTGTATACATGTTTGACATGTTGTTAATATTGATAATGTTTTTATGTACAAAGGTGGTACAAATACAGTTATACGAATTTAAAAACATACCCATATGTTTATTTTCAATAAAACCACAATAATAATCATTTTATTTTTATTTATCATTTAATATCTTTCAATAATCCATACCTTATAGCCTTATTTTTATTATATAACTAACACGCGCGACAAGGTAAGTTGTGCTAAAGGGGCAGATAAGAGAAAGTGTTTTTTTTAAGAGCACTTCAGGATACGCGTAGTAACAACCAAAACGAAAACAGCTAAAATAATATTTTTTATGAGAGCTCATTTTCTGCGACCCTCGAGTACTCTTGTCATGTCTCGCGACGTTCCTGCCAAAACTGGTAAGCATACAAAACCACGCACATTTTTTTTAATTAGGTTATACCATGACTTCAAAGAGTTTATTTGTACAGTCACGAGGCAAAATCAGTGGCAATCACCTATGTCATATATCTACGTAAGCGATAACTAACATTCATAATCATAGCTAAATATGTAGTAGAAAGGTTCGAAAATTCAATCGCCCACTCAAGCAGCAAAATTTAAATTTAAACTAGTATTCCAAATGCCCGTTACGTACCTACTGAATGTCTTTTCAAAAGGGCTTATTCTTGTATGGTTTCCATAGATAGATAAGCTATTTTGAAAAGAAGCTCACATAATCTAAACTAGCGTGACGTCTTACTACAAACAAATGCCAAGGCTCAGTGCGCGGGCAATGGAAACATCCATCATATTTGACAGATGGCCGAGACATAGAGTCGACATGTGACAAATCACCGTTGTCATGATGTTTTTCCCTTGTCAAAGTCATCAACTCGAACTAATATAACTGTTACTTCCGCTCACATATTTGTATTAACGTTCGGGCGTTCGTTCGTTTAATAAAGTGCGGGATTTCGAGGATCAACGTAAAGTTGACCTCGATACTAGACGCGACCAGCTCAAGGCCCGCCCACCCGCTGCCATATATACCTACAATTACACTCACGGCGTACTTACGTGTCCTCAATGTGGACGGAGTTTCGCTGCAAAGATAGGCTACATTAGCCATCTTCGGGCGCATGAGCGTCGGAACATTATTTAGGGGTCGAAGTGGTCGCCATGGCCGAAATCGGTCGGACTCCATCATTAACGTTCGAGATTTTTTACTTGGAAAGGCAAGGCATAACAATAGGCAAATGCAGAAGAATAATGAAGTAGGTACCTATACTTCCTATTCCTATACCAACCTAAAGACGGTCAGCCAAATCTTGGCACTAAAAAAGGCGCGAATTTAAAATTTTCTATATGAAATAAACCTTCCTTCGCCCTTACATTTTCAATATTTTTTTAAAGATGGCTCGTCGATGATTCCGCCAACGTCCAGGCTTAGGAAGGCACGCGTTTTATGAAGACAATAGGCTAGTTTCTATTAGTCAAATGTCAGCTTCTTTTTAAGAACTGTCAAAACGATTTGCTAATATGGAATTACTATGAAATACTAAGGAGTGACGTCACGGTCAATTCATTTAGTTTATATCTTTCTCTTTGACTTATTACATAGAAATTATGTTTAAACATAACTATTTTTCTTCTAATTATGTGGTGCTTTATTTCGTGCACTGCATAAAATATTTTATTTTAAGTATAGGAAACTAGTCTATTGGCAGCTAGGTCTTACATTTTTCGAATTTTCCGCCTTTTTTAGTGACAAGATTTGGTTATATATAATGTACAATGTGATACAATGTTCTAGTTGAAACACAATCGCGAAACATGATATTTACGACAAAGAAAAGAAAAGGGCAAGCTTTGAAATGTCTTATAGTTACGTATACATAACATCAGCCATTTAAAATAATTATGTCAGCAAAAATACGTAAGATTTCAGACCAGCAATCATCATAATCGCTTGGAATCTCACGCGATTCGCTCGGAATCCACCATGGGTTAAGAGTGGATGTACTCGCTAAGATATAGGAGTATTCAAAAGGCCAATTTATTAGTGATAAGTATAGATTTGTATACAGTCCCGTCCCGTCAAAGCTTAAATAAAGAAATTAAGGTAGTGAATTTATGAGTATGTAAAACGATTATTCATTAAACACCGATTCGGTACTTATTAGTCACAAGAACCTAAAATAGTTATCAACATACGATGAGATGACGGGTGATATAGATGTATGGAAGAGGAAGACATGCCGACCCCAATTGACAGGGTAAGGGCAAGAGAATGATTAGACAATACAGTAGTTCTTTATCTACCATTGAAACCTAATGTGGCAGACGGTTCTATTTACTCTTTCAACGACACCATTTAGCTCAGGCGCGCCAGAACTGTCATAAACTCGAGATCCATACCAACCGAGACCGTTTTCGATGCGTTTCCGTAAACCGCTCCGGTGTGCGAATAGGACATAGATATTAGTTATACCAAATTAAATGTATGTGTGTATTGTCTTACACACCTTAGTCACATTTCGGACACTGGCGATCAAATATTGAGAGCCGCGTTCCTACCACACATTCTAAGCTCGTATAGGTAAACGCATACCATGCTTGTATGAGTGAGATATGACAGGACGACTGTTCGCGTTTTTGACAGGCGGTAACTGTGAGATAACCGATAGGGGGTGGGCGGCACTTTCAGCGGGGAGCGGGAGGGGCCTACTATACGATAGATACTCTTTATTATACTGTGCCTTAGTGTAAAAACCGCAAACACCAGCCGGCGGTAGTTACGTAACCTAGAATCTCCAGAATCCAGCATATCACCACTATTACGCTGTAATGATAATTGGTACGGTTGCGGTTACCGAGACCATGCAGGCCATCGCCCTAGGCTAACTTACGGTGCGAATACGAAAAGAAGCACATTGCAAGTTACTTACGTTGTGGTTTGGTCCGTATTCCCCAAAACCTATCGAGAAGTATCGGCTCTAACCGACCAAGAATCGCTCGGTAGAATGAAGACGCTTAGTGCGTTTGATTTCAAAGGCAAAAATCAAAGATGGCGGATTAAAGATATATATTTACCGATCCCATAGGATATTGGTCGGATCGGTCCTACATCCGACATCGTATCGGATAACGTGAAAACACACTCACGCGTCAGAAAGCTATTATAACGAGGTAGACATGAAAAATGATCATTTAACGCGAAATGAGCTTTCTTCGCGCGTTGGAAAGTTATTAAGTTGTTTACATGTCATAAGCCACACGTCCGGCGACCTAGGCCAACATTATAAGCAGTAGATACTAGATACAGCCGAGTGTAAGCGGTAGTGGCTTATGGACAAGAGCGTGCGACTTTCAATTTTGTAGATTCAAACTCCGGATTGCACCAATGCATGAGTTTTTTGAACTTTTGTAAAGGAGCATCCCCACACAGGCGACGCATGTCCTGAGATGCGGAACGGACGTCAGCGCCACGCCGCCCGAATGTAAATTAAAAAAAATACATTTTGTATAGGAAGGCCGTAAGACCCCCAGGCGACGCGGCGGTTGGCGCGCGCCGCGTCGCCTGGGGCTACGCCATGCGACGTCCCTTGCGCGTCCTTCCTATACAAAATGTACTGAGGAGACGTTTCTAGGGTTCCGTAGTCAACTAGGAACCCTTAAAGTTTCGCCATGTCTGTCTGTCCGTCCGTCCGTCCGTCCGTCCGTCCGTCCGTCCGTCTGCGGATAATCTCAGTAACCGTAAGCACTAGAAAGCTGAAATTTGGTACCAATATGTATATCAATCACGCCAACAACGTGCAAAAATAAAAAATGGGAAAAAATGTTTTATTAGGGTACCCCCCCTACATGTAAAGTGGGGCTGATATTTTTTTTCATTCCAACCCCAACGTGTGATATATTGTTGGATAGGTATTTAAAAATGAATAAGGGTTTACTAAAATCGTTTTTTGATAAAATTAATATTTTCGGAAATAATCGCTCCTAAAGGAAAAAAAGTGCGCCCCCACCCCTCTAATTTTTGAACCATATGTTTAAAAAATATGAAAAAAATCACAAAAGTAGAACTTTATAAAGACTTTCTAGGAAAATTGTTTTGAACCTGATAGGTTCAGTAGTTTTCGAGGAAAATACGAAAAACTACGGAACCCTACACAGCGTGGCCCGACGCTCTTGGCCGGTTTTTTTTAATTACACTCAAGCGACGCGGCGCTGACGTCCGTTCCGCGTCTTAAGACATGCGTCGCCTGAGTAAGTAAGTAAGTAAGTAAGTAAATATTCTTTATTGCACCATTTTACATGTTATAAATATACAGAATGAGTGAGTGAGTGTGGGTTGCCACAAAGAAATTGTTTATTGATACTTCCCAGACGTTTTACGGTGAAGCAAAACATTGAAGCCAGACTAATCCCAATAGGCTCTAGTTTACCTTCTGGATTGGAAGGTCGTTTTCGTAAAACTAGTGTCTACCTACGCCAAATCGTGGATGTCGCCAAAGCGCTCATGAGCAGTTGCAAAATTCAACGAGAAAAGTAAACATAACAGCAAAAATTATACAGATTAGGTCATCATTCCTATAAATACAAATATTTTTGATCACGTCGATGACTCCGAAACATCTGATGACGACTGTACGGATACTTAAGATGTACCTAAATAAGATATGGAGTACCGCCCTCAAGTCTATTAAAAAAAACCGGCCAAGAGCGTGTCGGGACACGCTCAGTGTAGGGCTCCGTAGTTTTCCGTATTTTTCTGAAAAACTACTGAACCTATCAAGTTCAAAACAATTTTCCTAGAAAGTCTTTATAAAGTTATACTTTTGTGATTTTTTTTCATATTTTTTAACCATATGGTTCAAAAGTTAGAGGGGGGGGACACACTTTTTAGGGTTCCGTAGCCAAAATGGCAAAAACGGAACCCTTATAGTTTCGTCATGTCCGTCTGTCCGTCTGTCCGTCTGTCCGTCTGTCCGTCTGTCACAGCCGATTTACTCGGAAACTATAAGTACTACAGTGATGAAATTTGATGGGAATATGTGTTGTATGAACCGCTACAAAATTATGACACTAAATAGTAAAAAAAAGAATTGGGGGTGGGGCCCCCATACATGTAACTGAGGGATGAAAATTTTTTTTCGATGTACATACCCGTGTGGGGTATCAATGGAAAGGTCTTTTAAAATGATATAAAGTTTTCTAAAAAACATTTTTCTTAAATGAACGGTTTTTGAGATATCAGCTCTCAAAGTCGTAAAAAGTATGTCCCCCCCCCTCTATTTTTATAACTACGGGGTATAAAATTCTAAAAAAAATAGAGGTGATGCATGCTAATTAACTCTTTCAACGATTTTTGGTTTGATCAAAGTATCTCTTATAGTTTTTGAGATAGGTTGATTTAACTGTAATTTTGGTTAAGTTATTGGTTTATTATATTTGCTGCTACGGAACCCTTTGTGCGCGAGCCCGACTCGCACTTGGCCGGTTTTTTTCTTTAGGAGCGATTATTTCCGAAAATATTAATATTATCAAAAAACGATCTTAGTAAACCCTTATTCATTTTTAAATACCTATCCAACAATATATCACACGTTGGGGTACCCTAATAAAACATTTTTTTCCATTTTTTATTTTTGCACTTTGTCGGCGTGATTGATATACATATTGGTACCAAATTTCAGCTTCCTAGTGCTAACAGTCACTGAGATTATCCGCGGACGGACGGACGGACGGACAGACAGACATGGCGAAACTATAAGGGTTCCTAGTTGACTACGGAACCCTAAAAAAGATATGGAGTAATAGACCCTTGCGCGTTTAGATATTTTAGACCACAATGTACGCTCCGATACGTCTGACAGCGACTGCAAGGCTAGTTGAAAGGTAGTTTCTATTGAAGATCGGAACGAATGCGCTCTCCATACAGCTGGAAAGCGTCAGCCTTTGGCCCTCTGACAGTTTCATTACGCTAAACTTTCTACCAACGCGCAAACATTGTAAATACCTATATAGTATACTAGCTTTTGCCCGCGGCTTCGCTCGCGTTAGAAAGAGACAACAAGTAGCCGATGTCACTCTCCATCCTTCAACTATCTCCGCTTATAAAATCACGTCAATTCGTCGCTGCGTTTTGTCGTGAAAGATGGATAAACAAACAGACACACACACTTTCTCATTTATAATATTAGTATGGATAGCGTCTACATTATACCGTTCATTAGTTTAACGATCAATTATATAACAGAATTGAACCTCCAGTTTTATCAAATTATCATGCTACAGTCATCGGCAAAAACATCGTCCACAAAGAAGGCAGAAGTGTCTAGAAAACCTCTAATATTGTGTCAGATATTTTGTGGTCTTCCTTTTCTGCGATATTATTGATTGTAGACCACTGGTAATGATATTTTGACGTTTCATTAAATAGCGGTAGTCTTCATATTCGTAACTCGCTAAAGATAGCGAACATTATTAAAAATAATAGTTTACTTCACAGGTGTCATATACCATAGATCAAGCAAACTTTTCTACTTATCGTGTCAAATGAACTCGGTAAAATCCACTGAGTTGTCCGTCTTTATTCGCAGCTTGCAGCTTTCGGGCGTTAATTTTTGTAACCTGAAGTCGACAAAAACACAAAAAATACCTTGTTACGTGATATTTAATTGCAACGACCTGTGGCAACGACCCAAAAATATGAACACTTAAGGGCCTGAGACATATTTAAAATCACAGGCAAGTAACAACTTCAGTACAAAATCTGATACGCTCGGCCACTATACAAATAATTATATGAACTTGTTTCTTCTAATCTAAATCTAGTTCTGTGGTTTAAAGTACTTACAATTTAGTTAGCATCTGGGGTTTTTCCTTCGCTGTGGCGTCACGCCCATGTCATTCCACTTCCAAAAGTTTCCAACCCCAGTGCTCTCAAAGATTTTCGGCCCATTTCTATTCTTCCTTTTCTTTCAAAAATATTAGAAGCAATAGTCCATAAACAACTGTCTACTTACATCCACTCCAACCAACTGCTTACTTCACTCCAGTCCGGTTTTCGTCGTGGCCACAGTACTTCCACCGCTTTGCTGAAAGTGGTCGATGATGTGAGACTCGGTATGGACTCTTCGTTGTTAACAGTGTTAGTTCTTATCGATTTCTCAAATGCATTTAATGCTGTCAATCATGATCTGTTACTGGCCACTCTCAGGCACTTGAATGTATCTACATCTGTGGCTGGGTGGTTTTCTTCGTATCTGGAGGACCGCCGACAGATGGTCCGTGCTGACCGTACGACTTCTGACTGGTGCACGAATACATCTGGAGTTCCACAAGGGGGAATCCTATCACCTCTTCTCTTCTCTATTTTTATCAATCTCGTTACTACTAAATTAAAATGCTCTTACCATCTGTATGCTGATGACTTGCAGCTTTACACAACAGCAGGTGTAAAAGATTTGGATCAGGCCATTGCTGAAATTAACATGGACCTTAACCACATTTCCACTTGGTCACATTGCTTTGGCATCACAGTTAACCCAGCAAAATGCCAGGCCATATTACTCGGCAGCCCCCGCCTACTCTCTGGGGTGAACACGGCTGACTTGGTGCCAGTTCTCTTCGAGCAAGAAGTTATACCTTTTGTGTCGCAAGTGAAGAATCTGGGGCTAATAATCGACAGTGGGCTTACATGGGAACCTCAGGTGTCCGATGTTAGTCGTAGAGTGACTAACACATTGAGAGCACTCTACCGTTTTAAATATTTTCTCCCGGTCAGCACAAAAACTCTCCTCGTCCAAGCTCTTGTTCTGCCAGTACTTGATTACGCTGATGTTTGTTATTCTAATCTCACCCAAGATTCTTTGAATAAGTTAGAGCGGTTACTTAATAATTGTATTCGTTTCGTTTTTGGCCTTCGTAAGTACGACCACATCTCTTCTTTCCGTAGAATGCTCAATTGGCTTCCTATTCGAGAACGTAGGTCCCTTCGTACTTTATGTAAGTCATAAGTCATAAGTCATAAGTTATTTATTGGTAAAGCCGATTTACACGTTATAATACAGAACATAATATATTTAAATATATCGTTAATAATTATTAATTACAATGTACTCTATACTCGATTCTCTTTGACCCGTCAGCCCCCGAATATCTCCGCTCGAAATTCAAATTTGATACACCACGCCCTGGCGCTGATCTTCGTTCTTCTCGTAGTTTAAGGCTTATTGTCCCTCAACATCGTACCGGTTTTATGTCCAACTCTTTTACTGTCCAGGCAATTAGACTTTGGAACTCTCTTCCTCTCTCAATTAGACAAGCACAGACCAAATTCGCATTCAAGCGCATGTTGCGCAAGTATTTCCTTGACAAAGTTTCTTCATCGTCATCTTAATGATTCACACTAGGTATAGTATAGGTATATCAATGTAAATATTATATGTATGTTTATTTTTATTACGTATATATGTAAGTTTATCTTAAATATGTATAGTTAATATTCATCTATCCATAGTTTAGGTTACAGTTTCCTTTTCCTTCTTTTTATTAAGACACTGCACCTACTTAATCTTTCTGGTTTAGCCCATTGGTTGACTGGTAGAGAATGCCTTGAGGCATTAAGTCCGCCATTTGTACCTTATTTTGTTGTGCAATAAAGATTAAATAAATAAAATAAATAAAATAGTTTCCTTTGGTTGTATATTTCTTTATCGTACAAAAACCCCATGCACAGTAAAGTGACAGTATCACGGTAAAATGTCACTTTTCACGCTTTCGATTCCCAGAAATGGTTGACACTGTTGACAGTGACAAAGACAAACCTAGCCAGCTCACATAGACGTGTCAATATTAATATATTGTCATCAGATACTCTGTTTGATATGACCACTTATTTCCATAATGGCGCCTCATCTCTATGTCATGAACTACCGGTTCTCTTATCTCAAAGCTCGCTCGTTTTGAACTGCAGATGTCTCGATAAGCGGAACTGTTGTGGGACTCTTTGTTTTGTGGTCGCAAACGGCTGGCCTGTAATGTAAGGTCACGGCTGCCACGCAGTTCACCGATAAAAAGTATAAAGTGAAATGTATTTGTGTCAACCTGTGTCAACTGTGCCATCTTCAACTAATATAGCAGACGTTATAATTTCGTGAGACATATTCAAATACTTAATGAATCTACAGTTGTACTCACGTTGTTATATCGCTACTGCTGCGACATGTTTCGGGCCAATTTGGGAGGCCCCTCTTTAGGCATATAGGAGTTCACGCGACGGCTAAACTCCGAGCACTGCCCGAAGCATGTCGCAGCAGTAACGATATTATTATAATAACGTGAGTACAACCGTAGATTCATTAAATATTTTAATATATCAGTTTTAAAATAAAGCCTGACCAGATATATATGACTACGCGCCATGTTGCGGAATTTCATGACAACTATTTTCTTCATACTAAACTGAATTGTCACCCCATACACAACAACCGCGCCCTCTTGACAATAGTAATATATTTCTGGACAGGCTTTAAGATCAATGTGGATAGGACCGTCTGGACCATCACCGTCGTTCGTTGCTTTTGACTTTTACATGATAAGATAAGATAAAATATCGTTTATTCAAGTAGGATTTTACAACCTCTCATACTAGGTTTTGTATTGTTTGTTTGCTCGGTCACGCACGAATGTGTTATAATGTAAGGTCACGGCTGCCACGCGGTTTACCGATAAAAAGTATGAAATGAAATGAGACTTCCTTGTTATTTGTGTCACTGAAATCTTCATTGTAAAAAGTATGAAATGAAATGAGACTTCCTTGTTATTTGTGTCACTGAAATCTTCATTGTGTTTACTTTAACTCTATCGGGTTGAGATGCCAATAGAATATCAGTTTTTGAATAAGACCCATCTCAATTAGGCTAGGAACAAATTATAGGACGCGTCAGATGGACGCGGCTGACGACCGCGACTGATAAGTGTACACAGTCGTGAAACATCCAGCGCGCCAAATGACGTCCGCGACGTCCGTGCGCTCAAGGCCACGTCCACCGGTCTGATAGTTTGCACAAATCAGTGCATATTCATTATCTACATCGCGCCAGTGGACGTGCGTCCGCGGACGCGTCCCATAATTTGTGCCTAGCTTAATGCCGTACTGTCGTTCTTTGACCTTTGCGTCCAGAAATGTTATACCTTCTTACATAGGAGTTGTTTGTTTGGTCACGCACGGATGGGTTATAACGTAAGGTCGGGCTGCTTCGCGGTTTACCGAGAAAAACGTAAAAAGTGAAATGAGACTTTCTTATTATGTGTGTCAACTGTTTCATTGTTGTATGTTGATCTCAACCTCTTTTTGAGCTGATATTGTTATCGATACAAATTAGCACAGTAGACAGATATCTACTCAGTTGCATTTGGCAACTCTAAGTTACCTGCTGTCACCTTTATTTGGTAAAAGCTTGGCTACACGTGCGCGTTTTGATAGCGTAGGCGGAGCGGTAGCGGAGCGTCAGCGGAGCGCAACGATAGCGGTGCGCCGGACGAACGCTGGCGTTGCGCCCATTGCGAGCGGAACGCCAGCGTTCCGCCGGCGCACCGCTATCATTGCGCTCCGCTGACGCTACGCTATCAAAACGCTTTATGTGTGGCGGAGGCTTAATAGTCCATTGAAAAATTGAGATCAAATTAAGTGGATAAGGTTATGCACTGGTACCTACTATCGGCTATAAAAACGAACAATAACAATCTCGTGAAAATAAAAGAGACACGACGATATTGATAGCTCACCGCTGGGCGAGTAACTATAAACATCGCCGTGTCTCTTTTATTTAGGGAGCGATTATCTTTTGTTCGTTTTTATAGCCGATAGCTCATAGCTTACTCGCTCGTGGTGGGACCAGTGCCTACAGGACAATTCAACACTATTGACATGACAAAACCAGCAAATATCTAAATAATGGGAGGAGGGATGTGTATATGGATCATTATGGCCCGCCAGATAGCGTGGAGAAAATAATTATGAGTTGAAGGCACGAGACCTCACGCACCTCTCCCTACTAGATGGCGTGCTCAAATTAATGCACCCATGCGATTGAAACTGCACGAGGCCATGCGTTTGGCGAGGAACAGACGCCTATGGAGGGACCTAGTCTTCAACAGAATGACATGATGTCACGATCCTCAGCATTGAGGGAACGACTGAAGAAGAAGATGGATCATTATCGTTAAAGATGCTACTGATACTTAACATAAAACATTATTACCTAACGGTGGTGACTTCGCAGTCACATCTACATAAACACATGATTTTGAAGAATTTTACAACTTCACAAATGAACTCTCACACAAGCTTGTCTCACATTATAATCCCATAATAGATACTGTAAAATCAATTAACACCTTGATCATTTCACTTAGAAAGCATTCGTGTCAAGAACGGCATAAAGTTATAAATAAGCCAATAAGAAAACAATTTGCAGAAACCTGCCTCCACATTAACATAATGGCAAATAACTTTGTCACCGATAACATAACCTGTGACTCAGTATCGGAGGCTTTCCAATCCTTCGGCGAGCATCTCTTTCACATCTGTTAGGATTGAGCAAGTGTGAACGAGACGAACGCCGGTCTCCGCTTCAATTTGAGGATAAAAGTGACGTTGACTGCTTTTGAATTCAGAATACTTCAGATGTTTTGGACGTTGAAAGCATTGAAAAGCGCCCCAAGTGATGTCTAAACCCTATAGTAATGACATAAGGTACATATCTAGGCAGCGTATGTATGCAAAGTGAAACTTTCCTAAGAAAGCTGCCGACAATGTGGATAACCTGCGAATGTTGACGATTGGGTGGCTATCGTGAACATCCGAGAAAGTTGATGTCCATCTTCAGTTTTCACATTATCCGATCCGATATCGGATGTCGGAAGGATTTCTAAGGCAAAAATCCAAGATGGCGGCTTAAATGTATGGGATATCGGTCATACATCCGATATCGGATCGAATAATTTGAAAACGCACTTATTCCTTTGCTGACGTTTGACGAGTGACACTTACAATTGAGGTGTTCATTTTCGCGGTAGTTCTCTAGGATTGTTTATATCAATAGCATACAGCGTGTGGATTCCATACGGGCGGATACCCAGTTATAGTATCTGATCATACGAATCGTATAGGATAATTATTTTGTATAGGACAGACGGTCCTGGCGCCTACATGCAAGGAGGCCCGACTCAAATTGAAAATGGGAATGTGGCAGGAAGAAGAAGAAGAAGAAGAAGAAGAAGAGGATAATTATTTTGTTAAAAAGTGTTATGTCACAGTTTCGTTTTCTTTCAACCCCTTATTTGCCAAGAGTGGCACTGAAGCTTTAGTAGTTTCATGTGTTCTGCCTACCCCTTTTTGGGATACAGGCGTGATTGTATGTTGTATGTATGTAAAAAGTGTTACTTTTTAAATTTCGCCAAGCAGCCATGTACGCCGTCCAACTTAATTTGACATGACATAAACGTCATATGACGTTTAGGTAGGTACGTTAATTGATGTGGACATAATACATTGCGTGCTGAAATATTATGTATGAAAAAAAAATCATCCAATATTTAAAAAAGGCCATGTAGTTAGGCTCCTTATGTCCGATACTAATCGTTATTAAGATATTCGCCCGTATGGAATACACACGCTGTATACGGTTGGAATAGCCGTAGCTAGCCAATATGTTATACTCAATTCAGAGAACGACGTATTGCTAAAGGCACCTATGTCAAGATTAAGATTTTGATAACAATTATTCAAATGAAGAAAAATAAGTTTTAGCATTATGTTTTTAAAATATCGTTTCATAAATAACATTAAAAAAAAAGTAAGATAAAAACGTAGACCCGTTAGAATGGGTCATGATAAAAAAAACCTTAAAACAGATAAGACTGAACGATGATGCTTCGAGCATAATGATGAACATTACATATCTGATGTATAAAGGAACATTTTCTTTGGGTAATTGTGGCAGCAATTATTCGGGTTAAAAGTTAACAAGCGTACAATTTGTTTCTGTTTCTGAGTAAATTCTAAATAGTTTGATGATATCAGTAAAGAAAAATTAGGAACGTTTATAACGGGGCTAATTTGTAGAGGAAATCTGGCATCTTCTGCGCTAGTCTGTGGTCAAGAGTAAGCCCATTTATAAAAAAAAAAAAAGCTCACTCCATCGTAGACCACGCCTTTGGCTAGTCTGTGGAACGGAGTAAGCCCATTTATAACAATACTAGCTTTTTCCCGCGGCTTCGCTCGCGTTAGAAAGAGACAAAAAGTAGCCTATGTCACTCTCCATCCCGTCAACTACCTTCACTTAAAAAGTCACGTCAATTTGTCGCTCCGTTTTGCCGTGAAAGACGGACATACAAACAGACACACACACTTTCTCATTTATAATATTAGTATGGAAGTATGGATTATAGTTAAATAAAAAAACGATAAATCCAAACACGACCGAAGGGAGTGTTTTAAATGACACGACTTACGAATTTCCTTTTCGCACGTGTATCGTACGACGTTTTTCAGTACAGATGACCCTCCGAAGTTTCGACCTGGCATATAATAAACCACTTCTCGCACTAGTGCGTAAAAAAACACTATCTGTACTGAAAAATTATCCTTTAAACCAGTCGGAAAAAACTGTTCAATTCTTTCGATACAAACCAACAAATAATTTTAAAAACGGTTACATAAATTGGACACCTATAATATCACATCGGAACCAATAATGAAACATGAAAAGGCATGTCAACAATCGTTCACACACCTAGCAATTAGTAAGAACTTCCTAACGCTAGTTTATTCGTCGCAATGCGGCAATGGAAGTGCACGCAAACATATCGAGTGCCCGACAAATAGGTAGATTGGCCAGCTGTCTGATATAAAAACTACATATACGACCACTATTATGGAATAGTATATGCATAGTATGAAAGTTATCAAGTACAAATGTGTGGTCTCAAATAAATAAATCAATCAATTATATTTCAGGCAAAGACCCATATGATATGACACACATATCAAAGTTAAAATATATATATATATATTGTAGAAATTAATCATATTATGTAATTACCATGAGGTCGACAATAGTCGACATCATCGCTAAGCGATGAAGGCCTTTTACCCAAATAAAGATTTAAAAAAAAGTAAAAGTGAAGTGTAAAAATTCTCCTTTGTGGTAACAGATTAAAAATATCACCACCCCCTTTCCTCGGTGGGTGTCGTATGAACTGACTGTCGGATATGGATTAAATTGTGGTGTGGGCGATGGACTAGCAACCTGTGACTGCAATTTCACAAACCCTTAATTGCTAATTTTAGCACACACTTGAGGAGTTTCATGTGCCTTGCCTACCCTTTTTGGAAATACAGACGTGAGTTTATATGTGCGTGTACAAAGTCATCATCATTACCCTCCTCCCTCCTTGCGTTATCCCGGCATTTACCGCTCGTGGGAGCCTGGGCTCCTTTGAAAACTAATCCGATGATTTGGCATAGGCTATATTAGTTTTGTACCCAGTATGATTACAAATTGAATATATGACCATAAAATACTTAGAATTGGCAATTAAGCACTAACCAAATCGCGGCCAGCTTACTCATTCATTACCAACCATTCAGAGCACTAGTCCTACTTAACAGTTTAACGATAAAGTACTTGACCTTCGAGGCAATCAGCTAAAGGTGTCAGTCGCTACTCGCTACCGAGATGACAGTAGCACAAGTGGTACTAATGGCCGACCTTTGGGACAATGACGCATTTGGACTACAGCTAGTAGACTAAACGTCTAAAGACTTTAAAGAAGGCAATGATGGGTACAATTTAGATCATTTACATGTTACAAAAAGAACTTAAAACATTTACCCCCTTATAAACGTGCTAAGTTATCAAGCCGATAAAGTTCCTTTGTCCTTTTCGATCACACCAATACGTCGGAAAGGGACAAATGAACTTTATCGGCTTGATAACTTTTATTTAGAGTACGTTTATGAATAAAAAAACCCCGTTAGACAAGAAAGATGTGAGAGTTCCTAAAGTTTAAGACTAAACAATTGCTCATGATCTGACAGATACACCATGATTTTAAAAATTGACTGTGAATTAAAATTCTTAAGCAAAAAATAGGTAGGTACCTAATCATGAGCAGAGGAACTGAAAATAAAATTCTGAATGTTGCTGTTGCAAAACTGCACTACAATTAATATCAAAATATATATTTCGTTGATCTATCTATAATCTAGATATTTAATTCTGTAACGTCGACTGTATTAGGTACTATGTACATTGTACAGTATGTAATTACAGCTGTAATGATACAAGGAGATTACAAGCATTCTCATGGTCTAAAAGAACACAAAAGGAAATGTAGGATATCAATATGACAAGAAAGCTCCACATTTGTCAAAGGAATTCCAACAATCCAATAAAGTGCGTGGGACCAACAAGAGCACCTTGGGTAGATCGTGACTCTTCGCCGAGTGAAGGCCGGTCGGGGATATCTCAATAACTAGAAAACGGGTGCTGTTCGAATATTAATTAGACAGGAAAGATCTAGTGACCTTTGGAGTTGATAAGCTGGTTGATTTTATATGTGCATGTTATTGTGTGCAAACTGCTATTCAATGCAGCATTAAAATAAGTTGGACAAAGCACGCAGCAGGCTTAAATCGAGTCAAGGCATTAGGTTTTCAATAGACATCCCGTACTTCTAGTGTTTTAAAAACGTTTGATTGTTAATATTAGAATAAAATAGAATAGAATAGATACACATTTTTTCGTGAACACAGGCAAGACAAAATACACATAATAACAACAAGACAGAAAGTAATGAAGTGCCACAAAATGGCCTCATCTCAGCGTATTGCTGGTGACTTCCAGCGCTGATCTTCCGATGAGACCATCAAGTGAGAAAGATTCACGGATTTATTGTAATCTAAGAAAGTGAACCTTCTCATGTTATTTAGATTTTACACTGTTTGTAAACTCAGCTAGCCTAAAGCTAACAACGGGATTCAAATTAAAGCGCAAGAAATTAGTAAGGTAATTCAACTCATGATGCTTTAGTAATCTTAATGACAGAAAAAATACAAAACAAGATCAAAAGTTGCGTTTTTTCCAATCTACATTTCTAGAGAACTTTTATATTTTGCAAAAGCCGGTCGGTCCACAAGTACCAGCACATATGTTAAGCCTAATGTTTAATAATGTCTTCAAGTTTTTGGTAAACCACCAAATATAACCTCTAGCCGATATCAAAAAGCAAACTGTCAACACCAATCCACTATCGTACAGCTATTGCCGAACATCCGAAACCAATGAATGATAAATCGGAGTGAAGACGTCAGAGAGTACAATCATGATTGATGTATTATCGAAGGTGTTAACGTTTTATCGACGAGAAACCATTAATAACTTCTAAGCTATTCATGAAACAACACAGAGCTGATTCCTAGTGTAACTGGACCTTTAGACTCGAACACAGCATTTTGCCGAATCCTCACCGAAATCATAAAAATGACGCTCGAACTCTAAAATGACGTCTTTGATGACTTGATATTGACAAAAATTAAAGGCGTTCAATTTGAATCCATTCATATTACGATAGTTTCTAAAACCTATCATATTAACAGCATCGTCTTAACAAAATAGTATCTCATAATTACTTCACAGCTCATTGTTTCTGTGATATTTGGCATCAAAGTTGAACAATTTTAGGGTCAAAACTGGTTTTTTGGTTAACTTTTGTTTTAATTAGAGATAAAAGAGAGAGCTGAACAAGAATTCAGAATTCCTGGACTATGTAAGAAACTACTCAAGAATCTTCAAGAAAGTGTGTTTAACTGCCAAGAAAAACTTTATTAGTTCTAAATTGAAAGTGTCGGACAACAAAGTGAAAACAACTTGGAGTATTATAAATAAAGAAGCTGGTAAATGTAAATCACGCGATTGTCAAGTCAACATTGTATCAGATAATCAACAAATAGTGTCGAACAGCGATGTTGCCTCGGCATTCGAAGATTATTTCTCAAATATAGCCGTTAACACCACAAAATGTTTACATTCTTCTGCGGCTCAAGCCCATTCATTACTTTGTGCTAATGTTAAGAAATGTAATAATTCATTTGAATTTAGTCAAGTAGACTCTGTAAATATTGTTAAAACATTCAAGTCACTCAATTTAAAGAAAACGGAAGACTTATGGGAAACATCAGTTAAAGTAATTAGTCATGTCATAGATATAATAGCACCTTACTTGGCCGTAATATATAATATTTCAATTTCACAAGGCACCTTTCCAGATCTTATGAAATGTAGCAAAGTCATACCGCTTTTTAAATCGGGTGATTCGAGTGATATAACCAATTTCCGTCCCATATCAATACTTCCTGTACTAAGTAAAGTTTTTGAGAAGCTAATGTTAAATGATCTACTGGGACACTTCAACAGACATAGATTACTTACAAGCAAACAGTTCGGTTTCACAAGGGGCCGTTCCACGACCGATGCTGCTTCGGTACTCATTAAACATATATATAATTTTTGGGAAAATTCTTGTGATGCAATTGGCATATTTTGTGATCTTTCAAAAGCCTTTGATTGTGTGGATCATGGAACGCTCATTTTGAAATTGGAACACTATGGTTTGTCTATAAATGCCCTAAACTTTATGTCTTCTTACCTTAGCAATAGAACACAAACAGTAGTTGTTAACAAAACTCGCTCTAGCGGGACTGTAGTCCAATTAGGAGTGCCACAAGGCTCAATTTTAGGTCCATTCCTGTTTTTGGTTTATATAAATGATTTGCCATGTATAGTGAAAAACTTTTGTGAAATAGTACTTTTTGCTGATGATACATCACTGCTTTTTAATGTTGACCGAAAATCTACGGATTACAATGTAATTAATAGCACGTTAGCTATTGTACTGCAGTGGTTTACTGTCAACAATTTACTTCTTAATTCTAAGAAAACCAAATGTATTCGATTTTCTCTGCCGAATGTTAAACCAATCGATACAAAAATACTTTTGAATGATGAATGCTTAGAGATGGTAGATACAACACTGTTTCTTGGTTTAACATTGGACAAAAATCTACAATGGAGTCCTCATATAAAGAAACTAGCAAGCAAATTAAGTTCAGCCGCATACGCCGTTAGGAGAATCAGGCAACTGACTAATGTTGAGACAGCTCGCCTAGTGTATCATAGTTATTTTCACAGTGTAATGTCATACGGTATTCTGGTTTGGGGCAAAGCAGCTGACATACAGACTATCTTTGTATTACAAAAGAGAGCCATTCGTTCTATTTACAACTTAGGAACACGTGAATCAGTAAGAGAACTCTTCAAAGAAATTAATATCTTAACTGTAGCTTCCCAATACATTTATGATAGTATAATTTATGTTGTTAAGAATTTAGACTGTTTCACTAAGAATTCTGATATCCATAATTATAACACTAGAAACAAAAATAAGCTTGCCATAAAGAAGTTTCGTGTCCGTAAAGTACAGAAGTCATTTGTTGGGCAATGCATTCATTTTTATAATAAGTTACCTGACACTGCTTTGAGATTACCCCTCCCAGCTCTTAAGAACTACTTAAAAAAATCATTGATGTTAAAGGCTTATTACAGAGTCGAGGACTATTTGACAGACAAACATGCATGGCCCGAACCAGAAACTACAAAAAACGAATAGCAATTAAAATAATTGTATTATGTATAGAGGACACAGTTCAGATAAGAAAGCACATCAAATATTTTATATTTTATGTTGTGTAGGTAAATTACATATTTAATGATATTGAGATTCATATTATCTTTTTCTTCTATGACAATTTGATATGTTTTCTCTGAAGAAGAACGACGTATTATTAAGCAATAATATAATTTATTGAAATTGATTTCCATAGAGTACCTAGTCTGTTCATATTCTTTGATGAATACTTTTGCATGTTAAATTGTATGTTGTTATTTAATGCATGTTAATTATAAGATGTAATGTTTTGAAAAGAAGTTGCCCGCCGAGTTTCTTGCCGGTCCCATAGTGGATACCCCCCTCCCAACTGAGGGGGGACTGAAATCTTCTCGAGGCTGAGGCGTAGGGTTAGAGCCGGCGTAGCTTTATTTGACGTTCATATGCGCATTGTAATATGCCTACTTGAAAAATAAATATTTCATTTTCATTCATTTCATTTCATTCATTTTCATTTTCATTTTCAAAAGATCGAAGAACCGATGGCCGTTGGTTTTATAATTCTATCTGTAGTTCATTTACGAGTTACAACTCAAAACTTGTCAAAAATCAATGAAAACCTCGTGGAGCCCCTTAAAATACAAAATAAGGTTTACCCACGTATACAGATGTTGCAAGCATTTTACTATCCACATAGTGAAATGTGTTTAGAGGTAGATGATGCTAAGCGAGGCGGGGTAAAAAATTTGTTTTAAATAAATTATTTCGAATTGTCCTATTTACTTTCCCATAGTAGAAAATTTTAGATTAGACACATAATGGTCGCATTTAGGTGATCGGTCAGTGAAGCATTATGAATATCATTGGTTCTATGGTCAGTCATATCATGACTCCGCAGGGGTCGAGAGAAAGTGTCTACAATCAGCAAAATTGTAGTCAAGTCATTGTCAAGAACGCACAGTCAGCGGCCGAATATGACAGCAGACAAGTCCAAGGAAACAAGGGAAATCACAATGATATTTGAGATTTTGAGTCTCACGGATAACAATGTTAGTTTAAATGAAAGTGTTAGAATTTAGCGATTTGCGGAATACGTAACGCAAATTTACATTAGTTACGACGGTGGGACAAATTGCCAAAACAGATCAGATCTGTCAGCAAAAAATATCGAATCAAAAACAAACATCATAATATATTTTATATATAATTTAGAAACTGCGTGCCGATTTTTGAGTCTCACGCGTTCGAAATCAGAAAATTGTCACTGAAAATAATAAGCAAGTCACCGTGTTCGACCGGTATTTTAGTGACAAAATCCCGATTGCGAGATTCATAAATCGCCCCCCTGGTCCGTATCATCACAGTTCGATTTATATTTTCTGATTGCTGATGCGGCAAATTGTTGGTAAGTTGAAATGTTTTTTTATACTACGTCGGTGGCAAACAAGCTTACGGTCAGCCTGATGGTAAGCAGTCACCGTAACCTATGGACGCCTGCAACTCAAGGAGTGTCACATTCGCGTTGCCAACCTATTAGAAACTTGTACACTCCCTTTTGCTGTGTTAAGTACACAGTAAAAAGGAAATGTGAAAAAATCATTTTCGACCCTCGGAACAGTACTAGGCTATGCATTCTGCGTTTATCAACATACAGTTACGCTTTTTACACCAAATTTTACAAGTTACGCTTTTTGCACCAAATTTTATTGGTTTTTGCACCATTCCCATTTTTTGTAACTTCAATTTTACTAATTTAGGCATAAAATTGGGACACTACAATATATTTTGGCACGCTTCTCTAGCGGTTCTAGCAAAGTTAACATAGATAACTGGCAACACAGCTGGCGCCTGCCGGCCAGCTATTATGACCAGTGAAAGTGATATATTACAGTTACGTCACTATCTTTGTAATTAACCCTTCAAGTGCTTGACAGAGACAATCAACGTATCTTGAACTACGTTTATGCAATCGATGCATAACATAAAATGTGATAGTCCGGTTGAGATACGAGTACATGGGAAGTGCGTGTGTTGGTTTTATTTTTAACTAGCGACCCGCCCCGGCTTCGCACGGGTACTATACCTACATGTAAACCTTCCTCTAGAATCACTCTATCTATTAAAAAAAACCGCATCAAAATCCGTTGCGTAGTTTTAAAGATTTAAGCATACAAAGGGACATAGGGACAGAGAAAGCGACTTTGTTTTATACTATGTAGTGATTTAAAATAAACTAAACTGCCTTTTTTATCTTAGGCACTGGTTCCACCGCGAGCTACTTAGTGAGCTATCGGCTATAAAAACGAACAAGAGATAATCACTCCCGTGTAAATAAAAGGGACAAGGCGATGTTTATTGTTACTCGCCTAGCGGTGAGCTATCGATATCACCGTGTCTCTTTTATTTGCACAGGGGTGCTTATCTTTTGTTTGTTTTTATAGCCGATTGCTCATAGCTTACCAGCTCGCGGTGGGACCAGTGCCTTACGGTCTCGAGAGACTTGGCAGAGGATATGAGGAAGAAAGAATTGAGTGGTGAGATGACGAATCATATAGGGAAATGAAAGAGAAATACAAGCCGACTCCAATCCTGCGGAATAAGGGCAGGATAAAGAAGACGTACCTATATCGGTCGATGCCAAGCTGTATCTACTCGTATACTTCGTAGACTAAAGGCATAGATTTAGAAGATTCAAAATGTTCACAAAATCTTTTACTGAGTCTTATCTGCAATGCAAGTCATTTGAGATCCTTCCTCGAGTAACATACTATCTGACTACTTAACAACAATAACGAGTCAAAATTATTCCATGAAACACTGAAATTATCAAGTTTATCTCAGGATCCCCACATAGATAATAGTAGGAATCGGTAAAAGCTGAGGAATAAAATGATTAAGGTTTTTAGGGTTCCGTAATCAACTAGGAAACCTTATAGTTTCGCCATGTCTGTCCGTCCGTCCGTCCGTCCGCGGATAATCTCAGTGACCGTTAGCACTAGAAAGCTGAAATTTGGTACCAATATCAATCACCGCGACAAAGTGGTAAAATAAAAAGTGGAAAAAATGTTTTATTAGGTTACTCGCCCCCTATACGTAAAGAGGGGTGAGTTTTTTTTTATTTCAACCCTAACGTGTGATATATTGTTCGATAGGTATTTAAAAATGAATGGGGGTTTACGTAAATCATTTTTTGATATTGTTAATATTTTCGGAAATAATCGCTCCGTAAAAAGTAAAAAAAATGCCCCCTTCTAACTTTTGAACCATAAGTTTAAAAAATAAGAAAAAAATCATAAAAGTAGAACTTTATAAAGACTTTCTTGGATAATGATTTTGAACTTGATAGGATGAACAGTTTTTGAAAAAAATACAGGAAACTACGGAACCCTACACTGAGCGTGACACGTTTTTTTTAAGTTTACGACGTAATTGCGAAATGTAACTTACATCCGCGTGTTTTTTTATTGATAACTAGCTTTTACCCGCGGCTTCGCCCGCGTAATAAAAGTATTCTTATTGAAACGGAACCTGAAATGTGAACTTACATCCGCTACGGAACCCTATAGCCAGTACTGAGCGTGACACGTTTTTTTTTAAGTTTACGACTACCGGTTTTTAGAGGTAATTGCGAAATGTAACTTACATCCGCGTGTTTTTTTATTGATAATTTATCACAAGACTGATATTAATTAACCATTTTGCGCGACCATAAAATTTCACGGGACGTTGTTTATATCTTAATGTGGTGAAATGTATATCAGCTCCTGATTTACGAGATATGGCGATATAAGATTCATCTAAGGCAAAGAGGATCGAGTATTAAAGAGAGTTACTGTCAAAGTAAAATGTGTAATCACAGTGCAGAGACTGCCATCTCTCGACACAGGCTTAAAACTTTTGAACCTCAGTTTTGACAATTGGGGCCATATTCTTAGCTTGATATGTCTTAAAATGTCAAATATTAATATTAGCGCCATCTAGCCGAGCGTACCCCAAAGGTGTATCGCCATCTAGCTCACCGTACCTTTTTCTGTATGGTTTTGGGGTACGTTTTTTTCTTAGACTTTATCTGTCTATATGAAGTTATATAGGTCTTTGATCTAAGGTGACCCGCAAATGTTTGATCGACTTCTAGTCTGATTCAGTTCAAGAAATCAAGTTGGTAGTCAGGTTATCACTTTCGATGTTATAAATACGTTGTTAATAGGTAGTTTGTAATGACAAGATTCTAGAGACAGCTTAATTTATTTTCCGTTAGTTGTTTAAAGAAAAGTACAATTATCAAGTTGTAAAAAATAGTGGTATAAGACGTTCGTTTTCTGAAGAAACACGGCAATGAAAGTAAAAGTTGTTTAAATTAATCTTCCAACTAAATTATTGTGAAACCAGCTCAGACATGGACATAAATAAAGCAGTTTATGTAACTTTAACTGAAGATGTACATCATTTACATGATTGTACATATTTTTTCGTTTACTTTCAACCCCTTATTTGCCAAGATTGGCACTAAAACTTTAGTAGTTTCATGTGGTCTGCCTACCCCTTTATGGGATACAGGCGTGATTGTATGTAGATATACAATTTGGGCAAATGTAAATACCTACTAGTGTCATCCTTTCATTCGGGTTTTTTTATCCATCACCAGTATTTTCGCTTACGCTCCGCGTTAGTTAGAAGTTACCTACATTGTAAGACATGATATATAGTATTTATACTATGGATATCATAAACTGACACTGCACGCAACTAGCCAACACCATTAATAAGCTATGGCCCGCTATAATTTGCAGAGCAGTAAATAAAATTACCTACATACGAAACAACAAATTACTGACATTACAAGATACACATTTAAGAAAAAATGGTGCAAATTTTCCTATTGAAATATTGGCTAGCCCAATTGGCTGGCTGCTTACGCGGCTAACGTCTTTACTAGACCACACGCCCGCCCGCAGGCGGCCAGTGGGCCTTGCCGTTTTTTCTTTCGTGTATGATATCTATTTCAATTTATTATTGGCTAATACTTAAGTAATTACATACTATACTATATACTGTCGGTATCATAAACTGGGCGTGCATTGCAGACGTTACGATATAAGTACGGTGGACGTTATTGATATAAGTCCCACTATGATTTTGATTTGCCTCAACACCTCGAACAAACATTACAAACAAACAAACATTGCAAGTTAAATGTAGGCTTATAAAAATTAGAAAAAAATATGCACACTGTGTCAATCATCATTTTTGCTCCTGACAAATTGGCTAACCAGACTAGATACTTAAGTAATGTCAAGCTATATACTCTGGCTATCATAAACTGGGCACTGCGTGCATCTCGCAGAGCTTGTACTCCGCCAATAATAAGATAAGGGCTGTTAGGGCTGGTATAATTTGCGCGGCGGTAAATCAAATTACGATACCCACAACGTCGAACAAACATTACAAATTACACAGGCTTGTACAACTACACATTGAAAAAAAAATGCAATTTTTCCAATCGAATAATAGGCTAGCTGAGACTAGTTACTTTGTAATGACATACTATACTGTGGGTATTATAAACTGGGCACTACGTGCAACTGGCAGTGCGCCATTAATAAGATAAGGGCTGGTATAATTTGCGCGGCGGTAAATCAAATTAAACGCCACCTACGACGGGTATCGCTCCTGTGCGCGCTGCTATCTGATGCGCGCGCAGGGTTGCTACTGGAAGGAATAAATACTTAGTAGTCAAAAAATTGTAGATATCATAGAAGAGACAAAGTGAAGGTCAATTACTGCACTTACAAAGTGTTGCCATCTATGTATTCTATGTTTATTATGTGCATTTACGCGTTCTGGGAAGAAACGAGTGTGATACCCGCTTATTTGTGATATCTAAAAATTTTAAGAACTTTGTATTATCCGTGCAAACATAAATGGAAGTTGTCCTTGTGTCAACGATTTCACAAAACTTGACTATGACCAACCAAAGGTAGGTACTATTAACTTCATGAAAGTGAATTGTAAATATTCTTATGAGAAAATAAAATTCTTTGAACCGAACAACGCCAGTGACGGAATGCGGCTGATTGACTCAAATACACGTAATTTTATGGATTTGTTAATCATTAATGCTAGCAGCGGATGTAGGAACTAATTTGACACCAAAAGAAATCATACAGAGCGAGTCCTAGAACCTACATAGAGAAGACCAGTCGTGCACCTAGCGAATACTGAGATGTTCATCTATTCCCTGAGAGGCAACCCTATCCAATGATGTGCCACTGCGTGAAAGTGGCGACTCCAGGCGCCTTAAGGCGTGCCTTCCGCACATCTGTCAAAATGGCACCAATGTTCAAGGCCTGCGCCATTTCTTTGGACAACATTATTCTTCGAGATAATTCATATTTTGAGCTAAGCTATCCTTTTCAGCAAGCAAAGTAAATTTCAAGTGTTTCTGCTTCTCTACTTCTATTGAAAATGACATTTATTTTATGCTCGCAGTAGACAAAAATACGAACCAAATACTTGATAGAATGTGACGAATTTTAGACGGTTGAAAATAAACTAACACAAATTTTGACAGTTTCATTTAACCAGCTCTTATTGAGTTATAAATCTTGTAAGCCAAAAAACACAGTAGGTATATTGATTTTAGGGAATTGGAAACCAATATTGTGGTAATTTTAATGGAGGAAGCAAAAAATACTTCGATATTTTAATGAAAAGCGGAGATATTATTATCTATTAACACTAGAAGCTTTTAATATAAAAATACTTTGAAAATATATTTCGCCGTTAAACGTAAGTTTGGCGAAAAAACTAGAAACTGTATAACTGTAATCTTTGTTTTCAATAAATTAAAAAAAAAAAAAAAAAAAGTATAAGGCCATAAAGAAGACGAGATACAAATGAATAGTCTTGTTTTTTTTTTCAATAAACGATGATCACGTAGTGTCTAAAAGAATTAGATAAAATAAAATTATAGTCTTGTCCTAACTTTCCACCTAGGAAGTGATGATAAAAATAAAATACCAATGTCAGAAATAATAGTAATATATGAATGACGGAAAAAGTAGGAATGCGGCATCACATAACACTATTATGAGAACTAAACATGATTAACATAACACAAGGTGCGAAAATGCCAACAATGACTGATGAGCAGCTGATGTGTTATTACAAACAGATTAGACTTAATTAAAGCCCTTCAAAAGACTCATGATTGGATTAGAAAGGAAGGCTGCGCGTGCGCCTTCGGGGTTTTTAATTGCGAATTGATGAGGTTATTTTGATTTGATGGGTCAGCATGTTTGTATTACGAAAGCGTTTTATAGTGTCGTAGTGTTTAATTACTTTTGAAGAAATACTGTCGTAATCATTCAACGAGCAGTGGTCCGTTTCTCGAAAGGTACAAGCCTTGTATTACAAGTGTGTTTCCATGACAACCCAACGATTTGACACTTGGTACCAATAAGCTATTGGGCGTTGTAGAAGTTATTGTATCTTTCTCTCATTAAATGTGCATCCTGAACAGCTGATTCTAAGCTTCCACTTTATTCTAAGACCGCCACAACGACCGCACCAAATATAGTATCTTTCTTGGTAACATTTAGCCAGCATTATCCAGTGTTCCCTTACAACCTCAACGAATCTTTAAACTGAATGATGATGAATGATCGATCAGCAGCGCGGCGTCTATGCATAGCAGCTTGTCGCGGCGAATGATTGAATGAATGACTCACCACCATTCACCAGCTCCGCGAACTTCGCGTTCAGCTCATCCTGGCCGCCCGTGCCGCACACCACGTCGCGTGTGATCTCTGGAGACTGTGAATGAATGAATGATTGAATGAATGACTCACCACCAGCTCCGCGAACTTGGCGTCCAGCTCATCCTGCGGCGGCATGGGGTGGGTGGGAGTGACAGCCTGCAGCGCCAGCCCTCCCGTGCCGCCCACCACGCAGTACGTGATCTCTGGAGGTTCGTCATTCTGTAAACAAAGATAAATTTGTTTTAATATGGATAAATCTAAGACATAGATCATCATAAAGGCCCGCTACTCAGAGAGAGAATATATACAGACTCCGAATGATATTAGGACCCGTTTAGACGGTACGAGAACTCGCATACGAGTTTTATTACATTGCGGTATTGACGGTTGTGCAAAGTTATATGTAACTTAAACAGCCCGCAATGTAACTAAAATCGAATGCGAGCTCGCGTCTAAATCAGGCCTTATAGGGGATTTGCGAGATATTTGCTAGGTGCTGTATGCTACAGCGCCCTAGGATGTTTTGTTTATATGACAGTTGGCAGATGACAAATGATATTAAGGTATCCACAAGTTCATATTTTTGATGAAGTCATGCCCTGTAACTGCAGCAATACCATCAATGTAGTAGATCTAACCCTTATAATAATATAATAGAAAGGGGAAATGACAAATTACAATATTAACAAAAAAAATCCTTTGGCCTAAGTACTCTTCATGATAACGTCAAATCTCTTGTGTAAAATTGCAAATAAAACCACAGTATTACCTAATACCAAAATATCGAATCAATAAAAACCAAATAACACATAACAAGTGAGCACTTTCTTCAAGCATCGAAAATACCTCCTTTACGCAATTTCGCAACATTCCGCCATTATCATTCAAATTTACGACCATTTTAAATTCGCGCAACACAGAGATGAAGAGATAAATCTGCAGACAGACCGATTTGTCCACGAAATGATATACCGCTTTTAATATCATCTTACTTAAGCTTTATCTTAAAGGACATACAGTTCATCAATGCTATATTATATTTAAGAATTCGAATTTAAATTGTAAAAAAGTATAAGGAAGAGCAAGATGGTTCCTTAAACGGCGAACGGCTAATAAGGAAACAAGGTGGACGGAAAGAAAAAGAAATAATGGCTGTCGCAATCCGAGTCGAAGTACTCGAATTACCGTAAATGGTAATTAATTACAATGTGACACTTGGTGTCAGTAAACCGAGAGAAAAAGTGGCAACTATGTACTGACAGAGGCAAACATATCCGATGGAATATTCTAGTTTTTGGTGACACTGATGATGTCGATCAAGTCCTAATATCCGTCGACGGTAATATCCGGACAAATAATGCATGAATACAGGTACTGGTGAACTTTATCATACTGCTAAAATGGAAAGTAGCCCCCCTTTCAATTTGGGAACTTTAGTTAAATATACTAGTGTTATTAACTAGATTATTCGAAAAAAAATTGTCCATTCAGAAAAACTCAGTTTAAAAATATTGCGAAAAAATCTTAAAAATCGAGGTTCTGCTCTCGACTGTTTCCTCCTTCAAAACTTAATCAATCGTAACGAAATTTGAGAATCTGAATAACAATAAAATAATCTGTGTCGGACCGTTTAGTTTTTTGGCTTATTGTTACCAATTTTGAATACCACACCTTTTTCTACGCCATAATCAACAAGGTCGTTTTTGGAAATGTAGCGTCTTTAAATATAAGAATATCAAAAAAATCAAAACGGTCCGACACAGATAAAAATAATAATAATCTGTGTTGAAAAAATCATTGCTCTATCTTCAAAAACCAGGGAGGACATAGTCGAGAGCGTTTTTGTATGGAGAATTGACCCCTCCTGTATCGTCTTCATATTTCACATTGAAATGAATAAAAGTATCTGACAGCTTGTCAAATATTGCTGGACCGACAAGTTTATAGTCGCTAGTCATTGCTACAAAGTCCAATTGAACGACGAACGCACATTAGGTCAAAATGGTTAAATGTTCATTGTCAAGGAATGTATTTTCGCAATGTCACCAATGTCTTAGAACCAAAATGTATAACACTAAAACATCACTTATTGCTCAGAAGAATATGATTGTGTCAGATATTTTTGCGGTATTTTTTTGTGATGTCATTGCCCGCGACTGTACTATGCCAGTTCCAAGAAACGATTCGTAAGTCTAGTAAACTTGACCACTTCAAATAATAACTTAAAATGTACACGCTTAAAGTGCTCCCTAAACAACTATGTAAGCTTTGAGTCATCAAGAGAAGCATGAAAAAAGAACGTGACTATACGAGCATGCTCTGTTGAGATCGTCTGCAACAATGATTATCATGAAATATAAGATCTTAACGGGTTATGAGTCAGGCTCCAATTGCAAACCCTTTTGCGGCGCCTGGACGCAGTTCCTTGAATTGTCGCGTGCGTCTCGCGAAACTGTTAATAGTAGTTAGGGTTGACACTCTATGCTTAAATACGATAACTAACTATTATCAGGTTGGACAAGTGGTAAATGGTAGTATTTCAAGAACCCTGATTAACGCATCGTTATTCATACTAATATTATAAATGGGAAAGTGTGTGTGTCTGTTTTTGTCCGTCTTTCACGGCAAAACGAAGCGACGAATTGACGTGATTTTTTAAGTGGAGATAGTTGAAGGGATGGAGAGTGACATAGGCTACTTTTTGTCTCTTTCTAATGCGAGCGAAGCCTTACTTGTACTTAAATAGATGAAAATGATGTTTAACGACTTTTTTAATACTTTTTGCCATGTAACCTGTCAGAAATGCCACACATTGAAGGCAAAACAATGAACAATTTATTCACAAATACATTAGTCAATGTAGAATCAAATACTAATCCTATGAAAATAATGAGAACAATCTGCGGGAAAGAGCAAACTGCATATATAATTAATCTGGTAAATAAATAAAACAGGACTATGAACTAGATGCTCTAATAAAATAATACAAAGTAAAGAAACAACGGAAATTTTGTTTGAACACTTATCTATTTGAGCATTGCATTGCACAACATCCACCTGTCTTCAATTCTATACACTCTATACAGTATTTCATAATTAAACGCAATCTTAGTACCTACTTTACCTATTATTTCAAATTCAATTTTATATCCATACGTAATATATATAAATAGGAAAGTGTAGGTATGTGTTTGTGTGTCCGTCTTTCACGGCAAAACGGAGCGACGAATGGACGTGATTTTTAAGAGGAGATAGTTGAAAGGATGGAGACTTGGAGAGTGACATAGGCTACTTTTTGTCTCTTTCTGATTAGAAAGACACCTCACCTCTTTCTGGTTCGGAAGTTTGAATGGTGCATTCCGTAATTTTAAGTAATTGTAAGCAAAGCCGTGGGCGAAAGCAAGTATTATTATTGTTGTGATTCTGCTCTAAGCTACAAAATCCCTAAATCCAGAGGGACAGTAAGGCAAGTGAAGGGCCAGCTAGAAAATTCTAAAATTACAATTAGGTAGGAGGAATCGAAAGAATAACCTAACCATAAAATAAAAATTTTGAAAAAACCCCCGACCGCGACCTAGTGAAGTTAGGAATTAGTAAAAGAAAGTTAAATTGCAAAAATCTTGCAACAAAACTTAACAAACTGGAACCCGAAAGCGATAGCCCTTTCGAAAAGTGAAGCTTATATTCGTCGATGATTTCACCGACGTCTGCCGCTAAATTATTTACGCTCATAAGGCCAGTTTGCAGTAAATTTGCGACGCTAACTAAACAACTTGAAAGCTATAAGTATAACAACTGCATCCTTGGAAACGGTCCTCTGATCAAACATGTTTAACATCAAAAGAGGCCGCTTCAAACGTGCATACAGTTCTTGGAAAGTTCTTTTGAGTTTGGTTGTTAAGGAAATTTACCATAGCATTTTTGAAACCGACTATAAAGAAGACTGTTAGACCACTTAGTTTTTTGTGTAAGGTGACAATTGGTCCATTGCCGTGTGGTCAGTAAGTGGTCAAAACGAATGGTCTAGGGTTTGTACTCTGAAAACTGCAACAACACGGTTTAATTTAGGTACAGTAAGCAAAAGTTCATGGCAGATTAAATCAATGAATTCATTCATAATTTAATTTTGCAACTCACTATATAAGGTCCTAATTTATTAGATGCAGATATTTTTACAGCTGATAGTACTCGGTCTCTGGAGTATATTAAACCGTGAAACATTATAGCTTTTACGACGTTTTTTTGGAGAAAACGGAAAAACAAATTTGCTACGTAAAAACACCCTGTTTATGTGATTATTAAATGAAAACTCATTGAACAGATTCTAGTACCTCTTTTACGTACCACTTAACTGTAACTGGCCACTTCAATGACATGTGCAGTTTTCCCGCCGAACCTTTACGACATTTACAACAAACAATTGTTGACATGACAGACAGTGTTATTGTGACATGTGATAATGCACATGATGATTTTTTTTTAGACGAAATTATAATTAATTTTTTTGTTAGGAAAATGAAATCAAAAAAGTTACATGAAAAGATTTCTTAATTTATATTTAAAGTTAATTATTTTAATGTAAAGTATCATGTGTTAAAATATCTGCAACTAATAAATTAGGACCTTATATACAAGGAAATTGGAATCTCCCCAAAACAATTAGAAGCCTTGTGTCCTTTAGAGACGTGTTCTGTTTTTTTTTTCGGTTTAGATTCATGTAATATGCTGATATTAACAGTAACGTTTCCTGTTAAAGTAATACTAGTATCAAAACTTACATGCAAAGCGAGGCTAAGCTTTCTTTTCAGCGTAAAAAACCCCCTGGAATGCTTCTTCGTGTCAATGCAACTCATGATCACCAATATGTCCACACTTCCCTACAACACACACGCACGGCATGCGATATGCGAACGATCACTGCACAATGAACTGGCGCCGGTATTATGTCTCAATACTCTCAATCAATTTGACAACGAGAATTCGATGCTATTCAATGTCGGGTCGTGATATGACGAGTTGGTTTGACAAGCAAGATTTTGCTTGAAATGGTATTTGAAATAGATGTAAAATGGACATGGACGTTTCTTGAGATATCTATTCGGAGTTGAAAGTCAAATGAGCGTTCACATTTTGAACCTTCCAGAAACTTCGTGTCTTGGGAACTGAGATCAAGCGAGTCACCATTGGTACGAGTACCAGACGTGTTAAGATTCTACGCCAAATTTTAGGTTTCACACTTTTGATGATGGTAGTCGCACTAGTTTCTTTAAATTATCGATATTAGAGTTTTCATCAACCTTAATCCTTACATCACATTTTGAAGAAGCTTCTCGATGTGTATTATGATTTGTATACTTCCTCAATTGCTATAATTTAGTTCCACATCTCAAGCCACACCCACTTCCAAATCCATCAGTATCACAGCCATTTCGCACTGAACTCTTAACCAAAGTCGAACAGTCCTGCGTAGGCGCACGATTTCCGCTCGATATATTGTCTCGATGATACATTAATTGACGTCTAATTACGATGCCCGTCGCGACTTGAATAGCCCTTTAGGAATTCTTTGTCTGCTGGATAGCTTGAATGTGTTATCGTTGGTTCAGCGAGTGCGGGTTGTCCAGTGTAAATTGGTCTTGTGCAAGGGTAAGGAAGTTTTGAATTTTTGTAGTTCTTATCTTCAGGCAACAAGTTATTTAGAATTCCTTAGTCGAACCTTAATGTGTTTCTTTTAAGTCTTTTCTTAACGGGAAGACTCAATAATTCCTTAACTAGTAAAAAACGCATTGTTTTGAAAAACTATCTTTGTATGGACGGAACTGACATCCTTCTTTTTATGCTTTAACTTTGACGATGAATGATTTTTCTGTCCTCAGGCCGGAAAAATAGTATACACACCTTGGCCATTTAATACCGGCTCCCGGTCGACAATGACATGTAATCTACTATTGTTTTAATACGAATCCTTTGGAGTCACTTCAAAAGATTTTAATAAGGTTTTGATTCTGACTTGACTTCTGATATTGGCCAGTTCGCCTAATTTAGACTAAAGTTCTCACTATACTGGTTCTGAAGCTATCTAGTTGCCTATTCTAGCAAGCATTCGAAGCAACACTTCTGCTCCTTTAATCTATCAACATAGAACTATAACGTCATGTGCTATGAAGAAAAGCACGTGTCTTACGACTTTTTACGTCTAAACTAGTTAATGACTTCGATAAGTGCAACGTGACTTTGACCTAAATGGTTACCAACAAAAGGAACCAATCAGCGTTATCCGCTTCGTCAATCAAAATGTTTTGACTTTAAAATATTAAAAATGATCTGACCTTTTTATAATAGAATCCGTATTGGGGCAGAATTGCGTAAATTTAAACGCAACGTTTTCGTATCTACTATAATAAGCCTCATTGATCTTTGGTAGGGTCAGGGGCTCTATTTTATAATTTTGTATCAGCCAGGTCAACTGATGGTACGATACGGCTTTTGCAATATCGAGATTTTAAGTTGGCAGTTCTAAGAATGATGACAAAATGTCTAAAGTAATATCTTTGACGGTTTAACTCCCACGCTGATATACAACATTACATTGCAGTACTTTTATTTTATTATAGTCTTATTTTATAAAAGCGTTCCATTTCTGATCTCGCTGTCACTGATTTGAACACAAATCTAAACTTCAGAAAGATTTTCAAAATACAGTCTGACCAAAAAGAGTAAAAATTCAAAAGTAGCAACTGCGTAGGTCGTCCCGTTTTCTCACACATATTGATTTGAAAGGGGTGAAATTCCAGAAATAAGGAAAGGTCAAATCTTGATCCAATTAATCTGTGAACTGTGAAGCAGTCATCATCCTCCTTGCGTTATCCCGGCGAGCCTGGGGTCCGCTTTGACAACTAATCCCAAGATTTGGCGTAGGCGCTAGTTTTTACGAAAGCGACTGCCACCTGACCTTCCAACCCGAAGGGTAACTAGGTCTTATTGGAATTAGTCCGGTTTCCACACGATGTTTTCCTTCACCGAAAAGCGACTGGCAAATATCAAATGACATTTCGCACATAAGTTTCGAAAAACTCATTGGTACGAGGCGGGGTTCGAACCCACGACCTCCGGATCGTAAGTCGCACGCTCTTACCGCTAGGCCACCAGCGCTTTGAACTGTGAAGCAGTAAGCCCTCAAAAACCGCATTTATTTTCGTTTTTCAGTCTCATTGACATATTGTTATTTTTCTTGATCATAGTCTGCATATTTCGTTTAAAAATTGACAAACGTATAATAAAATTGACAGACCAGAGTATCATTAAAGCTTGATACTACATTGTCCAGCTTTCTTAAATCACTTTCAAATTCTCTAATGAATGCTTAAATCAGTTAAATTGTTTGTTCCTGTCAAAACTAAAGGTTAAAGTAAATAGTTGGCGCGAAAATGTAAGATCGCGATTGTGTTCAGATTGATTGACGTACGAATGGAGGCGGTAGTTAGTGGGTATTTGTAAACGCCATGGGTCGGGTCTATTCTCAGGTCAGTGTAAAATACGGGGTGAAATACTTAAAGGGACTGTTCAAAACATTGCATGGTGACTTTTCAGGTCATAATTAACAACTTTTATTATGGGACCAATCTGGGACCCGTGAAAAGAGACGATGGCAGTTGGAGAATCCGAAAAAATGCCGAAATTGAACATCTTATAGCCGAACCGAATATATTAGGTGAGACCAAGGCACATCGTCTCCGCTGGCTTGGCCATCTTATAAGGATGGGTGAGGATCGGGCAGTCAAGAGAGCCTATCTGGGTTGTCCAACTGGACGCCGTCCCGCTGGCCATCCTAAATATCGTTGGGCAGATAGAGTGGAAGCAGATCTCCGTGAACTCGGCGTTAACGAGGGCTGGCGAGAGGTCGCTCTGGACCGCGTAAAGTGGCGTGCTCTTGTGTTGGAGGCCAAGACTCACTTTGGGTCGTCGCGCCAACAAAGTAAGTAAGTAAGTAAGTATGGGACCAATGCTGACATCACAAAAAAAATTTTCTGTTCCATAGAATTGAGCGCCATCATGACAGTCGTAATGTTAGAAGTAGCCAAAATTTTTTGTGCTATTTCAGCATTGGTCCCATAATAAAAGTTGTTTATTATGACCTCAAAAGTCACCATGCAAAGTTTGAACTGTTCTTTTATTTCACCGTGTATAAATAGACAACCTTTTCTTCCGACCAGAATAGTCATAGCCTTCTTTGTCGGTGACTTTGTGTTATGCAGTTCATGTGGTTTTGACTCCATCGCAACTTAGTTGTTTGACAATCTGCATTATTTTGCGAGGGATATGTTATCAGTATTCCGTACAACTCTTGCATGTGCTCTCGCCTCAATGTTTCTTACTTCATCTTACCTATAATGTTCTAACCCATCTAACTATCTTTCTTTCTCTTTCTTTCTTTCTTTGCGAGCGTTTCTCTCACCTCAGTATTTCTTACCCCATCTTGCCTACAGAGGGCTCAATTTCATGCACTCACGTGACACACATAGAATTCAGCAAAGCAGTTCTTTGTTGTTTAGGTACAACAAGTCTGTTGGTATTCCTAGTATCTTTCTTATCCATCTTTCTTTCTCTTTCTTTCTTTCCGCGCGTTAAAGTATTTCTTATCCATCTTGCCTACCGACAATCACCGCTTTCCAACGTGGCCGGTTGAACATCTCCGCGCGTTTCTGACATCACCGCTTTCCAATTGAACAGGTTTCTGCAGGGCCGGCCCTAGAGATGCGAGGCGATTCGAATGAATGTACAGTGACGTTAGAATGATATTTGAATCATATTAGCAATCATACGATTCGTCCACGCCGAGCGCCGCACTTCCTATATAATATGCAGGTTATTACGAAAGACGAATTAAATTAAAAAAAAAACCCCGACTTAATGGACCGACGCCCATCAAAATATGGCATGGCTAAGAACACTCTTGCAGACAAAATCTGCTTTCAAAAAAACTAAATTTAAATCGGTTCATCCGTTCGGGTCCCGAACTTCGGGAGCAACAATGCCACAGACAAGCACATCGTTTTTGTGTTGAAAAATGGAAACATTAATTAACGAATTTTTTGGATATCGTCGAATCGCTCTGAAGCCTACTAGAAGCGCGCTTATATTTCTGCACCTTTATTTATGTATAAATATCCTATAGGTATCCAAAAATTGGGGTGTCAATTTTTGAAGTATGTATGTATAGTATCGCATCATTAGTAGTATGGCTGGTAGACGTATCTCCATACAAAATACGTGAGATATCAGTGCGAGTTCGAATGGACCTGTTGCATTGTGGGCTGAATGCCTTAATTAATGCTATAATGATGTATGGGTGGAAAGCGAGGTTTGGAGTTTGACAATCGCTCAGTGTCACCGAAATGGGAGCTACGTTTTGTTTTTCTTTACCGTTCTTTTACCTAGTTTTAAAATACTTATTTGCTCACTGCAATACCGAATAGTACCTATGATTCGATGCAAACCCCACGAGCAAAATCGAAACAGTAAAGACAATACTTTACATTCTGTAGGTCCATTTTAACTCCTCAATCCTCGTGTACAACATTTTGTACATATTCCAAAATTTATTTTGAACCTCGTCTGAGTAACAAAGGGTTCCAAATTCAAAAACAGAACAAATGCTTCCGGGACTCAGGAGGTGAAAAGTTTTTCGAGCAGTTACTGGTCGTGAGATTGCAAAACGATCCTTGGTTTTTAGATAAAATTGGACATAACCGTCAAATGGACACTGAACTGACTTGTCCAATTCCCGTATCATTGCTTAAAAAATCCTAAGGTCCTTTTAATTAAGTTTGATCGTTACCAAAACGTCAAATTAGGGGGTGTACCGCTTAGATTTTAACAATGTCTTAGTCAACATTTGGTCAGCAAGCATCATCATTCAGTCTTAAATTATGGATGTCGAGGAGATCAGATTCGACCACATTAAAAACCAGGAAAGAGCCAACCCTGATATCAAGTTATTCAAACATGGTGCCATAAATCGTTTAATTATCACATAATTCAAAGCAGCAGCGACTGTCATAACGCAGCAATAAACAACCGGGTGGTTGCGACCGACGGTGCACAGAATACGAGACCTGTTTCAGTGTAAGGTGTTCTCGAACTTGAGAACTGGAATGTAATGACTAAAGATGAAATAAATATGTATGTTTATCTTTAATGGCCGATTTGGAGTTTCATAAAAATATACGAGGTGACCGATATTTCGATGTTTTTTTTTTCTCAACGCAGAATGGACATTTGGCACTCCGTAGCGTACCGTAGTTATTTCTTTTTATCGCTATTTTATTCCGTATTGTCACAACACACACAATTGTCAATCGTTCGCCAGCGACCATTAACGATTGTACTCTTCGTTATAGACCCTAATTTAATGTCAAAAATACGATTTTTATGCATTGAATTGAACCCCCGTGTGGTGACGGGTTAAGAATTTCACCACCCCCTTTCTTCCCGTGGGTGTCGTAGAAGTCGACTGTGGGATATGGGTTAAATTGTGGCGTAGGCGAGAGGCTGGCAACCTGTCACTGCAATGTCACAGTTTCGTTTTCTTTCAACCCCTTATTTGCCAAGAGTGGCACTGAAACTTGAGTAGTTTCATGTGCTCTGCCTACCCCTTCATGGGATACAGGCGTGATATGTTATGTTATGTTATGAATTGAACCTATCGTTTTAATTTTTTTTATAGACGATCTAAAAGTTCACAAGTATATGCAATTTACAAAGAATAAACTAAAACGAGCGAAAGCACACCCGCTATTAATGCTAGACTAAGGTTCAACTAAAGGTTAGCTCAGAGATGAAAGCTAGCCTCACTAACATCAAGTTTTGAGAACGAAAGTTAAGTGAAATGGCAATAGGTAGATTAGGTAGGTATATAATGTTCTTTATAAATTCTCCAGCATCAGTAATAATGACAGAGATAGAAACTGAGAGAGTTTCTAACTTTTTAAAGGTATAAAATACCATAGACCTTCAGACCTTGCACTTCGTAGGCTCAGTGAAAGTGTTATGCATCTTGCGCCGAAGCAACTCGATATCGTAAACGGATAGCAATCCGCTATGTGATACCGATACGTTCTGGATCGGTGGGCTCAAGTAGGTACTTAGACTCTTGCTTGTAACCCTATAGTCACGTTCTATGTCGCGTGTCATTTCATTTTGAGGCACGTGTTTACCTGTGAATCTGTTCCAGAGCCCTATTATGAGTTTTTGATAGTTTCGTATACATTACTTGATAGCGTTAGCAAATAAAGTACTACGTCAAGTTTTAGGGTAACTCTGATGCCGCTTACACTTTGCATTCTATAGAATTGTGTTTAATGTATACATTATAGATTCAAAGATTTTGAGTTAACCTATAGGTACAGACGTTTTAGCTCAACTGACCCTGAACATTGAACACAACACGGCACAGAACAAACGAATCGTAGACAGATTAATAATGTCTGACGACGATAGATAAAATATTGTGGGGAAACCTAATAAAGATCGAGTCACAAACTAAGCATAATATAACTTGGGTCACGCCTCGGACACTGGCGATCAAATATATGAAAAAGGCGCGTTCCTAGCACACAGTCTAAGCTCGTGTAGGTGAACGCGTACCATGCTTGTATGAGTGACATATGACACGTCGACTGCACAGTATAAGGAATATTCAGTAGTTAATCTCCGGCAGGTAGATGCGGGCGGTCTCTACTGCGCAAGGTCACGCAGGGTGACGCAGGGTTGAACAAAATTACTATAAAGTTAATCAATCAACTTCGTACAAAGTAAGTTGTTGTTATTAATATTAGGTACTATTAGGTAACTGTAAGTATTAGTATAACAATACCACACCAGTCAATATTGAATACACAAAAAAATATTATTCATATATTAGTTTCATAGCGCAATACTAGATTGTGTAACGATCCCGAGCAAAATGAGATATTCACAGGGAAGGCTTTTCACATCACGTATGTGGTAATTTATATGTTATACTTAGATATTATTTAAAACAAAAACGCTCTTTCTACTACGTACCATTCAAGTAGGTACGTGTTTTTTTCTTATATACTGACGAAATAGTATTTACATAAAATGTCTGAATAGATGGTTCCACAATATTTAAGTAGGTACCAAAATTTCGAGATAAGATAGATCGCATCATCTACCTAAATAAAAAACAAGTATTTGGTTGCAAAGTAATTAATGTCGTTACAGGTAAATCCTTATTGATTTTAATGCATCACTATATCTCACTTTTACCTAACGCTGCAAAAATATAAGTATAAAAAACCACTTACTTTTCTGGAAGTCTAGGAATTGTGAAGAATGTTATATCCGGATTTTTAGAACTGTTGGAACTGTTCTCCATACATCCATAAACACTACAATAACGAAATGACCTCGGCACTGACGTCATTTTCACACACACAACAAAACAGCGCGCAAACGCGGCCCCGACTGTCCAGCCCAATAATTACCAGTTTCGCATGTTTTCGCTGCATGCGAGGGGAGGGAGGGGGACACACCGCGCGGCGTGAAGTTTGTAAGAAGAGTTATTACTGGTTTATACTGTGTCGACTGTTCGCGTTTTTGACAGGCGGTAACTGTGAGGTAACCGAGAGGGGGTGGGCGACACTTTCAGCGGGGAGCGGGAGTGGCCATACTTATACTGTGCTTGGGTACGATATGGCGGTAAACATATTTATTTAGAAAATTATTAATACAAAACAACCTTGACTCAGGAACAAAATCACATGAATAAATGCCCATGGGATTGGAACATTTGGAACACAGGATCGTTGACTTCGCAAACAGCAGTAGGCCAGACCAGTTCTCAACGTCATAGTATAACTGATGAATCACCAAACTCACTAAAAAAAATACCTCTAACACTCACTAATAGCCAATTGACACAAATAACAGGTATGACATGCGACAAAACATAATACCCGTTATAAGAAGTATGTAGTTAAATCTACTTGGCCGATTTAAAAGATCGATTGACTTGAACCGAAGAGTAAATTAACTTGCTGTGACACAAATGCAATAGCGAATAGCGACGCCTACGCAAAACATTATTCTTAACTGTGCTTTTGTAGGCCTATGTCTTGGCTATAATTTTATGGATGAGTAAAGACTTAAGCCCCATTTCGATGGTACGAGTTTCTCGCCTCGAACGTACGATTATCGAAGTACGAGAAAAAATATCGTATCATGTAAACTATGCGTACGATATCGCACGGGAGGAGGCGATAATCGCCTCGCCTTTGATGTTTGTATGTCTCCGTGTAAACAAAACACGTATGCGAGAATCGTATACGAGTTTATGCGCTACTCAGTCGAAATGAATTCTCTTTACCTAGAAACAGAAATCATGTAAATCATGGTATTTTTATATTTATAGCTAACTCTCAGTGACTGCTAAAACCAAAATTAAATTAGGGTTATCATTATCAACATTATAGAGTTAATGTTTATTGGCATTGGGGTAGAGCTATCATTTAAAATAAATCTTATCTATATTTTATGTCCAATTATATCCTTTAAACCTAATCGCAAGTATCGCAACCAAGATTTTATTAGCTAGGTAACGCTACGGTCGAATTCATTATTTTCCCTATTATATAATTATTATTTAGACCGTCATAAATAATTCATAGTGTTTTAATATTATTGGGTACTATTAAACTGAAATTCAAATAAATCCAAATTAAATTATATCCAATATTATAAAAAAGCATATAATATATGTGTTTATAATTAATTAATTAGCAACTAAGAACACAAGTTGACAGGCAAAACTCGCATGAAAATCGGTTCGCTCCGATTCGTGCGATAATCGTACGTTCGAGAAGAAATGTCATACGAGAACCGGTTTAGACGAGTCGAGAAACATTATGGAAATATCGCCCGAAAATTCAACTCTCCGTCTAAACTATTTCGCCTGGCGATAATCGCCTGGTGAGTATCGCATACGATACTCGTATACGAGTTTTTATTTCTCGCACGAATGTAAACGTTTTCGTACGATAATCGCCAGGCGATTATCGCATACGATAATGTCATACGAGTTTCTCGACCAAAACGGGCGAGAAACTCGTACCATCTAAATGGGGCTTTAAGACGGAAGGAGACAACTCAGACATAGTCCTCAGGGATTATGCGACGCTCTTGCCAATGTCACTTCTTCCTATTCGCAATTCTGGACAATCTGCATACTACGCAATTAGCATTTCACCTCATTCGCTATTGTGCACAGTTATCACTAAAGATCGTTATCAGGGTGCACTTTTCGTGGCAAGTGGTACGGTTGGCAAAAAAAAACAAATACATTTAAATATTCACTTTGTTCATAACTACAAAATAAATACTTCCCTTCTTAGGATTACACCTATATTTTTGAAACGTCAAATGACATTAATTATGTATGCCATAAAAATACATTACGCGAAGTGTAATTATATTATTTAAATCCAAATAATCAAATGCACTCTAGATACGACTAATTATCTAGAATTGTTATTCAAGTAGTTCAAGTCAAAAGTAGTGCACGAAGTAAGACGAGCACGGAGGAGTGTAATAAAGTGCACGAATAATCCCAGTATCTTCATTCGCAGTATGGATATGACACAATACCTAGATTTTATAACAACCTTCTTGTAACTTCTGTCAACGTAGAAAGGTCATTTAGTTATTTAAAATGGATTTTTTCTAATCGACGTGAACGACTAACAGCCAAATATGTTGAACAAATTTTAGTTATTTATTCAATGTAATTTGGCTAAGTAACTATAAATATGTATATATTTCATAATTTGTTAAGTATATGTAGTGTTTTAAATACTTGTGTATTTGTTTTTTGTCAACCATACTCTGCCACCAATACAGCACGCTGATAACGATCTCTGGTTATCACTTGTGAAGAGTGGCGATTCTTCCTGTTAGCAAATTTGCACACTCTGAATTGCACACAATAGTTTTTGACCTCATGCGCTATTGTGTACAGTAGCGATTCTTCCTATTCACAATTCTACACAATCTGAATTCGACGCAACAGGTAGGTAGGCCCCGTCTTACTGCTTATTTTTTTATTGTAAAATAAATTACGAGCTCTCAAAATAATTGAATATTTCAACAATATCCAGAGAAGGGGTTGTGATTTATGATTTCAAAATTAAAATTTTGAAAAAATTCCCGACATAGTGTAATTTCATCAAACATGGTTAAGAACACTCCCGACTAATTCACCTTTCAAAACAAAAAACACAAAAGGAAATCTAAATCGGTTCATCCGTTAGAAAGCTACTATGCCACAGACAGACACATACACAGACAGACAGACACGTGAAATTTATAGCACCCCGTCGTTTACATGAAATTGTCTAACAAAAGTATTCCATAAAAATCAACAAGGAGGAAAAGAGTTTGTATTGAAAATATGATTGCATGGAAGTTATTATTTAAGATTTTGTACCACAAAAGGCACTCTTTCTTTAGATAAAACTTGTCTATAAACAGACAGTTTATCTAAAGAAGTGACAGCAAATTATTAGTTATCTTTAAACATTTCGATAAGCAAATGCAGTCAGGAAATGAAACGATTAGGCACCTCTTCATGAATAACAATGAATCGCTTGAGATTCCATTTGGAGAGTTTAGTATGGATAGTTGGATAGGCATACGTGCGATAGTGTAAACACCATGTTTGTTTGTACTATGCATACCAAATAGGCTACGCCTAGATTTGGGCGTACACTGACATTAGAATGATAACTGGGGGACCAAAGCAAATATTACAACTTAGAGATAATGTAACGAAACGCTGATCATTTCCATAATCATAAAGGCATTTCACTTTAGTGTTTCATCGCTTTTTTATGGTATACTCGTAAGCAGCAAACGAGCCGCCTGATGGGAAGCAGTCATCGCCGCCCATAAGCAACATCAGGGGACCCATGCGCGCGCCACGCCACCGCCACGCCACCTTATGTTTTGGCGACGTCTTGAGAAACCGTACCCTTCTAGACTATACAAAATGTACTGAGGAGACGTTTTTTGGAATTACATTCAGGCGGCGTGGCGGAGACGTCCGTTGTGCGCCCCGAGGCACGCGACGCTTAAGTGGGAACGCTGCCTAATTTAAAAAAACGTCTCCTCAGTACATTTTGTATAGGAAAGACGTAAGACGCGCCCCAAGCGACGCGGCGCGCGCCTAAGCTACACTCGGGGTTACACGGCGCGGCGCATATTATAAATTATAATTGAAATATTATACTGATATCAGTGAGTTCGAATTTACCCGTTTGTGGCTTTAAATATGTATTCAAGTTACCAAACGATAACACAAATGATATGATAAATTAGACAGTTCTGCATAATCAGGTTAAACAAGGCAAAGAATAGAACCAATTAAAGACATTGGTAAACGGCCTGCCTGGCAAAGATCATGGCAGTCGTCGACGCCAGATGCCGAGAGAAACGCAGTCTGGCTCTGTCGCGCCAACACGCAAGAGCGATAGAGATAGATAACTACGAAACAGATATTATCGTGAGGCTTCGTGCATTTGGCTTACGCACCCTGAGCGGAAAATGTCGGTTTAAAGGCCAAAACTATAAATATTCAGATAACAAATAATGAACCGCGGTGTTTGATATTAAAGCAAGCGACAGACGATAATGAAGGATCCAAAACCGGTTCTCTTATTCCTAGAACATTTACGCAAGTTTTACGGAAGATTTCAATAGTAGTTTTAAACAACTCTACTTTTATATAAAATATTAATTTATAAATATTTATTTATTTATAAATGTTTGTCTGTGTAAGCGCATGAGACATCCCTTGAGTTGCAGGCGGGTCCTTTCGATCAGACGGGCCGTATGCCTGTTTGCCACCGACGTGGTATAAAATAAATAAGGAAAACAAAAGCGAGCAATCTTATAACGAAGCAACAAGTTTACAAACTAGGACAGGCTATATTTTAACTATGTATTTATATTTATCGATATGATCGGGATCTTCGTATTATGTCATCTGTCGAAGGGCCACTTTAGGGACCTCATCACACACAGCCCTCACACCTGTAAACCAGTAGTCAACACTAACCTACAGACACGGGCACAATAGCCACCGCTTGCGCAGCGCGTGCGGCATCTTCTTGCGAGGGGCCTCCTCGGGGACCTCATCACACAAAGCCCCACACCTGCTGGAACAGACCCCACACAAGGTAGAGTCAGTACTAACCTGCAGACACGGGCACATCACACAAAGCCCCACACCTGTTGGAACAGATCCCACACAAGGTAGACCAGTAGTGAGTACTCACCTGTAGACACGGGCACAGAGGCCACCGCTTCCGCAGCGCGTGGGGCATCTTCTTGCGCGGGGCCTCCTCGGGGGCCTCGCCGCACGCCCAGCGCACGAGGCGCGCGCGGGCTGCCTCCGCCGCCTCCAGCCCGCGCGACCACGACGGCAGGCCCTGGAGACAAAAGAAAATAAAATTAGTTTGTGCAAAATTTCTGGTGAACATTTCGAGGGGGGGAAGAGAACAATCTCACACCTAAAAATGCCGAAGACCGGACGAAGTGGAGCTGATTGGGCAGGAAAACGGAAAACGCTAGGTTGAAGAAGAAAAAGAAGATTTCGAGGGGTTGGATTGACAGAGGAAAAGGTGGATGGACTGTGTGAAAGATGATATGAAACGGAAACAAGTGGATGATGAAATGACGGGCGATAAAGAGCTATGAAAGAGAAAGACATGCTGCGCCGACCCGAAAGGATTGGGATAAGGGCAGGTATATGATGATTTCGACTTGAATCGAGGGGTTGGATTAGAGGTACAATGAGCTGCAAAACTGCGTGGAGAAATTATGAATGAATTCATTGATAAATTCGCCATGCACTTTTGCAGCTGATAGTACCTACATAAATCCGAATACTTCGAGATTATTTTTTATTAAAATAAGAACATTGCAGAGATTGTACTTAATTCTCTCATTCCAATTTCTACAACCTTCTTTACGACACTCAATAGCAAGCAATTGGTAAATAAAAAGATATCAATCGTCATGATTTCAATGCCCTTGCCTCTTTGATAGACGTCAACGAATCCATTAACTATAGTATTAAGTAGCGCTTAGCGTAGAAAACAAAAGTTTTTCGTGACGTTGGCCTTTAGAGGTGCTCGACCTTTGATTGAACTGTTTGCAATAGATGTTTTTATAGTAAACTAGCTCTTGCCCGCGGCTTCACTCGCGTTAAATTCGAAAATTTCGGAATACTTCATACAAACTTCCACCCCCCATTTTAGGGAAGTTGGCGTTAGAAAGAGACAAAAAGTAGCCTATGTCACTCTCCATCCCTTCAACGTTTTGCCGTGAAAAACGGACATTCAAACAGACACACATTTATGATATTAGTATGGATATGGATAGTAGCTTATACATACTTATTATTTTAAGATGTGATGTAAACTATAAGTATGTATAGGTACCATTATACAAAATTCGTAACACCCAGCCGGCGTATCATGCTTCCAATTTTATCACTTGTCCATGTGGATAAGACAACTGTCACTCTCACACTGACATACTTGTCAAAGCGTGACGGATGCTTTATCCACGTGGATAAGTGATAAAATTGGAATCATAATACGTCGGCTGGCCTATTTTTCCGAATTTGAAATTGGAACTTTCATTTATTTCTATAAGCGTTCAAAACTCTGAAATAAGCTGTATTTGTAGAAATACGCCGAGACTTCCGAGATTAAGAAATCCAACTAGAAGTATTGGAACTTTTAGAAGTGGTAAGAATAAAGACCAGTGCCAAATTTCCCCATGGGCCCACAACGCCAAATAGTTTTGATGGAAGACGAGACTATCCTAAATGCCACATCTCTAAATCAGGACCTAATAATGACTCTTTATGAAAGGCGAAATTCTAATGAGCATAATAAATCAAAATTAACCCCAAATTTTTGGCCCCAAATTCTCTGAACGAAACAACACTGCAGTATACACTCGTGTGCCATTGACCCAGCGCTTCTTTCCTCCTAAACAAGAGCGTATCAATTGGATTACACGCCTCGGATCGCAGTCAAGGACGCACTCGGCTGCGCACGCGATCTTTTCTCGTAACGGCATAGAGCAGAATGCGTTCGTTATGCGGCATTTGTTCGTATTGAATCTGTTAGGCAATCGTCACCATTATAATTTCATAGGCCTTTTATCGACAACTACTGAGCATAGGCCGCAAAGCAAAAGGCCGTCCTAAACAATCTTTGCGGCGCTCAGCTCATAGCATCTACTCAATGAGCTACAGAAATTCACTAAGCAAATTATCCTAACGCCATCTTGGATTTTTTCCATTGAAATCCTTCCGATATCCGATATCGGATCGGATAATGTGAAAACGGACTAATATCTCTCTCAAACTTGGACAGGGCCAGTAGGCTACTTGACCCTTTTTTAACCGACTTCAAAAAAGGAGGAGGTTCTCAATTCGACTGAATGTTTTTTTTTTTTTTTTTTTGTATGTATGTTATTCGATATCTCCGAGAATCATGGACCGATTTTCAAAATTTTTTTTTCATTTGATCAGGTATAACCCCGAGATGGTCCCATTGGCACCAAGTCGGGGTCTGATGATGGGATCTTGGAGAAATCGAGGGAACTCCTCAAATGTTATAGGCACATGTAATGTTTTTAGTGTATTTTTCAAAGGTACACCAGTATTTACGCCTGATGGTGATAATTTTATGTTGCTGAGCTGATGATGGAAGGTCAACTCCTCAATGGTTAGGAGTTAAAGGATAATTCTTTCACTACTGTACATATATCCGGACTGATACATAGAATATCAATAGGAACCACTAAAAATCAACAAATAAATAAACTTTTTAACAAAAAATAAAACCGCCTTCAAAAATAAGCGCGTTACAAAACACGGAGAAACTAAAAAGCAAAAAATAATAAACCTTTGAATTCAGATTTCTTATCGGATTGCAATAATCTAAACATCCAAATTATAAACAAATCAATTATTTTTGGAGTCGGTGCCAGCCTGCGTATGGTTGGGTGGTGCAAACGGGAAATAGCAAGGCGATAAACAGGTCTGGTACCGACTACAAAAGTAATTGATTTGTTTATAATTTGGATGTTTAGATTATTGCAATCCGATAAGAAATCTGAATTCAAAGGTTTATTATTTTTTGCTTTTTAGTTTCTCCGTGTTTTGTAACGCGCTTATTTTTGAAGGCGGTTTTATTTTTTGTTAAAAAGTTTTTAAAGTTTGTCTTATATCATTACTTACTGTCCAATTAACCGAAAAAAAAATATCACTATATTTTATTATGACTTATAAACCGCAAAATAGTACATTACGATACAAGTGCGTAAAAAAGGAAGTTCGAAACGAGTGGCGATAAATTAAAACACGACCGAAGGGAGTGTTTTAAATCGACACGAGTTACGAATTTCCTTTTCGCACGTGTATCGTACGACGTTTTTCAGTACAGATGAGCCTCCAAAGTTTCGACCTGGCATATAATGAACCACTTCTCGCACTAGTGCGTAAAAAAACACCATCTGTACTGAAAAATAATTTTAAAGTATACTTTTACGTAATCAGGCAAAAACAACATCAGCCATGTCATCTATAGATGGGTCAAACAGATTTTAATGTATGGGTAATTGGTTATATCTCTCCTATGGACATTACAAAAGTTAAGAAAATCTGGTGATAATAATTTTTAGACTACATTCTAATGACGGGAAATATTTTTAGTTCTTGACACTCGAATACGAAAAACGGGATAGGAATGTGGAATGTACCAGAGTCGTTAACTTTTATAATATTGTCCACAGAAGTGACGTTTTTACTAAATCTTTTTGACCCAGATATTCTGTGAATGAAGTCATTCAGTGCGAAAACAACACTTTCTAAGTACGAGACATAAAGGTCATTATGTCAGTGATTGATTTGACATGAATTCTATGACGTCAGTACACGGCCGACAGCGTTTTCGGTGGCCAAAATTTAAAAAAAAATCTCACATTTTTGAATTAAAAATACGTAGTCATCGTACACATTTAATACCCAAAATCATTAAATATTGGTTTATGTCAAATATTACAGAAGACAATCATTTTTTGTGCCAAATTAGATATGAGTCTAGTAGCCTGTTGCATCAACGTCACACAGCAGAATTCCATGGAAATTCCCATACGAAATTCGGTAACGAAGGGTTTGGTGCAACCTGATCCCTAGGGACATGACTGAACCCATAAGTCGAGAAACATTTAAACATTTATTTCAAATAATTTACACGGCATCACAGCTTAAGCCAATACACCGAATAATTAAACTAATTACAACTATAATTACAGAATATGTATTAAACTAAGTAATAAATAAAACCTCAGACAATTTACATGCAAGTGCTGGGAATCCTATCGTGAGAAATCCTTTAATGAAATAGCGTTGAAACGGACACGTGCTGTATAGACCGGCAACCACCGTCCAAGCAAGGTCTCAGCTTGTAACCGAATGGCAGTAAACGTATAGCTATCTATCTATCTTTAAAGCGCCCGTCTTCGACATAGGCCTCCTCCATTCCTCCACGCTTGTCGGTCCATTGCCATCCGCATCGAGTTATCGCCAGCTAGTTGGCAGATGTCATCTCTCCATCCAAGGGGCGGCTTGCCACGACCGCGGGTGTTACCGGGCTTCCACACCAAAGTTCATCTCGCCCAGCGACTATGGCCCATCTTGGCAATGTGCCCAGCCCATCTCCACTTTCTGTGTCCAGTAAACGTAAATATATGTCAAACTATATGTAATGCTGTGTGACGTGTGTAAGTTGATTGATAATAAATGAAATGAAATAATCAGCTGATAAGGAGGCTGGCGCAATTGGACTTAGCTGAAAGGAGCTACTCAGGAATCTCGTTAGCAGGATCGATGCAAGTGTAAATATCTTCTGCTATCCCTATGAGGGCTAACACCGTCTGAACAAGCTACCGCGTCTTAAAATGTACTGTTTAATTTACTTTGTAAATATTGCCATCTGTTAAGACATGTTGGGACAGTGAAAGTGACAAAGACACAGGTGCTAGGTGCCAGTGTCAATGTCGCGTAAGATAATGATCTGTAAATAAGATTACAACCGACGTCGAGTTGCTTGTGAAAAATATGAATTGAGACGTGATTTCATTAGCAATAAAAACTGGTAAGATGAGTAAAAAGATAGGTAGAAAATGTAAGGAACAAAAGATAGGTAGAAAATGTAAGGAACAGCTAGTTAAGGCTTGTGTTGTGTGAGATGATATACATAATATACAAAATTTAAAAAACACATGACTCAGGAACAAAATCTGTGCTTCACATAAATAAATTTACCGGGATTCGAAAGATTAACCACGACGTATTAACAATCGCGAAATTGTATAGGAATGATCATGGTCATGCAGGGATCAGTGATCACTCACTGATTCACAATGATGACCACGATCACTCTGCCAAGAGTGTATTACCATGTACCGACTGAGAATAAAACGAGATGTATAAATAGGTGAATAAGAATTCAACCATTCTAAGGTAACGTATTCACAACTTATTTAAGCTACAATTTGTTGATTATTTATTTATTTATTCATCATCATTCCCTTGCCCTTTTCCCATTATTTGGGGTCGGCGCAGCAGATCCTTCCTCCATTCCTCTCTATCAGCCGTCATTTCCATACTAATAACTCTCATATCATTGTTCACACATTCCATCCAACTACCATTGTATCCATCCACTTTCATACACTACTCGTTTGATACATTATTCCATCCCTCCGCATTACATTTTACCTGCTAACACTTGTTCTCAACTGAGATTTTTCAGACTGAGATACTAGTAGATGAAAATGAATCAAGATTGTGTGATAGCTCACACATAAAATTTTATCTAACGGCGCGGTGTTCCGAAGGCAAAGTGAAATGATCGACGTATCCATACATTCCATACTAATATTATAAATATGGAAAAGTGTGTTTATCTGTCCATCTTTCACAGCAAAACGGAGTAACTAATTGACGCGATCTTTTAACTGGAGATAGTTGAAGGGATGGAGAGTGACATAGGCTTCCTTTTGTCTCTTTCTAACCGCCCCACTTTCCTAAAATGGGAGTTGGAAGTTTATTATGGAGCATTCCACAATTTTCGAAATTTAACGCGAGTGAACCCGCGGGAAAAACGTAGTATAAACATAAAGCCGCAAAACGTTTGTCGATCAACTTTCATCCGCTGACGTAATGTCGTTAGATATTTATGCGTAGGTATATAAGTTATATTGATATTTTTATTGTCAGTAGGGCTATTTGACTTGACAGCTAGTTAATTTATGAGCGAACTACCAATTAGAAGTTATAGAACTGCTAGGTAAGAGATATTTTATAGACTTATAACTTATAGTATATTTATATTAGGTGAAATTACTATTTCATACTTAATTGCATATTAGAGAGAAGAGAAAATTAAAACGAATAATCAACTGAAATGCCGATTGAAATATAAGTAATAATATAAATCACAATGTTGATATTCGATGGTATGAAAACTATTATTATGACAGGATTTGAACCAATTACTAAAGAATACTAGAGCTTAGCCTCTCATTAACCCATCCAACGCCCAATGCCTGTAAAGTAAGAACTGTCCCCTCACAACTAGTCCCCAATTCCGCTGTGTCCGTAAATCAGACTAGCGGATGCCCCAACCCTGACACTAATGGACGCGTAACGTTTGCCACAGTGGGATAGGTCAGTTACACGCCAGGCTACGTATTATTTTGCATGATTGTAAACTGGAAGATATGAAAACTAAATATCAGTAAGTTAGATAAGCCTGTCTAACCCGCTCAACGTTAATGCCTGTAAAATAACACAGAATTGTCCCCGCACAACTAGTCCCCAATTATGTGTCCGTAATAAAATCAGGCTAGCGGATGCCCCAACCCTGACACTAATGGACGCGTAACGTTTGCCACAGTGAGATAGGTCAGTTACACTCTAGGCTACGTCAGCTCTTGCGTGATTATAAACACTGGAGGATTTGCAAATTACAAGATGGCCAGGTAATGATAATTGACTAAAAATGAATTAGCAAAGAACGTAATTCTCATAGCAACAATGAACCTGTCAAAGTTTATATTTGTTTCTATGTGTAAACTTATTTAATTAATATAGCCCTTGGGGCAATAGGGATATCAAATATGGAAGTATTTATTCAAAAGGCATCGGTACCTACATGTAAAACGGGGGATCAATTACGAATGTAATAAATGGGCTTGTATTAACATTAACATTAATATGTATATGACATTTATTTAATGTTTATAACATAATAGTAGTGTTACTACTTAAAAAATTCAAGTTAAAATATTTTCTACGAAAATAATTTAATTTGTTCTTAGAGTGGGCTTGTATTGTTTGTAATTTATAGTAAGTATGTATATTGTATCTTCTGTTGGTGATCCTAATAAACCAATGAACAAAGAGAAATACAGATTTTAGTGATAATCAATAATCGATAGTGACTCGCGACCATTAAAATAACCTTTAGTATTTTTAAATGTTTAGTAGTTTAATTAATTATATTTATAGGTACAATATCTTAAATAAATGCCTACTCCAAATCTTGGGATTAGTTGTCAAAGCCTGGGATCCAGCAGGCTCCCAGTAGCCGTGACGAATGCCGGGATAAAGCAAGGAGGATAATTTTTTTTTCCCTCACTAGCTCGGAAACACATGTTTTATCATTTAATGCCAGCGGGTAAAAGCGCATTTTATTCACTAGTGGGTAAAGTAATTTGACCTTGAATATAGTCAAATTAACTGCTTTAAAATTGACAAAAGTAGGTGAATTTAGTAATGAAGATGATTTACCACCTGTAGAATTACTGGAAGCAGTGATAAACGTATTTTCCCCTCACTAGCTCGGAAACACGTGTTTTGTCCTTTAATACCAGCGGGCAAAAACGCATTTTATCCACTAGTGGGTAAAGTAATTCGACCTTGAATAAAGTCAAATTAACTGCTTTAAATTGATAAAAGATAAAAGAATCAAGTAATAAAGATGATTTACCACCTGTGGAACTAGTGGAAGCAGTGATAAACGCATTTTTTGCGTTGTAGTTTCCTCGCTATAGTGAGGGGAAAAGTTTTGTGTTACACTCGGGTGCAAATGTATTTTACTTCTCGTGTGTTAAAAAAACTCGCAAGTTCAGGATTCTATTCTCGAACCACTCGCTTCGCTCGTGGTTCAACTATAGAATCCTTTCACTTGCTCGTTTTTCAATTCCACACTCGGCGTTAAAATACAACTTTGCCCCCTTGTATAACAAATAACTATTAACCCTTAACAACTTTGCATCGCAGCCACGCATCTTACACCCACGTATCTTACACCCACGTATATTACTGTCGCAAATGAAAATAAATTGGAACTTCAATATTACATATATTGAAAACTCTTCCAGTTCGGTGCATGCACTCGCCGCGAACGCACATGCGCACGGATACCTCATTTTGTTTTGCACTCTTGCCAGCGGTTCCCAACCTTTTTTGTTTCAAGTATGGAGTGTGCCTTTTGTAAAGGAGTAATTAATGACGGAGCTCAGTGTTCACGCTGTCATAAGGAAGTTGGATTTTGCTGTGCCCAAATTACGGAGGGGGGCTACAGAAAGCTTGGAGCGGAACGCAGATCGGCATGGAAATGTCATATATGTCGAAGGGACGCATCCCCGGCTCTGGTAAAATCATCGGACAAAGCTGAGGCGACACCGGGCCCTGCCTTCCCAGCGGAGCCAAAAGAAACAGTGCCGGCGCGGGCCCAACCTGTGGAGAGGGAAGTGGCGTTACATGTTCCTGCCAAAGTTACTGACTTAGATGACGTCATGAGGAAACTGCTAAGCATGGAGATGCATCTCTCCTGTCTTCCTGGACTGGTTCAAGATGTTGCAGGTCTTAAGACTGAATTCTCTGAGTTTAAAGACTCCTTAAACTTTACTAGTTCGAAGTTAGATGACTTTACCGAGCGTTTGGTTCAAGTGGAAAACAGATTACCAGGATTGGAAGATGTTGATGGCAAAATCCAGGCGCAAAATAAAGAAATATTGATTATGAGAGAAGAACGTGCAATTATCAATCAGCAGATGCGTTTGAATAATATTGAAGTAAAGGGAGTCCCTGTGAGGAAAAACGAAAATCTTTTCTCAATTTTGACGAGCATTTGCGCAGCTATTGATGTTAATGTGGACAGAAGCCATATTAACCACATATCCAGGGTTCCTATTCACAACTCCAATGAGAAGCTTATTATTGTGAGCTTTATTAATCGATATATTAAGGAAGATTTGGTAGCGGCAGCCAGACTTAAGAAGACCCTTACGGCGGAGGAAATCGGTTTCCAGGGTAGTAACCAAAGGATCTATATAAATGACCACTTGACACCTGAGAACAAGAAACTCTTATCGCTAGTTAAGGCATCATTAAAGCAGAAGGGATACCTCTACGTGTGGGTCAGATACTCTAAAATTCACGTTCGGAAAGATGATAGTTCCAAAGTGCACATAATAAATAATGAACGTGATTTAAACAAATTGCTTTGAATTGGTGTATTCTCAATTTATCGTCTAATTATGTCTTTTCGATTGCGTTTTTGCTTTTGTTACTATTATTTAATATTAACATTAAGCGATCATACCTAAGGTTGACGACCGCTGACCGGCCCACCTGGGTGGTCTTTTGTTTTGCGCTCGATCTTATCGCAAATTTTTTGTTTACGCCTCGCTCACTAAACACAGCTTATCTCTTTCCTTATTCATTAAATATTGCCTCAAATATTTTTCTCTTTCGCACTCATTACGTCGATCTTATGTATTTTCATAACTTCAAGACTGACTCGCGCGCACTTATTATTTATTTTATAATGAAAATTGCGTTGTGTTTGGCAGTATTGGATGTTGCAGTATTGTACTTAATTCTATTATCTCTCAGTTTTAATAATTTAATTATATTTAATGGATAGTGTAGTAGTAATAGATAATAAACCTTGCATTTATTATCAGAACGTAAGGGGTTTGCGGTCGAAAACTTTAACATTTTATCGTAATTTAAGCATGACATCTTATGACATCATTGTTTTAACGGAGACGTGGTTAGTGGATGGTGTGTTGGACTCTGAACTGTTCGATGATCGGTTCGTTGTCTGGAGGCGGGACCGGGACCTCGCCCTGACCGGCCAGAGCCGCGGGGGCGGTGTGCTCATAGCCACCCGTAGGGAGCTACCGGTGACCCTGCAGCCAACGTTCCAGTCTTCTGCCGAGGACTTGTGGGTTACTATGTCGCTCAAGGACAACTGCAATAGGTTAGTTAAAGTACATTTATGTGTGTTGTACTTGTGTAATCAAAATAATGGTAACTCATTCTCTCAACAACTAGGTAATTTCTTAGCCAAATTAAGCGACTTAATGTGTGAATATCCGGATGACAAGTTTGTTATAATAGGTGACTTTAATATGAGCGGTATTCAGTGGTCAAGTTGCAACTCGGTGATGGTTCCGTCTTCCTATTCTAGTAATGATGAATGTAGCTTAATTGATGAAATTAATATTCTTAACTTGAATCAATATAACGGAATCTTAAACCGGTTTGGTAAGTTACTGGATTTAGTATTATCTAATGACTCTTTATGTGTCAGTGATTGTCCTATGCCCCTCGTTCCTATTGATCCCTACCACGAGCCTATAACTATTCGTATTAACTTTACCACCGTCTTACCACTTCAATCAGCCCCTAGGGTAAAATATTTTTACAACAAAGGTGATTATAAATCTATCAATAAAGAGCTAGCTTCTATCGATTGGGTGTCTGAGTTTTCTAACCGTACTTTAGACCAAGCTGTCGATTTCTTTTACGTAACTTTTAAAAAACTTAGGAACAAATTTATACCCAGTAAAATAGTTAAAAATGATAACTATCCCATATGGTATTCTCTTTCCTTGAAAAAAGCAATTAAAGAAAAATACAAATATTTAAGAAAATATAAAACATATAAGAATTTGTCTGACCTAGTATCATTTAACATTCTAAGAGAAAGAGTACGTAAATTAGAGGATTCTTGTTTTGCTTCATATATGCAACGGGTGGAAAAAAATATTGCCACTAATCCAAAACAATTTTGGTCGTTCGTAAAGTCTCGCTCATCCTCCCATAGTTTACCCGGCAGCCTGAAGTATGGGGACAGAATAGTTAATTCAGGTTTTGATATTTGTAATGCTTTTTCAGAGTACTTTTTTACCACATTCACAACCTCGAGCCCTCCTAATATTGACCATTTACCTTCGTGTAGTAACGAGTCCACGGCTAGTTTAAATAGAATTGAAATTAATCCGGACGTTGTCACTAACTTATTACTAAAACTAGATCCTTCCAAGTCCCCAGGGCCTGATGAGTTACCTGCTCAGTTTCTAATTAACTGTGCTGAGAGTTTGGCAAGTCCAATTGTTTTACTTTTTCGGCGATCGTTCGCTGAAAGTTTAATTCCCTCCATATGGAAGTCAGCTTTTATCACCCCTGTTCATAAAAAGGGACCTAAAACTGAAATAACTAATTATAGACCGATATCGAAACTATGTATACTTTCAAAAATATTAGAAAAAATTGTGTTCAAACAAGTTTATGACACTTTTAAGTGTTCTTTTAGTGATTTTCAGCATGGGTTTTTGCAACGTAGGTCAACTGTATCAAATCTTGTTCTACTAAATGATTACGTCACCGAAGCTATGGACAGTGGCCTTCAGGTCGACGTTATTTATACTGACTATAGCAAGTGTTTTGACAGGATAGACCATGGCTTATTGCTATGCAAGTTATATGACATGGGAATACATGGGGATTTGCTAAGGTGGTTCTCCTCTTATATCAATAATAGGTCTCAAGCTGTCGTGGTTAATAACTATATATCTGGATGGGTGACAGTCCCAAGTGGCGTCCCTCAAGGGTCTTTGCTCGGTCCACTTTTATTCAACATTTTTGTTAACGATATAGGCAAGTGTTTTTTGCATTCGAAACTTCTTTGCTTCGCGGATGACATGAAAATCATTAATAAGGTAAAATCCAATCATGACTTCATGTCTTTGCAGTCCGATCTAGAACGCCTGGATGAGTACTGCGAAGTTAATAAGCTAGAGCTAAATCCTTCCAAGTGTTTTTCTATTACATTTTCCCGTCAACGTAACCTGACTTCTACATCATATACACTTAAAGGCCACCCGCTTGAGCGAGTAACCTACATGAAGGACTTGGGGTTATTCATGACTCCAAACTTTTATTCGATAGGCACATTGATAGCATTATTAGTGGGGCACTTAAATCTCTAGGTTTTATAATGCGTAATTCCATATACTTCACTCAAGCTAAAACCCTTAAAGTCCTTTATTGTTCATACGTGAGGAGTAAATTAGAATACGCATCACAGGTTTGGAACCCTTGCTATAACACTTATGTGGACCGGATTGAGCGCGTGCAACAAAAATTTATAAAATTTTTATGCTACAAACTAAAGCATTACTATAGTTCATCCAGTTATTTAAGTATTTGTAAGAAGCACCACCTATTACCACTGAGAAAAAGACGTGACATATCTGATATTTCCTTTCTCTTGAATATTACCAGTGGTGCAGCTGATTGTTCCGAGTTACTTGGTAAGCTTGCTTTTAATACCCCCTTTCGTTCTAAGAGGTACTATCCCCCTTTATCTGTCAAGACTGCATCATCCAGGTATAGACAGAATAGCTTCCTAGTTCGAGCGAGTCGTCGGCTGAATGAGTTGTCGAAGGACATTGACATTGATATTTTTAATTGTAAAGTTTCGAATGTGAGGCAATTATTGGTTAAGCGGTGTTCTTTGTGAGTGATTATTATTATAATTATTTCTTTTCCTTTTTAATTGAATACTTATGTTGACTGTTATTGCATTCATCTTACTTAACTTTCTGTTTTGTTTTCTCTTTCTTTATATTCCACTTTTGTGAGCATGTGTGTGCGTTGGTATAAGTGCTAGCATTAGTTTAATTAATATTACTTTGTATCTATCTGTGAGATCCTGTAATTGGCTTTCTGAATCATATCTTGTTGTATACTGCTAGTTTTATAGCTGTTGGTTCTCCATAACATAAATAAATAAATAAATAAATAAATAAATAGAGAAAAGTAAAATCATGCAATTAAGGGTTTATTGACATTTATGGAGTGCCTCTCTAATTTATATTTCCGCAATGGGTACATCGATGGGTAGATTTAACGCAAAAAACGAAGGGGTGTTATAAGTTTGACGTGTCTGTCTGTCTGTCTGTCTGTCTGTCTGTCTGTCTGTCTGTCTGTTTGTCTGTCTGTCTGTCTGTGTGTGTGTCTGTCTGTGGCATCGTAGCTCCCAAACGGATGAACCGATTTAGATTGTTTTTTTTTGTCTGAAAGCTGAGTTAGTCGGGAGTGTTCTTAGCCATGTTTCATGAAAATCGGTCCACTATGTCGGGGTCGGGGGTTTTTTTCAAAATTTAATTAAATAAATAATTTTATGACTTTTATGTAATTCCCAAAAGATTTGACAATTTGTAAATACATAGGTAAAGAAAATATTCGTTCTATCTGAATATGACGATAGGTACCTACGTTAAAAATAGAGCGCTTTCGAACTACGTCCGATCCGAATCCGATAAATTCGTGAAAATAAAATTACGCACTATTATGGACTATGGACGTAAATCTGGCAGGATTTTGGAGTAGGCCCTTGAGGCAACCTGCTAAGATGCTTCTCTTATCATAGTCAACCTCAGGTCTGCAAGCTGGCAGCTGGGGAGCGGGGCCAAATCGACAATCGATTATATTTTTAAGACGATACAGGACGGTTCAATTTCCATACTAACGCTCTCGACTATTTCCTCCCTGGTTTTTGAAGGTAGACTGATTTTTCAACACAGATTATTCTATAAATTGAAATAGACATCATACACGAAATAAAAAACGACAAGGCCCAAGGCAACAATTAGTGCTTGCACCTCCTATCTCCTTTGCAGCATTACGATATAGCGAAAGACTATTTTTAACCCCCGACGCAAAAACGAAGGGGTGTTATAAGTTTGACGTGTCTGTCTGTCTATTTGTTTGTCTGTCTGTGTGTGTGTGTGTGTCTGTGGCATCGTAGTTCCCGAACGGATGAACCGATTTAAATTTAGTTTTTTTGTCTGAAAGCTGAGTTAGTCGGGAGTGTTCTTAGCCATGTTTCATGAAAATCGGTCCACTATGTCGCGGTCGGGAGTTTTTTCAAAATTTTAATTTTGTTGTTAGGTTATTAAATAACAAATCACAATAAAATAATTTGATTTGTTCCCAGTCAGATTGTTATTAATTATTAATCTTATCTGTATTGGAACGTTTTGATATTTTTATTTTTAAAGACGCTCGAGTCAATCAAAAATTTCCAAAAACGGCCTTTTTCATTATGGCGCAAAAAAAGTGATACTCAAGATTGGTAACAATTAGCCAAAAAACCTAAACGGTACGACATAGATTTGATGAAAAACGTGTGACCTGTGCCTTTAAAAAAGTAAAACAGAAAAACGTACGTCGTTTTCGTACGTGTTTTCGCTACGATCAATATGCAAATGGATAATTTAGTAGGCAAGTTTTATTTAAATCGATTAAATCGTAAATAGTGGCTTGCAGCTAAAAATAATGTTCAACTGGAAAAACCTAGGTACGTTTTTTCGCTAGAATCTACATTTTAGTAGGAAAATTTCTTAAAAATATATTAAAATTAAACTGGTACAGATTTTTTTAATTATCCCGTTATAGTGCCCTACTGCTGGGCAAAGGCCTTTCCCCTTGATTTCCTCAACTCCCTCTGGTGTTATTTTTCCGGCCATGCAGTCACTCATAAAGGCGTCCAAGTCGTCTCACCATGCATGCGACAGACCAGACGTGGCATGCACAAATACACTTCAGCATGGCGGTTTTCTTCCCTACTTACTTTAATATGTACAGATCATTTCTGTCGTAGATCAATTTTAGCTGTAGACCACCTTTAACGACTAACTTACGAAAAACTAAAAAATGTTTACAACATGTCGGTGTGTACCTTAAACAAACCATGAAAAAAAAACCGCCTACTAAAAATAAGCGCGTTAGAAAACACGGAGAAAAAAGAAAAAAATAATTTTACATTGCAATAATATTGATGATTAGATTTCCTACCCAAACCTTTGAAATCAGATTTCTTAAAACTATACGATACAGGTCAGTTCGAAAAACCCTCTCAACAAACGCTCATACAAACGCTCTCGACTATTTCCTCCTTGGTTTTTGAAGATAGAGCAATGATTTTTTCGACACAGATTATTATTATTTTTATCTGAGTCGGACCGTTTTGATATTTTTTGCTATTCTTATTTTAAAAGATGCTAGATCCAATGAAAAATTTCTAAAAACGGCAAGTTTCAATATGGCTCGAAAAAGGGATACTCAAGATCGGTAACAATTGTCCAAAAAATCTAAACGGTCCGACACAGATTATTTCATTTTTATTCAGATTCTCAAATTTCGTTCCGTTTAAATAAGTTTTGAAGGAGGAAACAGTCGAGAGCGGAACCTCGATTTTAAAGATTTTTTTCGCAATATCTTTTAACTGAGTTGTTCTGAATGGACAATTTTTTTCGATAAATCTAGTTAATAACATTGTAATATTTAACTAAAATTCCCAAATTGAAAGGGCTCCCTTTCCTTTCCATTTTCGCTCCTGTAGCGTCTTAAATACCTAAAAGTACTTAAACACCTAAAAGTACTTAAATACCTAAAAGAACAACCAGCGTATCGTGTCATCACGCACGCACACAAGGGTAGCTTAGCTAACAACTGCGACACGGCCGGTCGCCGCGGTACGTTGCCGTATCGTGCAAATGCCACATTGAGCGGTGTAGGGTTGCCAACCGTAGGTAGTATACACAAAGACAGGAAAAATGCTCTGAGGAAAATGATATGATATATAGTATTGTAAGTAATATATTATTTTGGTTCAGCGTACTGTAATTATTTTTAATTTCTTTACCGAATAATTACAGTACGCTTTACCGAATCTTGTAGGTACTGTACTGCACACAATTACACCGTCATATTTAAAATAGATACCTAACTTAGATAAGTACTCGACACCGATAGCAATAAGAAGCTGCAGGGCAATCATGGTCGCGTGATAAATGATAAAACATCGGGCCGTCCCTATCGCACTTACAAATAGTGCGATAGGGACGGCCTGATATTTTTATCATTTATCGCGCGACTATAATTGCCTGCCTGCTGTCTATAAGGCTGTCCTTTCGTCCTTCGTCCACATTAGAGATGGGCCGAATATTCGGTAAATATTCGGTATTCGGCATATTTAGTTAATCCCAGCATCTCCAGAGGTCCGACAGGTTTTTAAAATATATAAGGTCCTAATTTATTAGATGCAGATATTTTTACAGCTGATAGTACTCGGTCTCTGGAGTATATTAAACCGTGAAACATTATAGCTTTTACGATGTTTTTTTTGGAGAAAACGGAAAAACAAATTTGCTACGTAAAAACACCCTGTTTATGTGATTATTAAATGAAAACTCATTGAACAGATTCTAGTACCTCTTTTACGTACCACTTAACTGTAACTGGCCACTTCAATGACATGTGCAGTTTTCCCGCCGAACCTTTACGACATTTACAACAAACAATTGTTGACATGACAGACAGTGTTATTGTGACATGTGATAATGCACATGATGATTTTGTTTAGACGAAATTATAATTAATTTTTTTGTTAGGAAAATGAAATAAAAAAAGTTACATGAAAAGATTTCTTAATTTATATTTAAAGTTAATTATTTTAATGTAAAGTATCATGTGTTAAAATATCTGCAACTAATAAATTAGGACCTTATATATTGTTTTTTTATTCGAGGTGAGATTTTAAAGACCAGTTCTTCGAAACTTGCTATTGTCATTCTGAAATATTCTTTGAACTTCACTTCACTTGTCTTTAATGCCGCATATTTCCTTTCAAAATGAGTTCCGTCATTATTCATTTTATATATATATGGGTTGACCCAGCATCTTCTTTTCGTCTCCTTTTTTTGTAAGCGCCTCCGTAATACGAGCAAGAGCAGAATGCGCGTAATGGGATCCATGTCTGGATAAAGACTGATCGTGAAGTTCTGCACTGTGTATAGTTATCGAGGCGCGGCGCGGCGACGCGCCGCAAAAATTCTGCGTTGCGGTGCCGCGCCGCGAGTTCTTGCGGTGCGTCGACGCACCGCGAGTTCTTGCGTCGCGGTGCCGCGCCGCAGATTTCCTGCTGCAAAAACTGGCGGCGCGGCAACGCAACGCAGAATTTTTGCGGTGCGTCGCCGCAACGCGCCCATGTGGCCAGGCCCTAAGATAGCGGAAACCGTCAGTATTATCACCTTGGAGGTTAAGGTCAGACAAAACCTGTTGAACGAGAGGACTACTGTTTTCTCATTCACTCTCGAATGACTCGTAAAAGTTGGCACAGTCATAATTTAGAATAATATCTATTTTCGTTTTAGATTATATATTCATGGAGGTTTTTATTGCCAAGTGGCGTAATTAGAATGTCGAAAGAGAAATTTTCACACCCTGTAGCTAAAGTAAAATTTATATTGACTTCAAAGGCATTTTTTAATAAGATAGATACAAGAAAATTAAGAACTTACGTCTTAGGTTTAAAGCTAGTCAACTACATCATGTTTAAACATGCCAAACATAAAAATACGGTTCTAGATCCCTGATCCCTGTTCCAGTCACGCGTAATGAATGACATATCTGAGGACAGAACTGCACATAAGGGTTCCTTTTTACCTTGAATACGAAACTGTAGGTATGTTAGTAAACTTATAAACAGCCAACAACTAGTTTATGTTAAAGTGACAGCTCGTGCGCTTACGCAAGCGGGTGCGACTCATTAGAAGCGGTGCGGCCACTTGACCAGCTAACAGGAATTCCGCGCGCACTTGAATTAAAAAACCGGGGCTTGTCGATGTCAGTTAAAGCAATGATTGAAGGTGAGGAACAAGTATCAAGACTAGTTAGTATTTCAGACAATTTATCGTGCAATGTACTAGAATCATCGCTTTTGGTGGCTAAAACAGAGTAACCTCTGCGAGAGCGACTTATCCACATAGCCACACGTAGTTGACAAGGGAAGCTTGCAAGCGATTGCGACGTTTCGCTGCGGTGGCTTCTTTCCCTTTTGTCAGAAAGTGCCGTAAACGACGAGCTTGCGACTATCTTCAATGATCAGGACACTCCGTCCGCTTCTCCCAGTTTCGGTAATCGATTTTATAGGCTGCCATTCCCGCTTGACGCAGCTATTTGTAAATACAAGACGCAAATTAACGAAGTAAGTATTTTCGATTTGACGTCACGTCCAGCATACTTATATGTGTCGTATAAGCTTTATTGTACATAAAAGAAACAAAAGAGACACAGTTACAGAGTCAATCATATACAATGTAGGCGAACTTATCCCTTAATGGGGTCTCTTCCAGTCAACCTTTGAGAAAATTAGTAGAAGCGAATCGATGAAACACTAAATAATTTATAATGTCATAATTTTTTAAGTAAAAGTTACGGGAGCAAGCAAGCCGCTATCAATATGATTGAATTACGTTTGTTACGGCAAACCTATTCAGTTAACTATTTCGATTGCGAAAACCAATAGTAAGTATTATGGCATTTCATTTGCAATACGCTGTTGTGAATGGTACCTAATGTTGTGCTAATGTGTTACAAAATGTGTTTATTTGGGACATTGGGGCTATTTAGAATTAACAAGGAAGTTTGTACTGTCTGTTATAAAAAATAATACATATTTTCTATCGCAATTAATTTTTCTTTTTTGGTGACAGAGATGAAACTATTCAATATTTTTACTCTCTGATGGTCCAGCCGGCGTATCATGCTGCCAATTTTATCACTTATCCACGTGGATAAGACATCTGTCACTCTCACACTGACATACTTGCTAAAGCGTGACGGATGCTTTATCCACGTGGATAAGTGATAAAATTGGAAGCATGATACGCCGGCAGGCAGGTAAAATTTACACATAGCGCGATGGGGCGGCCTGATGTTTTATCATTTATTGCGCGACCATGCATACTTGTCTGCCTGGTCTAATATTCTAAACTTAGCTTAATATTCTACCTACTTGATTATGGAGATCTCACCGGCAATAACGTCGTACAAACAGGCTGCATAAATATCTGACACACTTATGGCTCCAGAAATAAAATTAAATGTTCAGATATTTTGCAGCTTTCTTTTTGTGCGATATTATTGCCGGTGACCGGTGACTGTAGATACTAAAACCTAAACAAGTCATAATGATCCTCCTTGCGTTATCCCGGCATTCGAACCTGGGGTCCCGCTTTGACAACTTATCCCAAGATTTGGCGTAGGCGCCAGTTTACGACAGCGACTGCCATCTGACCTTCTAACCCGAAGGGTAACTAATGCTTATTGGGATTAGTCCGGTTTCCTCACGATGTTTTCCTTCACTGAAAAAGGGCCGGCAAATGTAAAATGATTTCGCACTTGTTTCAAAAATTCATTGGTATGAGCCAGGATTTGAACCCGCTACCTCTGGATTGAAAGTATTTAAACTATTTAAATCTACATTCCAATTCATATTAATCCATGCACACCCACCGGATCGATTCCTTTCAACACCGAGCATTGTTCGCCTGAACTTTTGCCGACATTTTGCCCAAATGTTGCAAGTCCGATCGAGCGGATGATATGCGCTATGATGTTTGAAGGTGCTATGCGAAACAGTGTTAGGAACAAGTATTATCTTGAATTTAATATATATTTTAGAAGTTTTCCTCGTGTGGTATTGGCTTAAGAATTTCGCCACCCCTTTTCTTCCCTTGGGTGTCTATATAGAAGGCAACTGTTAGAAAGATTTGGGTACAATTTTGTTGTTCGGAAGGAGAAGAGTCGTGAAATGAATGGGGTCCTATACATTCCACGACTCTTTTTATTCCGAGCAGACTCTAAGTAGTCACTCCAATATCACAATTTTTTCGACACCTTTTGGCACTGAAACTTAAACAGTGTCATGTGCTCAGTCTACACCGTTTAGAAACACAGGCGTAAATTTTTGTATGTATGTATGTATTTTTGAGTTATAGGAAAACTGCAAGACATGGCGGTTTTGTGGAAGATTCGACCTTATGTTTCATTTTTATTTTTCCACCTCCTAAGGGCGTCAAATGGAGGTCCAAAGTTTGTATGGGAAAACAAGATTAGATTTATACGCGGATCAAGCCGCGGAAAAAAGCTATTAGTAAGCTCGCAACGCGCGCTAAGTTCCAAAAAATCTACTTTATCACAACTCGCCTTTCTCACAACTCAATTCGGTCTCCTTTACACTTTTATAGTTTCCACACAAAGACCACCGTCTTTACCGAGTAGTCTATCGTCTATCGAATGAACAAAAGTGTATCGAATGGCTTTCCTGCGACCGTGAAACGTCGGTGTCAGTGGGCCGCGATCGCCATGGCCGTCACGTCCATGGGTGCTGCTAGGATGCGGTGAAAGCGAATGTGGACGAAGAAAACAATGCGTCATTAGTTTGGAGACATTTTCTAATACATTTTACTTTTTATCGACCTCGTTGGTAAAGAAATTCTGTTAGGTTATGGTCTTCTGTTTCTGAATGTACGCGACGTCTGACCTTAGCGGCAACGCGGCAAGTCCAGCCAACGTTGATGATTGAAGAGGCTCTTCTCTGTAGCAAGAATTGTCGCGTAATGGTGTTTATATCTAGGCAGCAGACGATTTACCTGATGATATGCTATTACTATCGCCCATGGGCACCTATAACACCAGCGGAATTATGACGTATGAATGTGTTGCTCGGCTTAAAGCCTAAATCCCAATAAGTTATTTTTCAAGGTTCAGAGTCAATGAGCGATATTTCATTTATAGGTACATACATGTACCGGAAACAAGCAGTAGGGTAAAACTCCTGCTTTTTTCTTTACTTTTTCTTTGGAGTGCTTCCCAATATTGGAATACCTAATGACCTTAAATTAAATCCAATAGAAGTTGATCCGTATTACTCCAAATTTTACTGAAGGTAGAAGAACCTTAATGAAGACAAATAATTATAACCAAACTTTTACATCAATTACTTAAATCTCCCTCCATTAAGCCTAACTAAAGTGCTCGAAATAAACAAAAGGGTACATAAATAAAGCGGCAGTCTAGCGGGGTAGTTAAGGACAAACGAACGGTCGACAAGACCAATTAAATGCAGACTTATCTCCGCGGGTAATTCGAAACGTCGGTACCAATTAAGTGTTTTATCGACTTGGGATCCGCCTTCATTTACACCAATTATTACCCCGCTATCGTGAGATCATAATCTCTTTTCAGTGGTGTGGTGGCAAAAGAAACGAATCGGATACAGAGCATCCTGGTGGTAATGATAATAAATAACAAATTAATATTATAGGACATTCTTACACAGATTGACTGAGTCCCGCGGCAAGCATAAGAAGATGACGATATAGATAATTATACAAATACTTAAACAGGTACATTTGGGGTGCCAACGCAAAAGAGTTTGTGCCCGACATAGGCTGTAGATTACGGAAAAAAAGGAGAGGGCCCCCGCTCTGAATCGTTTTTGGTGCAAAAGTTATCCATAACCATCCAAAGGGGTAACACCATAAGTTTTATGGGTAATTTTGCACCAGAAACGATAAGGAGCGAGGTTTACTAGTTAGTTCATTTGGAAATATTTATTTTAAGTTACTTTTAATTAAATTGTAGTATTTGTCTATAAATAAATAAAAATGATGTAACAATATATAATACAGGGTGAAACTTAAATACATAGAAAGCACCCATGACTCAGGAACATTATCTGTGCTCACCACACAAATGCCCTTACCAGGATTAATGATGATGACAAGAAAAGAAAATCTCAAAAGTGATGATGATAAAATAAGTTTTTAAAGAACTAAGGAGTAACAACCTACGTTGTGACTTAAACGAAGGAAGATCAAGTCAAGCATAAATTGAAGTCATGGGAATGAAAGAATTCAATTACGGCTATTTAAGTACATTAAGGTATGTATTGAAAAAAAAAAAGAAACTTTGTGATTGTACTATATGCAGTTAGCCTATATGATAGTCTCAAAATTCTTAAATATAATTATTAGAACCATATAATTATTTTCAAACGACACATAAATTCCAAATTAGCAGATTTGATCAGAAAAACGAAAATTCCAAAGTTCTGATTGATGGTCATTTAATAATATCATTAAGCTTACATAACATCGAGTAATTTGCTATTTGGAATCTTGAGTGGACAAGTCAAAGTGTCAAGGTTTCCATTCATTTTCGTTAGCCGGTTATGTTTATCTAATAGGTACTTGAATAAATATTTAGGGAATTAACATAAATTATAAAAATTCAATTACATATTACGAATTACAAGCTACTTTAGTTAGGTAAAATAGTTGGGAAGCGCTTATTTTAAATACTTATTTCGTTTCGTAATATCCTAATATCAATATGTATAAATGATTGACACACTACTGATATATACTTAACCCTTGTGAGTTGGAGTTTTATTTTATTTCATTTCATTTATTCATTGTAAAGTTATGTACAGTCTGTCAAAAAAGTGGTTTACCACTTTTCGACCTCACGTGTTTATAATAAACCACTTTCTTGGCTGGCCGTACATACATTAAAATGCAGGGTGTAATGCAGTCGGTAGCTCAGTTCATCCCCCAGTTGGACCATGTTGGTGCTTGGTAAGCATTTTAAAAAACTTCTATTCACAGTCGAAAAATTAGTACCTATAACTTACTATTTCATGCTCATAACACTAATTGCAATAAATGTGAGTAAATACAGCACAATTTACAACTTAATTACATTACAATAGGCATCAAACTTTATCCAAAGCATTACCTTGACACACTGGTTTTGGCGCGTAGCATTTTGCCCGCGAGCACCAGACATACTAATTGCACAAATATGAACATAGTGTGTGTGAGGGTAATTTAGTTAGCTTTTGTATGAATTAATGCATGTATTCATTATGTAAGTTTGCGATTTAAAAGTATTCTTTATGTTATCCAATTAACTGGTAAGTACAATTCGAATTCTTTGAACCAATATGTATATTTATATCTATGCATATATTTCGGCCGCGAATATTGAGCGGGCCTTGAAACTGCTAGGGAATTTGTGCGATACTATTAGGTAATAGACGTAATAGTATTAATATTATTTGACTGATTGAGTGTACTCGCTACGCTCGCGATTCAATATTGTAATCGCTTGCTCGCGTATCAATATTGCTGCGGTTAAACAACTTTGCCCCCTTGTAACAAATAACTATCTCCATGCATAAGGCCGATAGTCCACTATCATATATTTATCATAGAAATATGATATTATCATAGGTCTGTACCTGTCTGTAGTCTCAACGTGAAGAAAAAGGACGGCATGTTGCCTATGATCATATTTCTATGATAAACATAATTATGATAGTGGACTATCGGCCTTAACCATGTGAAAATCGCGAAAGTTAAGGACAATGTCCCAGTATCGTTTCTAAAAGCAGTAAAACAAAATGCAGTTACCAGACAATAAAACGTTTTTTTACAACCGCAATACATCTAAAGACAATGCGTTATTTTAGCAAGCCGTGCGTAAAAGTAATGTGGGTCGATGGTTGCATGTGCATAAAAAATCGACTCTGCCCTGTGGCGAATGCAAAATATGCATTGTCAAAGAGGATCGAGTATTATAGAGAGTTACTCATTGCGTTATCCCGGCATTTGCCACGGCTCATGGGAGCCTGGGGTCCACTTTGACAACGAATCCCAAGATTTGGCGTAGGCACTAGTTTTTACGAAAGCGACTGCCATCTGACCTTCCAACCCGAAGGGTACCTAGGCCTTATTGGAATTAGTCCGGTTTCCTCACGATGTTTTCCTTCACCGAAAAGCGGCTGGCAAATATCAAATGACATTTCGCACATAAGTTCAGAAAAACTCATTGGTACGAGCCGGGTTCGAACCCGCGACCTCCGGATCGAAAGTCGCACGCTCTTACCGCTAGGCCACCAGCGCTCTCTTATATAGAGAGTTACTGTCGAAGTAAAATGTGTAATCACAATGCATAGACTGCCATCTCTTGACACAGGCTTAAAACTTTTGAACCTCAGTTTTAACAATTTGGCCCATATTCTTAGCTTGATATGTGTTAAAATGTCAAATATTAATATTAACGCCATCTAGCTGAGCGTACCCCAAAGGTGTAATGTCATCTAGGCCACCGTACCTTTTTCTGTATGGTACTTACGTTTTTTTCTTAGACTTTATCTGTCTATACGGAGTTATGTAATTATATCTTTGGTATTGTGTACTTAAGTACAGTCAGCGACTTGCGAGCAATATGGAAACATTTTGGGAAAACTGTACGTTGGGGGTTGATTTAGTATTGTGCAAGTTATAAAAAGTTTGTATCATAATATATATATATATATATATATATATATATATATATATATATATATATATATATATATATATATATATATATATATATTATTATTATTATATTTGGATTTTTTTAATGTGGTTTTCACTCAGAATCGCGAACTCTTTCAATCCTAATAGGAGAAAAAAAGTATCCCAAGGATTCCGTTACCATTTTTTCATACATTTTTTATGGCGGTAACGGAATGGAAGGTTTGAAAAATGTATGGAAATCTTGGGACATTTTTTTAGAGACTTCGCGAATGAGTTATTAGTATTATAAATTGTGAATTGAATTAAATGTGTAAATGTATTGTAATACCTATTTGTAATATAAATATAAATACAAAAATCGGAAAAACCCGATTAAGTCCGCCATTTAGTAGTTACATATTTGTATTTATTTATATATATATATATATATATATTTTTTTTTTATTATATATATATATATATATATGGTTTTTCCGATTTTTGTATTTATATTTATATTACAAATAGGTATTACAATACATTTACACATTTAATTCAATTCACAATTTATAATACTAATAACTCATTCGCGAAGTCTCTAAAAAAATGTCCCAAGATTTCCATACATTTTTCAAACCTTCCATTCCGTTACCGCCATAAAAAATGTATGAAAAAATGGTAACGGAATCCTTGGGATACTTTTTTTCTCCTATTAGGATTGAAAGAGTTCGCGATTCTGAGTGAAAACCACATTAAAAAAATCCAAATCCAAAAAAAAGTGGGCTGGAACAACTTTGAAAAAAAAAAAATGGCCTAGGCTCCTGTCAATCCGGATAGAATTCATCCAAGTCTTCCTGCCATCTCTTTTTTTTTCTTATCTCCCGTTAAATAACCACAAAATTAAAATTTTGAAAAAACCCCCGACTGCGACATAGCAGACCGGTTTTCATGAAACATGGCTAAGAACACTCCCGACTAACTCAGCTTTCACACAAAAAAAACTAAATCTAAATCGGTTTATCCGTTCGGGAACTACGATGTCACAGACAGACACACACACACAGACAGATAGACAAACAGACAGACAGACAGACAGACAGACAGACAGACAGACAGACAGACAGACACGTCAAACTTATAACACCCCGTCGTTTTTGCGTCGGGGGTTAAAAACCGTATCGAGACAGGGATCACTTCCCACAGTGTCCATAATAAAACAACCGCAGTTACGTCTGCGGTGGAGTCGGAACCGGATCTAGCAGTTGCGTATCGGCTGACACGTTGTGTAATCTATTTATGAGTTCAGCTACTTGAACTTCCTATTGTGGATTGATGTTATGTCGGTGAGGAATGAGGAGCGAAGTAAACAAACTTTCTAGGTGATTTGTTAACTGATTGAAGATAAAGATAAAAATTAATGAATAAGGGCATTTTCAGAATTTGGGACCTCCCCAATTAGCAAAAGTTGTTAACAAAAATTAACTCACTGTCAGTTTTGTGACGACAAAGCATAAAATCTGTCTAAAAATTTACTTTTTTCACATTCTGAATGTAGATTCTCGCTTAAAGTTTATGTAACTAACACAAAAAACAATATTTTTTTTGAAATTCATGCTTAAATATCGTCACAAAACTGACAGAGTGAGTTAATTTTTGTTAACAACTTTCGCTAATTGGAGGGTCCCAAATTCTGAACATGCCCATAACAACAAAATCAATCTGAGTTAAATCTAGGTCACGATGGCTGAAAGAACCAGACGATGTGATTTTTATATGAGATGGCAGAAATAGTTATAATTACCCCGCCGAGGAGGAATTCCATCTATTACAAGAAGTACTGCTTTTTCCGCGGTGCACTAATAAATAAAAATAAAAAGCGGATTATAAAACCGCCTTCAAAAATAAGCGCGTTACAAAACACGGAGAAACTAAAAAGCCAAAAATAATAAACCTTTCAATTCAGATTTCTTATCGTATTGCAATAAGCTAAACATCCAAATTATAAACAAATCAATTATTTTTGTAGTCGGTACCAGAGGTGCTGTTCGTCGCCTTGCTATTGCCTGTTTGCCCCACCCAACCATACACAGGCTGGTACCGACTCCAAAAATAATTGATTTGTTTATAATTTGGATGTTTAGCTTATTGCAATACGATAAGAAATCTGAATTGAAAGGTTTATTATTTTTGGCTTTTTAGTTTCTCCGTGTTTTGTAACGCGCTTATTTTTGAAGGCGGTTTTATTTTTTGTTAAAAAGTTTATTTATTTGTTGATTTTTAGTGGTTCCTAGTGATATTATATGTATCAGTCCGAATACATGTACACTAGTGAAAGAATTATCCTTTAACTCCTAACCATTGAGGAGTTGACCTTCCATCATCAGCTCAGTTGATTTTTAGTGGTTCCTAGTGATATTATATGTATCAGTCCGAATACATGTACAGTAGTGAAAGAATTATCCTTAAACTCCTAACCATTGAGGAGTTGACCTTCCATCATCAGCTCAGCCACATAAAATTATTACCATCAGACGTAAATACTGGTGTACCTTTGAAAAATAGACTAAAAACATTACATGTGCCTATAACATTTGAAGAGTTCCCTCGATTTCTCCAGGATCCCATCATCAGACCCTGACTTGGTGCCAATGGGACCATCTCGGGGTTATACCGGTTCGATCAAAAAAAAAATTTTGAAAATCGGTCCACGATTCTCGGAGATATCGAGTAACATACATACAAAAAAAAAAATAAAAAAAAAAACATTCAGTCGAATTGAGAACCTCCTCCTTTTTTGAAGTCGGTTAAAAATATTTCAACTGTATTTCAAGACGAATCAATAAATTATTAAATAAAGCCCGTGGAAGTTAATACTTAATAAAACTTGCGGAATCCTAAAACTATTGTCACGATAATTCTAATGTTTAACTGAATCAATTACTTTTTCCTTCAATATAAATATTTTAAACTTAAAATTAACTTAACTTTAAAATTACTAAACAGTTACTATTTTGATTTTGAATAACAAACGCCTTTTTAAATGGATTCTAACGGGATATTTTGAGCTAAATACGCAGATTCACAACACTTGATTGGACACTCAGCTGACAACTGTCAAATAACAGAAGCTGTCACTTTTCGCAATGTTGACACATGAGAAATCAAGTTAAGCTGCGTTCGGTTACTGCACTTGCAATTATTGTTTATGTGGATAGCTATAAGGAAAGTACGTAGTTCACGCAAAGATCGCTAGATGACACTACTGCCTTTAATTGCTTTTATTGATTAAATTATTTATTTGTAGTCCAAAAAATGTCCGAACAAGGAAAAAGTAAACTGGCAAACAGCGGTCGTAAAGCTGCAGAATGCGTGCAATGCTTCAAGTGTAAACAGTGGGTTGACATAAAAAACACTTTGCTTTGCTCACTTTGTCAGAATAGGTATGAGTTTGATTGCGCAGGACACTCAGAAAAGCTTCATCGTATAAAGACCCCAGATTCAAGAAAAAATGGAAATGTAAGGCATGTTTAGCATCACCTATACAATCAAATGTTACAGTTAGGAAAAAATGTATATCCCGAAATAATACTAAACTGGCGCCAAAACTTGGAAGCACTTCATCAGAAATAAATAAACCGTGTACCTCAAAAACGACGATGGCCTGTACGAGACCCTCGCCCTCACATGCCGAGGATGCTGAGACACGCTCCACTTCAAACATGTCATCTACTGGAGACACGCAACCTATTGCAGATTTGTTACCTACTGAGGAAAGTTTAGCATCTACGGACAATTTAACAACGGCGAATATTTTACCCACTACGATAATATTACCCGATATCAATAATTCACCTATCTTGAGTCACTCAAACATTTCAGACAGTACTACAATCCATAGTGAAGAGGAAACGCATACTTCCATGGAAAGCACATTATGTAGCCCGCAATCATCTTATTCTTTGGCAAACTTATCCGATAGTCAAGCAAACCTAAATAAAAGCTGTCCCGATGACGTCCTGGAAAGTAATTCTGAGAAACTAAAAAATATGAATATGAAAATGACAGAACTAGAAGAAAAACTAAAAAGCGCTGAACAGGAAATTGAAAACCTCTTGTTGGAAAATTCATCTTTAAAATCCACCATCGACGCATATTCTAATAAAATTAATAAATTGACTCACATTTGTCAATCTAATGGTAAAACGTCGTCTAGCAAAAAACGTAAGAAGCGCTTAGTAAAATCAAAACTAAATCTTACCCTTAATGATAGTGATGTTGATCATGATTACAGTAATAACAACTTAAACTCGAATGACGATAATATAAAAAACGATGATCGACTGCAATCACCAACGCCAACCACGAAGACTGCTCCTATCCCCTCTGCCACGGAGGTATCGCCGAAGTCACAAACGGGGAACGTCGTATCTTCGAAGAGTCTGAAGCAAACGGCGAAACTGGTAAAAGCAGCAAGCTCTACGTGTTCTCCACTAGATGGCGCCACAGATACGAATCAAGGTGATATAGCTCCAAAGAAAAATAAAATTTGCATTTTAAGTACTAATGTATACAATCGAATAACTAAACTCGCTGAATTCAAATTAAGTGAAAATTTTGATTTATGTCACTACTTGTACCCGAGCGCTGGGACTTCTTACCTACTAAACAACATACAGAATAAACTGGTGGACTACACAAAGCAAGATTATTGTATAATTTTCATAGGGGAGGAAGATTTTAAAGTTACAAAAAATTATGTTGATTTAATACTTAACATACGGAAAAGATTAGAGCGCCTTCACCATACAAATGTTATTCTTTGTTACCCAACGTATAAACTAAATCATTATTGCAGTATGTATAACATGAGACTAGAAACATTTAACCATTTACTGTATACCGACAACTGCGAACACGAATATGCATATCTGCTTGACAGCAATCGCAATCTTAATTATGACTATAGTATGTTCAAGTTTAATTCGGGTAGGGTTAATAGCCGAGGCATGAGAGAGATTTTTCATGACATTGCAAATCTTATAAATAATATTCAGACTGATAATATCAGGTCATTGCATTCTTCAAGCCCATATGCATGCCAGAGCTCTCCTCATAGATCATCAGAGTTTTTTCGTGAATAATAAAACAACTTATCACCCGGAAACACACACATTTAAAATAATGCACCAAAACATTGGAGGATTGTTGAATAAACTAGATTTAGTACAAATAATGCTACAGGAGATCTCTGACAATGAAGGAGATGTCGATGTGTTGTGTTTTAGTGAGACTTTTGTAAAAAATGACTGTGTAAAGAATATGAAACTCGACAACTTCAAGCTGGCTTCATCTTATTGTAGAGATAAAGGTAGAGGTGGAACGGCTATTTTTGTGCGGAAATCACTGGATGTTAAACCGATCGCATTTGTGTCTGAATTATCATCGGCCCATTTCTTTGAATGTTGTGGCACAGAGATTTTGGGATTGGACATTATAGTTATAGTTATTTACAGAGTGCCAGAGAACACTAAAGCTAACATAGGATTATTCTTTCACAAACTTAACAAATTGGTTTTTCAATTAACTACTAAATACAAGAAAAAAAAGTTAGTATTATGTGGCGACTGGAACATAGACATCTTAAAGGACACATTGTTTGCAAAAGATCTTAGGGATATCTTATTAAGTGGTGGTTTTGAACTGCATATAAACACACCGACTAGACTCAATGCATGTCTCGATCAGATAGCTACGAACATGAAACAAGTAGAAGCGTTTACTCGCAGTCTCTACTTATCTGACCATGACACTGCTCAATTTCTGACTTTCAGTGTTAAAAAAGCTAAGTCGTTTATTACCTGGTTTGAGTACAGAAGAGATTACAGCAGTGACAACATATGTAAGTTTAAAGAGTGCCTTGCTGCCTTGTCATTCTCGGATGTGCTAAGTGTAAGTGATGCGCAGGACTCTTTTACAATATTCTATGATTTGCTGTGCCTCTTTTTTAATCTCTGCTTCCCATTAATAAAAGTACGAGTAAGCAACCGACGTAGAAATTTAAACTGGCTTACTAAAGGGATCAAAAATCCTGTTTTGTAAAACGCAAGTTACATATTATGTGTAGGTACAAAGGCAGAAATCACAAACTTAACAAAATCCAATTGAAACGCTATAGCCGCATTTTAAAAAAATGTATTAAAAAATCACAGCAGTTGCGTAATAGTCAGTACATACAATCAAATAAAAATAAGTGTAAAGCCACGTGGAATTTGATTAATAATAGTAGTTCGTATAGTGACCATGACAATGATATTAATTCTTTGACCTACAATAATTTGACATTCAATGATCCCCAAGACATCTGTAATATTTTCAATGATTTTTTCATAGATATAATTAAAAAACATGTCTCCTTGAATGGCCAACATAATAAAATGAATTGCTGTAATAATCGTGCTAACTCTATGTTTCTGAGGCCTGTTGATGACCAAGAGGTATTTAAACTGATTATGCAATTGAAAAGCAGCAAGTCTTGTGGCTATGATGACATTTCAACAATTTTACTTAAAAATAATGCTATATATTTATGCCGTCCCATGGCGCACTTAATTAATCTTTCATTTATCCAGGGCATTTTTCCTAAACAATTAAAGATGTCTATTGTTAAGCCACTTTTTAAGAAAGGCGACAAAAAAGATCCAAATAATTATAGGCCTATTACTTTGGTTCCTGTCATCTCAAAGGTCATTGAGAAGGCTATGTTTGTGAGACTATCTGAATACTTGGAATTAAATAAAATTCTATCACCAGACCAATTTGGATTTCGAAAAGAACGGTCAACTGAACTAGCTTGCTTTGAATTTATCAAGGACATAACACAGACTATTAATGAGAAATTACCTGTAGCATGTATTTATCTCGATATGAGCAAAGCCTTTGACTGCGTCAATCACTCGAAACTCCTTTACAAGCTTGAATATCATGGTATCAGGGGTAATGTTTTGGATTGGATGAAAAGTTATTTAACTGACCGAGCACAGTGTACGGAAATTACGAGAATGGTCACAGAAGAGAACAACCTTCTAAAGAAAAAGTTTAGATCTGTGTATCGGGTTAATGGAACAGGGGTACCACAAGGGAGTAATTTGGGCCCTTTATTATTTTTATTGTATATAAATGATCTTCCACTATCAACATCGCAAAGATGCGTCATTTTTGCAGACGACACTACTTTAATAGTGAAGGGAAGTGATATAAATAATTACGAAGCGGACATAAATAAAGCATTGGCAGATGTTAATTCATGGTCAGAGTGTAATTACCTCCATATTAATGTTAATAAGACTTTGTTTACACAATTTCACCATCACAATTCAAATTTAACTGCAAATCTTGCTATTAGTCTGAATAATGTTCCAATTGTAGAATCTCATAGTGCTAAATTCTTAGGTTTGACAATTGATGAAAATTTAAACTGGAAACACCATGTCGACGCAGTGTGCTCTAAACTAGCGCGATTTGTATTTGCCCTCAAAAATCTAACACATACTGTTTCCGCACAAGCCGCAATAACAGCTTACCACGGATACGTTTCCTCTACTCTGAATTACGGCCTATTATTGTGGGGTAACTCTGTGGAAGTTCAGAGGGCTTTTATACTCCAGAAAGCTTGTGTACGAGCATTGGCTGGCGCTAAATTTGATGCCCCATGCAAACCTCTATTCCAAAAGTTTCACATTCTCCCACTAGCTTGCATGTATATTTTGAAAGTGAGTCTGTTTACAATTAACCACCCGGATTATTTTACAAAGCGTGAAGTAATGTTTACAAGACAACTCCGGGCTCAATACCAACATCTTCTTTACCAACCAGCATGCAACTCTGATGTATATAAGAGAAATGCATTTAACATGTGTATTGTAATTTTTAACAACCTCCCTAAATATTTAAGAATGTTAAACGGAAATGAGTTAAGGATAAAATTGACTGAGTGGCTACTTGGACACTGTTTTTACTCAGTTAAGGATTATTTGGAATGTAATGAGGATTGCTGATTTGGTGTTGACATAAATTATTTTATTGCTTTAGCTTTTGACAATTCTGGAATAATACCCTAGTTTATAATTATTACTTTTCATTCATTGACTATCCTAATTCTACTTTACTGTCATTTTTATATATACTTTTTTTTTTAATTGTATAATGATTGCATGCTCATAGTTAGTTAATTAGTACTCGTACCTTCATGTACAAACTGTAAATAATTTGCATGTTGATGTTATGTCGACGGGATACTGTGACTAAATATTTTACTTATAAGATCTTATTGTAACGTATTCATGCAAATAAATATTTCTATTCTATTCTATTCTAATAAACATTTCCTAAATCAATAAATATCACTTTCGTACAACTTTTGCCACTACATTGGTCTTCCTAGTCGCCATCAGATATATCTAAGCGACTAAGGTGCTCAGAAACATCTGGGCACGCCTCTATTAGGCTACTAGACTCATATCGAATTCGGTACAATAAATGATGTGTTCTGTAGTATTTGACATAAAAAACCAATATTTATATATTTTGGGTATTAAAAATGTATGATGACTACGTATTTTCGATGGAAAATGTGTGCATTTTTTTATTTATTTTGGCCACCGAAAACGCTGTCAGCGATTTAGTGACGTCATCGAGTTCGAACCATACTTCATGTCAAAACAATCACTGACATATTGAACTTTATGGCTTCATACTTAAAAAGTCAGAAGATGTTGTTTTCGAATATAATGACCTGATTCACAGATAATCTATGGATTAACATGACTGTGTTGTTTCCACCTGATTACGTAAAAGTATACTTTAAAAATATTTTTTTTGTTTTTAAGTCATAATAAAATATGGTAATATTTTATTTCGGTTAATTGAATAGTAAAAAAGGGTCAAGTAGCCTATTCCAAGGCGTTAGAGTAAATGTTCAGACATTTTTAAGCACCTCGGCCGCTTCGATATATTTGATGGTGACTGGCGACTGTTCCAAGAATGTTGCACGAACAAACACGTAACTACCTACACATGGATAGTTATTTATTTACACTAACAAGTCTAACAATATATTATAGTCACGCAACCGACTATATAAAAAGTGTGGCTAAGCTTTAATTATATCGATTGGAATTTTATCAATTATCGGATCGCACGCGCTCGGTTGATCTTAGATTGAGTTTTCCGGTACATTAAATGGGTGTGTGTAATTTACTTTATTCGCCTTGACTGTACGCACCCATATAGCTTAAAAATTTAAGGGGCTCCACACGGTTTTCATCGATTTTTGACAAGTTTTGAGTTGAAATTCCTAAATTTGCACCACATATATAATTATAACTCCAACGGCCATAAAAGATTGAAATCTTTTATCTCTATTCGTAAGAGCCCTATTTTGAAATAAGTTATTACTTCTTTATTAATGATGTTTTTTAAACATGGTCTAAATAAACACTTTAATCGAAGTTTGAATTTAGTGAAGGTTGTCACATACATAAAGTCGACAAGTTTGGATCGACCTTTGACTTTTTTAAAAATTCAAGAGAGATTTTAATTCAAAAGTTATGACCAAAAAACCATTTTTGACCCTAAAATTGTTCAACTTTGATGCCAAATATCACAGAAACAATGAGCTGTGGAGTAATTATGAGACACTATTTTGTTTAAAGATGATGCTGTTAAACGATAGGCTTTAGAAACTTCATAATATCAATGGATTTAAATAGAAGGTCATTGGCGCAGGGAACGCCCTTAAGTGCAAGCCCAATCAAACATTTCAATTATTGTATATCACTTTCACGTTTAAGACTTCAAGTACCTAAACAAACATAAGTAATGTGTGATTGAAAAAAAAACAACAGCTGTTGGTATTGAATGGTATACATATGATAAAGAATAGGCATCTATAATACGTTTTTCAAATAGTATTATTAGGTAATAAGTAAGATCTTATCGTTTCAAAGGGTTTAAGCAAAGCTTGAGTTGATGGTACACGACTTTTTATTACAAACCCTAATTTCTTAAACATTTTATTTGAGGATTTTTACTTATAGGAAAACGCACATCTACATATATATAAAATCTGTATAACTGATACATTTTCTCGTCACGTATACAAACACCTGTCACCGCGTCAAGTGACAAACCATAAATCCCAATTTCTTGCGATAACGCGATACAATTCGAATTCAGCGACATACCGTTCGGGTTGAGGAATGCATTATCACGTGTAATGAGATGTTTTGCGCACGTAATCGCCGTGATGGGTGAGAAAATATTTGTTTGCAAAATTGTGCAAAAAGTGATAAAGAAACTAGTAAATGATGTGTTTTATTAGGTGTTATCGCTTCAGAGAAATAGCAAGTGGATTTAAGAGATAAGCAATACAAATAACAAGCAAAATGAGAGTGATGTATATTTTCATTTCTTATTTATGTTTCAGTCAGTTTTCAGAGTCATATAATTTTTTTATTACTTATATTCCTTGGCATTCTGTCTCATAAAATCTTAAATCATTGTCGATATAGTCAAACCAATTTAGGTTGCCAGTGATTTTGATAGCGCACACTGTGTGTTATTTAAAACGTCAACCCTCTATTCAGCAATTCCCGTCAACTTTGTACAATGCCACGTCAGCAAATTTTAATTGATCCTATTTTGTTACCAATATTTAGTAATATAGTTCGACTTTCGTAAGATATATACAGGATAATTGTTATAATTAAGAAAATATAGATACTAGAGAACCTTAATGACGAAATAAAACTTAATATAATCTCAATTAATCAACAAAATCTTGGTAACAAAATAGGAATTAATAAAAACAAATTTAAATTTTCCCTTAATTTTTGTACAAAGTTGACGGGAATTGCTGTATTAAATTATAATATTTAGGTACTTAACACTTGAACATGGCTATCCAGATCGTTGCCAACATAGTATAGCCAAACCATGCTATCTACAAACGTTTACGATGTAGCTAAGTCTGCACAGAATGAGAAGGAACATGAAACACTCAATACATATAATAACAAAAATATATCTTTAAGGAAGATCGCCATATCGCAAACAAATCTACATACAAATATCTTTTTAATATTCTATTATGGAAACATTGAACGCTTTCCGCATATGAAAATAATGATCGGACTGCTGCCAAGTTGTTCCAAGAAATTCGCGTAAAAATCCGGAGGCATTGTTACCTTGCAATTGTGAATTTAAAATGCAAAACACGTTATAACGCAATCCATTTCATTGTTTTTAATATAAACAAACACTTGCTTCGATAATATTTTTTTAAGTTTTAAGACAGTAGAAATAAAAAAAAAGCTCATCAAAACCTCTATAAATGCAAATAAGGAATTGGTAGAAATTTTGAAATTGAAACTGAATTTGAAACATAAGAGGTGAGAAAATAATGCAGCAAATTATTAGCCACTTAATATCTAATCTACTTAGAAAATTGTGTACATTTAAATCTGTTGCTTCTCCTAATAAATAAAGTAAGATTAACATCCAATCTTTATACGTTCATCGTAATAACGTACTATCTTATAAACACCTAAATTCCAGACAGAGCAACAAAAGTGAGTTTGATAAACGTATTGGAGCAGCATTCAACGAAGCGATAGCACGCAGCAAAAACACCACAACACAACACAACGCAAACCAGAACAATGCAGATGAAATCGAAAGTTCCTAGCTAATCATTTCAATTGTGTTGGATAAAAAGACCTTACCTTATCAGCTACTGGAACATAATTGTATCAAATTTCATATTGCCAGGACATAAATACCTAAACCATGCATTACAAAAAAAAGTCAAAATGAATCCGGCAACTGTACGGAATAGTCCAATTGTTTTGTTGTGCAGTAGAGACAGGGCTTCGCAACGCGTAGCTGGGTAATTGCAATTTTGCACCATTAGCCGGTGCACCGTTTCAAAACTGCAGTTGCCACACTGCGGAATGAGCTGTTGTTATGCGGCTTTATTAACACTATACGGTACGTGTGTATCTATTAATGTAGAACCAATAGGTACATTTCACTCAAATATGTTATAAGTAAGAGTGTATCGACTAGCATGGTATCCATACTAATATTATAAATGGGAAAGTGTGTGTCGGTTTGTTAGTCCGTCTTTCACGGCAAAACGGACCGACGAACTGACGTGATTTTATAAGTGAAGATAGTTGAAAGGATGGAGAGTGACACAGGCTACTGTTTGTCTCTTTCTAACGCGAGCGAAGCCGCGGGCAAAAGCTAGTGGACATATAATCCGACGGGGTGAAGGTCACGTGACGAGAAAGATAGGCACCATCGGCAACACTGTCGGCACACAGCCTATTGATGGTTAGTTAAGAGCATGTGGATTGGAAGGAAGTAACGGGAGAGGAAAACCGAAGAAGAGGATTGTGAGCAAGATATGAAACGAAAGCAAGTTAATGTTGAGATGACGGGTGATAGAGATGTATGGAAGAGGATGATATGCTTCTCAGTCACTGGGATAAGGGCAAGAAATAAGAATGATGACTCAAATATTCCCTTAAACTATCTAAAAGAAGAAAATGAAGTAAAATCACTTTTGGTAACGCATTGGACCGGCAATCCAAGGATGTGGGTTCGAGTCCCACGTTGGCCAGAGTCGATCACTGTTGATTTTTTCATTGCGATTGATGTCTGCATTTATAATTTGCAAAATCACTTTTCAGACATTAATATTCCAAAGAAACTAACTCTTCACATTCACTGTTAAATCAATGATCCGATTTTGTACAAACTTGGTATAGATATCGTTTAAGTTACCAGAGAATTATAAACCCTAGTGTATATGTAATATCATCATAATTACCATCCAATTTGACACTATAGGCTGAAAGCAGTGTTTCTCAATTTCAACTATAAAACAAATACTTAAAATTCGCATTTATAATTATTAAATTCAACAATCAACAATGCTATGGTCATTGTCATTGATGATATTGACACAATAGATTATTTATTTGACAGCATATAAAATGAATGGAAACACAAATGTATTTTTATGCCCACGAGGTCTACCTAATGGACTGGTCAATGACACTAATATATGATTTATTACTGTAAGAGAAACCTCAATACATATACAAATTAACGAAGCATGTGAAAACACACCTGTACAGTAGCAGAGGTCACAACGATGTATTATGCTGTGTTACTTCATCTATCTCTATCAAATTGCGTATGATCTTACTCTCAATGGATATAGTGGCTGTTCTCAAACTTATTATACGTCATTTTTTAGGGTTCCGTACCAAAAAGGTACAACAGGAACCCTTATGGTGCGACTCTGTCCGTCTGTCTGTCCGTCTGTCACATTCCTAAATATCTCGAGAACTACTAATGCTATCAACTTGAAATTTGGAATAGTTGTGAACATTATAATCCTCTACAAATAGAAAGTATAATTTTTTTTAATATATTAATTTTAATTGTAGAAAATGGCCAAAATGAAAGGGGGGCAAACTGTAAATTTCAAGTTACTAGGTCAAGTGTGGTATCGTTGGAAAGAGCTCAAATTGAACGTAAATAAGCTATTTTTTATAATTTTTTTGTTGTGGAAAAAAAAGAATTTTGAAGGAAAATGTAAAAAAAAATACCGTTCCCCCCCCCTTATCTCCGAAGTTTACCAACGAAAAATTATGAAAATTTTAGTAAACATTGGTTTTATGCTACAGGAAAAATATAATCGTGTTTGTATTTTGAATACTTTTTTTTAATTCACAAAAAACTTTTCAGATTTTTACTTTCAATTTACCCACCCTTGCGGATGTATATCGTACTTCAAGTTAATACGAGATGTTACGTAAACCATCTTCTGTCCAATAAAGTAAAAATTGTTTAAATCGGTTAACATTATAAAGAATTATCCCTGAAAAACCAGGTCGCGCAAATTAGTTAGCAAATTGACCGGGAGATGGCGCTATACACTATAATACTCATTAGTGCCTATACTTTTGTCTTCTAGTCAAGTCCTTAGAGTTATATGAAAATATCAGATTATTTTTACTAGGTAGTTTGAAAGAAAGTTTGTACGGAACCCTCGGTGGGCGAGTCCGACTCGCACTTGGCCGGTTTTTTTTTTTCTTTAATTGGAATTGAGGAAAGGCATGGAATAATTCGCATAACATCCAGTAGACCTCTGTGGCGAAGTTGGTCATTTAAAAAAATATTTTCTTTATATAAGAGTTCATAACTCGGATACATGTAAAAGTACGCCAGGACTTACGACAATGAAAACATTGAAACGTGTAATTCTTATTAAGGATAATTGGCTACACAAAAAAGCAAGAAAAGCTTTCAAGATTAAAACAAATTTCTTTGCAGCGGCCAAAATTCGCTGACATTTCATTCAACGATAATAATATGTTGTCCTAACATTACTATCATCGTAAACTTTTAAACACAGCCCGTATAACCAGGGGCGGCTCACTCCGCGATCCTTTCACCGCGCTACAAGTACATGCCGGCGGCCGCGAGTTCGCGGCCCATTCACTGGCGACGACCTTCGCGCGGCGCAATAGAATTCAATGTCGTCTGCACGCGTGCGGTCCGTTTGTTAATGTAGGTAAGAATTTAGAATGGCGGCGTTGTGTGAACATCAAAGGAGTGAGCCTTCTGTACTTGTACTATTATATATTCTGTGGTATAACCAAAACTCGAAGCACCTAAGTGGAAATATTACAATAATATAGCTCATATAACCCGGCAACCTTCAAATCAAGAGTGAACAGGCATCTTCTGGGCGAGCTCACTCCATCGTAGGCCACGTCTTTGCCTTTGGCTAGTCTGTGGTCAAGAGTAAGCCCATTTATAATAATAAAAAAAAAAAAAAAAAAAACTATCCATGACGAAGGTTAACGTAACTGGCTAATTGGGGCATTCTTTAAAACGCCTACCAGTTACCATATAACACATAATTGTACACTTTATACCTTAGCAATAAGACTATGTTAGTTAACCGTACCGTGTCAATATGTAATGTGCCTGCCTTGTACATCTAATGCATTTTACGAATGAAGATATACCTACTGTAATAGCGAAAATCTTATTTAATAAGAGGTCTAATTTTAGCTCAATGCGGTAGACGTTAATTTGTGCTCAAGTTTTTAGTATTTTCAAGTGTATATGAACATTGAACAACTCATTTTTTTTTGGTAATTTTAACTTCCGAGACCCGTTGTCACTATTCCCTGCCCTTGACATATTCATTTAGGGTCCCCAGTATCACCACAGCATATATTTTTGCTTCATAATTATTGATTTTGCATTTAGAATTTGCTTTCTTTTCAAAATATATCATAACTTTTCCTAGATTAGCCTTTTCTGTTCAGCATCCAATCGAAATCGTTGCATCAGTAAGCGATTTTATTCATCATTTCAATGTTTTCGCTATTCCGCTCAAATTAAACGACAATTTTACTATAGAAAGGTCTAACAACAATTGCATGCAAAATATGCAAATAGTAAAACGAGTTGACACTAATTGACTATTACATTGGCGGAAAAGCAAACCAACACTAAAATTGTACTTTCAGATCTTTATCACTGTTTATGTTTATAAATCACTGACTGTCGGTGACTCCATTTTATTCACGATTTGCTTCATGAGGCGTATCAATTTTCTTTAATGCATTGTCTTTATTGATAATATGACGGTTAAATAATAACTTCGACGAGGTGACTCATTTTAGTGGAAACGCCATTGTTTATTTTGTCTTCGTATCTGTCAAAAATTGGTAAACAACTTTGAGGAGTCAGGGGTTAAACAATTTTGGAAATCACTTCGTCGCCATAATGTTAACATCTAATGCATTTGTTATATTGATAAAAACATCATATTAGAAACCAATATCTTATAAATTCTGGTGCCAGATTTAATGGTCAGCAATCAGCCCGGTATCTCGTTCGAGGGTTTTGGTCTTTCGTAAGGTGTTGCTCACCAAAGCCGTTACTAAAACTCTTTCAATTGGCTTTAAATGCTCATAATCCGTGTATACTCATTCCCGTTCCAAAGCGGGAATCCCTTTTCTAGGAAGAAGTGGACACGGAAGCAGTAGGCCGCCTAGCACATGAAGCTGGTAGTGGTAAAACATTTTGAGAATAAATATGTTCTTTTTAATGCCTTACAGACATGTCTTGACATATTTCCGACTAAGCTTCAAATTGAATTATCGCAAGATAATGAAAACAGTCGTGCTCTGGAACTAACGAGCCATCCCACAGCTGCTGCTATCATCCGATCACGGACTTCATAACCAGTGACGGTAAAACGGCGTCTCGCAATTGGCTCGGAAACCTAGATATTAAGTGCTTTATGGTTTCCAGTCACGCCCAGTAATCCTGCAATGATACATTATTTTCTAGTAAAGAATTCCTCAATGGTTCGAGTGTCCTAAATCTGTAAGGCGTAGGCGGTTCAGGCGATCTGTCATTTTACTAATAAAATTGGTAGATATTGATCGTATAAATTGGTAGTTATTGGTATTGGTTTTTCCGGTCTAGCCTAGCGCGTAGTGACCCTGCCTGTTATGCCCCGGTCCCGGGTTCGAATCCCGCGGTAAGGACATTTATTTGTGTGATGATCACAGATGTTCCTGAGTCATGGATGTTTTCTATATATATAAGAATTTGTATATTATATATATCGTTGTCTCAGTTACCTGCAACACAAGCCTTCTTGTGCTTACCGTGGGACTCAGTCAATCTGTGTAAGAATGTCCCATAATATTTATTCATTATTTATTATTGATTGATAAATCGACTCGCAGCTGAAATGATAAACCCCCACCAGGCGCAAACGTACAATTAAATTCCTTCAGAGTTTCTATATTAAAATTAATCAAATCTTGGCACTCTTAGGTGCTTCATGTTCATATCATACACATTTATATTCATATCTATCATTCCTTGAAACACATACCTACATATTCAACAATAATTAAAAACAACGGAAGACATTCTACATATTTCAATGGCAGAATAACACTGTTAATCGTTTTAGCGCGAAACAATTATTTTAGTTTACGTTTGTTTTTCGAACTAATGTTGTTCTGTACTGATCTTAAACAAAAAAGGTCAATAACCTTTCTAGACAACGATACAAGAACAGAAACGACACATCTCTCTGCACCTCATCCTCATAAATCTAATTTCGGCAGCTGTGTAAATGCAATCACAACCCCCATTCGGAAGCCATGTAACAGATCTATTGTTGAACTACACAACCAAACTAAAGAAGATTTAAAGGCTCAAGACTAAGTATACAACCACACTAAAGAAGACTAAACGGTTCAGATTATAAGAGCGATGTTCAGAATCTGTGTAAGAACATAAGAACACGCAACAAACGAGAGTATTCGCCGCACGACTCCGCGTGTCATTAAGCGTAATTCTTGCCTATTGTAGATGGCACTGGAAATGACTGCGGGTTATGTAAGCTTGTACGGTAAACATCAATCAGCATAATGGCGAACGGTAAGCATAGTGGCACTAAATATGACAAATGGCTAGGGGGCACTGTAGGGATTTATCCAATTTTGTAGATTGCAGAACATGCAGAATAAGATCAGCTCGATTTAGTTGTGAAATACTTAATTCATAATTAAAGAAAGTTACATGTCGGTAAAGAAAATAAGATCGGTAGAACGAGACGACGATGGTAATATCGTAACGTTTAATGAGTGTGGAAAAAATATGTATTAAAGAGTGAAATCATGAACAGTGAAGTTACAGATAACAAATCACAAATAAAAAGCAAAAGAAGTAAACATAGAAATAGAATCCTTTTTGTAAACTAAATCCAAGATAACCTCTAAACACTAAAACACAAGACACCAAACGATATAATGCACCCTGTAATTATAAAAACACCGTATAATTACCTACGCGTACACGTCAAAGCATTTGCGGTTACTGTTCCGAGAGAATGCACACTGATGTCAAAAGAAGCCATGTACTGTAGTACAATAAAAGTAAGGTTGCATTTTGAACGGGAGGGTTGCAACTGACACTGATCAGACAAGAATGCAGAACATGTTAAAACCGCAAAGGTAGAGCATGACATAACAGACCGCGATCAATCATTGTAACTTGAACCACAAATTAATTTGTTTATTAAAAATGTTTAAGTAAAATTTACGAAGGAAGTATGCAAGGCTAAATAGGTAAGATTAATATCAAATTGCTTCCTAAGATAAAGGTAAAAACCTTAACTATCGAAACTGTATAATACAGTTGTAACACTATCTATACTAATATTATACATGGGAAAGTGTGTGTGTCTGTTTGTTTGACCGTCTTTCACGGCAAAACGGAGCGACGAATTGACGTGATTTTTTTCAGTGGAGATAGTTGAAGGGATGGAGAGTGACATAGGCTAATTTTTGTCTCTTTCTAATGTGAGCGAAGCCGCGGGCAAAAGCTAGTAATAAATATAAGTAGGAACACTTATACAACTGGTAAACGGATTTAAAGATTCCAATGTAGCTTACTGTTCTTAGCAATTTATTTGTTCTTAAGCGACCATAATTCAACCAACTCTTGCCTAGCAAGTAGCAAAAATAAGACTTGATTCGGTAATCCTCCGATGATCTTTAAAATTGGCACAATAACATAAAAAATCGATACAAATGTTATGTGTGCGAATGTAACAAGATGTATTTTTTGTACACATTAAGATGTAATCACCAATAAGCGGTCTATTCAGAAAAGCCGCTAGCATTTTACGTAATTAAATTAGAAATGCAAAACCATTTTGGACAAAGCCTAAAGCTATTGGACTTGATCGAGCACCTGATCCGGCCACACACATCAAAACACTGTTACTAATATTTATGCAACTTAAAACCTTACAACAAGAGAATGAGACTTGATATTGTTTGTACTTTAGATTTGACGGAACGCCTACAGTAACAATTACAATTAATTGTGTTAAGCAAGAACCGCTAAGAGCCAAAATTGCAAACTAAATAAATAGTAACCAGTGAAAGGAAGACGGGAGATATAATCAAAGGTCAATTAAATTTAATACAGTCATTAAAAATACATGATTAATCAGAAGACGACGTTGAACATCTACGCCCATGGGTTCCCAGCGGATCTATATCGGAATCCCTAAAGTTTTTTGAACTATTTTTACATTGCCTTATATTTTTTGGCATAATGATCATTTGGCCTAATTTAAATGTCCTAATATTGTTTCGCCTAACGCCGTTAAACCCACTTTTTTAGAAGCGATTCGGATTTGTGTGAGGTTACGGTTCTAACCTACCTTTCTAACAGCGAATCGGTTCTGGGTAATGTCATTTTTGGGGCAAAATTTAAATTATGCCAAATGATCGTTAGGCCAAAAGAGCGTTAGGCATTTCATAATTCGGCCAAATGAGTTAGGCCAAGTGATTTTCGAACAAACGTTATTAGGGATTCCGAGGGAGACCCGGTCCCAGCACGCATATTTCTTTATACAGAAATCGCGAAGCATATGATCAATGTAACCAGTGACTGAAATGCTGGCGACTGCCTCCCACAACTTCCCATAGCGATTGTTGTGATACAGCGAACAAATGACACCAGTAGCCTTGGTACAGTACATTTTTATACTTAGGTACTTAGTCTTAATGTGTAAATTTTCTTATGCAAATGAAAATTACATCTGAAATTGTACACAGCTCCGCACACGACGATTGAAAATTTGTAGAAACTCAGAATTATTCCGAAACACAGCTGATCATGAATGATGACGGTGTTAATGGCCTTACATTCACACGAAGATATCGCCGGTGCGGATTAATAACTACTAGTTTACATTCAAGTGGAAAGTGAACTGTCATCGAGAATGAGAGTTGGAAGTTGGAACAAGATTCTAGATGACGAGTATGTAAAGATAACTGAGAGAAAGAATTACGAAGCACATTCCGTAAATAGGTCATACAGTTGAGAACGCTTTCTTTTTTCACAATAATCACGATAGTTTCAATTCAAAGCCTTGTACAAGTTGTAAAACATTGCATTGATGTCCCAATTTTTCAAAAAGTTAAATGTAAAATGTATTCACTTCATGTCCGTAATTACACTGCTATTGACATCTTTAAACAGTTCAATGTTCCTATCGATTACTCTTTACAATTTCACCTTGATGCCGAAGATTTAATCGACAGTTAATTATTTAATGTACCATCGTTGGAGCCTTGAGATCGTCACGGTTGTTAATCTGTCAATATTAAACTATGATTAGCACAGCAACCTATAAGTACTTATCTCGCAGCTTGCATTTTGCCCGTGTGGTGACTGGTGACCGGTGACGGGTTAAGAAATACACTACCATCTTTTGCTCCCTTTGGTGCCGACTGTGCCAAGTATGTGATACATGGGTGTCATGGGTTCCATTGTCGTATGGGCGATGAGCTAACAAGCTATTACTGCAATATCACTATTTCGTTTTCTTTCAACCCCTTAATTGCTGGTACTAGAGCAGTTTCAAATTATACATCTTGCAGATCAATTTACCAAAGTTTATTTTCTGTTTCTGCATTGTCTCACAAACACAAATAACATTGCGTATTTGTTTATCCATTGTTAATAATTGATCTAGCAACAGTATTTAGAGTTTTAGCTACCGTTGCTTAATTAGTAATCGACGATTTTGCCATTATAAATTTATTCACGGTTTTTAAAATACAATTTTAAACAAACATTGTGAAACAACCGTCTGCAGAATGTGAACTAATCTAAACATCTGCAACATGTCTGAAATGGGAGGAATGACCGCGTAATAATAAAAAGTTCTTTGCCCTATGTTTAGGGCCCAAGTGTCAACGCCAATTTCAGATTTTGTTCTACCCTAGGGCGCAAAGCACTTTCACTAATCTTTGAACGCACTTTAGTTAAAGCTCGGCCACACATGCGCGTTTTGATAGCGTAGGCGGAGCGGTAGCGGAGCGTCAGCGAAGCGCAACGATAGCAGTGCGCCGGACGAACGCTGGCGTTGCGCCCAGCGGACGCCGGCGGGAACTAACGCGGATTGCGAGCGGAATGCGCGCGGATTGCGAGCAGAACGCCAGCGTTCCGCCGGCGCACCGCTATCATTGCGCTCCGCTAACGCTACGCTATCAAAACGCTTTATGTGTAGCGGAGGCTTTAGAGCGTAGAATTTTGTAGTCCAACTCACGCCTGTATATCCAAAGGGGGTAGACAAAGTACATGACTATTCAAAACTGCTCAAGCTCCACTCATAGCAATCAAGAGGTTGAAAGATAACATTGTGATATTGCAATGATAGGTTGCTAGGCCATCGCTCACTCCACAACTTCCCAATACCATGAATCTACAGTCGTCTTCTACAACACCCAAGGGAAGAAAAGGGGTGATGAAATTGTTTACCCGTCACCACAAAAGCAATTTCGAATTTGAAAGAAAAGGTCAATGCCGTATAATTTCCTTATTTAATCGCTTCGGTATCTTATTATCTACTAGCATTTGTTTCAACTCGTCCTGTAACCTCGGCTTTGGTTGTTAGCCTTCGCTCAGTTAAACAATTAGTAGCATTTGTTTACAAATCAAATTACATTTTGTCCAGTTCAATGCTACTCGTGTTTGATGGAGCACTTCATTTGTTTTTATGCTAATCAATATTCTGTGACATGATACGTCATAAATCAGTTATTGTATTTTTGACAGTTAATATAAATGGTAATTTATACAAATAAATATGCTTGTGTAATAAAATGGCATTATCAGTTAGATATTACCTCTATTTTATAAGAGTCGTTAGCTACACTACACTTCACATAAAACATAACAGTTTTAGCGTAACAAAGTTTCGTAAACAATGTAATTAAAAATATAACTCCAAAGTTATTCTTCTTTAATCCTAGAAGTATCAATATTAAACTAAATTAAACTTACCACATTGATCTTCCCGAGTATATGGTTAATCTGGTCTTTGCTGCACATTTTCTCGATCTCTCACTTTGTCCGGTGCTGGTCACTATCACATCTTCATCACTGGGTTTGTCAAATTTACTAACTAAAGTTCACTGGAAACAAAACAATTTTTTATTGATGCTGTGAAATACAGTTCTTTAATTTTTGTATCTGTAGTGGATATTGCAAGGTGCTTACTTATGTAGATAGAAAAGACAAATAGAAGAAATTTAAAAACGTTTAAAGCCATATTTCAGCATAGTAACTTCAACTACCAAAGATACTTAAATAGAGATGGCAACACCAATATAGAAAGATCAGGTGTTAACGCTAAACTTAATAAGGTAACGACAACTAAAATCTATTCACGTCTTTGCCCTTGGCTAGTCTGTGGTAGGGATGTCACGAATGTCGCATGTGTCACATTCGCGAATGCGAATGCGAATGCGAATATTCAGAATGCGAATGTGCGAATGCGAATATCGCTGAATTTCATAAAAAACCAAAATAAAAACCAAGCAATCACCAACAACCCGCTAGGTAAAAAATTTAAAATGCTTACTATTGGTCAAAATGCTGAGTACGAACTTCACGCCGTACGAATTTGACCTATCAGCAGGCCTAGCACATGATGGCCGCGGGAGTATGTCGCCGCGAGATAGACTACCTGTCCTTATGTCATTAATACAATTAGACAAAGACGTGTCATCTATCTCGCGGCGACATACTCCCGCGGCCATCATGTGCTAGGCCTACTGCGCATGCGCGAGTCGACAGTCGACAAGTAGCAATTGGAGCGGCCGGCGCGGGCGAGGAACAAGCTGCGACTTGCACACATTCGCATTCGCAAAACATTCGCATCGTTTGAAGCGAATGCGAATGTCAATGCAAATGTTTAAAAGAATGCGAATCATTCGCATATGCGAATGCGAATGCAAATATTCGTAACATCCCTAGTCTGTGGCCAAGAGTAAGCCCATTTATAATTTAAAAAAAATCAGACGAAAGTAAATTACTGACACAAATCGACATGACACTGGCTGATCAATAGAGCCATATTAAAAATAACATAAAAAGCCAATTACTGAATAACGTAATACCAGTAATAGTTCTATGTAACGAAGATCCCGCTATCCTATCAACAATTGAAATCGAAAGCGGAACAAACAGATTAAGCAATTCGACTATTCATAAGGCTACGTCCGCACTGACAAGCGGCTTGGAGCCTAGAACCTAGTGGCTTGCAGTCTGGATACTTGATAGGATACAATGTGGCCGCACTGAAGATGATTTGCGAGGTGGGTCGCTAGGCGCCACAGCTGCAATTAAAATTTCAGCCATTGATTTCTCCGAAACTGCTTCGCGCCTCGTCACGAAAAACCAACACGTTTATTTACTTTGATACACGCTAAGCGACTATCTAGGCGCCAAGCGCGCAATGCGGCCAGTCGCGAACATTCTAGTATGTTTGTTTTACTAAGCTAACCGCTAGATGACTCGATAGAATCTAATAGGCGCCAAGCAAGCCGCTTTCCAGAGAGGACGTTTTCGCCACCCCTCTCCTAGCCGCCTACGGTACATTTACGAGTCCGTAAAGGAGAAGGATGGCAACTTATTTGTGTGTGTGTGGTCAATATATATACTGACCACCAAACAGAATGCATGGTATACATACCTGACATTTCTATAGATGATTCCTCATCCACGCTCACGCTGTCCCAACCTTCTCGGGGCCAGGTGAGCCTCTGATCTGCTTCGCTTGCTTTTATGTTACGGCGGCTGATTGTCACTCCGTGATCTGTGGGTTTTAAGTGCTCATGAATATGGTATTCTCCTAACAACCGTCCCTTAGAACATACATCATCGTCATACTACTCATACTAAGGATTGATCTTATTCAACCAGACAGGGTACACCAAATACATCTTCCTCGGACGCCTACACGCCCAAGTGGATAGTCGAGACGTACCGCCACACTACGGCACGTCTGTCTGGAGCTCGGCGGGTGTGAGGACGTGCTGAACTGTCAACACCCTCGTACCTATCATACCGACTCTTCTGGAGAACTCGTCTTCCAGGATTGATAACAGTGAGGGCCGTCGGCGTACCTCTCGACCCCCGGCGACCTCGTCTTTCCGGGCTGAGCCAGGTACGCCGCCGACGTGCCCCTCGACCCCCGGCGACCTCGACCCCCGGGCTGAGCCGAGCACGCCGTGGACTTGCACCTCACCCTCTGGCGATCTAGTCTTACCAGGATTGAGAACAGTGAGCCGTCGACGTACCTCTCGACCCCCGGCGACCTCGACCCCCGGGCTGAGCCAGGTACGCCGCCGACGTGCCCCTCGACCCCCGGCGACCTCGACCCCGGGCTGAGCCGAGCACGCCGCGGTCTCACCATGATTGAGCATGCATGCTTATTCTAAGTGTGTCTACCTGTCACTTACCGGCACCTTTAGCGTGCCTTGTCTGCTGCGCCTCTGGAGAACTAGTCTTCCAGGATTGAGTACCATACTTACTATTTAGATAGACAACTCGGCACCTAGTGGCACCTTTAGTGCGCCTTGTCTGTTACTAAGATAATCGAGGTAATAGCCTTTAGTTAGATATGGAAACAATTGTAAGAGATACCATTACACCACTGTGAGCCACCAAGTATAAATAAATACTTAGCTTTAGTCGTCTCTGCAATATCTGGATAGCACGTGGATCACTTCACTGTGTGTTACACTTTTAAGTACTGGCGCGTTTCTCGCGCCTCGTGGAATGTCTACGTGGCACGTAGTTTGACAACTTTGAGATACTTACTATGGCTCCACCCAGAGGGCGCCGCCAGTGTTGCCGCAGGGGAATATTCTTGGGGCTCTATAGTTTCGCGTTGGTCGCGACACTCCCCACTACAGGCAGCAAAACTGCGACTAAGTTGCTGGTCCACTCCTTAATCTTCTCAAGAGCACGAAGCGCCGCTGCTCTCTTAGGTCTGGACTCGTCGTGATGTTCAGCCGACGCGATGTTCTCTAGGTGGTGCGTTTCAGGATCAGTGTTCTCGCAGAACGTCATGTCTTTGACTGCGAGTGGGTCTGGTTCGGGTATGGACTTAGGCTCAGGCTCGTGTAACTGACTAGATGCAGGCTCTAATAAGACTGAATCAGACGGTATTTCTTCTGACTCGTTTAATTCTGTTAATTGATAAGATTTCTGCTCAGAAGTCTTAAGAACGTCGTTAGTGGATTCTTTCATCACGTCGTCCCTTCTTGTTGGATGTGGGACGTCAGGAACCTGTACAGATTCTTCTACGCTTTCTTCATGTGACGTTTGTTTACACTGTTCCTCTCCATCTTCGATCTCTAACGGGTAGAGATGCGCGATAGATCTTGTATATATTGTATCTCCTACTTGGACCGTGGCTACTCTACATAAACCATCGGCGCCTTCCTTTAAAGATACTATTTTCCCAACTTTCCAATTGATCCTATTCTTCGTGTCGCCTTTTATTTGCACTATCTGACCTATTTTTGGCGTTAATTTTGAAGTCACTCTAGGCTCCTTAGGATGATGGGAGTATCTTTCTCTCAAATTTAGGAGATACCTGTTCTCAAACATCTCTTTGAATTCTCGTAGAATGATGAGCGCTTTCTTCCAACCTTTAATTAGATTGTCTTTGGTTACTGTCCCATGTGACGTAATAGGATCCATGCTCGACGTTTCCATTACGATACATTTTCCCATGGTAAGAAAGTCTGAGGGTTTTAATACGTGGTCAGGTTCTGAATCCACGTAGGTTAAAGGTCTTGTGTTAAGTACTGCTTCTATTTCCTTAACTGTTGTTGCCAGCTGGCTGTCATTCAATAAGTGTTTTTGTAAGGTTTTCTTCATACAATTCTTGGTTAAGCCAATCAACCTTTCGTAAAATCCTCCATGCCATGGGGCTAGTTGCGGTATGAATTTCCATTTAATCTCCTTTTCTATGCAATATGGGTCTTGAAGAATTTCAGAAAGTAACTTGTAATGAGCTGCGTTGTCAGATGTAATTAAGGTAGGCACGCCTCTCGCTGATATCATCCTTTTTAAGGCCAGAAGACCTTCTTCCGCTGTTAGATCCTTTACCACTTCCAGGTGAATGGCTCTTACCGCTAAACATGTATAAAGGCTAATCCATCTTTTACAACTGCCATTCCCGTTGTTAACTAGAAGTGGTCCCAGGTAGTCTGTTCCAACGTACGTAAAAGGAGAGCTGTAATTGACTCTCTCTTTAGGAAGAGCAGGGGTTTCTGGTAGTCTATAAGGTCCTCCATCATGTTTCATACATTCAGGGCATCCCTTTAATATCCGTTGGACTTTACTTCTTCCTTGAGGAATCCAATACATTTCTCTTATTTTATCAAGCGTGTGGCTGACACCTACATGTTTGTTCTCTTGATGAGTTTTCATTATAATTTCCTTCGTGAAATCTGACTCTTTTGGTATGAGTATAGGGTATCGTTTGTCGAACGACCAGTTTGCGTTTTTCATACGACCTTTGCATCTCAATAGGTCATCAATGTCCTTGAATACTCCTAAGTTTCGACTTAGATTGGTTTCTTTTCCTTCTACCTCTAGAGGAAAATATTTAGCTTGAATTTCTTTTAATTTATGAAGCTTGTCGTCTGTTGACTGATTATTTCCTATCACTTCATTTGGTGTTATAATTTCCTCCGTTTTCATCGGGTTGACATTAACAACTGGATCTTCTTTATCGACCATCTCTATGTCTTCTTGGAACCCAAGACCCTCCCCTGTCAGAAGAGAACTGGTTGGCTCACTGCCGGATGTGGTTGGCCATTTCTGTGGATCTTCTGTTATAAACTGCGGACCATTCAGCCATTTCTCCTTATCCTCCTCTGCACGAAGGGGTCTTGTGCCTACATCTGCTGGGTTCAAGCTTGATGGTAGATATCTTATCTCCAGGTCTTTGTTTGTCTTGATTTCTTCTATTCGTCTGGCAACGAAGGGAGGAAGTAGTTTGTTAGACTTACACCATTCGATGACAATCTGACTATCGGTCCATAAGACTTGTCTTACTATTTTCTGTTGCAGAAACTTAAGGACGAACTTCATCAGTCTACAGCCTATCAGTACTCCCAGAAGTTCTAGACGGGGTATCTTGAGGTTATCTTGATCCTTGGTTGGTATCAGACGGGATTTACCCATGATAAAGCTTTTCTTCGAGCCACAGACTAGAAACACCGATGCTGCGTAGGCTTGTAGTGAAGCATCTGTGAAGCAGTGCAGTTGGTAATTCGCTTCCGTTGGTGTCTTCATGTAACATCTATCCACCGATACCTTTCCTATGACTTCTAGGTTCTGTCGGATGATGTTCCACTCTTCTGTTAGCTCGCTTGATAATGGTGAGTCCCAAGATACTCCGGCCTTCCAAAGTCCTTGCAGAAAAAGTTTAGCTGATAATGTATGAGGTGCCGCGTAACCGCACGGGTCATAAATTGATGCGATAGTCTTCAGTATTCCTCTTTTTGTGACTGCTTCCTCTTGGAGGTTGGGCTTCAGCTGGAGGGTGTCCTTTTTTATGTCCCACTCTAAGCCAAGTACTTTTATCTTGTTTTCTTTACATGTATCAGGGACCATCTTCATGAATTCTTCGGAGTTAGAACTCCAATCCCTGAGTGACATTGAAATATCTTGAAAAGATCCTTTTAAACTTTTGTAAAGCTCTATTGCTTCAGCTGTAGTACTACAGCCTGAAACAAAGTTGTCTACGTATATGTCATTCGCTTTCTGCCTGACATGCTGATCTTCTGCATTATTTAAATGTTCTTTAATAGTCGCATTCAGTAGAAACGGTGAAGATATCACGCCGAATGGAACTCTGCAGAATCTTAGGTAAAGTAGGTTATCCTGAGATACTGGTTTAGAGGTATCTTTAAGCCATAAGAATCTGGTAACGTCACGATCCTTCTCGTGTAATGCCATCTGTAAAAACGCCTTTTCTATGTCGGACGTCAATCCTATGTGATGTGTCCTGAATTTGATGAGTAACCCTGTAAGGTCTTCAAGCATGAGTGGTCCTCTGTATAAGCACTCGTTCAGACTCTTGGTGTTCTTGTTACTCTTGGAACTAGCATCATACACGATTCGCATAGGTTTTCCTCGATGACGTACTCCATGGAAGGGTAGGTAGTGAATAGCGTTACCAGTTGACGTTCCTGATGTGGGTACGACTTCTATTATACCCTTAGCTAATTGTTGTTTAAATGTATCGTCGTATGACATTAAGGTTTCTTGGTCCATGCGCTTCAGTAAACTTGACAGACGCCCAAAGGCGATTCCAAAGTTATTAGGTAAGTCAGGCGGATAAGTTATCCATGGCCAGCTTACCGTGTATCTATTGTTAATTTTTACTGTAGTTTCATTAAAATTTTTAATAGCTTCTTCTTCTCTTGTTGCTTTAGGTGAATCACAAATTCCTATACATTCCAATTCCCAAAGGTTTTTAATGTCTCCATCACAAAGAGGTGAATCTGGTTGATGAAGCTTCGTTTCAATACAAGTTTGAGCATAAGTCACTACATATGATTCCTCTTCAAGCTGTGGTTCCGTCTTGCCACTGACTATCCATCCAAGGGCAGAATCCACTAGAAACAAGTTACTATCTAGTTGTATCTTAGTTTCATAAATAATGTTAAAGTAGTAGTCGTTTCCGATTAGAATCTGCACCTGTCCGCTTACAGAACCATCATCCGCCAGTACATAAGACTCGGGTACGCCCCGTAACTTGACATTTGGGATGAATCCTCTTGAAATGCGTTGGACACAGTTAGCTTGTATAACTATCTTCTTATTTGTTCTAGTTACTAACTGTAGAATCACTATAGGACTATGTATTTCCTTCGGAGGATCTTCACCGAAGGTGAAAATTGTCAAGAGACTTTCTTCTTCGACTGGAAGCTTCAACTCCTTGGCCGCTTGAAATGTGACATAAGAACGTTGAGACCCTGGGTCTAAAATTAAACGGTATTTACACAATACATTATTCTTATCACCTAAGGGGTTAGCATAAACAACAGCTGTCTGTAGAGTGGTGATTCCTCTTTCTGAAATAGTCAAGACTGTTTCTTTGTTTTGGGATCCTTTGGAAAATTTGAAGGGCATAAGGCCATGTTGTGCCTTTCCTTTCCTGGGCAAAGTCTACAAGTCCAGTTTTCCTTACAGTCCTTTACAAGATGATTCTTCCTAAAGCATATAAAGCATCTTCCGGTCAACCGCTTCTTTCTTTCCTCTAAAGTAGAAGCGTCCTGGCACGTATAATTGCGGTGTTTGCCGTTGCAGAATATACAACCTAAGATTTTCCCTTTTTCCTTTGGGTTAACAGTTGCAGATCTGTTAGCAGATGTTGCAACATTAGATACGCTCGGTTTGCTTCCTTTTTGGGTTCATTGGCCCTTTGAAATTTTCCTTTTCTATTTAGTCCTTTTCTATTAGTACTTCCTTGATAATGTTGAGTATTTGAGGTATTATTTCCCTGTTGGAAATGATGCATTCTCTTCGCACGCTTTGCGTTCACATGCAGGGTACCGACAGTGCTGTCATCTACCTCATGTGATCGTTTCCTTCCAGCAATTCTCTCTGCATCTTCCTTTGCAGTGATAATTTTATTCAATTGTTCCCGGAGTTCTTGTGTGGACTCATTCTGAATTTTCAACTTTATTTCGTATATTAAATCCGAAGGAAATTTCTCCAAAATCATGAAACGAAGATGGTTGTGGTTGGTGTTTTCGCCAAGAGACTCTAGGATTTTAAGATTGCGCTCCACCTCGTTGAAAGTTCTTCTACAATCTTCTGCGCTGCTTTTTGCCGCTTCGATTTTGTATAATGTAGCATAGTGGGCATCAATCAGATGAGCTTTCTTGCCAAAACGTTCCTTTAGTAGAGTGACCGCTATCTTATAGTTTCCGTTAGTGGTAGGCAGGCCATCAATAGCTTTCTTAGCATCACCCGTCACTGAAGTTTTAAGATAAGACAGCTTGTCTACATCAGGTAAGTTTCTTGAGTCGATATTGCTGCTAAAACTATCCCAAAATTCGCACCAGGAAAGCACATCCCCGTTATAAACCTGTAGTTGGAGTTTCGGTAGTCGACAAGAGGAATTCACTTCAGGCGGCTTTTCCTGGGTCTCACGGGATACGGTGACTTGGTCGATCTTCGCCTTGAGTTCTGCTAAAGTCTCTTCTGCTAAAAGCTGCTGGCCACTAATCAAGAAAATTTCATCTGATGCAGGAGTTGTAGCTAAACGAAAGTATTCTGATAAATTAGCGTTGAGCCTATTCACTGCAGCTTGCAGTCTGTTATAGACGACCTGAGCCTGTCCTATGTTTTCTGACCGAACCGTACTGGGTATTGTTTCCAATTCAGCACCAATTTTTTCACTGGTGATTCGAAGTCTGATTAAGAGAATCTCGTCCATCTTGTCCTGGAAGGTACAGAAATATATACTATAAACTAGTATCTTTTATTAAAACTCTTATTGGGAAAAGTCTATTTAATTATCCTTCACAAGGATAGGTTTCTGACATTTTCTTTAATTATTTTAGAATGCTACTAGAAATGAGGAATTGTTTATTTTTTATTAATCTATTCTTATTATGGAAAACAACACTCAATAGTTAAAAGTAACAAAAGATTAAAATTTAATTTAATTTATGAGGACTCTTATTTGAAACTTTAATACTTTCACTTTAAAATTAATTTAATTAATGAGTTCAGGAAAAATATGCGAGATATGCATAACATAATATCTCACGATGTTAAAAGCTTCTCTAAACTTTTAAAGAATACTAGAATTCGCCATTTTGACTCCGCTGCAAATACATTTCTTCATCCAAGTTAATCTTCGCCAATAACAAGTACAATGTCAAAATATTCAAGATATCTCTAATAAAACGTAATACGGATGTTAAAACTTGAATATTGACTGTAATATTATTTCTACTTTAGAACTTTAAACACGCCATGTTTCTTTGCAAAAACCACGAGGTCGTTTTCGCTAACTTTACGGCAAATTAGCTGACGATTGGTTTTTCTCTGAACAAACTTCATGTGATGACGAAGTAGTTATTTAAAAACTTACCGAGGAATTTCTTTTCTCTTTTCTCGTCTAATCCGGTGGTATGTGTCGAGTCCGTGATGGTTCACGGAGGCCGGTTCGTGTTTTTGTCTTCCTATGACGTAAAATACACATATTTTCAATAATCGTACTCATTCACCAATTTAATTCTTCTATAAAGCACTTGAAATTGTACAAAACAACTGCATCTTACCTATAAACTGGATGCAAACTTCTTGGGAACCAGCGCTGTTGCAGCTTCTCCGTAAACAAAGTTTCAAAGTAAAGCGTATTCTCTACGGGAATTAGTGTTGCCAGCCTTAGTCAGAACTCCCTGATTTCTGACATATTTAACGAATAAACTAACCGTAACTTGTTTCTTCTTCGGTCCTTTTAGATGCATCGTTATTACTTTTATACAAATACTTAATACTAAAATCTTAATTCTAATTAAGTTTAACACACATGTATCAAGTAAAATTCAAAGCGGAAAATTCCTCTGCCCCTTCTTATTTTACGCTTGTCTTATAAGACTTATAAGATATACCTGCAGTATACCATAGGCTAGTGCTTCTCTTCTTATCCCTGAAAAGATCTTCTAGCTTATATACTAATCAATCCAATATAATTACGAACACAAAGACAAAATTCTTACCGACTTATATCTATACACAGTTCAGTATGACCGTTTGACTTAATTACACATTCATCTTATAAGAAAATTCTCATTACTGCCTTCCAAGTCGAATCCGTTTGTAAAATAATTTCTTCTCTTCACTGAAGTTATCCGGTTAATCCTTTCGAGTCGTAATTTTCTCCCGACATTTCGGGTAATCTTCTTACTGTAACTGTAGCAACACTACTTCGTGCTATGGCCGCCGCGATGGCGCGATGGCCGCCATGTTTCGCTTTTGGCCAATCAGAGACGTATTCGTGACGTATCCCGGAAGCAACTGAAGCAACTTTGTTCAATAACATGACCTTTTATTTTTGAATAATGAATTTTTAATTTCATAAATTCGGACGAATACTGAAATCTTCATACTTTTATTTTTTAAACATTATTTATAACAATTGAGCCTTTTTTCTTATACGGGGAATAAAATGTATCTTATAAGTAAGTAAACCATCCTTTAGCCGAGAGAGTACGCCATGATGTATTTTCTCATATCCTGCCGTATTACACAGTCAATGAAATTACTTTATTCTTAAAAGTCTTCACTTATTGAGCTCTTGAAGTAACTTTCATAACTAAATGAGCCAAAATTGATGTTGAACCAGACCCTGTAATTATATGATTCCGCACGTGTACTTAAAGTACAAATCTTGCAATTTTTGTTACTATTGACACACACATGTTATTTTTCTTAGAATAATACGTTTAATGTTAGGATAGTATACCTTGCATTCATTTTAGGTTATGCCTTGATTCTATATCTGTTCAATCCCAGCACCTCCACCATTTTCGCCACCCCTCTCCTAGCCGCCTACGGTACATTTACGAGTCCGTAAAGGAGAAGGATGGCAACTTATTTGTGTGTGTGTGGTCAATATATATACTGACCACCAAACAGAATGCATGGTATACATACCTGACATTTCTATAGATGATTCCTCATCCACGCTCACGCTGTCCCAACCTTCTCGGGGCCAGGTGAGCCTCTGATCTGCTTCGCTTGCTTTTATGTTACGGCGGCTGATTGTCACTCCGTGATCTGTGGGTTTTAAGTGCTCATGAATATGGTATTCTCCTAACAACCGTCCCTTAGAACATACATCATCGTCATACTACTCATACTAAGGATTGATCTTATTCAACCAGACAGGGTACACCAAATACATCTTCCTCGGACGCCTACACGCCCAAGTGGATAGTCGAGACGTACCGCCACACTACGGCACGTCTGTCTGGAGCTCGGCGGGTGTGAGGACGTGCTGAACTGTCAACACCCTCGTACCTATCATACCGACTCTTCTGGAGAACTCGTCTTCCAGGATTGATAACAGTGAGGGCCGTCGGCGTACCTCTCGACCCCCGGCGACCTCGTCTTTCCGGGCTGAGCCAGGTACGCCGCCGACGTGCCCCTCGACCCCCGGCGACCTCGACCCCCGGGCTGAGCCGAGCACGCCGTGGACTTGCACCTCACCCTCTGGCGATCTAGTCTTACCAGGATTGAGAACAGTGAGCCGTCGACGTACCTCTCGACCCCCGGCGACCTCGACCCCCGGGCTGAGCCAGGTACGCCGCCGACGTGCCCCTCGACCCCCGGCGACCTCGACCCCCGGGCTGAGCCGAGCACGCCGCGGTCTCACCATGATTGAGCATGCATGCTTATTCTAAGTGTGTCTACCTGTCACTTACCGGCACCTTTAGCGTGCCTTGTCTGCTTGCGCCTCTGGAGAACTAGTCTTCCAGGATTGAGTACCATACTTACTATTTAGATAGACAACTCGGCACCTAGTGGCACCTTTAGTGCGCCTTGTCTGTTACTAAGATAATCGAGGTAATAGCCTTTAGTTAGATATGGAAACAATTGTAAGAGATACCATTACACCACTGTGAGCCACCAAGTATAAATAAATACTTAGCTTTAGTCGTCTCTGCAATATCTGGATAGCACGTGGATCACTTCACTGTGTGTTACACTTTTAAGTACTGGCGCGTTTCTCGCGCCTCGTGGAATGTCTACGTGGCACGTAGTTTGACAACTTTGAGATACTTACTATGGCTCCACCCAGAGGGCGCCGCCAGTGTTGCCGCAGGGGAATATTCTTGGGGCTCTATAGTTTCGCGTTGGTCGCGACAGACGTAGCCTTAGCCTTTGCGGAGTCGACCGACTCGGTGATTGGATAAATGACACGTTTGGTCGGGTTCTGCTAATTTGCGTGAATTTATCAGGCTGTCGGCGGGTAATTTAGCTTTAATAGGCTTTGGCGGGATAACGTCAACGGCTGCCGATACATACATATTAATTATACGTTTACCTTGCGGCTCGTGCCTTGACTGTATTATAGTAATCTGGTCGCTTGCTGTCTATACCCATTAAAAAAAATTGGGTTTTAAATGAGCTTTAATCCCCTTCATTCCCAATTCCAAAGACACATTTAAGGAAACAATCTCGAGAAATTCTCTGTTAAATTGTCTACGTTTCTAAACAACCTTCAATTACTGATTTTTCATAATCAATAGGCTACTTGCCTCCTAGTCAAATCAGCTTCTTTTTAAGAACTGTCAAAACGGTTTGAACGACTTGCTATAATATGGAATTAACATGAAATCGAATTAAGTGACGTCACAGTCAATTCAGTTGCTTTATATATTTCTACGACTTATTAAATAGAAATTAGATTTAAAAATAACTTCTGTCCATGGTTTTTTAATAATTATCTGATGCTTTATTTCGTGCATGGTATAAAATATTTTCTTTTAAGAATCGTTCATCTATAGCAGATATAATTAATAATTCTGATTGGATCCGACCGCCTTTTGTTTTGACTCTTCATAATTTTGTATTTGTTGTTTTCTTTATTGTAAAAGAGTATGTGTGTATTGTGTTCTTTGTATAATAGTCTCTAATTTTAAAAGTTTCCGATATGTCAATGACCTAAAGTCTTTCCTACATAATTATTGTTCTAAAGCAATTTTTATCGCAATAGCAACCGGATAGCGATCAAATTAGTCAACCGTACAGTTATAATTAGTGCATAATGAGACTGTCGCAACCTCTGCTAAGTGTACCAGCCAGATCGATATCACACACAATTTCCATTAACTAGTTATAATTTTCAATTATGAGTCTGCAATGCATATTTTGCAAGGTCTTTTCATTTTATATTGAACAATAATTGCAGTGATACAGCTATTGCTATTACGAACCTCAATAAAAAAAAAGAAAGTAGACAATTGAAAAAGGGAAAACTAGATTTCTATATAGCACATATGTGTCTGTGTCAATTTTTACTTCATGCGAATCCCATTGTGTCCAGGCGGACAGTTATATTTATAGGCAGGTACATATAAATGTTAGACTCCAAAAAGTCAAAACGATCATTTCAATCATCGTTATGCAGATTTTACTAATTAGTATTCATTTTATCGTCATCATAATGATCTTTCGTGGGCGGTAGTCGCTTATAAGTAAAATTAAATTAGCAAACAATTTGAAAACTGTCTCAAACACGCAAATATCAATCTAATCTATATTAATATTTAACGGTACTACGCCCAACACAATTTAATATGCAAATACCACCGATTAGGCGAGAGAAACCGCAAAGTTTAATAGAATAATTCGGCAGTTTAGCAAAGTTGACGCAATTTTTAGGGTTCCGTACATTAAAAGGAAAATCAGAACCTTATAAGGTAACCCTTTGTTGTCAGTCCGTCCGTCTGAATCTCAACTCAATACGATTTATTTCGGAGAGGTATCGAATTTAAAACAAAATCATATGCTTTCTGCACTATCCTACAATCTATTGAAACAATGAAATTTCTACGTTATCCCGAAAACAATGATTTTCTTTTGCACATTTCGTTTGGTTTTCGTATATTTCTAGTAGAAATTTTAAATTAATAGGGAAAGAGCTTTCTCGTTGACCTACGACTATATTTGGCAAATAACATCATTTGTCTGTATTGCAAATACTTAAATTACACGGAAACTTTTTTTTTAATTAAAAATATTACAACAAAAAAATGTACTTTGTACAGAACTATCGGTGTGCGAGTCCCGCTCGCTCTTGGCTGTTTTTTTTACTTAGTGCTGAGCCCAATGCTCTTACCGCACCGGTATGAATATGTATTATGGTGCGCGTAACAGTGAAATTATTGCATTCCTATGCTCGGTTACTCTTGGTTATTTGTTTTTAGATCACTGGCCTATTGATGAGATTGCTTTATTTGAAGCTGTTTTTCTTCCCTTAAATAATTATAAGTGAGTTTTGCATAAGGAATTAAGGATGTATTTGTGAGGATATGGTAATATTTACCCAGCCGTGTACACATTTTTGTACGGATGCCTAAATTTATTTTGAACTTTTATTGCAATTTCAAAATCCAAACAAATGCTTCCTCTCTCATAACTCATGTAGACCTATATAGACATAGACATAGAAAAGTTTTATTCGACATCACATGAAATTGTTACAAAAAAGTGTTACATTATATTTGTTGACATAAAAAAACCTAAATCATGTTACGTTTTAATTTGTTTAATTATACCCGGCTTCTTCGGTACCCAATTCTTCTTAAATAATTACGTAGTACAAAAAATAAACTAGGGACTTAAACACTTAAATGTACATTTAATTTCTCTTTACTCGTTTGAATACAAACATATATACGGGTTTTTACTTTGTCGCCAATTTTGCGACTTCTGGGTTCTGCGAGGTATCGAAAACTTCTTTCTTTTCTTCTTTTGTTGGCCCATGACGTGATACAATGTTTATGAATGAAAATTACACAACAGTTTATACGCAATATACTTGACTACTGCGTGAAATTGGTCGTTTTACCTCTTTACTAAAGAGAACGAGACACAATTTGTCAATTGAAAGAATATCTGCGCGAACAATTTCATGCCTTTTGGGCAAATCATTTTAAATTGATAACAGTATTTGATCGTATGCTTTCACCCGAGGAATATTACTAAAGTACGTGCGTCTTGAATTTTATAATCGAAGAAAACGATTAAAACTTACCTAACAATCTTATAGAAAATATTTTCACTCAAGATGATAATGCAGAAACTAAACGGTTGGCATTTCATTTATTAGCATAAAGATTTAATTGCGAGTACGTAATGCACCCATTCATCTATTGTATGTAGTTATTTTAATCTGTGGTTAACAGTTTTCTAGGCAATAAAACGTAATTGGTGTTGGTGCTTAGACGCGGCAATACATTAAATTCTTGTTAGCGCTAAACCTACATTTTGTATTTACGACCAATTTACCATACTAAGTTCGAAGGAACATGAGATGCAAATCAACCTGTTTGTACTACATTAGCTGGCATTACGTGAAATTCAATTTCACTCCATTACAATTTGTCATGTCTATTTCAGGAAGTAATCACTTTGTTTCCGTCGAATTTAGAAATAGCCTCTGAGTTTTTGACGTTTTTGAATAGACTTATTCAATGAGAGACCTAGATGAGAATGACGAATCCTCACGGAAAATGTATGCAATTTTTGGTGCTAGTTATCATTTGGGGGTTCTGTTCACTTTCTCCTTGCAAATATTACAATTATAATATTATTTTCCGTGACGTTCATGCTGTGATGTAACGTATTAAAACATCATGGTAGTCATACTGTAATTATGAATGCTAAACGCTGTCACATTTCGAACTAACACATCGCAAAGCAGAGCATTTATTTTGACTGACGTAACCGAAGCATAAACAAAACGCAGCACGAAAACAATGCGTTCGGAAACGTACGTTCCGGGTTCGACGTTCCCGATAATTTCGGCTGAAAACGGCGCGCGCGTGCTCGGCCGGAAAAGAAAAAAAAGTTGTCTATTACGCAATATGGCGCCGCGCGCGAGAAGATCGCCAGAGAAATTGCTGAGCCCTTGATGCAATGCTTGTGCAACATAACTACTTTATAATTCTTGTTGAGATTTTGATTGAGATCCAATCAGGTTCTGATTGGGGATACTAAGTGGAATTTAATTTGTTGGGCGAGCGCTTAATTCTCATCTGCGGTATAGAATTTTGATTGCTTGTTTTAATGAAATACGATTTCGTAATTGCTTTGGCGTTGCAATACCGCAACTATTAATTCATACACCAATGATAATTTCTATAATAATTAAATTTGAGTAAAATGCACCGATTTTCTTTATTTGGTCATATTATGGACCAAAACGTCCGAAATTAGGTAATTATTCCAATTTGTCAACGTGTTGTACACTACATTATTTTTAGGACGTTTATGTTTTCCTACTTAGAATCCACAAGACCTTTCGAAGTTAATACAAGAAAACGGTGTCCCAAAATTTCAGAATAAAATCTAACTTTCCATTCCATAGCCAACGTCTACAAAAAATCGTATGGAAATAGAAATCGTGGGACACTTTTGCCTCCGAAAACGATCGAAAGAGCTCATGAAAGAAGAGATATAGTGAAATTTGCCAGTAGAAAAAAAAGGGGAGCCAAGACTCAACGCCAATTTTTAACTTGCCGCTTTTTTCTTCTGACAAAATCGCTGTGGCAGATACAGATTAAGACTAGACAAGTAGGATACAAAATACCATAGCCTATTTAAGTTCTATCCTATCACAACGAAACCGCGTAACCCACAGAAGGTGTCGGCTCAATTTGCAACAATAGCTCAGAATTATGACAGATCCATTGCACAGATACGGTAAGTGAGGAGTCGTGTAGCGTGCGTCGGCGGTGATGCAAGCGGATGCCTGAGAAAGGTTGGGATAACTCACTTACGGGTTACGGGTCATTGTTTTACATGTACTGGTTAAATGTCACCATACACACACACAAACAAAACTAGGACACGTCAAAGCAAAGTTAGAAATAGAGTCAGTTAAAGAAGTAAGAAATTGGCTGTATATCGTTACTAAGTTACCTTCTTGAAAAAAGGTAAAAATCTGCGACTTTTTATTTATAAATTAAATGCACACCTTTGTGTGTTTGCGTTTCGCTTGCATATTATTAAGGCGAGATGATCTGTCAAACTAACCAATCCAAGGGGGTGAGGTGCGCGGCGTCCGGGCAGCCCCGCCCGCGCGGCGATGTTCGCTTGTCGCACACGCGGGAACTCAAATTCGCGCGGTAGCATGACACAGACGGATCGCAGTCATAATGATCGCCGTATTTTAACTGGGCTTTCTTAGTTTTTTCATGAAATAGGAGGCAAATGAGCAGCTCATCGCCTAATGGTAAACGATCACCGCCTTTATTTTTTTTATTAGGTTTCATCATTTGTGTAAGTAATACTAATGATTTATAGTTACAGTGTGTTTGGTCAGAGTTGTCGGAGCTTTTAAGGACGTACCTAAAGTACAATCAATTTTATCGAACTTCTTAGTAATCGCACTTATCTACAGATCGACAGGGTGAAATAAAAGGACCATTCAAACTTTGCATAGTGACTTTTGAGGTCATTATGAACAACGTTTATTAAGGGTCCAATGCTGAAACATATACGAAAAAAAATTTGGATGTTCCATAGAAATGAGCTGTATCATGACAGTCGAAATGTATAAAATAGATATTTTTTTTGCGTTTTCAGCATTAGTCCCATAGTAAATAGAAGCACAATTTGATTTGATTTGAAATTACGAGTTACAACTATTTACCTGCAAATATATACTGTGTAGAGAATTTTATGGAAATATACCTACTTCTCCTAAACATCATAACTGTAGCTTTTACGGTTTTCCTGAATATATAAAAAAAACTGAAAATGGGGACATAAAAATGGGGAGGAGGGTGAAGATTAACATCTCGGCGAGTTTTCTACTTCATGGACAAGTTTTTTCTTATAATAAACCTATTGTTAACAGAACACAGTAACCGTCAGCTTCTTTGACCATAAACTTTAGGTAAAAAGATATTATGTCATGTCACTGCTGTTTAAAAATACACATTATTTTTTTCAGCCGTGAATAAATAACGCTTTTTCATTTTCATATTGAAAGCCTTTAACCTGTATATTTACAATGTATACATGCCAAAGTTTCGAATTTTATTCTTGTTGTTCATGAACCTACTAATAGCAGGTTACTTAAGTACTCGTATATTTTGATGATCATGATGAAATCACTCATCCAGTCACTGATGAAATCTGTGCTATTTATATTAAGATATGAATAAAATCTAAAGTATGAAAACTATGCAATTGAAACTTTGTCTATTTAATAAAGTTGCTATTGATATCATATCCTGACAATTATATTTAATCTGGTTTAAACTAGACCCCAAATTCGAGGATTCAGAAGAACGACAAAATGCTTCAAGAAAACAGCTTTTCTCTTCGCTTGACTCGTGTTGGTGGTGGTGGCACTACCACCACTAATATCTCCAAATAAAATACAACCCAGCACAAGATAAAGTATCATACTTCATAATAATTTATTGATAAATCAATACCATTCTATGCCTACCTCGAATTCTCAAGTATATTCATATCAAGTATCAACTTTTGTCAAAGGAGTCAGACAGCTTGCTGAAGGATTCGTATAATCTTGCAAATTAGACAAATATCTGTAAATATAAAGTACCGGAATCATACCCACCAAATAAAAATAAAAAAAATTGTCCAGCTTTATCAATGTATGATTAATTTGATTATTCATCAAAATTTATTGAGAAGTTAAAATACTGAAATCTTTTAACTATTATGGAAAAATGGCGACAGTTGACAAACAAAATTTCTGTCAGGCTGGCCACATGTTTGGCATAGACACAGAAAAAATATAGACGGAGGGTAGCACGATCTAATTAACCTTATACCAAATTTTGAAAGACAGAAATACCTACCCTACCTGATCTTCAATCAGTACTGTATCTACCGCCGCCTTTTCTTTCGAACAACTCAATATGTTTATGAAAATTATACGTATGTTTGTTCACTAGCTGGACATCAGTCATATATTTTCTAAGTGGAAAGTTGTGCTGTAATGACGTCACAGACGCGTCATCTAGGGGTTTCTAAAATCTATGATGTTTAGATATCGTAAATGTCACTTGATAACATCATATGAAAATGAAATACTTACGAGTATATATAAATTATCATTTTCTTACCTTCTCAGAGTCTTTGGTTAGAATTTTCTTTATTTATTTGTTTTCTAGCACGCAATTATTTTTTCTGCCTCCTCAAAGCTTTGTTCCCCATTGTTTCATTGACACGTGACCACGCGGAGAAAACTGACACAGGTCCATCCTCTGAAAGCGCCGCCGCGCGACTGAAGAGGCCATAAGTGCCATCGAAAATGTTTTCAATTTCAAAAAATTTTTCAAAATTTTTTTTTTGCAAAAACAGGATTAGTAACGGGTCTTAAAATTGGGTTCATAGTTGTTCCATCTTTCCTTTGCGGATTTGGTAGTATTTGATAAATATTATATTATTTTAATGACGCTACCGGAACAAACTCATCAGATTCATCTAGATAATCTTATTACCTATATATTGAAGTAAAAAAGAAGTCAAAAAAGTTTTTATCCCAGCTATGGGAACGATTTATTGTTAAAAGAAGAGGGAACTTTGGGGTCATTTTCTATCGAGCGAAGTTGTAACATTCATGTTGTTCAACTCCATAACATACTCACCAGATCCTGAAATTTAATATATATCGTTTTCAGATTTTTCCATTGCGTTTTCCTATGTTTTTAACGGCTTCAAAAAACGAGTGCGCGCAGCGTCTACGGAAATATATCGCCTTAAATGTATAATTTATTTTGAAAAACGTTGATGCTGCTGAACTTTAACACTTTTGTTAAATTTATTTTTTAAATATATAAAATATCCATTACATTTAAATTGTAAGATATTCATGAATAAATTAGAGCCAGTTTATTATTATTTATTTAATTATTATAATAAAAGGTAACAATGGTATAAAATATACAGTGCTCCACAAAACTAAGTTATAAGTTTGTGTTCTGTGTTAACAATCAGATATCAGTTGCATTAACCACAGTTAACAGACACATCAACTTCAAGTATCAGAAGTCTATGAAAATCCAGAATTTTTTTGCAAACGCTAAATTCGGTAGCAGACGGTTTGGTAGTATGTGACGCAGTGATGATGAAACTCATAATCATGATGATGATATTAATTTACATTCTTCTATCGGATGAATGTTAGATCATGTAAACAAAATTATGAATGGACATGTTTGTTTGTTTCTTCTCCTAATAGTCAACACTGATTCTAGTCAATTGTTGGACGAATTCCATTCATCTGTAAACATTACACTATTCTTATCTTCAACATGTGTGATAAATATTATCAGAAGAGATGATGTGTTATTTATGATAAGAGATGCAGCGCAGTCTATTGACGTAGTTAAAAAAACAACTACTAACTCAAGTACTACTCCTACTTTGTAAGAATTGTAAGTTTAGTCTTATGAGTAGTTCTAATTAGCATTTTCACTTTTTATGTACATAATTTCATTTCTCTAACATTCGCGAACTTGAAGATTTTGGTATAAGATCAGTTTGGCAGTGTCAGATACAGAAGCGACAAACACGACCACAACGTTGGCAAAATAGGCGCATCAAATATATTATATAGAGAGGGATTTTGAAGTTTGTAGCAAATTGCCTAAATGTATTGTCCGTAAAAGTAGGACCTTCAGTTTCATAAATAATATTTGTGTTAATATCATAATTTCGAGGGTACTTACACATCGGGATTTTTTGAGCAGCCCCCCCTAAGATCTAGGTACTTATTGCATGACTCAAGAAATAACTTATTACGTAGAGCTCAAGGATAGTATCTACTTTACAATTAGAAAACTACAAATATTTTATTAACTAAAAACTAAGATTACCCACAGACAGAATTACAGCTTTATCACCACTCAAATTAAAAAAAGACTCGCAATTGATGTGTGTCTACACTTTCATCGGTACTTTTTGATCGCCCCCTTAAAATCTACTTATTGACTGACTGACAATAATATAACTTATTTCCATTACTTCCATCTGTCAGTTAATGGGAGCTCAAGGATAGTTTTACAATTAGAACTTCGCATTTTTTATTATCCAAACAAAGTTACAAACAAAAATATGACTTAGTCAAATAGTCCACAAGGAAAAAACTTAAAAATTTGAGACGAATTCCTGTTTTACACTTGTCACTTGAACAATATCGAAACTAATAAAGACTAATTGATGCACAAAGTCATTAATTATCTCGTGTGAATAGATGACAGCTTGTTACACTTGTTACCAATGTACTAGTAACAATGTTACCGCAGTTACCTCATGTGCGGAGGAAATGAGGGTAGTTCGCAACCGTTACGGTTTAATTAGGGCTATGGGCGTTGCAGATTCCGTGCAACATTTAATAACCTTACTAGTTTGTTAGGTGTGTGTGAATGCAACATTTTCATTATAATATATGCGAATTATAAGAGCAAAACATGGGCGTTTACGTAGATTTTTATGTAATACTATAAGTAGGCAGTAAACAAGAACATCGTTGTATAACAAAATTTCTTGGTTTGAATTGAAATACCTTCAAAATCGGGACAAGTTTGAAAATTACGAATGCAAGGGTAAATTACTGAATGTAATTAAAGATTGATTTTTGAAAGCATCCCGTTTTCGGAGATCCATACACCTCAATATTTTATCTAGAGAAATACTCAAACACAGGTACAGATTAACGGATATGAAAATATAAATATTATGAAAATTTTATTTAGTTAAAATAACTAAGGAAAGTAAGCATCTTTTACCTTTATCAATCAAGAAAAGAATCTCACATCCAAAAATCAGTGAAAGTAAACAAATACAAAACATAAAAATTACCATAAACAAATCACTGTATTTCACGATCAACCACTGTAACACTGGCACGAAACATATCCAGAAAAACGCCTAAAACGCGAAATTCAAATTTCGAATCGATCGGTTAGGCGCGCGCGCGGCATCGTATGTTTTTTTTTTAATGTTTACGCGCGAGATCAACGACGGTCGGCAGGTGACTGCTCGGCTGCGCGCGCAGCGAATGCGCGCGAAGTAGGTAGCTATGTCACGGCGTGTCAGAGAAAATAGTTGTAGAAAACCATACGTACCCGTGCTTGCTTGGCGGATGCTTATTGTGAATGCGGACCCACCTGTCAACAATGAAAACGTTGTGTTAGATTGGTTTCTTTTTAACATGGTGTATGAAGACTATGAAGTCAAGTACGTCAGTAGCACAGATCAAATAATACTAGTACAGATACCTAACCCCATACTAAAAATGGGCGCCGTCCTAAGTATTCTAGACCTGTGTACTAAATTTAATCCACACTCAAAGAGCTAGATGGCGCCAGTAGCCACGCGTGGCCAACAAAACTCTTATCAGTATCCTACGTCGAAATAGTCATTAAACTGCAACATCTTGCGACATCTGTTTTAGCTTTCACGCACTAAACATACAACGTCATGTGCACGTTTAAAGTCAGACATTACTAGATGGCGTTGTAGACATAGCCTACCAGTGGATTGTATGCCGCGCGGTTTGTATGTGTGCGTGCAGGTGGTGCGCAATGTACGTACGCGCTGGGTCCGCTCATCAGTGTGCGTAGTCGAATGCACACGTGCTCACTTATATTTGTTTCGTTGTATCTATCTACCTCTAATTATAGCTGTTGCTTACTTGCGCGACAAAGCTAGACTACATTTCTGTCGGCATATGGTGTCGACAATTGCCATTCGGCTACGCCGGCTGCTGAGTAAAATATAGCACGCACCTATTAGTATTGGTATTATTTTTAACCGTCGCCTCATCTCTCAAGAAGGACGGTTATCAAGTCGTCTGTATGTTTTTTTTTATTTTTTTTTATGTTTGTTCCTCGATATCTCCGTCGCTTCTGGACCGATTTTGAAAAATTTTTTTTTGATTGAATGTATATGCATACAGATTGGTCCCATTTTTCTCAGATCCCAGTTCTGAAGATGGGATCCTGGAGAAATCGAGGGAACTCCTCGAATCTGAAAGGCATACATATGCTGATTTTTGTGTTTTTAAAGGAACAGCATGCATTTGGGTACGGAAAAGTGACATTTGGTGCAGTGGAACGGCTGATGATGGCTAGAACGGAACTCTTCAAATCTGAACGGCACGGTTATAGTGACTTTGGTATTTTTATAAGAACAGCATGCACTTTCGTCCAGAACAGTGACATTTGGTGCAGTGGAACTGCTGATGATGGCCAGAACCTAAACTCCTCAAATCTGAACGGCACGCTTATAGTGACTTTGCCATTTTTAGGGTTCCGTAGTCAACTAGGAACCCTTATAGTTTCGCCATGTCTGTCTGTCTGTCCGTCCGTCCGTCCGTCCGCGGATAATCTCAGTAACCGTTAGCACTAGAAAGCTGAAATTTGGTACCAATATGTATATCAATCACGCCAACAAAGTGCAAAAATGAAAAATGGAAAAAAATGTTTTATTATGGTACCCCCCTACATGTAAAGTGGGGGCTGATATTTTTTTTATTCCAACCCCAACGTGTGATATATTGTTGGATAGGTATTTAAAAATGAATAAGGGTACACTGAGATCGTTTTTTGATAATATTAATATTTTCGGAAATAATCGCTCCTAAAGGAAAAAAAAAGTGCGCCCCCCCCCTCTAACTTTTGAACCATATGTTTAAAAAATATGAAAAAATCACAAAACTAGAACTTTATAAAGACTTTCTAGGAAAATTATTCTGATTTTGATAGGTTCAGTAGTTTTTGAGAAAAATACGGAAAACTACGGAACCCTACACTGAGCGTGGCCCGACACGCTCTTGGCCGATTTTTTATAAGAACAGCATGCGCTTAGACTTATATTGACCGGGATATAGACCGTGATTACCTTTTTGATTTTTGTCGAGCTCCCGATATTTTCCGTGATCATGATGCATGCAACTGCGTCGAAATATCGGGAGCTCGACAAAAATCAAAAAGGTAATCACGGTCTATATCCCGGTCAATATAAGTCTAATGAAAATAACCGTGAATCATTCAAAACTCTTAGCATGCGCTTACGTCTAGAACAGTGACATTTGGTACATTGGAACTGCTGATGATGGTCAGAACCGAACTCCTCAAATCTGAACGGCACGCTTATAGTGACTTTGGTATTTTTATAAGAACAGCATGCACTTACGTCCAGAACAGTAACATTTGGTGCAGTGGAACTGCTGATGATAGTCAGAACCGAACTCCTCAAATTTGGACGGCACACTCATAGTGACTTTGGTATTTTTGGAAGAAAATCTTGCATTTAAGTCCAAAACAGTGACATTTATTTAGTTATGTTTGTTAAGCATATTGAGTTTTCAAGTCAAAGTTTGTCAAGCTTCGATTTCTTATAATGTAATCTGATTCATGAGGAATTGAGGAAACTCCTCAAACCTTAACGTTATACGTATATTCATTTGTGTTGCCATCTAATAATTAAAGCATTAAAAGCCGTTTTAAAAATACTTACACATTTCTACATAATCCAACATTCGCAAGTAGCTTTCACCAGAACCCGAAAGGCGACGGTTTTTTTTTTCTTAAAAATTATGTTGAGCCGTTTTATTATGAGTCCTGTGGCACATTGTTGTTTATATAAGGTCCTAATTTATTAGATGCAGATATTTTTTACAGCTATAGTACTCGGTCTCTGGAGTATATTAAACCGTGAAACATTATAGCTTTTACGATGTTTTTTTGGAGAAAACGGAAAAACAAATTTTCTACGTAAAAACATCCTGTTTATGTGATTATTAAATGAAAACTCATTGAACAGATTCTAGTACCTCTTTTACGTACCACTTAACTGTAACCGGCCACTTCAATGACATGTGCAGTTTTCCCGCCGAACCTTTACGACATTTACAACAAACAATTGTTGACATGACAGACAGTGTTATTGTGACATGTGATAATGCACATGATGATTTTTTTTAGACGAAATTATAATTAATTTTTTTGTTAGGAAAATGAAATCAAAAAAGTTACATGAAAAGATTTCTTAATTTATATTTAAAGTTAATTATTTTAATGAAAAGTATCATGTGTTAAAATATCTGCAACTAATAAATTAGGACCTTATATAACCTCGTAAGGACGTCTTGTTAAACCAAATGTTAAAACTCCAGTTTTAAGTAGGTAACATGAATAACAAATTATTTAGTTTCACTAATCAAATTGATTGCTCTATAAATTGATATAATCTGTCAAACAAGTCTGTCAGTAAATAAGAACATAGAAAACTGTAGGTATCCTTTTCTATAGCACCCTAAAGAAAAGGACGCGTGGTGACCTGGTGACGTCTTAGAAAAGTTACTTCGTTGGGTTAGTATCGACACAGATTCGAGAACAGCATATTAATGAAAGTTAAAATAAATCATGTAAATAAAATTGTTATTTGTTATACACACTGTTTTTATTGAATTCCGTTAACTTTAAGGGAAGATCAAATGAATTTAATGTCTCTAAGAAACTTAACTCTTACGGTTATCGAGTTATTAAAAAAATAAAGATAATTACTGAACATGTGTGTGACTGCCTTTACCAAAGATAATTACTGAACACGTGTGTGACCAATTCCTAATGTTTTTTGTTTTGACATGTGCAGTCAATCACTTGACACTAACTTGAATGTTATTCGTAAGGGTCTCTCACACTAATAAATTCATTTAGGTACATAGAGGTATACATTACATCAGGGTGGCAAACGGCCTCCGCGCGGTTAGTATGACTGTGTGCTCGCCGCTTACGTACTCGCTCTATCCGCGACACATGCAAGCGGATGTGAATGAACAAGATTTAGTCGCGGCCCTGCGCCCCGCGCCCCTACCTACCTATACTAGTACCTATTCTACGCATCACATTTGCACTGACCTTGAGAGGCCCGTACCCCCAATCAAAGAATGCGTTGGTTTATTAAAATTTAAAGCACTAATTAGAAATGTGGGAAAAAAACCGTCGTCGGTGTCGTTTTTCATTTCGTGTGATATCTATTTCAATGTATAAATATGGAAATGTATATTATTAAGTAAACAAATACATGTACTTAATATAAAAAATAAAAGGTAATGTAACGGTTACCGCGATAGTTACTCATGAAATAAAATTATGGAAACGGATTAATTAACGTTTCCATAGTTTTATTTCATTGTCTAGAGTAATTTTTACTCATGAAATTGAGAAAAACACCGAAATTAGTTATTTACTGAAACTTGACGTTCACATGTTCATTGTAATATGCCTACTTGAAAAATAAATATTTCATTTTCATTTCATTTCAACACATAATTACTATTATCTGTTATGGCCTTATGGCTGCCGGCCAGATGAGCCATTTTTTTAAAAAGTTGTTCACCCCTGTTTTTTTGTAACATGGGTGTTTTTTACGCGATTCATACTCAGAATCTCAAGGTCTTTCGATCCTGCCTGATAGGAAGTAAAAAAATGTCTTAACCCATTCATGGCCAAGGACTGTCGAGCGTACACATCACGCCGGGCCACCATACAAACCGTTTTTAGCTAAAACGCGTGACTCAGCTCATGGGTCTCTGGCCTGGCGCGAACGCAAAATAAATTGCCGCTTATGAATCCGGCCAGTTGAACAAATCTTATGCAACATTTTTACTGACCAACTGTTTTCTGTTCATATTAAAAATAAATGTATTTACTAATTTGTTGCTATTTGTAAGAATGAACATTTTATAGTCAGACCAGAAATATATGATTGTCAAGAGGATGCTGGTATTCTCATATAATTAATTAATTATACGGTTCAGAAAAGTATTTACAATGAAATTCCGCAACTTAGCGCGTGATTATGTATATTTCTAGTCATCCATAGCCAAGGTCACAAAAATCACAAAATACGAAATCACTGGAAGAGCACTGCGAGGGGTATAAAGTCGCCAACGAATAAATGGTGACTAAATAGAATTTCCCATATTACTCTAAAATACATCCTAATAGAGGGGATGGGAAAAATAATTTCTTGAGTTTTTGTCAAAAATACCACGTGAAAGATGAGACGATCGCTTAATCCGCCGCCGCTCAGGTGCATTCATTGTTTATTGGCCAAGTGTCACCGATAATCTTACATGTGGCCTGTCATGATCTTTGTTTTGGTAAACGTCATTATAATAGAAACAATAGAGCGCTTAAAAACTGTTATAAACACCACGCAAATATTTAGAAAAAAACTTGTCTTGTAAATATTTGTCACACACTTTTATGATAATACAATATAATTACTATTTAGTTTGTGACTGTTTAAGCCGCTCCGGTTTTGTAATGAAACAAAAAAATATAGCATGGTAATAAGTTTGGTTCTTAGAAATGTTGCTTGCTGCCATCCAAACAGTAATCCGTTGTAAAATGGTACAATTTGCAACGAATTTCGTCATGAAATAAGCTTTAAAACAATGCAATAAAGTTTATTTTTGCGTGCTATGAAAATATGTGTAGTTTTTACAAGTAGCGCCAGGCCACGGTGACCCATACCTTGAGTCGTGTCTATAACTTCAGGCATGTATATATTATTTATATTTTTGAAATGTGGATTCATCCATTTGCTTGGAACACGTATGGATCTCGAATTTCAGAATATTTACTGTATTACACTTGTAAACCAAACTTTAATATTCTCGACCCCATTTCACTAAAAAAAAATCATGTTTAAATTTTTTTTTTCATTATACCTTATGAAAATGGTTGTTAGCTCAAATTATACTTACATTATTACGTTATATTACGTTTTGTTTATGTTTAAATCAGAATTTATTCAGGACTCACATGCGAGTCATCGGCCCTGCGGAACTGTTTCACCATGACTCATAAGCTGAGTTGCTGGCCCTGAATGGGTTAAGATATCCATACATTTTTCAAAACTTCCATTCCGTTACTGCCATACAAAATGTATGAAAAAAAAACCGGCCAAGAGCGTGTCGGGCCACGCTCAGTGTAGGGTTCCGTAGTTTTCCGTATTTTTCTCAAAAACTACTGAACCTATCAAGTTCAAAACGATTTCCCTAGAAAGTCTTTATAAAGTTCTACTTTTGTAATTTTTTTCATAATTTTTAAACATATGGTTCAAAAGTTAGAGGGGGGGGGGGGCCTTTTTTTTCCTTTAGGAGCGATTATTTCCGAAAATATTAACATTATCAGAAAACGATCTTAGTAAACCCTTATTCATTTTTAAATATCTATCCAACAATATATCACACGTTGAGGTTGGAATGAAAAAAATATCAGCCCATACTTTACATGTAGGGGGTACCCTAATAAAACATTTTTTTCCATTTTTTATTTTTGCACTTTGTTGGCGTGATTGATATACATATTAGTACCAAATTTCAGTTTTCTAGTGTTTACGGTTACTGAGATTATCCGCGGACGGACGGACGGACGGACGGACGGACGTACGGACGGGCAGACAGACATGGCGAAACTATAAGGGTTCCTAGTCGACTACGGAACCCTAAAAATGGTAACGGAATGGGAAAAAACTAGGGAGACTTTTTTTCCTATTAGGTTAGGAGTGAAAGAGCTCACGATTCTGAGTGGAAACAACATAAAAATTTCCAAATTCAAAAAAAGTCGGGTGGACGTACAACTTTGACAAAAATAAAAATGTCCCAGATAACAGTTCTAATCAACATTCTACAATTAAAATGATTTATTAATAATGAAGAACTAACACGATAAGGTAGGCAAGCACGAATTCAAATTTGTGATTTTTGTGTTTATTGCCATCGCGCAGTCGGGGGCGGTGCCGCTCGGTCGCATCAAGTCCGAAGTTAGAGAAAATATAGAGAGCGCTCGATCGCGAGTAGCTACTTGCGCCGGCGGCGGCGGACGCGGTTGTGTGCGTGCGCCACGCGCACGCACACAGGGCCTCTCTGTGGGTTCCACCCCCGTCAGCGCGACGGCGATAAAGTCCTAAAAATCTCAAATTTGAATTCGTGCTTCGGTATCGTATCCTCTTAAGGGTTAATTCGCCTTCTGAATTTGTTATGAAAGTGCGTGCATTAGTGACGAATCGCTTAGTGGACGCCAGGCTTCACATATTGCTTTTCGTTTTACCAACAACGCCATTCATTCATAAGTTTCATTAACGATACCATGTGGTTACGGAGTGCACACGAGTTGAATACGGCTAAGTAACCAGTCTAAAATGTGCCGTCCAGACGCGTAAGAAGATCATGGTTCCGGAGAGCGCCCTTACACTGGTTTTTTGAGCGTATGACTAGCCCGCACTCAAGTGGCTATTCTAATTATATCACGTACGTTATGCACAGTCACTCCATCTAGTGACAAGAGGTAATAATACTTAGACGACTCAATAACGTTCAATGCGAGTTTGCTGATGTTGTATTCAGTCGTGTAATAAATTTTAGATTCGAATTTTGAAAAATATTGCATTGAATTCGTGTTTTTGTGGATTTGTGTATTAAATTAATGATATTCTTAATGCATGAGACTAAAATAATACCTTTGAGACCTTTAAATTTATTGAATAAATAGGTCATAATGGCTAATCGTGGCACGTAGCGCCATCTATGATTTTGGTTTGACATTAATTATACGATGTTCCGGATGAGACCCCATGTCAGTAGCAACTTCCTGTATAATTTTCGTGATCGTTTACCTTTGCAATAATTACAAATTGCAAGCAAAATGCGTGTAAAATTCTTGTTGATTTTATTGTTGTAAAAGTTGGTTCGTACGCATTATTAACCCTGAATATTAACATCATAATATATGCATCATATTATTTTTAACAGGCGAGATAACACGAGAAGACTTTCAATCATGATAAGTCGGTGTTCACGCGTCAGCTGATAACGATCTTGGATGGAATATAACCATTCCGTGATTTAAAACCGTAGAAACATACGCTTTATTTATTCTTTCAGAAGATAAAGAGATCTCACACATTGAAACAGACAGAACAGAAGCGACTCAAGCAGGATCCGACCAGCGTTTTCATCAGCTTCTGCAGCGAATCTATTTTCTTTGTATAACCAAGAATACGGAGATGGCCGAGCAAATATTTAACTTCAAATAGCTTCACGAATATTATAATTAATATCGTATAACCTAACCACAAAATTAAAATTTTGAAAAAACCCCCGACTGCGACATAGTAGACCGATTTTCATGAAACATGGCTAAGAACGCTCCCGACTAACTCAGCTTTCAGACAAAAAAACTAAACCTAAATCGGTTCATCCGTTCGGGAGCTACGATGCCACAAACTGACACACACACAGACAGACAGACAAACAGACAGACAAACAGACAGACAGACAGACAGACACGTCAAACTTATAACACCCCGTCGTTTTTGCGTCGGGGGTTAAAAAAGCACTTAGAATTTCTGGATGCTGATGCTTATCCACAGAAAGATAAAAATGATGCCCCCGTATATCTATAAAGACCTGTTGACAGTTGTTTATACTTTCAGCCACCAGAAAAATCAGTAAAATTATCTATTTTGTTGATTAAAACGTTAGTGTGCGTCTTATTAAAGATCAGAGCACGAGGAAGCAACTCGACGCCATTTCCGTCAACACCCAATTTTGGTCTCAGTTAATTTTAAACTCGATGAAATCTCTACAAATCTCGTCGAAAGACATGTGTTTTATTAACTATCGGAGGCCGCCCGACGGGCCACCATTTTGGGAGAATGCTTAATTTAAAAGTGTTTAGCTGTCTAGCTGTCTTATGAGGACATTGTCCGTCCAGAGGAGACCGTGTTTTCGAATAAATCAGCTCTGTAAATCGAATTCGTGTATAAATCACTATACTTATTACTATTGTTGCCCATGGTGACCTACTAATTCCACTACTTTTAGTCTGTCACGTAGTGTCCAATGAGAGACAATAAAACTACAGTAGGTAATTTTTAAATAATATTTTTGTTGTTTTTTAATATCTTAAAACTAATTAGCAGTAACGAAACCGAAACTATTTCGAAATGGCGATATCAATTTTAATTTATCAGTTCTGTAATCAATGTTGCAAAAATCCTGTTCGATGCAAAAATATAAAACTTTTGCAAATATGCAAAGGAGGTAGAAGGCAGTAAACATTTATCTGACATTCACTTATCAATGCATACATTGCATAATTATTTCGTGATCATATATCCTTATATAAGAAATGTGTAGTTATCTCATCATCTCAACTGGCGTTCAAAATCTGTCAGATTATCAAAAGTTTGAGATATAGTTTCAAGCTATTCAAAATTAGGTATTTAGGTAGGCGTTATGTATTAATTCACTTGGTAACTAATAAAATTATTAAAAAGTGTATGAATACATAACGCACTTTACTAACTTCGAGCTTTCAAAGGTTTTTTTTTTTTTTTTTTTTTTTTTAATTACTTCGAGCTTTCAAAGGTACGGGCCGATTCTAATTTTATTAAAATATGCAAATAAAATATGGATAGGATATGTCTGTAACGTCTTTGTGTGAAATTTGATAGACCCATCTGCCATTATCATTTTAAGTGACGTTCCTAATATTGCAGTGACATCATAATTACATACATCCTCGTCTTAAAAAGTCTTCTCATGCAATAAAACTTTGGAAATGGATTATATCGCTGGAATGAATTGTAAATTCATTATACGCGATATGATGAGTAACTATCGCGGTAACCGAAGAGAACCAATATTGTCTTCTCATGTTAGAAGCATTCGATATACGGCATATACTTGAAGTTCAAGTATGAACAATGAGTTTTTCGGAACTATGTGCGACATGTCATTTGATATTTTAGCAGTCGCTTTTCGGTGAAGAAAAACATCGTGAGGAAACCGGACTAGTTACAACAAGGTTACCCTTCGGGTTGGAGGTTCAGATGGCAGTCGCTTTCGTAAAAACTAGTGCCTACGCCAAATCTTGGGATTCGTTGTCAAAGCGGACCCCAGGCTCCCATGAGCCGTGGCAAATGCCGGGATAACGCCAGGAGGATGATGACTTGCAGTTCAAGTAAGATGGTGGACATTAGCTATTTAAGCTTCTTCTTCTTCTTCATGTACCATCTCCGTCCAGGAGGTCGGCGACCGTATATCCATATGTCTCTCTCTATTTTTATTGGACAAAAATCTACAATGGAGTCCTCATATAAGGAAACTAGCAAGCAAATTAAGTTCAGCCGCATACGCCGTTAGGAGAATCAGGCAACTGACTAATGTTGAGACAGCTCGCCTAGTGTATCATAGTTATTTTCACAGTGTAATGTCAAACGGTATTCTGGTTTGGGGCAAAGCAGCTGACATACAGACTATCTTTGTATTACAAAAGAGAGCCAATCGTTCTATTTACAACTTAGGAACACGTGAATCAGTAAGAGAACTCTTCAAAGAAATTAATATCTAACTGTAGCTTCCCAATACATTTATGATAGTATAATTTATGTTGTTAAGAATTTAGACTGTTTCACTAAGAATTCTGATATCCATAATTATAACACTAGAAACAAAAATAAGCTTGCCATAAAGAAGTTTCGTGTCCGTAAAGTACAGAAGTCATTTGTTGGGCAATGCATTCATTTTTATAATAAGTTACCTGACACTGCTTTGAGATTACCCCTCCCAGCTCTTAAGAACTACTTAAAAAAATCATTGATGTTAAAGGCTTATTACAGAGTCGAGGACTATTTGACAGACAAACATGCATGGCCCGAACCAGAAACTACAAAAAACGAATAGCAATTAAAATAATTGTATTATGTATAGAGGACAGTTCAGATAAGAAAGCACATCAAATATTTTATATTTTATGTTGTGTAGGTAAATTACATATTTAGTGATATTGAGATTCATATTATCTTTTTCTTCTGTGACAATTTGATATGTTTTCTCTGAAGAAGAACGACGTATTATTAAGCAATAATATAATTTATTGAAATTAATTTCCATAGAGTACCTAGTCTGTTCATATTCTTTGATTAATACTTTTGCATGTTAAATTGTATCTTGTTATTTAATGCATGTTAATTATAAGATGTAATGTTTTGAAAAGAAGTTGCCCGCCGAGTTTCTTGCCGGTCCCATAGTGGATACCCCCCTCCCAACTGAGGGGGGACTGAAATCTTCTCGAGGCTGAGGCGTAGGGTTAGAGCCGACGTAGCTTTATTTGACGTTCATATGCGCATTGTAATATGCCTACTTGAAAAATAAATATTTCATTTTCATTTTCATTTCATTTTAGTCATGCGCAGCTAAAGCTGCGTTTATATTTGTCTGTTGTGTTGTGTCGTGACGCATCAGAACGGTATCGGTTTCAACCATTTAATATCGTTGCATTCACATTTATCTGATGCACTGTGTTGTGACGGCTTGTGTTGTGTGAGTTGTGTCGCGTCACAAGCGATCCCGGTCCGCGTCAGACCGGGTGATAGGTACGGGGGCGGGGCAGCGACACGACACAGCTCCTTTGGCTAGTGTGAACGCGCCAGTCTTGTGTTGTTACGCGTCAGAGCTGCAAGTATGGATGGCGAACTGCTCGCTCCAATACCTCCTTCTCTTTTTTTCTTTTGTAAGATGCGTAGCCAGCGCTTAGCTTTAAGCTAAGTTCACATTTGTCTGTCGTGTCGTGTTGTGATGCTCTCTGTCGTGATGGCTACTGTTCACATTAATATGACGTGTTATGACGCATTCTGACGCAATTTTTTATCAGTTCGTTCTCAGCACTCGGATAGCTCACACGTTCACAATGTTTTTTCAAGAATCATCCGATTCAGATTCCGATTTTGAAGATGAATTGCAATTGTTGGCGCTGGCGCTCCTTACAAAAGAAAAAAAGAGAAGGAGGTATTGGACTCATCCAGTAAATAGAAAAAGAGAGAGTAAAGGCGAGTTTCATAGTCTCGTTAAAGAGCTTGAGAGTGATCCTGAAAAATTTCATCAGTATTTTAGAACGTCGAAGGCACATTTTGAAAAAATTCATAGTTGCCAGCCATCCATACTTGCAGCTCTGACACGTAACAACACAAGACTGGCGCGTTCACACTAGCCAAAGGAGCTGTGTCGTGTCGCTGCCCCGCCCCCCGTACCTCACCCGATCTGACGCGGACCGGGATCGCTTGTGACGCGACACAACACAACACAAGCCGTCACAACACCGTGCATCAGATAAATGTGAATGCAACGATATTAAATGGTTGAAACCGATACCGTTCTGATGCGTCACGACACAACACAACAGACAAATATAAACGCGGCTGTTTGTCTATGCTCTTCACTTTTAACCAGTCTTTTATATTCCTACTCCATGATATGCGCCTTCTACCACGGCCACGCTTCCCTTCAATTTTTCCTTCAATTATCAATTTCAGTAGGTTATATTTATTGCTGCTTACTGCTGGTTATAGCTAAGATTACGGATGAAAATTATTAATTATTAAAAATCGGTACGAATAAGATAGTAGAAAGTTCCTTTATTCAATAAAGCAGAGTGAATTTATAGTTCTGAGGAAGTGAATGGATAACTTCCTCATTTTCCCTGACTGACAGGTAAAGCTACCTCAACCAATGGGGTCATCTATTGGCAAATACTTGAGAGCCAACGGTGTTCATAATGTTTTTTATCAATGAAAATTGTACCTACAAATCATCATAGCTGGGCATTAACTCGTTAATCCGTTAATTAACAAAGTTATCATTTCGATTAACGGATTAACCTTTAAGTTAACTTTTAAAAGTGTTAACGGAGTCGTTAACTTCCTAGCGGAAGTTCTTCCGGTAACAAGTTCTGAACGCACTACTCGATACTAGGTCATAGGTGCCAACAATTTAATATTAGAATAGTTTACAACATATATTACAAGCAGAAGGAATTGAAAACTGAATACTGATTAATACTATTGTAAAATTACCTAAAAATCAGTGAGTGGTGAGCATTAGACTCTTCGTTCGTCGCGACATCTATTGACAAGTAGCAGTACAGGGTGGCTAGCCGAATGGCACAATCGCTCACGAAACGCTCACGAAACGAAGCGCTAGTAGATATCTATCTCTATCGCGCTTGCGTATTGGCGCGACAGAGCCAGCGGCGTATCGCTTTCGTTTGGCGTCGGAGAAATGCCATTCGGCTACGGGGCCTGATAATTTACGCTATTTGACGCGTGATTGACCCATGAATGTCGCTAGATGTCACTACAAATAACTCGCATTTACTGATGTATGCAGTTACAATACAACTCTTCCCTTACTTATTCCTCTAACTATGTAGTCAAGCAACAAAAGTCCTATTAAAAATGTCAAACACACTTCACCAGAGAGTTCCACGTAAATCACTGACTATAATTATATGTCGGCCAAGTATTTCCTACCCTCAAGGCTTGACCATTAAGAGTAACATGACTAACTCTTAGTTAACCTGTTATTTATTGTTATGAGTGCTAATGTGGAATGTGTCACCTTAATTTATTTGACTACTGTGTGACCCAAATACTCCGACCTTCGACTAGTTTCTTTAATGACATCTCATCTAGTTAGCAGAGTGCATAAAGTAGGTAATAGATACCAGTGACTGATATTTAGGGTTAAAAATTTTGAAAAAACCCCCGACTGCGACATAGTTGACCGATTTTCATGAAACATGGCTAAGAACACTCCCGACTAACTCAGCTTTCAGACAAAAGAAAACTAAATCTAAATCGGTTCATCCGTTCGGGAGCTACGATGCCACAGACAGACACACACACAGACAGACAAACAAACAGACAGACAGACAGACAGACAGACAGACAGACAGACAGACGGACAGACAGACAGACAGACGGACAGACAGACAGACAGACAGACAGACACGTCAAACTTATAACACCCCTTCGTTTTTGCGTCGGGGGTTAAAAATAGGACATTTGCGGTTATCCAAAAGGTCCTTCTGGTACTAATTAGGTATTAAGAGTTTTGAATGATTCACGGTTATTTTCATTAGACTTATATTGACCGGGATATAGACCGTGATTACCTTTTTGATTTTGGTCTATATCCCGGTCAATATAAGACTAATTAGGTATTGTTCACAACGCAACTTCTCCTTTTAAACTTCTTTTTAGGTCTTTTCAAGCTACCTGATTCTGACGCAATAGGTTTTCACAATATTTGATAAGCGTATCGCTTTGGTTGGTAGGTGATTAGAGGCGCGTTCCAATATTTTGTGAACACTTTTCCTGCTCCGATATATCAGAGGAGGACTGTAGTCGCAACTGTCGTAAGACCTACAGCAGGGTTGGCACAGGGTTAGCGTCGTTATGTCATTAATACAGTTATAAAAAGACGTGTCATCTATCTCGTGTCAATTTTGTGCTAGACCACAGAATATATAATAGTACAAGTAGGTACAGAAGGCCCACTGCTTTGATATTCACGAAATGCCGCCTTTTTAAATGCCTCCAAATTTCTAACAAAGAAACGAGCCGCACGTGCGCAGCGTCGGACGATAGGGTTGCTTATGGATTAAAACGAATTAATACTCAGATAAAATGTTATAAGTACTATTATATTCAAGTCTTGGGTACTTTCTACATACAGTATTTATATATTTTTGTTTAAGTCCCAACATCACAAGCCTTATTGAACTTTTCCGTGGGACTGAGATCTGTGTAAGATTGTCCTATTTTATTCATGATGACTATTTTACTAGGCATTATTAGCCATTCCACACGCGGACATCGCATATGAACCTTAAAAAAACTCGCGACGTAAAGTAACAATAGAAAGTGCGAACGTGCGTTCCGTGAGAACGCGCGCCACCCCTGATTAGGCCGCGAACTCGCGGCCGCCAGCATGTACTTGTAGCGCGGCGATAGAATCGCAGAGTGAGCCGCCCCTGGCTAGACCTACAGATATTTTCAAACGAGGCTTTGCTCGGCGCAGTTGACCCACTTTCAGATGTCGAGGGCTAAGTTCAAGATTAGGTCTAATAAGCTTGTCAGAGATTTATCTCTGGTGGTATAATGTTGCACGGATTCACATTTACTAACCCGTTTGGTAAAAAGGGCTCTGTCAGCAGTGTCAGCACTAATTTACAGTATATTTTTAAGTCGATTGCTCGAAGTTTAAGCTCCGCTTGATTGTAAGCTGTTATCGTAGACTATGCTAGCGTAAAACACCAGAGGTGTCATAATCATATAAAGTCTCTCTCTTTTAAACTGTCGTAAAATACGTGGCTAAAGTATCCCACAGTAAAGTACAGTCAAAAATTTATGAAATCCTTACCCAGATCTAAATACAAGCCCCCAAGTCCGCCAACTTCAAAATCTCTACACCTTAGACAACATATGTGGTTGTTGTGGCTTGGCAGTTTCTTACAGAACAGAAGCTTTGTGGATAAGTATTCCAACGCTCATATGATCTTCTTCAACCTAGCGTTTTCCCGGCCTAGCGCCAGGGTCCGCTTTCCTGCTCAGCCTTCTCCACTTTGCCCGGTCTTCGGCATCCTGGGTGAGAGATTGTTCTCTTCCATGTCCGCTGTCACGACGTCCAGCCAACGCTCATATGATGATAGCAAAAATTTGCACTACAGTGTATTCAATACAAAGAGCAGATCCCGTGTAGACAAGCCAATAAACACTATACAAATGAACCTCACACTTGGCTAAGCCCGAACAATGGGCGGCAGCGGACGGCGGGATGAATCGCCGGAATCTGCATATCCGAGGGAAAGGAAGACATCAACTGTGCTGAGTAACAGATAAATCTTAGACGGAGTTCCTCTCAACGTTTCAATAGACTGCATGGAGACTTTTGAATAAGGAACTTGACTGTAGTTAAAATAATTTATACCACGCACGAAATAAAGCAAAGGAGGGTAGATCGCGCGCTGTCTATGCAACTTTAACATCCACCCGCCTTCGTCAGTTTTCCGTGATCATGATGCATGCAACTGCGTCGAAATATCGGGAGCTCGACAAAAATCAAAAAGGTAATCACGGTCTATATCCCGGTCAATATAAGTCTAAGTGGCCTATAGGAACATCCGAAACTTTTTTATTGTATATTATAATGATTGGATGCATTAATATTAAATGTTTGGTTTAGGTATTTATCATCTCTCAGAAAATTAAAGCTCACTCCTAGCCCAGAATCATCTGACTTAGTCATAGACGCCATACTTGTTAGGCTTGTGTAGTACATGTACTAATAGTACAAAAGACACGATTTCCTGCACTGTACTAGACCGAACTACTCCCAAACTGCCAAATGATTCTGCTCTCTAGTACATTTAGTACACACACACGCGCAACAGAATGGGAGCGAAAGGAGCGAAGAGCCGAGAAGTGACAATGACAGCATGCAAAGCGATCCGTGATAGACGGAGAGCTGGCAGGATTTTGGAGTAGGTCCTTGAGGCAACCTGGAAAGGTGCTCAGATGCTTCTCTGATCATAGCCAACATCAGGTCTGCAAGTCTGGCAGCTGGGGAGCGGGGCTTTATCGAGCTATGAATTTTTAAAGATTTAATTTTTTGAGGCCCAAAAAAGGTGTTTGAGGCAACCTGGAATTATTAAAAAGTGAAAATAGAGTTCCTCAGAAGTCGCATAGTATTTATGCCAGATCATTTGGCCGGGTCCTTCACCGTGCCAGAACGGTACAAAGTGGTAAAAAAAAAAATTCCAAAAAAGGTTCTTGAGGCAGTCTGTCATTTTTACCAGTGAAAGATGAGGGTCTAAATAGCCATGGAAAAATAATGCCATGACATGAGGTGGGGTCCGTACCCTGCCATTCGATCTTGAAAGTCAATTTTTTAGTTTTTCGTAAATAACTCGTAAACGGTGGCCCACAGCAAAAAAATATGTTAAACAGAAAATATCTACATAAAATTTCCTACAAGAAAGGTTATGTACATTTTTTCGATAGGATCAATATATAAATGGATAATTTAGTAAGAAAGTTTTTTTTAATCGATTACATGCTCCGTTTTTCGTCAATACCTCGTAAACGGTGGCCCACAGCAAAAAATTATGTTAAACAGAAAATATCTACATAAAATTTCCTACAAGAAAGGTTATATAACTTTTTTCGCTAGGATCAATTTTTTAGTTGGAAAGTATTTTTAAATAGATATTTGGGCCGTTTTTTGTTGATAACTCAAAAACGGTGGCTCACAGCCAAAAATAATGTTAGACAGAATTAATCTACATAATATTTCCTACAAGAAAGATTCTATACGTTTTTTCGCTAGAATCAATATTTTAGTTGGAAAGTATTTTTAAATACATTTCATGGGCAGTTTTTTGTTAATAACTCGAATTCGGTGGCTCACAGCCAAAAATAATGTTAAACAGAATTAATCTACATAATATTTCCCACAAGAAAGGTTCTATAATTCGCTAGAATCAATATTTTAGTTGGAAAGTATTTTTAAATAGATTACATGGGCCGTTTTTTGTTAATAACTCGAAATCGGTGGCTCACAGCCAAAAATAATGTTATACAGAATTAATCTAAATAATATTTCCTACAAGAAAGGTTCTATAACATTTTTCGCTAGAATCAATATTTTAGTTGGAAAGTATTTTTGAATAGATTTCATGGGCCGTTTTTTGTTAATAACTCGAAATCGGTGGCTCACAGCCAAAACTAATGTTTCACAGAATTAATCTTCATAATATTTCCTACAAGAAAGGTTCTTTAATATTTTTCGCTAGGATCAATATTTTAGTTGGAAAGTATTTTTCCAACTTCCCGGACCGCCGGCGAGTCCATCAGGGACGCTCCGGGCCTTAGGCCCTACGCGGAGCTCGGCCTTCGGCCTTCGCTCGGCTCCGAAGCTCTACCGTTGGGCCTTCGGCCCGCCGGTTACGCTTGTTTAAGACACTTTTGTAAGGAAATTGTATGGGAGCACTTTATGCCCGCAGTGAAATTACTTTGAGTTGGCCCGGGTGGGAGCCTAAAGGTGAGCCCCGTTCCTGCGGCCCTCCGCGGGGTCGGCCTTCGGCCTCCCACCCTGAAGCTCGCCCTTTGGGCTCGCGAAAATACTTGAAAAAATTATTTTGCCTTAACGGCGGCCATCTTGGATTTTCGAAAAAATTTTTTGGACATTTGTATTCTAAGGGTCCATACCTCTCCGCATGCAAAATTTCAGCGCGCTCGGACCAACTTGAAAAAAAAAGTCGGCCATTTTGAATTTTTTTGATGCAACTTTTTTCTACTCGGGCTCCTGTATGACATTTGATCGAGCACCCCCCGGCTATCTCTTACGGTTTAAAAGTTGCCATACAAAAAAAGTGGAATTTTTTTTCCCATTTGTAGCATTTTTCAAATTTTTTTTATATCATTCTAATCTAAACCCTAGAGAGATTCTATGACCAAAATTTGAGCACTCTAGGATAAACTTGAAAAATCGACAAAAAACAAGTCGGCCATTTTGAAAAAAAAAATGGCGGCCTCAAAAACTGCCCAGGGTCCTCTATGACATTTGGTCGAGCACCCCGCCAATATCTCCCCCCGTTTAGCCAGGCCGTCCAACATTTTTTGACCCAAGAGTCGCAGACCAGATTCCATATTTTTCTCACACGTCTCCCTGCTCCCTCTATACAAAGACACTTCGACCGTCGAAATCGGTTTAGCCGTTCTCCAGATATAGGGAGAGGTTAGAAATCAGTGGGGTTGCAGCTATATATAAGACCGTATGCCTGTTTGCCACCCACGGGATCAAGATTTGTTAAGTCGCAGTATACAGCATTTCTCGGAACTATCTAGCTACTTACGAAAGCAAGGAGCGCCGGACGATCGAACGCAAGTCCGTTGTCTACGACCACAGAGAACCTCCTATAGAGTGGCAATCTTGTATATTTTGTTCGCGATATGAGTCACCAGTGTTTGGGGTGCGAGGAGCGGGCGGGGAATGTGTTAAGCGCGCTGTGATTGGCCGATTCAAGGACGGCGGGCAGTCGCGCCAGATGAAAAGGGACAGAAGTATGACTGTCCCTCTACTGACGCGTAAGTGGCCAATGTAAGTTGACCTATGCCGGCTCTGAATAAATTATAAATATGACTTATTTGTGGAATGTAATGCCGTCTGTTTTTAAATTTGAGCTTCTTGTTACCTTTCCACACTACAGGTGGACATCTTTAAGGCATCAAAATACCCCTTTCCAATTTTTTTGTGCGAAAAACACGCGCTGCTTTCGGGTCTGTTACTTGGTCGATACTGATCGGGCACGGCGAGCGCCCGCGCTTATATCAGTGCAAATACTAGGAAGGCTGGCGACCGCGAGTCGTCTTGTAATGGATGTCTATAGGGGTTGGTCTGTGTCTACGACCTACGAGCGCTCGGCGCAGACTGAGCGGGCCCGTATCAACACAGTGTATTTTATTCGAATTTTAGGTGCTTTAAAAAAATGTCTGTCGACAGAAAGGTATGTCCTATATGTATAATTTTTTTCTTATATGTCAACAAGAAGTTCTAGTTTAGGATAATATTATTTAAGAGTTACAATAAATGCAGGAATCCCAGGAAAAATACATAATGTAAACCTCTTTTTATCGAAAAAATGGGGAAGATACGGAAGGTTATTTATTAAATCCACCATTTCAAATAAATCTTAAAATGTCAAACTATGATTACCTCGTACAGCACGGGGAGCATGGTCGCGCGATAGACGATAAAATAGCAGGCCGTCCCTATCGCACTATTTGTAAGTGCGATATCCGGACGGCCTGATATTTTATCGTCTATCCCGCGACCATGCTTCCCGTGCTGGATATAACAAATAGGATTGTGATCATTTATTACCCCAAATAACATATTTAACAGCACAATCACGATTCTAAACGAGTGATCCCACTACGAAATTTGAAAACGTCTACCGAAAAAACTGATTTGTTTTAAGTATAAAAAGACATATTTTAAAATATTATATTATGATTAACTAGCTTAAGATATGTTCTTTTAGGAACATTATCAGTTTTTTAATAATCACTTAAGTATAGTTTCTTTATAGTTTTGAATGAAAAATGTTTCATTTTGCAAAAAACGCTCTTCTTTAGGAATAAGGCCTCTTAACCTTGGTTGATTCCGTTTCGCGCTACTTAGATAGAGGGATGCAGGTGGACGTGCTGTACTTTGATTTAAAAAAAGCCTTTGATCGCGTAGATAACGACGTACTCTTAAACAAATTATGCAGCATTGGTTTCTCGCCTAAACTGTTTTGCCTTTTTGCTAGTTATCTACGTGATACATACATACATACATACATACAATCACGCCTGTTTCCCAGAGGGGTAGGCAGAGATCACGGATTTCCATTTACTACGATCCTGACAAACCACTTTCGCTTCACACACTTTCATAACGTTTCTCATACACGCTCGTCGGTTTCGAGTACTTCTGACCTGGCCTTTTTTGCAATATTTCCCCGATTTGATCAAGAAAAGTTCCCCTAGGTCTTCCACTACCAACTGACCCTTTCACTCCTTTTTCATATACTTTCTTCGTTAATCTCCTCTCATCCATCCTCTCTACATGCCCAAACCACCTTAACATACCCATCTCAATCTTTGTCACCACATCTACATCCACTCCACACTTCTCTCTTATCACGCTATTTCTGATCCTATCACTCAACTTTACACCAGCCATGACGACGTCTATCTACGTGATAGACGGCAATATGTGCAGCACGGATGCTATGTGTCGAGTGCCTACCCCACCCGTTCCGGGGTCAGTCAGGGCTCTATTCTGGGTCCTCTGCTCTTTGGTGTTATGGTCAATGATCTGGCCTTGGTGTCTATCTGCCTAAGCATGCGCAATGCCTACTCTATGCTGACGACCTGAAACTAATTAACAGGGTCCAGGAAGATTCTGACTTACAATCTTTACAAAGTGATATTGATCGGGTAATGTTTTGATTTTGCTGTTTATTTAATATTTAATTTTGTGTTACTTGTTGTAATGTTTATTTAAAATTCACGGTGCTTTAGTTTTGTATACTGTCATACTGTGTAATTTTCTTTGTGTAAATAAATAAATAAATCTATTTAAATATAATAATATTTTTTAACGTTATCATTATCAATTTTAGGATCAATAGATCCTAGCGAAAAAACGTACAAAACTTTTATTGTAGCAAATTTTATGTTTGTTATTCCCGTTGAAGATTAATTTAGCTGTGGACCACCGTTTTCGAGTTATTTGCAAAAAACGGCTCGTGTAATCTATTTAAAATACTGTCCTACTAAAATATTGATCCTAACGAAAAATCATACATAACGTTTCTTGTAGCAAATATTATATAGATTATTTCTGTTTAATATTATTTCTGGTAATGGGGCACCGTTTTTGATGTTATTAACAAAAAGCGGCCCATGTAATCTATTTCAAAATACTTTCCAACTAAAATATTGATCCTAGCGAAAAAACGTATAGAAACTTTCTTATAGGAAATTTTATGTAGATTTTATTCTCGTGAACATTTTATTTAGCTGTGGGCCACCGTTTACGAGGTATTTACAAAAAACGGCCCATGAAATCTATTTAAAAATATTTTCCAACTAAAATATTGATCCTAGCGAAAAATCTTATAGAACCTTTCTTGTAGGAAATATTATGACGATTAATTCTGTATACCATTATTTTTGCTGTGAGCCACCGTTTTTGAGTTATCAACAAAAAGCGGCCCATTTAAAAATACTTTCCAACTAAAATATTGATTCTAGCGAAAAAACGTATAGAACCTTTCTTGTAGGAAATCTTATGTAGATTTTTTTCTCGTGAACATTTTATTTAGCTGTAGGCCACCGTTTATGAGGTATTTACAAAAAACAGCCCATGAAATCTATTTAAAAATACTTCCCAACTAAAATATTGATCCTAGCGAAAAATATTATAGAACCTTTCTTATAGGAAATATTATGAAGATTAATTCTGTGTAACATTAGTTTTGGCTGTGAGCCACCGATTTCGAGTTATTAACAAAAAACGGCCCATGAAATCTATTTAAAAATAATTTCCAACTAAAATATTGATTCTAGCGAAAAATGTTATAGAAACCTTCTTGTAGGAAATATTATGTAGATTAATTTTGTGTAACATTAGTTTTGGCTGTGAGCCACCGATTTCGAGTTATTAACAAAAAACGGCCCATGTAATCTATTTAAAAATACTTTCCAACTAAAATATTGATTCTAGCGAAAAATGTTATAGAACCTTTCTTGTGGGAAATATTATGTAGATTAATTCTGTTTAACATTATTTTTGGCTGTGAGCCACCGAATTCGAGTTATTAACAAAAAACTGCCCATGAAATGTATTTAAAAATACTTTCCAACTAAAATATTGATTCTAGCGAAAAAACGTATAGAACCTTTCTTGTAGGAAATATTATGTAGATTAATTCTGTCTAACATTATTTTTGGCTGTGAGCCACCGTTTTTGAGTTATCAACAAAAAACGGCCCAAATATCTATTTAAAAATACTTTCCAACTAAAAAATTGATCCTAGCGAAAAAAGTTATATAACCTTTCTTGTAGGAAATTTTATGTAGATATTTTCTGTTTAACATAATTTTTTGCTGTGGGCCACCGTTTACGAGGTATTGACGAAAAACGGAGCATGTAATCGATTAAAAAAAACTTTCTTACTAAATTATCCATTTATATATTGATCCTATCGAAAAAACGTACATAACCTTTCTTGTAGGAAATTTTATGTAGATATTTTCTGTTTAACATATTTTTTTGCTGTGGGCCACCGTTTACGAGTTATTTACGAAAAACTAAAAAATTGACTTTCAAGATCGAATGGCAGGGTACGGACCCCACCTCATGTCATGGCATTATTTTTCCATGGCTATTTAGACCCTCATCTTTCACTGGTAAAAATGACAGACTGCCTCAAGAACCTTTTTTGGAATTTTTTTTTTTACCACTTTGTACCGTTCTGGCACGGTGAAGGACCCGGCCAAATGATCTGGCATAAATACTATGCGACTTCTGAGGAACTCTATTTTCACTTTTTAATAATTCCAGGTTGCCTCAAACACCTTTTTTGGGCCTCAAAAAATTAAATGTCCGTGAGATCCAACCGCAACCGAACTAGAACCGACTGACTCGGACCGAGAGCGCGAGAAAACGGCCGATCAGCTCTCGGCTAGTACGAGCGAGCGTTACTGTACGCCATATGCACAATTTGTCTCTCAAGCTCTTGGTGTACTACTTACTGTACTAAATGTCTTAAAATAACGAACTAGTACACTTCGGAGATCGTACTATTTAAGTTGGGAGCGATCTTTTCAGTGAACGTGCAGGCACAACTGTAGATAATACTTGTTGCCCGACTACGAAAACGTAAAAGGCCGATTATGATAGGCAAGAAATTGTACATAAAGTAGGGTACAATTTGATTGAATTTTTTTTTTATACTACGTCGGTGGCAAACAAGTATACGGCCCGCCTAATATAAAGCGGTCACCGTAACCTATGGACGCCTGCAACTCAAACAGTGTCACATGCGCGTTGCCACCCTATTAGAAACTTGTACATTCCCTTTTGCTGTGTTAAGTACAGTAGTATTTTATTTTTAAGAAAACTCATTCGAGTGTTTAGTTTCGCGATATTTCACTACCACCTGTGCAATTTACCTAACGAATTCAGACATCTGCCGCGAATATACCGGATGCTGGTTCAATTCCATCCTTGGGCATCGGAGGCCTGGTCACTTGTCAGTCACTTTTCCTTTATACCTCTTTCATAAGAATGACTTGCCAGCTAACAATGAAGTACAGTCAACCAATTGGAACACTAGGCCACTCTACAACCATGTTGAAATGATAAGCAGTAAGAGATTTCTTACAATCTGATTTATAACGTCACTATGACATAGTTCTACAGTGGCCTAGGGTTCCAATTGGTTGACTATACGTCGTACATACATACAAAGACTTGGAGTTGTATCTCCTCATCTAAACGGAAACGTCAGTATCGATCTAAACTCGATATTGACGACGTGTTGGCGATTACCGATTACCCATCGATTCACTTTCACCTCGATTATCGAGCCATCGAATAATCGTACCTTTCAATCGTATCGATGTGATAACGTATTCAACGCCTCTAATAATTATTAGTCCAGTCAAAGAGGAAGTTAAGATTACATAAACCAGTACGTAGTCTCAAGCGTAGTAATTTATAGAGGAATTATATGATACAGATGTGATCAACATGATAGCATGCTCAAGCTTGATATGCGAAATATTCTAAGGGAATAAGGGTTCCCTTTTTATGCGCATTTATGCAGTTAATTACATTTACAATCTAATGATCAGTTTTCATTGTCCTTACTTGTATGTACATATTTGTATTAAGGACTAATCATACTTAACATTTGTTGTTCAAGTTAAGACTATTTTTATGGATATTGAATTCACAAAAAAACACTCACTTTTTCGCCAAATTTTGTCGTTTTCAATTCTTCCATATAGCGGAAAAAAAAGGTAGTGGAAGTTTCTATATGCCTTCATAATAATCCGTTTTTATTTCCCGAGCGTGTTTTTAACTAAGTTTTGCTATATCTTTTAACACCGAAAGGCAAAAAAAAGTAAATCATCTTCCGACAGAAAAATTTAAATAAGAGCACTTGTTGATTAGTCTAAATCTAAGAACAAAACGAGGAACGCATCTAAATTACGTAACAAATTAAGTGGCACAGCATCTATCTAATTAATCTTACACGCATAGATCAAACCACTCAAATAATTCAATCTGTAAGATTGTAAAGGCTGACCAGAAATACACCAGAAATATATGATTATGCGCCATGTTACGGGATTTCATTAGGACTATTTTCTTCATACTAAACTGAATTGTCACCCCATACATCGGGATAACAGCGCCCTCCTGACAATAGTCATATATTTCTGGTCAGGTGCCGTGCGAAACTAAAACGAAACGCCGCGAAAGGTAGTCTGGCTCTGTCGCTCCCATACGCAAAAGCGATAGAGAATAGAGATAAATATCTACGAGCGTTTCGTAAGCGTTTGTGCATTGGTCTACAGAGATTGTACTCTTGGCTACAGACCAATGCACAAATGACGTTGACGCTCTGTGGCAAACAATACGCAACTCCTTTTCTTCTTTTCCACCAATATGGAATACCGATAGAGATAAGTAGGATACGCTATGGAGCGTCAGCGATTGTATTCTTTGCTATTTGAAAGCCTTTTGTTTATGTGATAGGAGGTAAACGAGCACACAGGTCGCCTGATGGGAAGCGATGACGCCCTAAACACCATCCAACGATAAAAAATAGAAGGGCACAAAAGGTTTTTCCCCGACTTTGTCGGTTAGTTATATTTTGATTTTAGCACTCTTATATAAGTTAATGATAACTCATGGTGGCTCAAGATAGAAAGGCGTGGAAGGATCTTGTGGAGGCCCTATGCACCTATGGGGTGCCTTAGGACATACAACAACAACATATAAGTTAATGGCAGAACATTAGTAATTAACTCTTCCACGCTTATTCGTAGTTTATTTCGCAATTAAAACATTTTCACGAACATCATAAAATCTTATCATACACTGACACCATTTAAAATGATAACCATTGTGACTAACCAGAAAATATGATGCATTTCAAAAGACCATTACACGGTATGATAGAACACAGTTTGGTAACATGATGAATATGAAACAGTGTTTAAATTATGGCACATTAGTCTTAGATGCCGATGTAAATTTGAGAGCTCTCGGAAAGGAGGGCACTGTTGCTTTAAGTTTAAAGATTGATTGGCTGGGAGTGATTGCAGTTCAGCGATAAGACCCCCTGCTGTTTAAAAAGCCTTTGTGGCTAATCTTCGTACCTATTAGGTATAGCAAAACTTGTTAACCCTCCGTAGCGAAGGACAGAACTATGAAAGAAAAATAGACTAAGCTAATCTAAGGAGCGTAAGCGATGGTAAGAACACAATAGGCCTAGCACAGGATTGCCGCGAGAGTATGTCGCCGCAAGATAGATGACACGTCTTCTTCTAACTGTATTAAATACATGAGGACGGGTATTCTATCTCGCAGCGACATACTCTCGCGGCAATTATGTGTTAAGTTTGGGGTAAAACTAACGACACTTTTTGTGAAGTCACCAGCAGAGACCCACTGAGGAAGTATCTCCACCTTAAAGAAAACCGGAACCAAACAATACTAGATATATCAAAGTGAGTGCGGGGTACGGGGGTGCAGATTTGCGGAATACTAGGGTCGACGACGCGCACGTAAGCAGCACTTTGGCCACAGTATAATAAAGAGTCCTATCGTACAGTATGGCCACTCCCGCTCCTCACAATTACCCTCTATCAAAAACGCAACCGATCGACCTGTCATATCATATCTCACTCATACAAGCATGGTACGCGTTCACCGACACGAGCTTATATTGTGTGCGTAGGAAAGCGCCTCTTTCATATATGGACGTAGTTACGCAATAACGTTATTTTCCAATCCACATGAAATTGTCATTAAGTTTTAGACCTTGTATGAAAAACAAAAGTCTTTCATTTCAATGACAATTTCAGATGGATTGGAACGTTATTGCGTAACTACGTCCATATTTGATCGCCATTGTCATGGGTGTCCTCTGACTGATGTCACAGGCGTCAATAAGCTACAGAGACGGTTGTCATGTGTTAGGGAGGCATACCATTGAGACCACCCGCCGTATGTTAGAATCCTGTAAGTACAATATGTATAGTTACTTTAGCTACTGGTTAGGTGACGAGTTATGACCGTGTCGACACCGTAAAAAGCTGGGCTAAGACACTCGCGCATATATGTCATGTGTTAAAGAAACAACATTACCTCCCGCTGTCAGTTTGTTAGAATTCTGTATGTATAATATTGTAGGCACTAGTGTCGACACTGTTAACCTGATTGCAACTTATATGGCGGCGCAGACAGTTTGTCCCGCCGCACGTATGCATTGGATGCGTGGAATACTTCATTAGGTGCCCATTAGGGTGCACTGCAAATGGGACGGCACCCTTACTTGTATACGAGGAACGCTTTCCTCGAGGATAATGAACCTGCCATACTACACTTCAAGTACTTCAACTACTGTAACTAATTGCAATAAAGATTTTTTTTTACTGTGATCATCGACATAATGAATGTCAAGCTTCCGCGGCCTACTTTGCGGGAGAAGCGCCATCATCATCCTCCTTGCGTTATCCCAGCATTTGCCACGGCTCATGGGAGCCTGGATGACAACTAACCCCAAGATTTGGTGTAAGCACTAGTTTTTCGAAAGCGACTTCCATCTGACCTTCCAACCCAAAGGGTAACTAGGCCTTATTGGAATAAGTCCGGTTTCCTCACGATATTTTCCTTCACCGAAAAGCGACTGGCAAATATCAAATGACATTTCGCACATAGTTCCGAAAAACTCATTGGTACGAACCCGCGCTAAATAAAAGTGAACTGAATGAACCGTGAATAATGAAAACATTATACAAAGCTCACGAATGCCATTAAGAGTGTACATTGTGATGAGATTGGATATCCGAGGCGACACCCGGTGGACAATCGATTGGAGAACCGATCGTGCTCAATAAAAAGTGAGATGAAGAGATGAAGAGTACACGAATATTAAAAAATATATATCTCGTTCAAAATACTAGTCATCTGATCTGATATTTTGAACGAGATATTTAATCAAAAGTATTATGAGGCAAAGTGAAGAAATTGACACAGTGTTCACAGACAAAACTTTGACCTTGGTATTAATAAAATTAATCAGAAAGGGTACCTAAATAGTATGCAAACACCTAAAAAGCCTCCGCCACACATAAAGCGTTTTGATAGCGTAGCGTTAGCGGAGCGCGATGCGCGCATTCCGCCCGCAAACCGCGCGCGTTAGTTCCCGCCGGCGTCCGCTGGGCGCAACTCGAGCGGTCGTCCGGCGCAACGCTACCATTGCGCTCCGCTGACGCTCTCAAAACGCGCATATGTGGCCGAGCTTTTAAACTCCTCAAAAGACGTTTAGGGCACCTGTTGCTGCGTCAAAAATATCGAGATTTGGCAAAAAACACATGGAGTAAAATGATTTGAGGTGTTTTCTAAATTCTGGATTTCAATTGTGAAAGCGTCTACTAAATTCGACGTGTTAACTCTAAAAATAATTCACAGAGACATAATAAACACGCTGCCCGAAATGTTGTTTTCGACCATTCACCATATGGTAGATGATAAAACTATCTACAGAATACGATCCCGATTTGTATCCTTCTGTTTTTGGTGTCTTCCGCGTACTATATTGGGAGGGTTAAAAAAGGAATCGGGTCGCGGGTAGGAGACATCTTCTGAGGAAATAAAACAGACGATATGATATGAATGAATTGTAGGTAAATTACTTTTTCCCCTCACTAGCTCGGAAACACGTGTTTTGTCCTTTAATACCAGCGGGTAAAAACGCATTTTATCCACTAGTGGGTAAAGTAATTTGACCTTGAATAAAGTCAAATTAACTGCTTCAAAATTGATAAAAGTAGGTGAATCTAGTAATAAAGATGATTTACCATCTGTGGAACTACTGGAAGCAGTAATAAACGCATTTTTTGCGTTGTAGTTTCCTCGCTATAGTAAAAGTTACACTCGGGTGCAAATGTATTTTACTTCTCGTGTGTTAAAAAAGCAAGTTCGATTCTATTCTCGAACCACTCTCTTCGCTCGTGGTTCAACTATAGAATCCTTTCACTTACTCGTTTTTCAATTCCACACTCGGCGTTAAAATACAACTTTGCCCCCTTGTATAACAAATAACTATTGTCAATAAAAGACTCAAAGGATTTGTCTTTTCTTCTTCTCAGTATTGTATACTACCACTCTCGTCAGAGACTTCAGAGGTCAGAGTCCTCATGCAGAGTTGTCGTGGTCATTGGAGTCGTTGTACGACCTATTTTATTTGATTTCCGCCATGTTTACCTGTTTGTTGCATTCCACACGCACAGATTTAATACTGGCTGGGTGAGAGCCCTGGCTCGTCCATGGCATTGAGGAACGCCATCTGGGTCTTATACTGCCCACTCTTCCCTGAAGAAACATAGGAACCTCTCCATAGCTCCATCTTCCCTTCGTGTAAAGTGACGGAAGTGAGTACCTAAGGGTGCGAGAGTGAACTATTGCCTACAGTTTCTACTAAACCCATGTTAAATTTGCTCTTTATTTCTCATAATTCACACCCCACCATACCTTACAGAGTACCGAGTATAAGCTTCAACAGGTACATTGACAGCGACTTGGTTTTGTCATGAACTGTAATGCTTATGTACTTTTTACACAAATAAATAATAATAAATAATTGAAACACTGAAGTCAACCCAAGAAAACTGCCGGCCTAGCCAAAATTCTTTCCTGTTATTATGTTTTCTTATTTGTGTAAAATAAAGTGTATTACTACTACTACTATAACAATCGTTAACGCTAGACGCCTATCGAAATGCAGTCTGGCTCTGTCACGCCAATACAGAAGAGCGATAGAGATACGGATATTATCGAAAGCGTTAGTGCATTTGACAATGTTCATAATGTTCACACACTCAACGCCTAAACGAATGCAACAGTTGAATGAAACGATGCACATGCACACCCACATTAACACCAAGTCCAAGTGATTACTAAAAGCGCATCAAAAGATAATGGAATCCTCCAATAAGATACAAGTCGTAACATTAAACGTTACAATTTGATGTCCAATGAAGAAAGACGTAAAATGTTTATTGTTAAACGTCTGATTCATTAAAGAACATGAAATAATGGCCGAACGTCCGTTTTTGGTTTTAGTGCCTTCATAAAGCTGAGTTTTTGTGTAATGACGATCATTTTCATGAAATCAGTGCCATAACATAAAATCATTTTTTTATTCAGCTGGAATGACGACTTTGATATTTTCTGTAGTTATAGTTATACTTAGGTACATTGTACAAAGCTGTGCATGATTTTTCGATTTTGAATCCATAATGCATCTTTATTATATCATGGAGTTTACAAATATGTCCTATTGGGCCGTTCAGAAAACTTGGTAAACCCAAAAAACTTGTCTCCAAAGTCTAATAGATAAATAATTATGTAATAATAACATTTTATGACACCACATTTTCAAAAGCAAGAGTTTTTACATTTGTGCCTTTGAATGCGATGTTCGCCTTTGTACTAATGATAAGCTTTTTTTTTTCGAGTGTTGTATTATTTTCTGGTACAATAAAGTGTTTTACTACTTCTACTTTACTCGTATCATGTAAATCAAAAATGTCATCACTGCCGAAGTACCGAATATACCTTAGGCTTGGGGCTCAAACCAAAACCCTTGAAACAGAAACAATTACAATGAAAAGCATCATTAAATGCAAATGTGCAACATTGCCTTCCGGAGCCAGTTAAGGGATCATAAAAGTCAGGCTAATTCTAAAGGATCAATCGCCTCATATACCCAGTATAAAGTGGCCTCCTGGCGACTTTTATAAACCCCCTTGACAAGCCATCAAGAAACCACTTTTCGCTACGTCGATGGCACTATAAAAAGGCGGAAAATTGTCAATTATTGGATGGAAGTTCAATCCTTAAGTATACCCTTTACCTACTTACTTTACTGGCAAAGCTAACGGGCTTGCCAGAGTATCAGCTAAAATCGTTGAAACTGTAGAGATAGTTAGTCACCAACCACTTCACTTGCACTAAAGTTCGTTGGAGACGGTCGGTGTCACAACAGCAAGTCACTGTAGCAAGAATGCATTTTTGGTGTAAATCTAGCCCGTCTCTAAATTTCCTTCAAATCGTGGCCCCTATATTTAAAAAAAATTGCCCACCTTTTGCAATTGGTCTAAGTAGAATGTCTCAATAGTCTCAATATAGTCAATAACTATGTTCAATAATATTTTGTCTTGTAGACCCAGTGATCACTTGGTCTAAGTAGAACGTCTCAATAGTCTCAATATAGTCAATAACTATGTCCAATAATATTTTGTCTTGTAGACCCAGTGATCACTTGGTCTAAGTAGAACGTCTCAATAGTCTCAATATAGTCAATAACTATGTCCAATAATATTTTGTCTTGTAGACCCAGTGATCACGTAGTTAGTAGTTACAATAAATTGGTTACTCACAAGCGAACCGATGGAATAGCTATTGGAATAAGGTCATGCCAATCATAACGATCAAGTCGAGCTAATGCTCACCTTCATCCAAAAAGGTCTTCCACCATTCCTTATATTATCTCACATACGTCGTTTCGCTTCTCTGACAATGTAATGATAATGGCGGCTATAAAACGTACGCGGATGATGTTATTGATTTCAGAACACCCAGTGGCTCGTGCGGAAATGAAGGGAAAGTGAGTATGTTGGCACTTAGTTTAATATGCAGGAAGATAGCGTACCCTAGTTTTAGGACAGTAAAAACTGTCGTTATACACTATGTAACATAATTGCCGAAGATAAATCCTACGGCTTATACATTACCTTCTATAGTACCTTTAATTTTCATGGTGTTTATTTTAAAAAAAGGAAGTGGTATTCGTAACCGCTATTCGATACCGGTTATGCTCTTAAGACGATACGGTAGGGGTCAATTCTCCATACAAACGCTCTCGACTATTTCCTCCCTGGTTTTTGAAGATAGAGCAATGATTTTTTCAACACAGATTGTTATTATTTTTATCTGTGTCGGACCGTTTTGATTTTTTTGATATTCTGCTTTTTAAAGATTCTAGAGCCAATCAAAATTTTCCTTTTGGAACGGCCTTTTTCATTGTGGCGCAAAAAAAGGTGTGATACTCAAGATTGGTAACAATTAACCAAAAAAGCTAAACGGTCCGACATAGATTATTTCATTGTTATTCAGATTCTCAAATTTCGTTCCGATTGATTAAGTTTTGAAGGAGGAAAGAGTCGAGAGCGGAACCTCGATTTTAAAGATTTTTTTGAAATATCTTTTGACTGAGTTGTTCTTAATGAACAATTTTTTTTCGATAAATCTAGTTAATAACAGTTGTATATTTAACTAAAATTCCCAAGTTGAAAGGGGGGCTCCTTTCCATTTTAGCATTTTCGCTACCGTATCCTCTTAAATGGATCACCAGCATTAATGTTACACCCTGTATGCTAGTGACACTTTTTCTAATAATTATTGAAAGCCACCAAAGCTACACGAGGACCTTCGTGTTCGCAGTTTTGAAAATTGCTTTTTTTATAGGAACCCTATAATATTATATCTAGACAGGATTTAAGATAAACATAAAAGCGCTATTTGAGAAACATATTGGAACTATACACAATTTTTTTCCTTGATTTGGCTACTTATCCATACTAATATTATAAATGGGAAAGAGTGTGTGTCTGTTTTTTTGTCCGTCTTTCACGGTAAAACGGAGCGACGAATTGACGTGACTTTTTAAGTGGAGATAGTTGACGGGATGGAGAGTGACATAGGCTACTTTTTGTCTCTCTCTAACCTCCCCACTAACCTAATATGGGGGGCGGAAGTTTGTATGAAGCATTCCGCAAATTTCGAATTTAGCGCGATCGATGCTGCGGACAAAAGCTACTTCAAAATAAAACAATGTCACCATTATTTTCAATGGTTCTTGACTTTGTAATAGTGCCACTATGCTCGCTTTCTTTCTCAAGGAACGAAAATCTTTTTTTTTTACTACTAGCTTTTGTCCGCGGCTTCGCTCGCGTTAAAAAGAGACAAAAAGTAGCCTATGTAACTCTCCATCCCTTCAACTATCTCCACTTAAAAAATCACGTCAATTCGTCGCTCCGTTTTCCGTGAAAGACGGACAAACAAACAGACACACACACTTTCCCATTTATAATATTAGTATGGACGGATCACTATCACGTATAAACTCGTATGTCCGTGTCACTGCAAGCAATAATATACAGTTAAAATGGATTGATATTGATATGAATATCATGGAAATGAGATAGACACCACGACGTAGAGAGTTTCTAGATTTCCCTTTAAAGGCAGCGTTCCCACTTATGAGACGCGTGTCTCGGGGCGCGCATGAGACGTCTCCGCCACGCCGCCTCAGTATAATTTAACGAGGTGGCGGCGGCGCGGTGGCGGCGACGGGGCGCGGCGTCGCTTGAGGCGCGTCTTACGTCTTTCCTATACAAAATGTACTGAGGAGACGTTTTTTAAATTACACTGAAGCGGCGCGGCGCAGGCGGCGCAGGCAACTCAAGCGACGCGCCGCTAGCAGACACAACTCGAGCGTCGCCCAGGGGGCGCGCCGCTTGATATACAGGACGTATTATTTTATCAGCAACAAAAATATGTGATGATATTGAATTAAGGCAAAACAGGACATATAAACGCTCTCCATTATTTCCTCCCTGGTTTATACCTATGTACTTATTATTATTATCAATATCTGTGTCGCACGTCACACCGTTTTGCTTTTTTGGCATGTTTGTTTTTACTAACGCAAAGACGACGGAGTGGTATAAGTTTGACGTGTCTGTCTGTCTGTCTGTATGTCTGTGTGTGTGTGTGTGTGTATGTCTGTGGCATCGTAGCTACCAAACGGATGAACCGATTTAGATTTAGTTTTTTTTTGTTTGATAGCTGAATTAGTCGGGAGTGTGCTTAGCCATGTTTCGTGATAATCGGTCCACTGTGTCGGGGTTTTTTTTCTATTTTTTTATGTTGTGGTTAGGTTATTAAAGAAACAAGTTGAGCCTTTCAGTTGGTCAAAACGGCTTAATTTAATTTGCCACAAAGAAAGACGTGGTATTCAAAACTGAGATCAATTATTAGCCAAAATATCGAAACGGTCCGACACAGATTATTTCATCATTATCCTGATTGAGAGGAAGTTTTTAAGAAATCTCGATTTTTGTATTTTTCATTAAGTACGCAGGATTTCTCGCCTGAGCAGCAATTGTCCTTATCGCATCAAATTTAGGGGCGGGGTTTTAGTGTCTAAATTCGTACACTGAAATAAAGTGATGATACTACATATATAATTTGATAAGAATTTATTTTTAAAACATTAAATAATAATTTGATACTATATATACTCGACATTCAATGACGATATATAACAGAATTTTGCACAAAATAGGCTCACCCCTTTGATGTTAAAAAGCCGCCACTTCAAAGCAAATGAACCGCACACGAGCAGACGACATTGAATTCTATTGCGCGGCGCGAAGGTCGAAAGCCGCGCCCGCACCTGGCCGTGTAGGTAGCCAAGAGGCTGCACACGTGTGCTTTTTTCTTTGAATTCGCCGACGACGCAGCTGTGAACGCAGGTGCAGCCTTCTATCTCTTTCATTTATATTTCTGTTTCAACGGTTAGCCGTTTGCCAGCCGGCAATGAAGGTTGTTTTTTATAACCGAGTTAAAAAAAAGGAGGAGGTTCTCAATTCGACTGAATGTTTTTTTAGGGTTCCGCAGTCAACTAGGAACCCTTATAGTTTCGCCATGTCTGTCTGTCCGTCCGTCCGTCCGTCCGTCCGTCCGCGGATAATCTCAGTAACCGTAAGCACTAGAAAGCTGAAATTTGGTAACAATATGTATATCAATCACGCCAACAAAGTGCAAAAATAAAAAATGGAAAAAAATGTTTTATTAGGGTACCCCCCCTACATGTAAAGTGGGGGCTGATTTTTTTTTCATTCCAACCCCAACGTGTGATACATTGTTGGATAGGTATTAAAAAATGAGTAAGGGTTTACTAAGATTGTTTTTTTGATAATATTAATATGTTTCCGCAACAAAATCAGCCTGTATAATGACGCATCGCGCCGTGTTTTCGCCTCTTATGTGTAATTTAGATTGCGCCCGCGCCCCGTCCGCGCCTCGTCCTCGCCACGCCCGCGCCCCGCCACGTCCGTTGTGTTTATTTTAGACGTAAGACGCGCCCCCAGGCGGCGCGGCGCGCGCCACGCCGCCGCCACGCCACCTGGGGCGCGCCTTACGTCCTTCCTATACAAAATGTACTGAGGAGACGCTTTTTGAATTACACTCAGGTGGCGTGGCGCCGACGCCCTTTGCGCGCCCCGAGACACGCGTCTCATAAGTGGGAACGCTGCCTTAAAGCCAGAGTGCACGCTAATGCGTAAAATGGGCGTGCAGCGAAGCGAGGCGTGCGGCGTGCATGTCAAACAATGGACCTCATACAAGTGTCCTGAGTCGACGCTGCACGCTCAGCTAAACGCTCCGCTTCGAGCGTCCACTCAGGCCTTAGTGCGTTTTCACATTATCCGATACGATCATCCGCCATCTTTGATTTTTTCCTTTGAAATCCTTCCGACCTCCGATATCGGATCGGATAATGTGAAAACGCACTTACGCTAACACGAATATATTTTTTACAGATGCCTATAGCTAAAATACTAGTATTTCCGGTCTAATCTCAGACATCTAACTAGATGATAAACTTATCATGATCACTGAGTTTAAAACTATCTTCTTCATTCTAAGACCAAATTAAATTATTTCATAGGAAATATTTTAATTTGTGTTTTTTAGTAGACATACTACTATTATTTTAACTATAAACTGAAATAAATGTCATATACAAATGCCGGAGGGGGTGCCGTAAAGCCTTCGGTAATTGTGTCATATACTTGAAAATTTCGACCCTTGCCGCCGTGACCGGTTGGCCGAGTGGTTTGAGGCATCCGTGGCTATAACGGAGTTGGTTCGAATCCAGCATCGGACACTTGGAGGCCTTGGTCATTTTTTCTTTGTATATGACATTTATTTCAGTTTATCTTCTTCATCCTTGCTCCATCCCACTTTAGGTGGTGTCCTCCAAATTATTTTACCGAGTTTAAAACTATAAAAATACACTATATGGCGTAACCTTCGGAAGCCAGAAAGGACAAGATAACTTGTTCAATGTTCTAACCCACACAGTGCATCTGTGGTTCGAGTTTTCTCTAACCATGTCGAGTTAGATCTTATCAAGATTCACCTATTAGGTACATAAGGTTGTGTAAATATAAAGTTCCTTCTTATTTTTTTATAATTTACTAGCTTTTGCCCGCGGCTTCGCTCGCGTTAGAAAGAGACAAAAAGTAGCCTATGTCACTTTCCATCCCTTCAAATATCTCCACTTAAAAAATCACGTCAATTCGTCGCTCCGTTTTGCCGTGAAAGACGGACAAACAAACAGACACACACACTTTCCCATTTATAATATTACCAGCTTTTGCCCGCGGCTTCGCTCGCGTTAAATTCTAAAATTGCGGAATGTTTCATACAAACTTCCACCCCCCATTGTAGGGAAGTGGTGGATTAGAAAGAGACAAAAAGTAAGTAGCCTATGTCACTCTCCATCCCTTCAGTTATCTCCACCTAAAACATCACGCTGGTTCGTCGCTCCGTTTTGCCGTGAAAGACGGACAAACAAACAGATACACACACTTTCCCATTTATAATATTAGTATACCGCCCGACCAGTGGGTTTTGTCACTTTTATCCTTCCTGCGAAGCCGATAAAATTCTTTTAAGGGCTCTTATTTGTACCTACAATGAGCACGAACGTTTTTTGCCTGCCCTGAGGCATATGTGTTATCTATTGAGTATTTATATTTATAAATTATCTACATCGTAGCCTGAGTACCCATAAGAAAGGGCTCAATGCAACATTATCCGTAGAATATTAATCGTAACAATTTCAGCTTCATTAAACAGATTAGAGAACATTAATCTGTTTTGAGAAGTTGCAGACAAGGCTAATAACTCGATGCTTGCGTTAAATAAACGTATTGACATGGGATTAATTATAATTATTAACAACGAGTAGTAGGAAAATATAACGTAGGTGTGGGTGTATTGTGTAACACCATCATAACCAAAACACCGTGTACCATGCTGTCAGACATGTCTCGCTCAATCCCACTTAAACTTGGTGGCTTTAACCTCAAGTGGGATTGAGCAGGACATGTTTGCCGAATACCGAATCCTGTATCCCATGAAGGGGTAGGCAGAGCACATGAAACTACTCAAGTTTCAGTGCCACTTCTGGCAAATAAGGGGTTGGCAGAAAACGAAACTGTGACCAATACTGTGAATCAACAACTAAACTGTGATCAATATCGGTGGGTCATCGCGCACGCACACAACGATAAATAGCGGGAACGCCTCGCCTCGTTTCCGAGAAAAATGTCTCACTGAGTGAATCGTTTTGTACACCGTTCATTGCGGCGCAAAACACTACACTGTTTACAATATGTTCCTTGTGTAGCCGCAATGTATAATTAACGTTTTAAAGCACAAGCAAACGTAAGGTTACATGGTACAACTCGGAGTATTACGTTGAATTCGTGTTTTATGTGAAATAAAAGGAAATAAATAGTATTTACCTATGAAATGTTATCCTATCGGCTTGGAAATTATTCAGGTCACTGCGATGTTTGCAAGTTATTATTGCACACTTCGGCATTTTGGATAAAACTCGTTTTTCGTCGGTGAACAGCGCGCGTGTACACTCGATGACAGCGGACGGCGAACTGGCGGCGGTGTAGGCCCAATGGGCCTACATCTGCGACCAGGCCGCGCGCGGCTTGTCCTCTCTATAGAATTTTTTCCTCTGAGGGTGGGTCAAAATAGCTACCAACCAAATGTTAAGCACAGTATGGTACGGCATGTTCGCGGAAGCGCACACAGACGACTTCTCCGCAATTAGGCGGAAAAGAATTAATTGCCTCTCCGCTGAGAAGAGTGCGTGGAAGCAGCAGCAGCCTCCTTCGTGCATTAGAAGGGCGCCTTGACTGACATGTCACTGGATACTGGGTGGCAGTAGTCACTGGAAGGAACAAAATTCGACGTTCTTCTCTCGATTGTTTCTCCTTCAAAACATAATCAATCGAAACGAAATTTGAGAATCTGAATAAAAATGAAATAATCTGTGTCGGACCGTTTAGTTTTTCTGGCTAATTGTTACCAATCTTGAGTCACACCTTTTTTTGCGCCTTTATGAAAAAGGCCGTTTTTGGAAATTTTTGATTGGTTCTAGCGTCTTTAAAAATAAAAATATCAAAAAAATCAAAACGGTCCGACACAGATAAAAATAAAAATAATCTGTGTTGAAAAAATCAATGCTCTATCGTCAAAAACCAGGGAGGAAATAGTCGAGAGCATTTTTATGGAAAATTGACCCGTCCGTCCTGTATCGTCTTAAGGTCTCCCCAAACATATCGACGCGCTTCATACTAACGAGCGATTTTTGGTCTGCTAGAGCCGATTCCGCGTCGATAGGCTTGGGGAGACCCTTAGTATTCTTTAAAGCGTTCTGAGTCACTTGTTAAGTGTTTGTGACAGGTACCGGAGCACACCCACAGATTAGAAATAGGTGTGACCAGTCTAGACGTTCGTTAGGGGACTGAATGGACTGACTGACAGCTCAAGTCACTGTTTGCTGTGTCAATATTGTTGAAGACCACACCTTTGTTATTGAAAACTCTAATTGCTTAGCTTAGTGTGAATAGTGTGCGAGTTTCTGAGAAAACTAATAGTTTTTTTTTATATAACTTCATATAGACAGATAAAGTCTAAGAAAAAAACGTACCCCAAAACCATACAGAACAGCTAGATGGCGATACACCTTTGGGGTACGCTCGGCTAGATGGCGCTAATATTAATATTTGACATTTTAAAACATATCAAGCTAAGAATATGGGCCAAATTGTCAAACTGAGGTTCAAAAGTTTTAAGCCTGTGTCGAGAGATGGCAGTCTATGCACTGTGATTACACATTTTACTTTGACAGTAACTCTCTTTAATACTCGATCCTCTTTGATAGGTATAATTTGTTCAGTTTGCGGATTCTTCAGATATATTATCCAACTGTCATCTGGTCTTATCGAAAAACACGAAAACTTGCCTATTTATCAGAACTATTAGAAGTTACTCTTCGTTATAAATTATTGAATGCCACTTCTACAGTTAACAAAGCTCTACGCTTGCAACTTTGTTCGCGAGGAAACACTCAACATATGATACATGTAACAACTATTACAGGGAATATCGTGCGCTTATCTAGACCACATTTTCCCTGTTGACTATACTTGTAATACCAAGTGGCGTCTGATGTTATAGTGTTAACCCTTTCTATCTCAGTGGGTCTCCATTAGCATGAAAGAGATAACAATTTGACTTCAGTGGCCAGTTAGTATAGGAAGCCTGGATATTGTGGTCTATCGTTTTAGATAAGCTGTCTGTGAACGGCGAATGTAATAATCGTCATTTTCTGTATTATCAATAAAGATTGTAAAACTGTGATATAACGTGTGGTTTGGGAGACTTTCGTATTCAATCGAGACTTGTTACAAGAGTTCTATTTTACAATGATCACCGAAATAATGTAACCAGATACTTTTATTCAATAAAAGCTTTGAACAGTTACGCGACCGGTCGTCATATACATTTTTTATTTCCGCGTACCTACTATTATAAACAGTTGTTTAAGTGTCAATTATTTAAATAATATCATGTGATAAGGCTTTGTATTTATTTAATGAAATCGAGAATGGCCGTACCAATTAAACATGTCACTGTCTCGTCACAAATTAATCAGGCGACAACGATCTCGTAATTAAAGTAATGATCAAACGCTTAGATTATCGTTAAAATTACTCAGTCAAGGCTGGCTGCATATTTAAGTTGGTCCATTTGCATAAACAGACTTCAGACTAGACAACAATGCGTATGTTTCTCAGCATAAAAAAGTAATTGGGGTAATGTGATACTTGCGGGACTTATGTGAAGAAGAAAACAAACAATAGATTATAATTTTTTTTTTTATGGATTCTATGAATCTAACAGATAAGTCCCCTGTGTGTATGAAATCTGACACAACGGAAGGCATTGACGTCTTTACGCCGTGGCTTGCGTGGGCGACGGTCGCGCGATGGTCGCGCGACGGCGATGCGACGCATAGGAACTTATTTTCTTGAAGGTTTGATATGTCGGTGTGGGGGTGACTAGGCTACATACATTACGTGAGATATTGAGGTATAAAAAACATTTTTTTAATAGGTACATTAGGTACAATGATCGCCCAATCTAACGATCTATTTAAATACTAAAATGCGGAAAGTATCAAATATTTATGGCTAAACCCAATGCAATGTAATTTAAATTAGCATGAGTAGGCAATAAATCCTTTCAGGATGAACATGAAATAAAAATACACCCCCAAGAGGAAGAATGAAATTGCGAACACTTATAGGAACCTACCTAAATAATATTAATTATTCATTTAAGATCTCTAGACAATCTTGAGTTCAAAGCAGTTGTAGACATTAGTTTTTTTTATACTACGTCGGTAGCAAACAAGCATACGGTCCACCTGATGGAAAGAGGTCACCCTCACCTATGGACGCCTGCAACTCAAGGAGTGTCACGTGCGCGTAGCCAACCCATTAGAAACTTGTACACATCAAAAAAGAGTGCACAAGTTCTAAGGAGGGTTTGGGTTGCCGACGACTCAAAGGAGAAATAGACGGAACAAATTAAGTAGTTCCGTAGGACCTTCACCAGCACACCGCACCCTCGTTAAGCTCTGGCAGCATTACTCACAGACAGGAACACAACACTATGAGTAGGGTCTAGACCCTACATAGCACTAGTGCTATTCTCACCGAGTAAAGAGAAATGAAAGAAGCACTAATTACTTACTAACGTAATAAACTGGTATTGAAATTGTTCCCAGTTGGCATTCCTTAATTAACAAGCTTTCTAATTGATCGGACAAGGATGTAGGATGGAACACATTAGTTGGAAAACTGTGGAATCTAAGAAAATTGTCGCAATTCCGCATTACAGACCTACATGTATTTGTATCTTTAAACTAGACCCATCTGTTACATCTATTTTCAGTACAATTTACCTACTTAAATAATACCTATGGTGTTTTTGCAACACTAGCTCGCAAAGTAGTACAATTCTCTTATCGAAATTTCTAAGGTGCGAGGTGCGAAGAGGAAATTCGTATCTAGTGTCATTTAAAAATGAATATGTACGAGGCCACTATCTTCATTTGAAAACACACCTTGATCACACCTCGGAGACTGGCGATCAAACATATGAAAGAGGCGCATTCCTAGCAAACAGTCCAAGCTCGTGTATTAGGTGAACGAGTACTATGCTTGTATGAGTGAAATATGACAGGTCGACTGTTCGCGTTTTTGACATGCGGTAACTGTGGGGTAACCGAAAGGGGGTTGGCGCATGGCGGCACTTTTAGCGGGGAGCGGGAGTGGCCATACTGTACGATAGCTAATACAATTACGTGAGTTAAACGCGGCCACGCATGCGCGTTTTGAGAGCGTCCTGTTCGTCCGACGCACCGCTATCATTGCGCTCCGCTAACGCTCCGCCTATGATAGCGGTGCGTCGGACGAACGCTAGCGTTGCGCCCAGCGGACGCCGGCGGGAACTAACGAGCGCGGATTGCGAGCGGAACGCCAGCGTTCGTCCGGCGCACCGCTATCATTGCGCTCCGCTAACGCTACGCTATCAAAACGCTTTATGTGTGGCGGAATTCGGATCTGATCAATTCCTACTTATTTATATGCAAGTTATTAGGAATAACCCTTCAGTTCCTACTTCCTAGAGCAGGTGCGAAACTGGCCATTATCAAAAGCCTATCGGCTCGTTTATGAAATCGTTATCTCTCAAATTTAACGTTTTCCTTACCAGAAACCACAACACTATCTTAAATAACCTCCTATCAGCAATTTATACTTTACTAGCTTTTGCCCGCGGCTTCGCTCGAATTAGAAAGAGACAAAAAGTAGCCTATGTCACTCTCCATCCCTTCAACTCATCATCATCATCCTTGCGTTATCCGGGCATTTTGCCACGGCTCATGGGAGCCTGGGGTCCGCTTTGACAACTAATTCCAAGATTTGACGTAGTCACTAGTTTTACTCACTGTCACTCTCCCTTCAACAATCTCCAGTTCAAAAATCACGTCAACTCGTCGCTCCGTTTTGCCGTGTAAAATAAGATTGAGACTTGAATATCGGCCGGAATTTAATACTATTAGGAACTTGTACTATTATACTATATTCTGTGGTAATACGCAGTTTTGCAACTGGCGCCAAAGGAATTCCTCAATCTCTGAAATTAGAAGCGATTACATTATTTTATCGGAATTTTATTATAATTAAAACATGCTTTACAAAATCCTAAGTATAACGAGTTTCTTGGAATAAGACTATTTGAAAGCAATAGTTAAGTATGAATTTAAAATACATCCATCAATTGGAATTTTAGGATGCGTTTTAAATTCATTGTACGCATTTAAATCATTGTAATTATCCATGCACAAGATAGTTACGAGTAGTACGAGTACACAAATTACATGCACGAATTCAAGGAGAAATATCAAGAAACCGGATTATGTAGATAGTCCCAAGTCACTTTTCGGTGAAGGAAATTTTTCTGAGTAATCTTACGGCTCAGCCACGACATTGGTCTAAGCGCGGCAGCGGTGAGCGGCGGCCATACATAGGAGAAAGACACAGCGATGGGACTTTTCATTCGCAGATATTGCCAAGCTCACTTGTCGCGTGAAGACCAATGTCGTGGCTGGGCCGTTACAAACGCACAGTACAGACAAGCGCGGATCCAGCTTCGTGCCCAGGGGTGGGTCACGTGGTAAAGGCCTGGGCCCCAGGGGGATTCACGTGGTCTATTTGTATGGCCAACTTAGGCTCCAGGGGGGGGTCATGACCCCCATGCCCCCCCCCCCCCTCAGGATCCGCGCATGAGCACGGAATCTTCAAAGGAACAGCGAGTGTGGAGAGTCCCCCAGCTGATGGAGACTATATCCTAAGCTCTTTCGCGTTGGGAATAGACCTAAGCCCAGCAGTGGAATAGGCTGAATAGGGAACACTTGCCTGTAAAGCATCGAATAATTATAAGAAGAGCATGGACAGTAGTTATTTTTGACGACCGGTCTGGCCTAGCGCGTTGTGACCCTGCCTGCTAAGCCGCGGTCCCGGGTTCGAATCCCGGTAAGGGTATTTATTTGTGTGATGAGCACAGATATTTGTTCCTGAGTCATGGATGTTTTCTATGTATTTATGTAAGTATGTATTTCTCTATATGTATAAGTAAGTATATCGTCACCTAGCACCCATAGTACAAGCAAGCAAGGTCGATCTGTGTAAGGTGTCCCTGAATATTTATTTATTTATTTTATTTTAAACCTAATTTATATTTATTATTAAGTAGGAGAGAAAAATATAAAGTACATGAGTTGACCGTGACGTCACTCGGCAGTGTTTCATATTAATTCCATATTAGTACATCGTTCAAATTCGTTTTGACAGTTGTTAAAAAAAGAAGATGATTTGACTTGAAGAAAAGTAGCCTATTATTAAAATTGTAGGTTATTTTTTTAACTAAATAAAACGCATAGGGTGATACTTCGTTATCAAGTCTGCCAACCTAAGTGAGATCATCAAACTAGTGTTCAATTTCTGGAATAGTCGAAATGCAAGTCTGCATAACAATTTACAACTTGTATTACAAGCTGAACTCTCTTTCTTATAAAGTGAATTGGAGGGGGACTACCGCTTGTAATATGAGTTGTAAATTGTTATGCAACAGGCCCCTGGTGTCTCATTTAAATTCCGAATTGCAAGCCCACGTTGGACACGACAATGGGCCGATCTATTTGTCCTATTTGACGAATGAGCCAAGCTATTGTCATACTGAAGAAGAAGGTCGACTACCTGTTTAACATTGCTTCCGTAAATTGTGTCAATTATTATCTCTTAGATGTGTAACAAATCAAATCAGAGGGCGCCACAAGCCTTCAGTAACAGAAAAGCAATAAACTCAAGCACCTGCCGGCTGCTTGTGCGATTATCACTTACAAAAATATTTTCCAAAAAAAAAAAGAATTTATCTCATGTCAGCGACATACACACAAAAACACCAAAATAAAGTTGTAAATGCCTTCCTTATGAGAGACTCATAATTCAGTTCTTAGTTTAGTTTCCGCCGACGCAAAGACGACGGGGTGTATGACTTGTCTGTCTGTCAGTTTATGTGTCTCTCTGTGGCATCGTAGCTCCCGAATGGATAAACCAATTAGATTTATTTGTTTGAAAGGTTAATTAGTCGGGAGTCGGGAGTGTTAGCCAAGTTTGATGGAAATTGGTCGGAATTTTCAAAATTTAAATTTTGAATAGCTTGAACTCGAAAAATCTTCAGCAAGAAGTTAATTCCTCACAGAAGCATTCCTTGCGCGAATTGTACTAACTGTATGTAACTGCTACTGTATCCATAATGAAAAGTGAGTTCTCATGTTCACTACCTACTCCGTAACTTCTAATTTTCACTCACATGCCTGGTTATTATGCAGTTACGGACTATGGGCGAAAATGCAAACAGCTGGGTAGGTTTCAAGTTATTTTATACTTTCGCTGTATCTTGTACACGAGAGTGCACTTAAGTCAATTGGGAATATTATTTGCAGTACCTTGACTCAACAAAGTTCCTATACGGTACAGCGGGCCAAATCTCGATTGGGGGCCAAAAGGTAACGGGTCCATTTTTTCCATGTTTTACAATGTTTGCATTATTACCGGTTGTCCACCGGTTATATATGTTAGGCGTGTTCAATGGATACATGTAGAACTCAACATCATAGTGAGATAATGAAAATAAATGGATTAGTTAAAATGGCCCCCCAGTCGAGATTTGTCCCGCTGTATCTTAGGCAAAATAACAATTACATTCTAGAACTGACATATAGCACATCATTCATCTGATATAGGTAATAGGTAGTTACTATTTAGTATTCTTCATTGTGGTGACAGTCTTCGTTGTCATCTGGTGTGTGATATGTGATTGAAAGAGGGGAAAGGTTACCTGAAACAAGACAAACAATTGAATTAGTTACAATATTATGTAAATCGGCAAAGATATATGCTGATCTCGTGACGCTCTAACAGGTATTTCGTATACATAAAAATACGAACATCGTCCTTATAGTTAGCGTCAATGTAGTATAAATTTTACTTTTGAACGTCACAAATCATAGTTATTTGTTTTACAAGGGGCTACAGTTATTTTTTAATCGCATTGTGGCAATATTGATACCCGAGCAAGTGAAAGATTCCAATATTGAGCGCAGCGAGTGTTTTTTTTTTATGAAATAGGCAGCAAACGAGCAGACGAGCCGCCTGATGGCAAGCAGTCATCGCCGCCCATGGACATAAGCAACATCAGGGGAGGGGAGTGTTTCAAAATTTGGAATATTTAGCGTTGTGAGGGTGTGAAGGCACGTGAGTTAAACAAATGTTGCCACCGCTTGGAACAGTTTATTTTAGGCTAGATCTACACCTCGGTTTTTTTGTAACTAAACTAAAAGAAAAATAATCGTTACGTGTCTTTACTTAAACAAAACACATGAAAAAAATTGTGACAAGAAACATGTGCCTACTACCAGCTCATAATAATTTCAAATCATATCGGAAAACAAGGCGAATACATGATCATTTGCAGTTAGGTATGATTTATGGCTCGAAAGTGACACTTAACGCTAATCTTCAAAATATAATCGATGGCAACAAGGCATTTTTTGTGGTGCCATCTATGTGTGGTGTAGTGTATGCGCGTTCTTAGGCGGTCGCATTTTAATGTATTGGATAGTATGATCTTCTTACATTTAATCTATGATCTCACCGTCAAGTCAACTTACTGACTTCTGCAATACTGCAGCTCGCCTCACGTTTCCGAATGAATATTGAACTGGGTTTCGAAAGGGAAATGAGCTTGTCTTGTAAACTTTGAAAATTAATTACCTTGCTTTTGTAACGATACAGACTGGGCGAATGTAATTCTAGGTTCATACACACGTACACACACGCTATTTCTGACGTATTTAAAATGTCATATAGATAGGAACTCGTATTTAATCGCGACATCCGGAAAATTGCGGGTCACAACCACAACAGGGCTGGGGGTCATGGGGGTCATGACCCCCGGTTGGCCATACAAATAGACCACCTACGCCCCCCCCCCTGGGGCCTGGGCCTTTCATCATCATCATCATATCAGCCCTTTATCGCCCACTGCTGAGCATAGGCCTGTCTTCTAGTACGCCACTTGTCCCGGTCCTGAGCTAGTCTCATCCAGTTGTGACCCGCAATTTTCCGGATGTCGTCCACCCAACGAGCCAACGGATGCCAAGCGCTTCTTACATCTGTGAGCGGCCACCATTCTGTTAACATTTTAGTCCATCTGCCATCACTCTGCCTAGCAACATGTCCCGCCCAACTCCATTTTAGTTTGGTAATGACGAAACCCACGTCTAGCACCTGGGCCTTTACCACGTGACCCCCCCCCCCTGGGCTCAAAACTGGATCCGCGCTTGGTCACAACTGGATGAGACTAGCTTAAGACCGAGACAAGTGGCGTAGGTAGGTACTAAAGAGGCTTAAGGGGCCTATGCCCAGCAGTGGGCGATAAAGGGCTGATATGATGATGATGATGATGACACTCGTATGGCCATCTTTCAACTTCTTTATTTTCCCTTTTCTATGTCAGTATTTGTTGCAGGTAATTGCCTATGCAAGACGACAATAGGTGGCAGAACACTCCAATCGACGCTACAGGACTTACAGGAGCGAAAATGATAAAATGGAAAGGGAAATCAATTTGGGAATTTTAGTTAAATATACCAGTGTTATTGACTAGATTTATTGAAAAAATGTCCATTCAGAACAACTCAGTTAAAAGATATTGCGAAAAAATCTTTAAAATCGAGGTTCCGCCGCGCTCTCGACTGTTTGCTCCTTCAAAACTTAATCAATCGTAACAACGAAATTTAAGAATCTGAATAACAATGAAATAATCTGTGTCGGACGGTTTAGTTTTTTTGGCTAATTGTTACCAATTTTGAATGCCACACCTTTTTTTGCACCATAATCAATAACGCCGTTTTTGGAAATCTTTATGAATAATATCAAAAAAATCAAAACGGTCCTACACAGATAAAAATAATAATCATTGCTCTATCTTCAAAAACCAGGGAGGAAATAGTCGAGAGCGTTTGTATGGAGAATTGACCCCTCCTGTATCGTCTTAAATCCTGTATGTCCGGACTTAGTCATCCCATCTCGAAACGTATGTCATCCCGGTACATACCTATATTCATTTCACTTGATGTCTGTCGATATACTGTTGTAACTTTGGCTAGGTGTCATGCAGTCGTGATTATTTCCGAATGAATATTGAACTGTGTTTCGAAAGGGAAATGAGCGAGCTTGTCTTGTAAACTTTGTAAATTAATTACCTTGGTTTTGTAATAGGCTTGGCAAGAAATTCTTGGGTCGTTTAACAGCAGCTTCATAAAGTAAGGTACAGCGGGGCAAATCTCGACTGGGGGGCAATTGTAATAAATCCATTTTTTCGATATTACACTATGATGTTGAGTTCTACATGTATGTCCACTGAACACGCCTACCATGTATAACCGATGGACACTCTATTTAATAATGCAAACATTGTAAAACATGGAAAAAATGGGCCAGTTACATTTTTGTCCCTCAGTCAAGATTTGCCCTTTAGTTTTATCTTATGTTATGTTCCACTACCCAAAGGTTGTCTGGAAGAGATCGCTCTTTAGCGATAAGACCGCCTGTTGTCTACCATAGTTAATTAAAGTTATGTGATGTAATCTTGTTATATTGGTGAACAATAAAGAATATTTGTATTGTATTGTATTGTATGTTGGATAAAGTCATTAGAAAAGTCTTCAACTTTAAATATTTCTGTCTTACCTGCTATACCTGTTCCGATTGACTTGGGGTCGCCCTTCCTTGTCCATAATTTCCATCGGTTTCTTGTGTGTCTTTATTTAAATGAGCTTCTTCTTATTTTTCGTCGTCCCGTCCACCAGGTGGTAGGTGGTCTGCCTACTGCGTTTGGTGGTTGGCAGTTTTAGGGCAACATTCACCATATGGTCCTAGGCGCCCTGGTAGATGTTTTCATTTTCTATATTCTTTATGTACAATATGCACATTTTGTAGGATCAGAATTTCTGTCGGAATTTCAGATGTAAAGAACCTCTTAAACGTAAGTTAAGTACCCTTCTGCAGCCACTGTAACTTGCATTGATTTTGTAACGACACAGGCGGGACTGTAATTCTAGGTTCTTAATCTTAAACTGGCGTCATAATGAATTCATTAATAAAATTAATGTGGAATGTGATTTAGAATAGAAATGTGTGTGGGCCTTTTTGTGCAATATATTGTCGGATTTTTGCATAATTTCATCTCAGCTTCCGTTACGTAAGATCGTTGGATTTTCGTTTAGTTTTATTTAATTTTAATGTATGAGACTGGTATTATATAATGAAGTTTTTTTATATATTAGGCAATATTTTAATCAAAAATGATTAATTTTGAATATTATTTAGAAGGTCTAGCGGGAAGCGCTGGTGGCCTAGCGGTAAGAGCGTGCGACTTTCAATCCGGAGGTCGCGGGTTCGAACCCCGGCTCTTACCAATGAGTTTTTCGGAACTTAAGTGCGAAATGTCATTTGATATTTGCCAGTCGCTTTTCGGTGAAGGAAAACATCGTGAGGAAACCGGACTAATTCCAATAAGGCCTAGTTACCCTTTGGGTTAGAAGACTTGGAAGGTCAGATGACAGTCGCTTTCTTGAAACTAGTGCCTATGCTAAATCTTGGGATTAGTTGTCTCGGATTAGCGAACTCCAGGCTCCCATGAGCCGCGGCAAATGCCGGGATAACGCAAGGAGGATGGATTACTTAGAAGGTACTAAACGTGATACATAATATTTAGGTAGGTACCTTAATATTGTCATAGAGTATAGTTAGGGGAAATTGTAAGCAAAGTTGTTCGTAGTTTTATTTCTTTACTTTTTAGTCAGGGTTATTTTTTCATTAACATAATTGAATAAAGCTAAATAAACATTAAATTATTACACTAACATAGTGCCCAAACCTATTTCTTACTGCAAATAAAATTTCGCAACACCCAATAACTCACTGTCAAAAACGTTTCCACACGACTACCTCTACTCATTACCATAAAAACAAAGGCGTTTTGTTGAATTACCCGGCGTCAATTACCTTATCGTTTGCAGCTTCTAATTGCATAAAAAAGGCATTTTTTGCAGTCGAGTCTACTGGCAGTTCTGACTGGTTCCGCGTTCAAAGAAACTCTTATAAGCTAAAAGGTTGTAAGTGCTGTTGAATGAAATGGATATGAGTCTTTTTGTTTTTATTTTGAAAGGTAGGAATTCTACACACACCCAGTTTGGCGGAATCTAGAGTAAGTAGTGCAGTGTAAAAAAACTTATAAGGCTTTTATTTACCGATGTTTGTTTAATGCTAATGTGCTGTGTAGTAAATGTAGGTACTATTTAAAATGTAGTACAATTAGTACAAAATTTTAAATAAATAATAGTTATTTGTTATACAAAAAGTTGTATTTTAACGCCGAGTGTGGAATTGAAAAACGAGCAAGTAGGATTCTATATTGAACCACGAGCGAAGCGAGTGGTTAGAATGAATCCTGAACTTGCGAGTAACACACGAGAAGTAAAAAATTTCGAGTGTACAAAACTTTTCCCCTCACTATAGCGAGGAAACTACAACGCAAAAGATGCGTTTATCACCGCTTCCAGTAGTTCCACAGGTGGTAAATCATCTTTATTACTAGATTCACCTACTTTAACCAATTTTAAAGCAGTTAATTTGACTTTATTCAAGGTCAAATTACTTTACCCACTAGTGGATAAAATGCGTTTTTACCCGTTGCCATTAAAGGACAAAACACGTGTTTCCGAGCTAGTGAGGGGAAAATAAATAAATATTATAGGACATTCTTACACAGATTGACTGAGGCCCACGGTAAGCTCAAGAAGGCTTGTGTTGTGGGTACTCAATTTTAGGGCTAATTAATTCTAGTGCAAGTCGAAGTCGTTACAAATTCCGAAGTTGTTGACGACCGGTCTGGCTCAGTCGGCAGTGACCCTGCCTTCTGAGCCGCGGCCCTGGGTTCGAATCCCGGAAAGGGTATCTATTTGTGTGATGAGCACAGATATTTGTTCCTGAGTCATGGAAGTATGTATTTATCTATTTAAGTATGTATATCGTCGCTTACTCTTAGCACCCATAGTACAAGTTATTTTTTTTTTACTTACCTTAAATACAATAGTTTATTTCAGTAAATTTACACATGTTTACATTTAATATTCCACAAGCTTAGTTTGGGGCTAAGTTGATATGTGTAAGGTGTCCCCAATATTTATTTATTTATTTTATTTTATGTTATTCAGAACAGCAGGTTTCTATAGGACCACCATAATGTAGCTTCCATTCTATGTTGCCTCTAAGCCCTTTTAAGTAAACAGCACGTACCCAAGGAGGTCAACAATTCTAGCCCGATGACCGCCGTGAATAACCGAGCGAATAATGAATAAATAAATACTGATGAATACGCCTAGCCAAAGTCGCAGTCGTTCACCGTGGCAAACGAAACGCAAAACGGTATTCAGAGAAACGATTAAAAACCTGATTCTCATAAATGCTTGTGTAGGGCTCATTCTTCTTTTTTGACATAATTTTCCAGCCCACCATTAAAAAAATATGTCCCAAAATGATGCATGCAAAATGTACTAACGTCACATTTTAGTCAAAAGATTTTTACTTTTACCTATTTACTTTCAACTGTCCCTTTGTCTGTCTGTAAGCATGTATGCGTGCGTGACGTAATGGACAGAATTATATTCTGTGCTCAACAAATATAATCAGAATCTATCTAGAAAATTTTTGAGCTTTTGTTTTAGAAAAGATGTAGCGGACGCGGCAGGCCCAGACGGAAATGATGGGACCTAGACACCTTCCTCACTAACTGGCCGGACTAGGCACTAAACCAGGAGTCATGGAAGTCAAGGGGCAGCATTGAGACACCATTACAGGTTAGTAAAATGTTTTTAGAAAAAGACCAACTCACTTTGTCGCAACAATAAAGAAGAGCGATATTAGGGATGACGACATTGACATAAAAATAATGGCATTCCGTTTAGTCCGTCAGTTAGATCGTCCAAAAATACTGAACACATATTCTTCGCTTTTTCTAATTAATGAAAAAATAGAAAGATATAGAGCATCAAAGTTCCGGAGGTGGGACTTGAGACGACTAGGGTGTGTGTGTGGATTGAGTGAGCACCTTCCGAAAATAAAAAAAAATATGCTGATGATTTAGTAAAAGTTCTAAAACAATTGTAAAACGAATCTCTGAATTTGTAAAAAGATAAATCAAAAGATACAGCCATTAACATGTGCTCACTCAGTTCTCACAAACTACCAACGAAAACAGTGAATATATTCATTTAACATATAATATTTATATACTAACATTTAGTAAAAAATAGGCCAACCTACCTCTATAAATATTAGATCACCTAGTGACGTATTAAATTTTTTACAAATAGTTTCTTATGCTCACTCAATCCACACACTTTTGAAAAGCCGAATTTTGATGAAAAACATAAGATTTAGACCGCTATTACATGTGTATAGTTTAGTAAAAGTGAAATGGGAATTTGTAAAATACAAAACGAACCACTAACGTGTCAGGTTTTTTTATAATAAATTTTTGTAAGTGCTCACTCAGTCCACACGTTTTGAGAAAGTTAAAAATGTAAATATCTTACGATTTGTAGCACCTAAGACACTCGAAAGTACTTCAACATTTAGTAAAAATTTTTACTAAATATCCACCATCTAATATTTTATATTCGTTGTCTGGTTTTAAAGATATTCAGACATAACTTTTCTCATACAAATGTATCAAGTAGGGTGACCACACTATGACGGCTCCTGATTTTCCCCACCTTCCCATTGTCATATTGAGATTGGGGAGTTTCGTTCAATTTTGATAATAGTTTACCGGATTTGTAAGTGGGAGCGAGAAAAGAATAACTATTTCTCGCTCCCACTTACAAATCCGGTACGCTCATCTGTTAGCGCGATTAGATTACCAGGTTCTGGTTTCTTACTAGTGAAGTATTATATTATTCTTTGTTTCTTACCAATTATCATTCATGTCCTTTTTAATGCATGCATGTCGATATGGTTATTATCCTGACGTCGATAAAAATTACACAATACACATCATCACTAGGCCAAGAACATAACCTAAAAACAGTTTGCAGATGGATATTTATATGGTATTAGTTTCATATTATCAAAATTGAACGAACGAAACTCCCCAATCTCAATATGACAATGGGAAGGTGGGGAAAATCAGGAGCCGACATAGTGTGGTCACCCTACTTGATACATTTGTATGAGAAAAGTTATGTCTGAATATCTTTAAAACCAGACAACGAATATAAAATATTAGATGGTGGATATTTAGTAAAAAATTTTACTAAATGTTGAAGTACTTTCGAGTGTCTTAGGTGCTACAAATCGTAAGATATTTACATTTTTAACTTTCTCAAAACGTGTGGACTGAGTGAGCACTTACAAAAATATATTATAAAAAAACCTGACACGTTAGTGGTTCGTTTTGTATTTTACAAATTCCCATTTCACTTTTACTAATCTATACACATATAATAGCGGTCTAAATCTTATGTTTTTCATCAAAATTCGGCTTTTCAAAAGTGTGTGGATTGAGTGAGCATAAGAAACTATTTGTAAAAAATTTAATACGTCACTAGGTGATCTAATATTTATAGAGGTAGGTTGGCCTATTTTTTACTAAATGTTAGTATATAAATATTATATGTTAAATGAATATATTCACTGTTTTCGTTGGTAGTTTGTGAGAACTGAGTGAGCACATGTTAATGGCTGTATCTTTTGATTTATCTTTTTACAAATTCAGAGATTCGTTTTACAATTGTTTTAGAACTTTTACTAAATGATCAGCATATTTTTTTTTATTTTCGGAAGGTGCTCACTCAATCCACACACACACGCGAGACGTCACGCGAAACTTTAACGCACTGTACCGTCGTCATTTTTCGTATACGAGAAAAAATAAAAAATACGTGTCTAAAATTCTTTGATAATCTAACTGACGGACTAATTCGTATTTTTTAGTCGTAGTGTGATCGATTAGCAACTTGTCTATGCACCCTGCTTCACATACTCACCAGTTGATGCGTGAACTCCATCTGCGTATATCTCTTATGAATTTAGGGATCAATCTAAATGGTTATTATACCAAAGGTTTTTCCGAATAAATGTGTACAAGTGGATGACAGAGGTCAGTCCCTTCACTGTGACATCGACATCTGTCGTAATTCTAAAATAACACATGTGTCCGGGAGTTATAGAAGTGCATGTAATGTATTGAAATTCGGATGCCAATGTAAATTAAGACGTTTGGTCAAGTATGTTTAGGTTTTAACTATAAAACTCCCGTGAGACTCATACATATTTAAAAATATTTTAAGCGGGTTACTCACGTATTAAGTCGATATAGCGTTCGACATGTTTCGGTTCAATTTCGAGAAACTTTCTCAAGAGTAGCGACCCCGCCTTTACATGTCGAGAGCGCGACGCATACTGCGGGCGCTTGTTACGTGAGTAACCCGCTTAAAATATTTTTAAATATGTATGTTTAGGTTATACAAAGTGTATTTTAGTACTTAAACCTATTGTCATAGGTCTAAGATTAAAACCATTTACAAACTCAACTCAAGTAATGTGATCTTCAGAAATGGTTTTTTTACTTTTTTGATATGATAGCAGTTAATTAAATTGTCGAGACAGAAGAAAGGGGAATATCAATAGAAGTAAAGAAGAGAGAAAGCAGAAATGTATACAGAAAACGCTTAAAAGGTATTACATAGATAGTACGAATAATTTATTGTACGACCAATACATTATGCTTTTAGATGACAGGTACTTCGGGTGTCGGTTTTTTACACAAAAGTCACAAAACATTCCAAAATTAAGTAGCCATTGAAATTATCGGACCTCAAAGTTCTCATCTTCAAAATGTAGTATCGTATCAGAAGCGTTCTAATACCAAAGAATAATTATAATTAGTCAATCTTAACTTAATAAATGGTTTGTTTATGCTGACTTGTTAACACAAATACCAAATATACACAAATACGTCATCCAAACCGAGTCAAAAACGAAAATTTTACCATTGATAAATAGGAGATAACATAATGTTTGTTTACAAAACGACTATAAAAGGAATGTCTTCGTCGCGTAACATCTTGCGCAACCAATAATTAATTTTACTCTGACCGATATTTAAAAAGAAAAACATATAAATCTGTCATACGACAAGTATATGCTCCAAGCTCATTTATATCGCGTCTTAGGTTCTATCGCGCGATCGCAAGCGCGACAAAAGCCACTACCACGGGTTTTTTGTCGATAGCGTGTCGATAAATATTTTACTCGATAGCATAAATGGCACGGAAAATGTATGCTGTTTTTGTTTCAGTCACCGCCAACAACATCGTACAGAAACAAGGTTGCATAAATATCTGACACTCTTATGATAAATTTGTGTCAGATATTTTTGCGGCTGTGATGCGATGTTATTGCCGGTGAGTGTTCTTGTTGTTTGGGAGCGCTGTTTCTCAATCTCCATACAATGTAATTTTTTGTGTCGTGTCGTTTACGCTACACTTAGACGGATAAAGGGATACACTTAGACCCCTGAAGGGATACTGAGTCATGGATGTTTTCTATGTATATAAGTTTGTATTTATCTATTTAAGTATGTATATCGTCGCTTAGCATCCATAGTACAAGCTTTGCTTAGTTTGGGGCTAAGTTGATCTGTGTAAGGTGTCCCCAATATTTATTTATTTATACACTTAGACGCAATGGGATCTTATGTGCAATATCCCCTTAAGGTGCTGTTACATGGGCAACACAATTGCCAGCAATTCACATATACCTACCATGCGCGCATTTGTTTAATACGCGCCAACTAACTATTAATGGAGCAAACGCGGCAATGGTATGTGAGTTGCGAGTCCTTTCATCTGAAAAATAGTGAAATCGCAACCGAGCGCTTAATCATACCGTGTGTGGTATCAAATTAAAGAGCTTTCCGAGTAGTTTACAAATATATAACATATTATAGGACTTCTTCTACTTGGTCTAACAAAATATGAGAAAATGTCCAGAAGTGGCAATAATTGTGACGGGGAAGGCTCGTTTTCAAAAAATTGCCAAAAATATATAATAGACATTTATAATCACTAAAGCATAAGAGCAATTTAAGTAAACGTTGCAGATTAATTTTTTACGAAGATAACTCCGATGTGATGTAGATTTTCAAAGAAATTGTCACTTAATTTTAGGTAATTTCTGAAAAAAATTGAATTCGTCTTAGCCTTGTTTACTCTTTTTAAAAACCTTATAATAAAAATGTAGTCTGAGAAGTTTGTAGTACAGGATATACGTATTATAAATTTACCAGTTTGAGTATTCCAAATTATCCAAATTTTACAAATAAGATCGACTAATCCAGCACTATACACGGGTTTTTCTAAACGTGCATCAGAGAAAAAATCGTAATTAATTTAGTAAGTAAGTTTTCTAAAATCCAGTCTTATACGTATCAAGATAATAAGATGCTCTAATTGAAACTTGAATTAAATATATCTATTAGATAACGGAAAGTGTAGTATTTCACCGACTAAAACTATCAATTTTACATTATTTTGACGTTTTTCGCGAAAGCAGCCTTAACCTTAACCTTAAGATCCTCCATTTGTTTGATAATGAGGCTCGTTGGTAGCTCTCTGAAGTCATTTGGTTATGGGTAACCTGGGACCCGTTTCTCGAAAGGTACAAGCCTTGTAATTACAAGTGCGCGAACCGTCAAATCGTATGGGTTGTCATGGAAACACACTTGTAATACAAGGCTTGTATAATAGAAACTTCGAGAAACGGGCCACTGCTCCAAAGTTCGCTTGCGCTATCGCTATCGAGTAACGTATTTTAAAGCGCCATTTCATGGTAGAGGATAAGCTTTGTCGCCGGGATAAGTTGAGTGAAAGTGATTTGACCGATGCCACCTGCCACTTTGAATGTGTAAACATATTGTCCATACGTCTCCGTGCTCGTATCACGCGTACCCATGTAACTGGAAACCCTCTCATTTATAATAGTCTGTATGTACCTATAGGTTATGAATTGGATTTTGGGTTCCATAAGCACTGACCCACCAAAAGTGAGTCAACGATGAGCTGTCGGCGAGAGAAAGGAACAGAAGATAGTCGCTCCCGTGTACATAAAAAAGAGAGCAAGCGATTTATAGTTCGTCGTTCGGCGACGAACTTAGCTCGCACGCATCGCGTCTTTGCTAGCAATTGCCGCTTTAATGTACACCAATAGTATGATTCGACCAAACGTTAAAAGTGTTAAAACGCGGTGTGCGCGATCTGGTGTATAACTCTTTTTCTTTTTAATTAATTTAGTGTTTTCTGTTTATAATTATTATTTTTATTTTATGTTTCAATCACAGTCTGTTGTTATTTTTCTTGTAACGATTTCACTTTCACACTTAACTGTTTGACCACGTTCTTGTATGTGATTTGTATTTCTTCTGTCTGTTGCCCTCCGTGAATCTTTCTCACTTGATGGTTTCATCGGAAGATCAGCGCTGGAAGTCACCACGCTGAGATGAGACCATTTCGTGGCACTTCATTCCTTTCTGTCTTGTTGTTATTATGTGTATTTTGTCTTGCCTGTGTTCACGAATAAACGTTTATTTATTCTATTCTATTCTTTTTTATTTACCCGGGAGCGAGCGACTGTCTTTCTTTTGTTTCGTTTCTACCGCATAGGTCATCGCTTACTAGCTTCCGGTGGGACCAGTGCCTAAACATCGCGTGCGGTTCAAAAAGCGTTATATAATATTCGGTAATCATGCGTAAGCGCATGTCATGATGGTTGTTTGTTTTTTAAGCGATTAAGTTTTAATAGTCGATTAATCGGGTCATTTTTTACGAGAAAGCTTCTTTTTACGTGAGTGACATAATGGAGTTTTTGCACTTGATTGTCAATGGAATTGGCATAATTATGTAAGTTGTTCTGTAACGTGTTTAGATATAATAAATCACTCATGACGGTTTATGTGACGGTGAAGTCAAGTGAGATAATGCTTACTATACTTACTTGGACCTCCATTGTGTCTTGACAACTTAGTGCGTTTTCACATTACCCGATCCGATATCGGATGTCGGACCGATATCCCATACATTACAGTTTACATTTTTTCCAAAGAAATTCTTCCGACATCCGATAATTCCGACATCGGATCGGATAATGTGAAAATGGACTTACCTGGGGCCCATTTCCTAAAACTGAAAGTTACAAGTTACAAGCGGAAGTCTCTTTCCAACTTGTCATATTAGACATTGAAAACCACTTGTAAATTGTAACTTGTAGCTTCGAGAAATGGGCCCCTGCTAGTAGGTACAGACAGATGTAGTGTGAAAAGATTTGCCTTCGTATTGTTAGGCAGCGTTCCCACTTATGCGTCGCGTGTCTCGGGGCGCGCAAGGGGCGTCCGCGCCACGCCGCTTAAGTGTAATTCAAAAAACGTCTCCTCAGTAAATTTTGTATAGGAAAGACGTAAGACGCGCCCCAGGTGGCGTGGCGGCGGCGGGGCGCGCGCCGCGCCGCTTGGCGGCGCGCCTTACGTCCTTCCTATACAAAATGTACTGAGGAGACGCTTTTTGAATTACACTCAGGTGGCGTGGCGCGGACGCCCCTTGCGCGCCCCGAGACACGCGACGCATAAGTGGGAACGCTGCCTTACGAAAACGTACGAAGTTACGAACGTGTCATGCTATTTCAGGCTGTCTCAGTACAAGATGTACTGACATTTATTTATTTATTTAAACTTTATTGCACAGTAAAAAAATGTACAAAAGGCGAACTTAATACCAAAAGGCATTCTCTACCAGCTAACCTTTGGGCCAAACAGAGATCAATAAGAGCTAATAGGTGTAAGAAATATAACAAGACGAGAAATTGAATATCTACTTAATATAAATACTATTAAACGAGCAATTCTTGTATATTTATTTATTTATTTATTTATATATACCGACGATCTCGGAAACCGCTCTAACGATTTCGCTGAAATTTGTTTTGTGGGGGTTTTCGGGGGTGAAAAATCGATCTAGCGTAGCCTTAGATCCCGGAAAACGCGAATTTTCGAGTTTTCATGAGTTTTTCTTTCGCATTTGTAAACGTAAAATATGGTCCTTAATTTCGCCGCGCGCGCATCGATTCCGCGTAGCTCAGTCGCACGAGGTCGGTCTAATGTACGCAGTATCTAAAGACGTGATATATTAAAATAGAACCGAGCGAAGCTCGGTAAATCCTAAAAATGGTTACGTACATATTATTATTTTTATTGGTGACATTGATTGAACTAGCATGACAAATACGAACGTTTCCGGAAAAATACGAGGGAAACCCTTTTGCACTACACCTGTACCTACTAGCAAGTAATTTGTCAAGACACGATGGAGGTCCAACTGGATTACTCGCTAAATCTTATTAACCCCCAACGCAAAAACGACGGGGTGTTATAAGTTTGACGTGTCTGTCTGTGGCATCGTAGCTCCCGAACGGATGAACAGATTTGGAATTAGTTTTTTTTGTCTGAAAGCTGAGTAAGTCGGGAGTGTTCTTAGCCATGTTTCATGAAATCGGTCTACTAACGTCGCGGTCGGGGGTTTTTCAAAATTTTAATTTTGTGGTTAGGTTATTTTACTTTATGTCTCTACAATAGAAACTTTAGTCGCAAATCGTAAAGTATGCCAACAATCTAATGCTACATGTGCAACTAGCAGCCAATGAAGAAACCCATTAAACAATGGACGACATACTTGCATGTCACTTTCGACACCATCACAAACCATATTCGAGTTTATTGGACAACAACTAGTGACATGACGAATTTGTCAAAACTAAAAATAAAAGGAAGATCATAGATCCTACCATGAGTTGCATTCTCACGCGCAAATCCACTCTTGGAGCGTTCAATTTCCTTCCAAAATCTCAGACCATTCCTATTTAAATTACACTTTAATTTAATGCAAACAAAAATCATATTTTCAATTTCAGCAGGAGGTCCTAGGGGTACCTAAGCAAAATATAAGTCATCGCAGAGCAAGCTTCCAAAAATTATCAGTTTCTGGAGTCATTGAACCATTGGTTCAGTTCAACTATGTATGATCAGCCAAGAAAGTGGTTTAAGTACTACTTTTCGACTATAATTGAAACACAAGGTCGAAAAGTGGTAAACCACTTTTTTGGCTGACTGTTGTCTTAGGTACCCCCTTATTCATAAAAGTTACTGAACTGATTACTAAAGTGTTTTGTCCCTTTCTCATAAACGCATAAGTAAACATGACAGATAATGACAAACGATTATTAGCTAATTCATGTTTATAGTCTTTATGAATAGCCATCATATTTTATTGGCAAACTAGAAGGACCGTGTCCTCACTCCTCAGAATATTTTACCAAGAGTTAACAGACACACAACGTTAGAAATGTCAACAGCCTTGCAACATAAAGTCGCACACCACAGCAACAACTTGCAAGTCGATAAGTGCAAATCCGAGTAAGCAGAAACAATAGGCGAGGAAAGACTTGGTGGAAAGCATTGTATTGAATCGTCATTTCGACTTCAAGGTCATTGCGACACCCACCGCGAATTTACGATTGATAAGCGGTGAGCGGAACAAATTTTCTAATTTTATTGTGAAATGGGATTTATGATTGATTGTAACTAGTAGATATTGACCGTGAATATTTCTAAACGTCTATAATGAAAGTGTCTCGAGTCCGGAACAGTTCTTAATTAATTAACACATATACACAGTTACACACACACACACACAGAGAGAGAGATACAGATGCTTAAAGTTTTTCAAATCATGTCCGACACCGATGATATTGGTTGTCAGCTAGGTCCCTGTCATCTTTGCACCTTCGCATCATTATTATTTTAGCCTCCTGACACCTATTAGACTCGTAGACTCGTATATACTATTAGGAAAGAGCCTAGTATAACCTTCATTTGTTTACCCTACCAAGAGAATTTTTTGGTATTATCAGTATCCTTTTTTTTTTTTTTTTTACACTGATCGGTGATTGTTCCTAGTTACATTACATCACCTGATGGCAAGTGAAGACAGAGTCTAAAGATGGAGCTCACCGATTCAGTAGTAGCCTAATGCCACTCTTGCTTTAAATAGACCAAGGTAGTATTTTTCAGGGAAAACCGATGGTGGGAGCGCATTCCATTCCTTTGCAGTTTCAAAATAATCGCATATTCAGTTTCCCGTTCAGCTTCTTCAGTTTTCCGTGATCGACTCGACAAAATTCAAAAAAGGTAATCACGGTCTACCCCGGTCAATATAAGTCACCAAGTTAAGCGGAAAAAGGGCTGATCTTAGTGATCTTAAGACACATTCGACAAATGCCGTTGAATATCTTAAATCTAGTATGTATTTAAAAATTTATGTAGAGAACAACCTCTACCCGTTGAGTCTACCAGTGACCACGAACATAATGTGATATTCGAAACGTCGGGCCACATATAAGTGTTTACGCGATTAAGTCCCGTTTTGTTCTAAAATTATGAGAACAACCTGTAAGCCATACGATAAATAAATATAAGTCTAATTCACATATTCGCTTGTGACATAGACCAGGTGCATGTATAATATCTATAACATCACATCTCTACTCGACTTGACGTGACGATCCTCCCCCTGTAGCCGGTTTCGCTGTATTCCATTATGTTGAAATTGACATTGAAATACTTGCATACATCACATCTAAACTAGCAATCGTATTATGTACCTGCAGATTGTATCATATTGCCACATTGGTCGGATAAGAAGCCCTTATTGCGTTTTCACATTAGGTTTCCGATCCGATATCGGATGTAGGACTGATATCCCATACATTAAGCCGCCATCTTTGAGTTTTGCCTTTGAAATCCTTCCGAGATCCGATATCGGATAATGTGAAAACACACTTAAGATAAGATGCACTTCCGCAGATTAAAAAAAAAAAATAGTTTAGCAAAATTTTTAGGAATAGTTGAACTGCGGTAAATCCTTGAGGATATTTTTAGCAAGTTCCGTAAAATAAAATTAATAGTAACATTTTGTACCAACTTTCTTCACTAAGATGACGACTTACAGAAAATTGGAAAGTGCAAGCGTTGGAAAAAGACCAGCCAACAAATGGAAAAGCGGTGTTGCTTAGAGTAGGCCAATATCTACAAAGCATTGTAGTGTCAACAGCGAGAGTAGTACTGCAATGGTGCCAGCAACTTGAAGAACAATATTCGAAACGTCGGGCCACATATAAGTGTTTACGCGATTAAGTCCCGTTTTGTTCTAAAATTATGAGAACAACCTGTAAGCCATACGATAAATAAATATAAGTCTAATTCACATATTCGCTTGTGACATAGACCAGGTGCATGTATAATATCTATAACATCACATCTCTACTCGACTTGACGTGACGATCCTCCCCCTGTAGCCGGTTTCGCTGTATTCCATTATGTTGAAATTGACATTGAAATACTTGCATACATCACATCTAAACTAGCAATCGTATTATGTACCTGCAGATTGTATCATATTGCCACATTGGTCGGATAAGAAGCCCTTATTGCGTTTTCAAATTAGGTTTCCGATCCGATATCGGATGTAGGACTGATATCCCATACATTAAGCCGCCATCTTTGAGTTTTGCCTTTGAAATCCTTCCGAGATCCGATATCGGATAATGTGAAAACACACTTAAGATGCACTTCCGCAGATTAAAAAAAAAAAAAATAGTTTAGCAAAATTTTTAGGAATAGTTGAACTGCGGTAAATCCTTGAGGATATTTTTAGCAAGTTCCGTAAAATAAAATTAATAGTAACATTTTGTACCAACTTTCTTCACTAAGATGACGACTTACAGAAAATTGGAAAGTGCAAACGTTGGAAAAAGACCAGCCAACAAATGGAAAAGCGGTGTTGCTTAGAGTAGGCCAATATGTATGTACAAAGCATTGTAGTGTCAACAGCGAGAGTAGTACTGCAATGGTGCCAGCAACTTGAAGAACAAAATCTTGGTATTCGACTTCAAAGGCTACCATGCTTCAATGCTATTTTGGGGCCAATTCATCTTATTTTTACTTGAGCGACCTACACACCAGTGGCGTAGCGTCGATACAACTCGATTCCCAACGGGTTCCCTAAAATTCTGCAGTATCTGTAGAAGTCCATACAAAACAGATCCCAAAAACCCCTCCGGCTTTACCAATGAAAATCTTCACGTCTCGCCACTGCTACACACTATACACCTTAAAGCAACCAAAATATAATTAGTCACGCAAATAGAATAACACTAGTCCCCATCACTAGCAAGTCAAAAAAAACATTTTTTCACCGTTTCGCAAAAAGCAAGAAGCTACTAGTTGATAATTACTCAATAAGAAGCAAACATCTATAGATTTTCCATCACATCGTACAATCTAAAGGGCTGCATTGTAAGAAACATTTTGAAAGAATTTGAATTTGCAGAATGCAAGAAGCTTCAAAGCGTTCTTCGTTAAGTACATCATCATCATCATTTCAGCTATTAATCGCCCACTGCTGAGCATAGGCCTCCCTTCGTGTACGCCACCCATCCCGGTCCAGGGCTAATCTCATCCAAAAGTGCCCCGCAGTTTTTCGAATGTCGTCCACCCAGCGAGCCAACGGATGCCAGGCGCTTCTTACATCCGATAGCGGCCACCATTCGGTCAACATTTTGGTCCAGCTGCCATCACTCTGCCTGACAACCCTAGTACCTAGGACTCATCATTTTATCTATGGGTCAAAAAGATTTAGTAAAATAAAAACGTCACCTGCCATTCCTATCCCGTTTTTCACTCTAAAAATACCTTCATTTCATCTATTCTCCATCACCCTACAATCTATTAGCAGTATACAAAGGGACTATTTGCAAGAATCTCCTTTCTGTTCTGCATAAAGCAACAATGTACAAGGCGTTCACCGTTAGGAACTGGTACGGTTGGTGCTCCAACTTAAATATCCACATTGCCATACGAATTGCACAGAAAACTGGACATTTATGTTAGGAAACGACCGTACCTCAGCCTCATCGTGGCCTCATCGCTACATATCGCTTCTCCATCACACCCTACAATCTATTAGCAGTGTTAACAAGGGACAATCAACCTCCGATAAACTATACCCAGCTCAGGCAACTTTCACGCGCCCGCTTCCTTGAACATCGAAATATAAAATCTCCTCTCTCTATCATTCTTTAGTCGCAGGATAGAGAGGAGAGTGGTCGTGATTATGGGTCTTGCCGGAGGCGCGGATAAATGGACAATTTAACACCATGCAGATGTAAATTTACATTTCATTACGGATAGTTATGGTAAACTCTTTCATTAACAGGTGATGAATGATTCGCTCACCGCTTATTACATTTGATTCCGATCATTGTAGGACTGTAGTGTAGGTACTATTACCTAATAGGTAGTGTAGGTGTATACAATATATTGATTTAAACTAACACGATCTTCACTCATATTATTAAATTAAAACGGGACTTAATCGCGTAAAACTTACGTTTTATATTTAACCCGACGTTTCGAACATGACATTACGTCCGTGGTCACACTGGTCACGGACTTTGAGTCTACCCGTGACCACGGACGTAATGTCATGTCCGAAACGTCGGGTTAAATATAAAACGTAAGTTTTACGCGATTAAGTCCCGTTTTAATTTAATAATATATGTAGGTGTATACAGCCATTTTGAATATACAAATAACATAAACATAGGAAGACATGCTGCTCCGACCCCAAATGACTGGGATAGGGCAAGAGAATGATGAATAAAACAGTTATTTTGGGTTACCTAAAATAATTTATTCATATTTGATCATTTGATCAACAAAACAGGGAATGCATTTTGTTTTGGCAATTAAAATGGTTTTTTCCTAAGTTAAAATTTAAAAAAAAATACGTTAATGGAGGAATAGTCTCTTCTGTCTGTCTGTCTGTCTGTGTGTGTGTCTGTCTGTGGCATCGTAGCTCTCAAACGCATGAACCGATTCAGATTTCGTTTTTTTTTTGTTGAAAGCTGAGTTAGTCGGGAGTGTTCTTAGCCCATGTTTCATGAAAATCTCGGTCCACTATGTCGCGGTCGGGGGTTTTTACACTATTTTACTTTTTTGGTTATTAGAATAATAGTAGCAAAGGTGATATTTTGGACGAAGCCGGATCTGTATAGTTTGTGTATTTATTTAACGAGCATAGAAGTGACAGTGAATCTTCGGAGAAAGGAGACCACCGGCCAGCGCCAATAGAATAACAATCGATTTGATATCCTCGTGCGTTACGATGCCTCATTTTAAACTAGTGATGTGATTAGTACCTATGGCTAAGAATACCTATCGATAGATAATCAAATAACCTAACCACAAAATTAAAATTTTGAAAAAAACCCTCGACCGCGACATAATAGACCGATTTTCATGAAACATGGCTAAGAACACTCCCGACTAACTCAGTTTTCAGACAAAAAGAAACTAAATCTAAATCGGTTAATCTGTTCGTGAGCTACGATGCCACAGACAGACAGACAGACACGTCAAATTTATAACACCCCGTCGTTTTTGCGTCGGGGATTAAAAAGGATTGAGATTATCGATTGATCTAGCAGCAATAAAACCTGAAATAGCTCACATTATTGGCAAGAATCCATTACAATTCAAAATCGAAGCATTCTTCTTAGTTGGAGACGTTGGAGTGAAAGAGAAAAAAACAGGCAAACTTCGATTTTCGACCCTAGACTTATTTACCATATAAGTGATTAGTGATTATATTATTGATACCTGAGGATTTTGAAAAGGTCTCCCATATTTTCCACAGTCAAGTCATGTCCAAGTTGTCCAACGCATGTTTTGTAATACTGCCACTTTTTACACTATTTCTAAAAATTTACGAGTCTAGATCGGGCCGGTCGGCCGTCTCTGTTTTGCCTCTGCTCCGAGACGGCAGGGCGACCCCCCCCCGGGCCTTTACCATGTGGACCCCCCCCCCCCCCGGGCCTCTACCCCCCCCCCCTCCCCCCGGGCTCGAAGCTGGATCCGCGCTTGATGTTATCGCCTTTATCGGCATATTACGCATAAGTGTCTTGAGAAGCTCACGCCGGGCCTACGCCATATTTTGGATACAGCAGGCTTGCCGTTATGGTCTGTATCGATATCTAAACCAGATCGATGCAGACATCACTAGAAACGTCTGCGATCGCCCGTGGAATACGTAAAATGTCACAAGAATTGAAGGCCGCGACGGCGACGTGACGTGATACAGAATGGAGGTCAGCGGTGATTCGGACATTTTGACGGTGGAGGATGCTCATTTCCCTTGGGAATTGGGAATATTGATTGAATGATAATGGAAACAGAGTAATTGGTATAAAAGTAAAAGAACCAAGTTGCAAGTTTCGCGCGGTGCACCATGACTTTTGTCTCCTATAAATTTCATATTACAGATTCAGATTTTTACAGGCAGGAATACGTGGATGAATTTGAGGAAGGCCTTTGCCCAGTAACACATTTAGTGACAGATTCAACCATATGATACCGCTGAACATGTAGTGGATTACATATTACATTACCACCCAGAGCAATATACATATCTAATGATATTAAAATCTAATAGGTATTTCAAGAATAAATACTTAATGCGCCAATTGCCACTCACCTGATGTCAAATCGGACGCAACTACATACAACTAACAATTTAAGGTCAATGAGCCACGTAACTAGGGCTTGCATTCCGGAATTCCGGAATCTCGAAATTCCGGAATTTCGGACATTTTTTCCGATATTACAGTTCCGGAATTGAAACACATAATCTCGAAAATTCCGGAATTGAAAAAAGATATATTTTTGGACGAAAACGTGTTATCAGCCTGGTTATTTTACAAAACTACCACCGCGTCTATAAAAGATATGTAAATTCATAAGTTAGACACTGCTCGGATTCAGGTAGTGCCTATTTTATGACCAAAGGGTTGCATCCAGGGCTAGTTAGACCGAGATAGTGTAGTTTAACCCGCTAATATTATACCATTGTCACTTTCTGGAGTTTCTGGTTTTGCTCTCAATTGTTTTAGCTAATAAGTGAAATATATAATCAGTTTAAAGTAAATATTTGCTGTAGAAAGTTGTGTTTTGTGATAATTTAAAATTACTAGCCGGGAGTTGAGTGTTATGCTCGAATACTGAAGGACAATTAAATATAAATAAATAACATTAGGTACATTATTATTTTATTAGCGTTATTTATGCTCAATTTATTAGATCGAACTTAAATTTCAGTAATAATCTAAATTTTACTTCTTTTCTCATAGCACTGAATATTTTAGGCATAAAGTCTTAAGTTCAGACGCAAATCGTAGTATTTGGTATTACATTCACAAGCATAACGTCGTATAGTTACTTTATACACTTTTCACAAAGACGTGTGCATATTTTACTAAACTCTATCTGTCTATTACCACTTACCACAAAATCAAAAGATTTGAGAAGCAAATGTATGGAAAATGGTGAATATGAAAAGAATGATTTATTTTTTTACAAAAAATTAAGGTGTACATGTACCTAGGAATAAATCATAAAATCTGTCTTTTTGGGCTAGCTTGGATATCTTTTGTCCCTACTCGAGTCTGATAAAGGTAATTCAATATTTCTTTTATTACAGTTATGTGAACAAGACGTTATTCCACTTTTATATTATTTCGATGGTCAATGGATAAAAAAATAACTTTAACGTTGACCACTACCAGAAAACTGGCACTAAAACCTCGTTTGTATCGTTAACTGTAGTTCGAAATACCTTGCAAGACCGATTTTGACACAAAATGGGCTTTCCTGTAAAATTACTAAAATGAAAATTTCAGTGTTATATGCCTTTCAGGTACGGAGTTATTGTCTTAAACGTCGATTTATAATAAATTTCAATTTAAAATTGTATTATTTCATTAAAAACCCACCAGAAAACCAAACCAAAAAAAATTGTTCAATTCCGGAACTAGTTCCGGAATTCCGGAATTGAAGTCCAATCTCGAAAACCAGTTCCGGAATTGAAAATCGTCCGATATTGCAAGCCCTACACGTAACGCTGAATAAACTTAATCCGATCCATTCTATTCGTTACGGCTACATAACAGCTATATGCACAGACATACTCGAAAATAGACACACGAAAGACGTGTTTTACTCGTGTACCGGGGATAACCAAATTTTTTGGTCAAAGAAACGGCTTTTAGAAACTGGGTCACGCAGTAAAGCACATGTTCTCTAAATTTAAGTCCTTTTCACGTGTATTAATATTTAGAACTTTGTAAATAAGTATTTTCATTCTATTTCAAGTTGAGTTAAGCCTGTTAACATATGATAGATATGCAAAGCGAAAAATATCTACTTAGACAACAACAATGAATTGCTTTTCAAAGTTCGCAGGCGTATCTATAATTATGATACTCTTAACTTCAGTTTTCCTAATTTAGAACAAAATGTGCCAATATTAGTATAAATTTTACGTTTATGTAATACGTATAAAATCACATTCTACATACATATTTGTTAAATATAATGTTTAGGATCATACGATATCATAATAGGCCAGATTCAAATATTAATAAAAATGTATCGCAAAAATCGGCAGTAGTCACACTACAATAAGTTCAATTACGTTACTTTTTTATCACTGTTTATATACCACCGGCATCGGTACATGCGTCGTCTATCCACTTATACGTCTCCCACACATACAGCATGTAAGTTAATTACCGCTAATCAATATGTAGGTGAAAGTGATGCCTGCACCATTTACAGTTCCTATTATGTGACTCGGTAAAAAGGATTGTATTTGCTAATGCTTTGTGTGAATGGTTTTACAGATTATGCTAGTGTTATATTTCCTTTAATATAATCTAAATTGTATAGTTTTATGCTTGACTTTTACGGGTATTAGAATAACTTAAGTTGCGTTTGTATCCTTACAAGTTTAAATCTGACAAATTACACATTTTGAGAGAGATAACGAGATAAGAGAACGAATGAGTTGACTGTATACTCATAGATTTTTCCCCATAGGCTAACACTTAGTTTGTATAATGTACTCGTATATACGTATGAAGAATAGCGCGAATAGTATATTCGAGCAAAATTGTTAGTCAAATATTTAAAACCCGCACGACCGCATCCTCAGGCTACTCGATCTCTTCATTTAAGCCCATAGAAAAGCAGCCTTCCAAAATTATATTTACACGTCTAAGGACCAGGCATCAACCACATTTGACAGACACATCATCGCAGCAGACCTCTATGAAACTTCCCGTACAATAAAATTTAACGAACGCTTTAACGGAGACAGACGGTTTGGTGCAACCGACTCTAAGTATATCCAGAATTCTTTATAGGGATCTTATTTTTGAAATTTTTGCGCATTCGACTGTACAAGGAAACAACCCATATTTTTTTAAGAAATACCTTTGCTCCCATTTACACTAGAGTGACTAGACTTCACAAGGAAACACCCTACAACATATAGGAAATTATAAATAGTATAATCCATATTTAATTCCAATTAGTCCCAATATAGCCGCGAACGCAATAAACTAATAATATTTGGCAGTAAAGCATCGCAATCGGACGTCCGCGCCGCTTCCTGCAAGAAACAAAACACTGCGCGCGGCGCGCGCGCAGCGGTGACTCACGCGGGCCTATTCAAGTGTACCGTATCGCTAACATTGCATTTTTTGACTGTTTTTTTTTTGTGGGTATACGTAAGTTCCAGTGCGTAACTGAAATTTACAAAACCGGTAACCAGAACTAGCCTCGCAACTCGCAAATGTTAATCTGTTTCATGTATAGTTTTTTTACGACACCGAAAAATTATAACACTGAAAAATTACAATAAGCTAAAACAATAAGGGCCACTTGCACCAACGAAAATGGAGGGTTAACCCACCATTTTATATGGAATTTGACAGTTGACAGCCCACTGACCCTGAGTTAAGTCATTGGTGCAAGTGGGCCTAAGGAGGGCAAACTGACAAACCACACAGTTTTGTTCGAAGATTTTTTTTTACTGGCTTGGGGTAACACACTCTTACTTCGGCCACAACTGTCATAAACGTTCAGCGTGCCTCCTCGTTTAACTTTTTTGATGTTGTTAAACTTGTTAATTAATATAATCGTAACGACTAGCGAGGCGAAATGATTTGCCTTCGTATTGTTGTACGAACGCGTCATGCTACTTCAATCAGTCTGACTTTGACTAAACTAGCATGACGAATAAGAACGTTTCTGGATAAATACGAAGCAAACCCTTTTCGCACTAACATCTGTAGCCTGTCGCCAATCTACAAGATGCCTTTCCATCATTCTCATGTCCATAGTTGCCTTTACATCAGACTATTAAGTCTCCGCAACACATAAAGTTTTGATAGCGTAGCGTTAGCGGAGCGTCAGCGGAGCGCAATGATAGCGGTGCGCCGGCGGAACGCTGGCGTTCCGCTCGTAATCCGCGCTGTTAGTTCCCGCCGGCGTCCGCTGGGCGCAACGCCAGCGTTCGTCCGGCGCACCGCTATCGTTGCGCTTCGCTGACGCTCCGCTACCGCTCCACCTACGCTATCAATATCGAGCTTTTAATACTTGGCTCTCTCTCACAGAATCATTTTATTATTTGTTAATTGCGCTGTTCCCAGAGAGAGTTACAGAAATTGCTCCAGAAATTAATCCTTAAACCCAAATTATCAAAAGCTTCCAAAACTTTATTTTCCACTATACAAACATTCTTTAATTATACCTAATTATAAATTTAACCACGTCCAAGCTATTTGAGCATGAAAGCAAAGCAATAGAACACTGATTATTACTCATCATTCCCAAGTTCGGATTAACGAGTGAAAATTATTAACATAAGTTTCCGGTGACCATACATTTATGCAAACTACACACGTAGGTACTAAGTAGGTACTAGGTACGTATCGTCAAGCCTACGTCACTCGCTCGCGGTCACCTACACGCTAGCCGTTCATTCGGATGAACAAGTGGCCGAGGGGCGCCACGCGCCCGCCTGTGTGTATAGTGTAGTGTGTAGTCACGTGGCACGTACCTACTATTCTTTTGAGTTTTACGTATAGTAACTTAATATCTGGGCGACCGAGCTTCGCTCGGTTCTATTTTAATATATCACGTCTTTAGGTAAAAAAAAACTCTTATAAATACAAAAACAAAAAAAAAGACAAAAAACAAAAACTTAATTTCTGACCGGGATTCGAAACCCTGACACCTACGATCTATCTGCGTACATTAGACCGACCTCGTGCGACTGAGCTAAGCGGAATCGATGCGCGCGCGGCGAAATTAAGGACCATATTTTACGTTTACAAATGCGAAATAAAAACTCATGAAAACTCGAAAATTCGCGTTTTCCGGGATCTAAGGCTACGCTAGATCGATTTTTCACCCCCGAAAACCCCCACAAAACAAATTTCAGCGAAATCGTTAGAGCGGTTTCCGAGATCGTCGGTATATATAAATAAAATATCTGGGCGACCGAGCTTCGCTCGGTTCTATTTTAATATATCACGTCTTTAGATAAAAAAAAAAACTCTTATAAATACAAAAACAAAAAAAAAGACAAAAAACAAAAACTTAATTTCTGGCCGGGATTCGAAACCCTGACACCTACGATCTATCTGCGTACATTAGACCGACCTCGTGCGACTGAGCTACGCGGAATCGATGCGCGCGCGGCGAAATTAAGGACCATATTTTACGTTTACAAATGCGAAAGAAAAACTCATGAAAACTCGAAAATTCGCGTTTTCCGGGATCTAAGGCTACGCTAGATCGATTTTTCACCCCCGAAAACCCCCACAAAACAAATTTCAGCGAAATCGTTAGAGCGGTTTCCGAGATCGTCGGTATATATAAATAAATAAATAAATAAATAAATAAATAAATAAATAAATATACAAGAATTGCTCGTTTAATAGTATAAGATAAATAAATAAATATACAAGAATTGCTCGTTTAATAGTATAAGATTAGTAGGTATTAGTTAAGAAGCGTAGGTTTTGCGGGCAAGTGAAGGATCTGTACTTTAGTAGCTTAATAATCTGTGGCATCGTGTCGATTCAAGGCCAGTTCATCGTAGTGATAAAAGACAAACATGCCACAAGTAAAAAGAACAAGAAGACATTGCTTTACCCACCGCAATATTAATTGGCGACTGAAGTCATATTATCTCTATCTCTTTCATGCCAATTGAGGCACAGTGAGATTAGAAAGAGATAGCATCAGTCGAGTAAATAAAAAGGTAAACTTCTTAGAAAACGTCTAAAAGCACAAACGATAGTTTAGCGACAGAGGGATCTTTGGTACACCCAACGACGAAAACGATCCAATACTGAAAAGACATATCTCAGCTCCACGATCAATCAAATGTCAACGATATCCGAGTAAATATAAAGTTGAAAATGAAACGGCTGACACAGTTCAGAGGTAAATCGACGAATGAGTCATACAAATAAAGGTAAACATTACGGCTAACGGAATAGACGTCAAATTCTCTTGATTGGTGGCGCGCACGTGCATTTCTACTTCCTCCGGGCTCCCTTAGATATAGCACGTTCGCAGTAATAGTCAATCGCCCTGGCCCCTGATCCATCTGTAGCCTATTTCACAATAGCACAGTATAATAAAGAGTACTATAGAAGAGTCATAGCGAAGAGTCTCGACCAACATCATAAGAGACTCTCGCTAGGTGGCTGGATCAAGGGTCAGATGCAGAAGGCGGTGATCTTGGACACGGCGCGTATAGTCCGGCAGCTTGGGCCCTGCCCCGTTGCTGGCGACACCCTAGCACGGGAAGCATGGTCGCCCGATAGACGATAAAATAGCAGGCCTATTTGTAAGTACGATAGGGACGGCCTGATATTTTATCGTCTATCGCGCGACCATGCTTCCCGTGTAGGTTAGGTTTTCTATTGTATTTATATTACGGTACCTATTCCGTAATATAAATACAACTTTTATAGCAACAAAGACAGCTAAAGTGCAAACTTTTACTATCGTTACTATTTTAAAACCAGTTGATCGAGACATCCAAAGAAGCAAAACCCGATAGGAAATTACAAAATACTCAATGATATTTTGACTCCAGCAATCTTTTGAAAAGATGTTACGGCTAATGCTAATAAATTACTTATTATTATCCTCGTCATATTACTAGCCAATAAGACATACCTTTATAATCGTTCTTAACAACACCATTAAGTAATTACAACCATCAATTATAATACGCAAAAACGAGACGGCTGGAACTTGTACTTGTACAAATTAGTCCAAGGGGGCAATTATGTCAATTATGGAAGGCGAGAGGTCAGCAACGATCACACTTGTAGGTGATGACATTGTGGAATTATTCGGTACATCGGTACTTGTCATTTAAGAGGGCATTCAACGAAAACGTCGTAATAATGTAAAATTGATAGTTTTAGTCGGCAAAATGCTACACTTTCCGTCATCTAAAAGACTTATTAAGTTCAGGATTCGATTAGGACATCTTCTTAACTTACATGTTGTGAGACTGGATTTTTAAAAACTAACTCACTTAATAAATTATGATTTTTTTTCTGGTGCATGTTTAGGAAAACCCGCGAAAAGTGCTGACTTAGTCCGTCTAATTTGTAAAATTTGGATAGTTTTGAATGCTTCAAGTGGTAAATTTGTATTATGTATATCCTGTACTACAATCATCTGAGACTACTTCTTTGTTATAAGGCTTTAGAATAGAGTAAATGAGGATATGATGAATCCAATTTGTTTCAGAAATCACCTCAGAATAAGTGTCAATTTCTTCGAAAACTTACGTGTTTTTGAAGTAGTTTTAATATAAAAATAATCTGCAACGCTTACTCAAACAGATTTTATGCAAAAGTTTTCTATTAATTGCAATTTAATATTTTTGACGATTTTTTAAAAATGCCTCCTTATTACCGGTTACGCGCGCTTGCGATGTCAGTACCGCGGCAGAGCTTGTAGAGGCAGGACGTATGTTAGTCCGCTCCGCACGCGGCTCGACGATCGCGAAGTTATTTTGTCATTGTGTGCGGCACCCGCCGTGTCCAAAACCGCACTTGTGTGCGTGTTTGGCTGTACTGTTGCATGTATACTGCGACCGAAAACTTTGATCCTTGGGTTGACGACTTTGGTAACTAACTAATTAACTTGACTAATATTTTTAGTAAGTATTATTTATTATTGAATATCATTTGAGGTTACTGACTCGTCTCAACAAAATCTTTGACAATAGATGGTACTCAGGATCTGATGATGAAGTCAGATGGTAGTCATGAGTTCTCATCAACCAGGTCTTGAAACCATTTCGTGTTTGGGCTCGTTTGATTTGCCTCAACAAGATCTTTGACAAGAGGTGATGGTACCCAGGATCTGATGATGAAGCCGGAAGGTAGTCATGAGTTCCCATCAACCCGGTCTTGAAACCATTTTGTGTTTGGGCTCGTTTGATTCGCCTCAACAAGATCTTTGACAAGAGATGGTACCCAGGATCTGATGATGAAGCTGGAAGGTAGTTAAGAGAATTCATCAACCAGGTCTTGAAACCACTCCGTGTTTGGGCTCGTTTGGTTCGTCTCAACAAGATCTTTGACAAGAGATGGTACCCAGGATCTGATGGTGAAGCCGGAAGGTAGTCAAGAGTATTCAACAACCAGGTCTTGAAACTCTTCTGTGTTTGGGCTCGTTTGATTCGTCTCAACAAGATCTTTGACAAGAGATGGTACCCAGGATCTGATGATGAAGCTGGAAGGTAGTCAAGAGTATTCCACGACCAGGTCTTGAAACAACTTCGTGTTTGGGTTCGTTTGATTCGTCTCAACAAGATCTTTGACAAGAGATGGTAATCACTCTTTTATACTCTGGCGCATCCACTGTCTCAGTGTGTCAACAGTCAACTAAAGCAGGTAGGCGTAGCATAGAGTTGTATTTCCTTACAAAAAACCAATACATAGATGTGGACCTTCCTGTGCTCCATGCAATTAAAACAACATAATATTTAAAAACCGGCCGAGAGCGTGTCGGGTCACGCTCAGTGCCTACACTGAGCGTGGCCCGACACGCTCTCGGCCGGTTTTTAAAGCCGCGTTGGTAAATAGCCGCTCGGCTCTTCCGTAGTTTTCCATATTTTTCAAAAACTATAGAACCTATCAAGTTCAAAACAGTTTTCCTAGAAAGTTTATAAAGTTCTACTTTTGTGATTTTTAAATATTTTTTTAATATATGGTTAAAAACTTAGAGGGGGGGGGACACTTTTTTTTTCTTTAGGAGCGATTATTCGCGAAAATATTAATATTATCAAAAAACGATTTCAGTAATTCATTTTTAAATACCTATCCAACAATAAATCATACGTTAGGGTTGAAATGAAAAAAAAAAATCACTCCCTAACTTATATTGACCGGGATATAGACCGTGAATATAAGTCTAATGAAAATAACCATGAATCATTCAAAACTCTTACATTTTAAATATAAAAAAAAACTACTTAAAATTAAAGAAAACCGATCTTAGTTCCATTATATACAGAGTGGGGCCTGTAACAAAGGCGAAGAATTGAACTGTAGGCTATTCTCCTTATACTGATCAACATTTATTCAGTGACTTTTAAAAATTATGAAGTCTTTAAATTTTTAATTTTTCATACAAAATAAATATTAGCTTCAATGTACGCCATTATTGTTGTCATTGACGTTGTCTGTCACACTTTAGACTTAACAGAATTCGCAATACATTACCTCTTAGAAAAAACTTTCAAGGGTGATAAAAATCAAAATACAAGTTATTTTTAAAAGTCGCCGAACAAATGTTGATCAGTGTAAGTGCGTTTTCACATTATCCGATCCGATATCGGATGTCGGACCGATATCCCATACATTACAGGCGCCATCTTGGATTTTTTCTATTGAAATGCTTCCGACATCCGATATCGGATCGGATAGTGTGAAAACGGCTTAAGGAGAATAGCCTAGAGTTCAATTCTTCGCCTTTGTTACAGGCCCCACTCTGTATATGTACCTAGAAAACATCATCATCTTCCTTGCGTTATCCCGGCATTTGCCACGGCTCATGGGAGCCTGCGGTCCACTTTGACAACTAATCCCAAGATTTGGCGTAGGCACTAGTTTTTACGAAAGCGACTGCCATCTGACCTTTCAACCCAAAGGGTAAACTAGACCTTATTGGAATAAGTCCGGTTTCCTCACGATGTTTTCCTTCACCGAAAAGAACCTAGAAAACATATCATATACAAAATAAAATAAAACTAAGAAAACGGATTATATTCATTATACGCGATATAATCTGATTCCATAAATTTATTTCATGAGTAACTATCGCGGTGACAGAAGACAATATTATATACACAATTTATTATATTATAAAAGTTTTTTAATTTATTTCTTCCAAGGCTACACACGTTTTAATAAAAAAAACTGTGATAAGTTTAATAATTAAACTAAAAGGTCATGTATTTATGCACGAAATCATGTATGCAAATATGTAATATATATGGTGGTGTTTTTACGCAAGTATCAATAATGGTTAGTCCGCAACGCCACTGACGGCGTGGCGGTACCGACCATGAATGCTATCCCTTTCGCTCTAGCCGCACGTAAGGTTGGTTCGAAGAGGATCGCACGCTATGTCTGTACCGCAGGCTACAATCGTTATGCTTCTGGTTATAGTGTGCGTCTGCACACAGGCGCACGCCAGCGCCGCCGGCGTCGAAATGCGAGCAAGCAGATTTTTTGAAAGCGCTCTTAATGACTGCCAAAATGTAGAGGATTATTCAGTCTTATTTATGACTGTCTTATGCATTAATAGTTATTTGTTATACAAGAGTGCAAAGTTGTATTTTAACATCGAGTTTGGAATTGAAAAACGAGCAAGCGAAAGGATTCTATAGTTGAACCACGAGCGAAGCGATTGGTTCGAGAATAGAATCCAGAGCTTGCGAGTTTTTCAACACACGAGAAGTAAAATACATTTGCACTCGTGTGCAACACAAAACTTTTCCCCTCACTATAGCGAGGAAAGTACAATGCAAAAAACCCGTTTATCACTGCTTCCAGTAGATCCAAAGGTGGTAAAACATCTTCATCCCTAGCAGTGGCGGGGCGTGAAAATTTTCGATGGTAAAGCCGGAGGGGTTTTTGGCATCTGTTTTGTATGGACTTCTACAGATACTAGAGAATTTTAGGGAACCCGTTGGGAATCGAGTTGTATCGACGCTCCGCCACTGATCCCTAGATTAACCCACTTTTATCAGTTTTAAAGCAGAAAATTTGCCTCTATTCAAGGTCAAATTACTTTATCTACTAGTAAAATACAATGCGTTTTTACCCGCTGGTATTAAAGAGACAAAACATGTGTTTCCGAGCTAGTGAGGGAAAAATAAATATACTTAGGGACCGTCCACACTCAAGAGATGCATGTCCGTCGACGCAGAACGGACGTCAGCGCCACGCCGCCTGACGAATCATCATCATGAGATAATAAGTTAATAACATGTAGACAAACAAACCGCGAAGAAGATTGTATAAAGTTGCAACACGATTTCGGAAGGAAAAGCGAGGATATAAAGACTGAAAGATTGCTACCGATATTATAGAGATGATGATGAGAGCGGCATTCTACAAAAAGAAAAAGCTATCTATTAAACAAATTAATTCTGTAGAATAAACGGTCATCTTATCCAAAGTAATCCAAACCCAACACTTGTGCGTTAACAAAGTGAAATTGGTAATGGTAAATTAGACGAACTTCGAGTGGAAAAGTTGAAATTCATAATCCGTAAGCTCTGGAAAACTACTCCGTCTAAAAAATTCTGATAGGTACATTATGTGCCTTCTTTTATTTATTCGGGAGCCAACAAAAAAATGAAGTGGTAGTCACGAAATTTAATTAAAAATTCGTACCAAGTCATGTAACCTGTGTGTATTCCATTACAGCACATGACACACACGATCCTTAGAAATAGTTAATCATGGGGTTGAAGACGTAAGGCGATATTGTTGCAACACGACACCACACCCCACAGTCAAGGGTGTTTAGAATTCCTATAGGGTTTCTAACGATTACATGCCGAAGAGTAAAATGGAACTGGTTAGAGTGGCTCCTGATTATCCTGAATCGGAATCCTTTGACACATACAACACAAAAAATTTTGACATGACGAAATGTGATATTGTGAGTATTGTGACGCAACTGGCTGACCTTTTGTAGAACCTATTGTTGACTTTGATTATCACATGTTATGTTACATTATATCAGTAGGTAGATAAAGTTAATTGTGCTGATACTGGTGAAATGAATCCACATGTACAGGCATAAAGAAGTGATGATTTCTGTACCTTGTCGCTTGTAATTTTGACAATTTCGCATGACATTTCAAACAAGTCGTTAACAGAACAAGGTACAGAAATCATCACTTATTTATGCCGGAGACTGTAATTAGGTACATAATGGACAGTGGTCGCGGAGTGGAAGATTCTACTTTTGGCTAAAACTGTTGAAATACATATATACATAACTGCCAAATGGCCAAACGAGGGTGACTAAACCTACCACGCACAGCACATGAAACTGTTTAAGTTTCGATCCACACTTGGCAATAAAGGGGTAGAAAGAAAACAATGTCGTGGTATTGCAGTGACCGGTATAAGACCATCGCCCACACCGCAATTGAACCCATAACCACTGTCGACTTCTACGACACCCACGGAAGGAAAGGAGGTGCTGAAATTTTTAACCCGTCAACTACTTGACGTTTGGTATACATATATGAGTGTCAAATGACTAAATGGAGTCAGAAATCAGCACATGTAATTAGTTCACAGGTCACATGTACAAGTACACAATGTTTCGCCACGATAACGTACCGAAAAACTCATTTTTACAAACCCAACAGGTTTTGCAAAGCAACGATGATCGCTGAAAAACTAAACAAAATACTAGTTCGACCAGATTGCGTTGAAAATCGATATTGCTGCATTATTCATTACATTTCGTACAAATAGTTTCGTACGTCGAAACGAGAGTAAATACATTAATGTTGATTAAAAACGAGTATCCAGTAATTAGCGAATGCTTGGAATACGTGGCGTTCTCAAGAAAAAGGTTCATCCACCACACATGAGCGGAATAATTGACATAGGGGCGCGATAAGAGGCGCCCGGCGGACGCAGGCGGGAAGCGTGTGAGTCTCTCCTAAGAAGCAACATTGCTGTTTTGTGTTGTGTGTTACTTGACTGCTCGAGTGATGCGAGCAAAGCGAGCCATGCGCGCTGCACGCTGACGACATGCTCGCATCGCGCCCCGCTCTAAAAACGCTAATGTGTAGCGATGGCTTTACCGAAATTTGAAATCTTTATATGAATAGCCTGTCAGAGCGTCCTTGTGCTTAAGCGACAAAGTGGTGTCTTTTTATTGAGAACAGCACATATCTTCGCGGTTTATTCTGAACCCGATCGTGCAAAACGCGACTGGTCCGTCCAGTTGTTTGGCAAAAACGTCTAAATTGAATCACGATCATCAGGCGCGGGTCATTCTGAGATTTCTGAGACGTCAGGCCGCGTAGCTAACATGTCAATCGCTTACACTACACAATGGAACGCACCTAACAAAGTCGCACAACACTAGTATATGGCCTATCGATGCCGAATCGGCTTTCGCCGACAAAACATCGATCTTTATTATGAACATGAGTACGCATGCATTCAGCGACGAAGACCTAAGCGTACAGTCAACCAATTTGAATCCTAGGCCACTGTAGAACCCTTTCACAGTAAAAGCAGTAGAAGTCAAACTGACTTCTATAGCAAATAAAGCACACTGTCAATACGACACGGTTTTAGAGTGGCCTAGGATTCTAATTGGCTGATTGTACCTAAGCGTTCATACTAATTAACGAGCGATTTTAGGTTAGGCTAGATCCGATTTCGCGTCGATAGGTTTGGAGAAATCTTTAAGAGGGGTGATTTAAGGGGGGCGCCGTGGTTAATACCAATTAGTCATTGGCATATGCTAGCATCCTTTTTGGTGACTGTATATAGATTAAGGCTATTGTTTTTTTACTTGTATATTTTCACCAAATAAACGTTTTCTATTCTATTCTATTTTTCAGTTTTCTCATATCATCTCATTGCGCCTCTCTAAACATATTTCTGTTATATTAGCGCAATAACTTGTTACAAGTGAACGAAAAGTAGAGACTTTCTTTATGACTTCGTTCGCTACGGCGTAAACGATTGGCTTTTTGATTAGGCACTCTGTGCAGCAATCCAGTAAGGTTCTGGCAGAAAAACTGGGCAATCCTAGTGCAAATGGAGAACCAGTACTATCAAGGGATTCCTCAATTGTACTTGATAAAATGGAATCACTTAATGTGATTACGAACGCTTAAGGTGCATTCCACAAGAATTTCCCTTATGAAATGCTTGTCTTTTATGACAGTTACTTCATTCAAATTTGTAAAGCTCGAAAATATACTGCCAATTTGTTAGCCAAGTAATGAAATTCGCATACCTATAAGCTCAGTTAAAAGCGATTTTAACAGCCTTGCCGGCAAAAACAATTAAACGATAAACTACGATGAAATTATGACTTACTTAATACTTAACCCTTTCAGGTGGGCCTTTCAAAATCGTTGCGAATTTATCTTGGACTGTCTCTATTTATGGAGATAGGCACACGCACATGTCCAGTTGTTCACGGCAAATGCTTACTCCCGTAAAGTAGGTACGAATTGTTGATACCAGCTGGTTAGCGCAGCTCTAAATAAAGACGTTGAATAATCTGGGGGGAATTCGGAAGGTCAAGGACCTCGCGAACCGGCTCCGTAGTCTTCGTTACGGGGGGCGGCGAAATGCTTTGACACGTCATTACGCTTTAGTTCTATATGTGGCATTCTCAAGTAAAAGCATATTAAGCATAGGGACGCTATAACAAGTAATTCGTATAAGGAGAATAAGGATAAGTAAGCTAATTTCGTAATTTTTCCAAACCTTTTGCTTGATAACGTCACATAATACTGATCAAGTTTCAGTGCCTCTATCAGCAATTAAGTGGTTGGAAGATAACCACAAAATTAAAATTTAAAAAAAAAACCCCGACATAGTGGACCGATTTTCATAAAATATGGCTAAAACACTCCCGAAGTCCCGACTAACTAAGCTTCCAAACGTGTGTTATAAGTATGTACCATGCTTCGCGTTTTGTAGGATGCGAGATTTGTCCTCACATAAAAAAAATCTAAATCGGTTCATCCGTTCGGGAGCTACGATGACACAGACACACTTATAACACCCCGTCGTTTTTGCGTCGGGGGTTAAAAACGAAATTGTGATATTATTGTCTTGTCTGACGAAGTAGTAGTCAAATAGACCTCTTCGAACTATGGATATTTTATTATTTAACAGTGACAGTGAGCAGTGACACAAATTATCATATCAGCCCCACACCCACACCACAATTGAACCCATATCCCACTGTCGAGTCGGATTCCACGACACCCACGGAAAGAAATGGGGTAGTGAAATTCATAACCTTGGAGGAATTGTGTTGTCTATGGAAAATCTTACATATTGTGAATGTGGTGATATACAAACAACACAATATATGATGCAATTTTCAATGTGTCTAAGTGCACTGCAAAAGACCTTATAAAAGCTACCCCTCGAGGGTTGGAGGTGGCAAGATATTGGCAAAATATTATTTAGTCACCTGTGTGGTGACGGGTTAAGAATTTCACCACCCCCTTTCTTCCCGTGGGTGTCGTAGAAGGCGACTATGGGATATGGTAACCCATATTGGGGCATTAAATTGTGGCGTAGGCGAGAGGCTGGCAACCTGTCACTGCAATGTCACAGTTTCGTTTTCTTTCAACCCCTTATTTGCCAAGAGTGGCACTGAAGCTTCAGTAGTTTCATGTGTTCTGCCTACCCCTTATGGGATACAGGCGTGATTGTATGTTGTATGTATTATTTAGTTTAGAACTTATGATCCCTTCACACGATAAAAAGAAGACTTACATATTCATCTAAATCTGTGGTTTAATGTTGTTATTAGTAAACCGAAATCGAGATAGGCGTGAGCATTAATCAATCAACTTCAGTTATAAAAAGATCTCTTTTTTTTTTGTTCGAATCGGGACATTGTCGGACAATAACCTTTTGAGTCTCAGGAATTTTAACAATAGCTTTTTATGGACTTAATTTATTTCATGTTTTATGGTTTTTCTGCTAATTTTCATAAAATTAAGAAGGTTTAAGCTTTTGTGATGTATGGACTATATTTTATTCGACATACAAGTTTTTAGCAAATTCGGCTTATTTTATACTTCATCAACCATAACAGATGACAGGATACCGTCATAAAAAAAGTATTTCATTGGGACATCACGACCTTCAGCAATGAGGATACCTACGCTAATAGGAATATGTATAAAATATGTATAGAGTTCAGTTCTGATATTAATCTTCTGTTCTTCACAAAGCAACGCGTAAAGATTAAAACCAAGTTTAATTTGATATTATGTCCCTTTGCTATTGGTGGGACAAGTCATCATCACTACTAAAATTGAAGTTGTCAATTCATAAACTTTATTATCATGGTCTATTATGCTCAACGCTCCATCGAAGGACAGTAAAAGAGTGTTAATTACATTGTAAGTACCTACTACCTACCCCAAATAAGACGCTGAAGACACAGCCAGTTTTTATGACCTCCCTGTCATTGATTTCTTTGACGACTTTCCCTATTACGGTACGCATTCGCTCAAATAGAGACACTTGCACATGCAGTTATCTGCATAAGGAAGCAGCGGATCCTTGCGAGTTCATTTATAGGCTTGGAGGCGTGCCAACGAGTCCTTATAGCTATTTCAACACTAGCTCGCTTTTGTCATAGGTCTGGGAATGAGTTGGTATGTCACAATTTTTGATTTCAAATGCAAGTCGGAATCCCGATGAATACAAACACACGCTTTCTTATGAGCAGAGATCGAACAGTTGGGCGTCATTTGTATGACGTTATCGGAATAGCGAACCTAATGTTGTTAGAATGACGTCCTCTGCTTATGAAGCCCAAGCAAACCTAGCCAAGATGAAGATGACCATGGTTCTGAAGAGAGACCATGGTTGACAGTAAATGCAATGTACAACTTAAATTATCGGTTTTGAAGACCAGTCGTAGCGGTCACTACACTTTCGACGGGATCAATTATTGTCAGGAATTCGAAAGGTATTCTGAATTACCCAAATAACCAAAAGAATATAGAATATACTTAAACTGTTTCGATAGTAAGATTGTAAAGATCGGTGAGTCAAAGGCGTGAGTAACGTGGGATTACGGCTGAACGTAGCAAATCTCAGAAACTCGGGACATGATTAATCTTTCGACAACAGTTTTTAGATCTGACTAATTCTGTACCTATTTCCTCTGTTAAAATCCTTTTCAGGGAATCAGAGAAGGTAAACAAAAGTGGACATTTTTGCACTGTTTGCGAAGTTTGTGTGCGATGCTGCTTACAAGATTACATACTTAGATATAAGTTTATTATGCTTCATTGGTTTACACTTACAAGTTACAGGTACCTACTACAAAACTTATTACTTGTACCTAATACTATCTCAATTAGGGCACTCAACTGAACTGAAATTACGCTTTTTAACAATATTACACGTGAGAAAACAAGTACATTATTAAAACCATATTATATGTATAAATAATCCACAAGTTGTATTGCTATTCACAGTATGTATTATAATCCTACAAGGAAGGAAAGGAGACATAATATAATAAATAACCTATACCTACTAAATTATCGCGAACTATACCTACATATAACAGGGTTGTGTCAAGCTGTCAGCTGATCGTTGCCCAAATCTCTAAGAATCTTAAGCTTACCATGGATTCAGTCAGTCGATAAGAATGTCCTATAATATTTATGTTTTCACATCATTCACCTTATAGCAAATTGCTAGATCTACACCAGCATCGCTCCCAATAACCCATTGATCCGATTAGATAAACTGCCATCAGTTCCATCACGGAAAGGAAATTGGCGTCTGCAGACCGCTATTACCAATAAACAGATATAGGGCAGCAAATAGACCTACCTGGAGAGCTAGCCGTTAGCCAATATGACAATCTTTGATAGTTCTTCATGTCACACCGTGTACAGCCAAGCAATTGGAACCCTAGGCCGCTCTACAACCATGTCAAAATGACAAGCAGTAAGAGATTTCTTACAATCTGATTTATAACGTCACTAATGTCACTATGACATAGTTCTACAGTGGTTGATTGTACAATAGGGTACGACTGTTAATTAGGTGTAATAATTATAATAATGACCATTGATAAATGAAATCAAATATAAGACAAGATCTAACAAGATTAAATTGAAGTAAAACCATCCATACAATCACCATGCGGCATCAGAAGTTCAGAAGTGATATGTCAGTGACGTGACGTCACGTCATTAGCATTACCAATAACTTGGGCTGGACACGTTTCCAGGCATTGTGATAGACTGAGGACCAAAATTTTGACGAATTGGTAGTTGCTTTCGGCTGAAAGAAGCTTCAGGTGTCCAGTAGGGCTTTGAGTGGATGACATCCGAAAAATCGAGGTTTTAGCGTGGTTTTAGCCCAGGACCGGGATAAAGTGCTATGCTTAGCGGTGGTCGTTTGAAGGTTTTGATAATCTGGCATGAATGTGAAGTAATCGGCATAATGTCATAGCGGGACTACCAGCCTATCAAAATCCCTGCCAACTTAGTTCGGACTCTAGAAAAATCCAAGCCAATAATTTACTGAAACCCGAACCGATGAACAATAACACTGCCTCATTACAACCTGCACCGACCACACACAATGGTAGGTAAGCAGGGTTTAGTGTTATTACAACACTTAGCAAAATATCGCGGATTACGTGGCGATTGTAACCTGACGCCTGAATGGCACCATTCTTCGATTGAAAGTTTATGTTTCCGTTTCGTCAATACGATGTTTACAATTTACAGTAGTAAATATAAAAGGTTAAAGAGCATTTGCTTTTTGGAACTTGGATCTTTAGAAAATTATGTGGCATGGCAGTGAGCCAGAGGTCCAAACTCGGGGTTTTTCAGCGAGCAATGGAGCGCAGCATATTAGGTATAAAGCTAACGGATCGTATCCGGAACACCACGCTGCGCTCCAAAACAAACATAGTCGACGTAGCTTGGAAAGCGGCTAAGCTGAAGTGGGACTGGGCTGGTCATGTCTGTCGAATGAGCTATGGGCTAAGATTACCACAGAGTGGCAGCCCAGGCCAAAACTGGGACCCGGCAGACCACGTATGCGGTGGCGGAACGAGCTAGACTCCTTTTAGGAAGAATGGCCAAGGGCTGCTCAACACAGGGAAGAGTGGAAGAAGCGGGGGGAGGCCTTTGCCCAGCAGTGGGACATGACAGGCTCTCAATAATAATAATATTAATGTGGCATGGCATAAAGCACTCATTGAGAGATGAGAGACCCTGACACTGGCGTTAACCGAAACGTCGGTGACCAGTAAACTTTGACTGATGCTCAACGCAACGTTGGCCTAGCTTTATAGCTGACTCCATTGCCCACAGTAGCAGCGCTACTTTATTCCGGTTAGATGCTCAACACGCGCCTGAGCGTTTTGGCTCATGTTGATTTGGGAGGCTGTCTTTCCACTCAGGCAGAGAGGAATGAAACAATACCACACAAAAATTCAATACCATAAAACCCGAGAAAGGGTAGCCCTGGCAAGAAGAAGTTAGAAAAATAAGGTGATTCACCCAGCTAGACAATATAAGCAAGAAACCAATTCGTTTTCAGTAATCAGATACAATTGTGTAACTCGCAAACCGAGCGTAACTCGAGCCATCCTTTCCTGGATTGTTTATTTGGTTTGGCAAAGTTTTAACGGAATATATCAGGGGAATTGTGTTTCCTTGTTCTCATTTCAAGTTACACAAATAAAGGCACTTCCGTATCATCCTTTTTCTTGAGACCATATGACTGCCTATTCCCGATCCGTTTAAAACTTGGGCTGCCATAATTCGGGTTTTTGGTTTTGTCTTAGGATTTCATAAAAACTTGGCCCGTGTTCTCCTAACGAATGGTAAGAAAACCCTGAAAGCGGATGGAAAAATAAGAAGAACTTACTATAAGTCGGATTAGAGTTAGGTAGAAGAAACGGGTGGTTATTCCGTACTTGCTGTAGTTAAAAAGCTTTCGGATTAAAAAAGTTTAATGGCCGCTTTATAATTTAAGTCAAGCAGGAACAAGCCCAAAGCAGGTATAGGTAGGAAGCATGACGTCATCAACCTGGCGGAATATTAATTTGGGACACCGGAATCCGATATCCCGCCTCGGTCCGTTAAAGGGGTCATTCATCCCTCGGCTGCCAAAATTCGTGCTTAGTCCAGTAGTTTTTGCGTCAACCGTTTTGCAAATAGAGAATAAAAGGTCCAATGACGGTTTTGGACGCTTGTACTCGTTTTTTATCCAGATTTAGCCATTTTAATTTATCAACCCTTAGTCAAATTCTCATTGCTTATTGCAAATGACATGTATTAAATTAATCTGCCCTTTGGCTTGATTTGACCCTAAGTAAATGTCATTTTAAGGGGCCAGAGCGTCAAATACACATCCTTTATCAATACTTCACGTAAGATTACTATGACACGATTTTCTTTTGTATCTTAAACCTATTGTGTTCACAAATGCTTAGATGATACGTTTTTAGTCACCGAATGGCAATATCGTAAATGCGATCGCAGCTGTTTCGGCTCGGCTCGTGTCTGTCAACAGTTGCAAAGTCTGTTCACGAAACACTAACATCTGTTGGGGAGAAATTGAGAATATTCCTTCGTAAAACTCCTAAACGAAGCTTAGTTAGTTGAATTGTTGATACTACCAATTTAGTTGCCGGCGTTGTGTCATAGCCGTACACAACACCGCCTGCTTCAGGATGCGAGGATGGATCTGCAATAATCCAGAGACTCAACTTGTCCCCGATCACCTTAGAGCCCCTCAGGCGTTGGAAATCGATTTTAGATAATGCGCCAACAGCATCCGAACATTAGAAATTAGAACTTAGGGTTCTAGCGTTGAGTGGAAGTAGCGTTGGCGCCATATACCTACTAATGTAGAACTGTGTAATTGTGTATGTTTGTAATGACACCTTCGAAAGGCTTGCAAGACGCACGGCGGATTCGAAATATTTGAGAAGATACAATCACGGAGAATTGCATACATTTCCGACAGTGCCTATTAGACATTAAGAGGTCAACAATAAAAATTTGATTACGTGCTAGTAAACAATTCAAAAACTTACCTTCTGACTACAATAAAACTATACATTGCATAATACCCTGAAAATCAACTAAATAAGGAATAAGTAGGTATTTTGGCATAAAATCCGGGGAATAACTGCAGTCACCGGCAATAATATCGGACATAAAGAAGCACGCAATAATATCTGAGACTATGTTATTTATTTTCTACTAGAAATTTTCTAGAGCCATACGAGCGTGAGACATATTTATGTAGCCTTCTTTTCGTACGATGTTATTGCCGGTGACTACAAAAACCATACGCGCACACTCGCACAGTTAGCTTTACGAAGATAAATCTATCTATAGACCGATTAGGGGTTGCAGGCGAGGGTCGTAAAGTGTCTAATAGGACCAGACGGGTGTTCGTTGGGTAGGTCAAGAAAAGATAAATGTTTTCAAGTTAAATACAAAAAAATATAACCCTATTATTTAGAGAATACACAGTAGACAAATTTGTGCGAAAACAACAAAACAGCCCCATTGATAATACAATAAGTAAACAAAATGTATCTTATTTATAACTTACCTGTTAAAAATGAGCGCCGGTATTCCAATTCCCAAATGCACGCACAATATATCACAGCACAACACAAATCACACACAAAAACTCGAAATGTCGATTTGTTTTGCTCGCGATGTCACCCGTGTCCTTGAGTGACGGCCATGTTTGATTCGCCCGGTGTCGGGAGCGCTCGCGTGCCGACTGCGCGCGCAACGCGCCCCTGCCGACGCATGCGCCACGCACCCCTCGCGCCGCGCCCAGCCTTCCTTGTTCCTCATTCGCGCAGTATATGCGAAATTTGTTGCGAGGTGCATTGAATGCACTTTTGCCAAGGTTTTATTAAAAATTTAAATATTCTTTAAATTAAACGTTTCACTTCACCGATGTTGCATAAAATAATTATTTTAATTTTATTGCCTACATCCGATACATGCACATCTTTTATTAATTTTAAACACGTAAGCTATTTTGCAATGTTGATCGAGCATTATACTTTATTGCATTAAAACTTGAAATGCAAGTCACCAACGTTCAACGCTTCGCTATGAATTTAAATTCCCAAATACAATACACGGATGAAGCCCGAAGGAATTTTATTTATCACTTCAGCAATAATAGCAATTATATTAAATCTTTTAACGTAGTTTTGTCTGTGGTTTTGTTCAATACAATATCCTAATATTTCTTACTTAGTTCTCATTCACAAAATTAAATTTTGAAAAAAACTAGTGGACCGTCATGAAACATGGCTAAGAAGACTCGGGACTAATTCAGCTTTCAAACAAAAAAAAAACTAAATCTAAATCGGTTCATCCGTTCGGGTCGGGAGCTACGGTGCCACAGATAGACACACACAGCACAGACAGGCAAACAGACAGACAGACACGTCAAACTTATATATATTTTTCAGTACAGATGGTGTGTTTTATACGCACTAGTGCGAGAAGTGGTTCATTATATGTCAGGTCGAAAGTTCGTAGGGCCATCTGTACTGAAAAACGTCGTACGATACACGTGCAAAAAGGAAATTCGTAACGTGTCGATTTAAAACACTCCCTTCGGTCGTGTTTTAATTTATCGCCACTCATTTCGAACTTCCTTTTTTAAGCACTTGTATCGTAATGTGCTATAACACCCAGTAGTTTTTGCGTCGGGGATTAAAAAACGCATGGCATGAGCATGACTCTACGAGTAGAGAGTTAGCAACAATTTTAATAAAAAGGTTTTATGTAATATCGATATCCAGAAAACAGGGAATACGCAAAACGGTTCGGTTCTACCTACCTTTTAGATCCGCTTAGTAAAAACTAAAATATATTAAAAAAAAAACTTTTCTGTTTTTCGCATATACTATGCCGCTTTTGTCGTCTGCCAGACGGGTGGCCCGCGGGAGAGTCGGGGAGTCTCGCCCACTACCCGCCTACGCTATATTTCACCAACAGGATTGATAATGTTTAATAGTACATTACGATACAAGTGCGTAAAAAGGGAAGTTCTAAACGAGTGGCGATAAATTAAAACACGACCGAAGGGAGAAGAAGGGACTCGAAACTTCATCGTCGAAACTTCGGATGGCCATCTATACTGAAAAACGTCTTACGATACACGTGCGAAAAGGAAATTCGCAACGTCGTGTTTTAATTTATCGCCACTCGTTTCGAACTTCCTTTTTTACGCACTTGTATCGTAATTTTACTATTTTATTTTAGATTAGTTACAGACCTGGACTCTAGATCAGTGGTAGGCAAAGTACGGTCGGCCCGCGGACTATGTCCGGAACGCGAAGGGATTGTATCGGCTCGCCACCGGCCTTCCAAAGTAGTGTGTGATATGGCCAGCACTGCAGTAAATATGCATTTTTGGTGTAAATGTAGCCCGCATCTAAAAATTTCTCATATTTTGGCCCCCAACGAAAAAAGTTTGCAAACCACTTCTAGATACCTACCTAATTAAAATAGTAAACAGACTTCGTCGCGTGGCGTAGTGCTAAATTTTATAAAATAACCTCCCACGTTCAAAAACGATGTTGAGATGTCCTAAAATATCAGTTGCAGTTTTAGCACGATTTAGTGTTAAAAAAAAACATGAACAAAAACTATATGTTAGATGATGTTAGTGATTCTGAATTGAAAGAACAAAAAAAAAACAATATTTTGGAATTCATAATTTTCTTGGAAAAAGCTCAACTTGCACACATTTCCCCGAATAGGCAGCAATCCAGTCAAACCACTCATATCTATGGCACCACGCATGCAGCCTTTTCCTTTCCTTCTTCACCTAACTTCCGCCAAAATATACCTTATCTCAATGGGAATAGCGTAAAATAATCCGCACGTTTAAGTTGGGTAATTTGCTTGTCGAGGCAGTGATTCTCCAGATGGAGTCTCTCTTGTTTACAATGTTCATGTCGAATGCTTTATCTACCTTTTTATACAGAAAGCTTATAATTCAACAAACTACCAAACATGGCAACTGGTATACTCCATATTAAACATTTAAATCAGGTATTTAACTGACGTAAAATTGTCGAAGGTCGCTCGACATACGTATACTCCATTTCAAATTAAAATTAGGAGCACTTCAACTTGGCACGTGTCGGAGCAAACTGCATACAACTAAAGATTCAAGATTCAAAGGTTTATTCATGGTAAACACCATAGAGTTACTATAGTAGACAGAGGGAGTTTCACTGAAGACCAGTTGTGACATAACAATGGCGGACGATGTCAATTTAGTGTTACCATATCACACAAATTTACCCTACTGAATAAATGTGCCATGTGCAAACACCAAATAAAATCAAAATGAAACGTGTCTAAAAAAAGTGCACAGAGTGCAAACACCATTAAAAAATGCAATTTAACATAAGAAAAAGATATGTAGTGTATTTTTTATTACATGTCAGTAGATATATAGGTGCATATAATATAAAATAATTACTCCAACCGAAGATTTAAACATGATATAGTTCACGTTCGAAAAATCGAATTTAAGCATTTATTACTTGGGAAATAGTCAAACACACCTATTTTTTTTGAAAATATTAAATCACAATTAATAATTCCGTGGAGCGTCCTATAGACACCGTGTGTCCATAACTTTTTTTGGCGGGTATATAATACCGTGTCTATAACGGCCCAGCCACGACATTGGTCTAAGCGCGACAGCGGTGCTAGTATTTTCCAGTTTGCTGATTTTATGACCATTAATCAAATTGTGATTTTATGTACTTTTAAATGATAATTGATTAAGTTAGTCGTGAAAAGTGACATCGTATCTTTTTTCTTTCGATTGGTGTCATTTTTACGTAGTTTGACAGCGCATGTAGGCATATTTACTTATTTTTCTTCAGATGTTTTCGCCACGGGCACCTCGATCCAACTGACAGGAGATTAGTGGATGAGGTCATAGACAGAGCTGTCAATGTGGATGATAGAATCACAGCTTTTTAGTATTGAGCGTTACGTCCGTATAATATTAGGTCCATGGTAAACACATAAATTATTTACATAAGTAATTCATAATTACAAAAAATAAGATTGGAAAATAAAAAGTATCTCGGGTGTACCACGAAATGGTCCCGCCTTAGCATAAATGCTGACCCAGGGGTTAGCGCTGATCTTACGGCGAGACCAGTTTGAGGGCCACGAACGCAGCTGTACAGCCTGCCCTTCCATTCCAAGACATCTGACTCTGACTAAAGCCAAAGTACCTACTTACATTTTACGGAATACCACGCTGAAAAAATTACAATTTTGAAAAAGCCCCAGACCGCGACATAGTAGACCGATTTAACGATTTTCATGAAACATGGCTAAGAACATTCCCGACTAACTCAGCTTTCAGACAAAAAAACTAAAAATCGGTTCATACGTTCGGGAGCTACGATGCCACAGACAGACAGACAGACAAACAGACGGATAGACAGACAGACATACACCTTATTACACCCATTTGTTTTTGCGTCGGGGGTTAAAAAGGATCTGGCCAGGAATCTTTTGTTTTCACTAATCGCCTACCAGTGCTATGGGGCCTTCGCATTTTGAAATAGAGTCCCCATAGTAGTGGCCAGTGGTCTCGTGCCGTGTGATGCCGGCATCGGAAAAGGATAGCACCACCCCATCTCGTCCCGTGGGTGTTGTAAAGCGACTAGGCGGCAACCCACACTCAGGCAACGCACGTCGTAAGACGCGGAACGGACATCAGCGCCGCGCCACCAGAGTGTAAACCGGCAGATATGCACACAAGGCTAGCCCGTATCCTTCGCGTCGCGGGGTCCTTGCTCACGAGACCTGTGCACGCCACCACTACATGACAGTGGTCTAGGACCACATACTTGCTTGCTACATACCTACTGGAAAAATCCCTCTTTTTACCTAAATATTGTAGTAGTGAAAGGTCCCAGTAGTTACCACTGATAGGAACTAGGAAAGATATATAGCGAGTGAAACAACACTGCCGAAACTAAAAATGTTCTATGTCGACGCTAATTTTTCGCGCCTACTTTTTTTTTATTTCCCGCTTTTTCTAGTGACGGAAATTTATAGTCGGACATGACAGACCATAGTAAAGTTAAGGGCCAATTAGATCCACGCGTCGCCGATGCGACGTCGGGGCTGAGCTAGAGTTGCAACGAGGGTTCTTTTGTAAATTTTTGATACGGAACCCTAAAAAGAATAAAATTATGGTTAGCGAATGTAAGGTGGTACGCCGTACGTGCGTAAGAACGCAGCTATAAGTAAGAGCGAGAATGAGATATTTTGACCGCACCACCGATACCACTTTTTATTATACTGTGACACCACAGTCCGCTGTGGTCATCTAAAGAGATACTTTTAGCTTTCGCGTTTTTAACCTTTCCTTAAACAGTTCAGCATGTGTGTGTTGCGACATTTTGACAGTTGACTTAAAACGTCAACGTCAATTTTCTAACCTAATCACTCGAGTCTTGATATTGATACACCAGCTGCTGTTGTATATATCGAAAATAACTACAAAACAATATGCCGGACTCCGAATCAAAGAAAAATCAGTGAGTATTAAACTCGTTTTTAAGTAAAACTATCAGTTTCATTGAGAAACATTTCAGAAATAAATTAAAGATGAAGATTTATTGTTTACTTAGGTTCATTTCATAACTTCAATTTTATTATTCTTTCTTTAAATACCTCAAGAAATAGAAACTCTGTTTTATCTTTAAATATAAGTGATAAAAGTGTTGACGTACATCTTCTAGAAGCTGGAAGAAAAATGTTAGTAAACACATCACTGACATCACATTTATAAACATAATTTGATTATTTTCAGGCAAAAGAAAGGAAAACATGACCCCAAAGAGCAAAGAAAACCTCGCCAGCAGAGGAATCAAGGTGCAGGTGAAAAGAAATCTGAAAGAAGAACAGAAGAGCCTAAAGGTATGATGAATAATTAAATTTAAAAACTATTACTTACTTAACTCAAACTGTCATGCTATTGTCTGATATATCTGTCAGAAATACTATTGTTCTCATTATATAACTAAATAACACTGAATACCTACCTGTATGTCACTGAATGGAGTCCTTGTAAATTGCAGTGAAAGTAATATTTGTACTCTGAAAACAATCATTAGAATAAACACAGCTTCGTGCCGTTGTCTGTGTAAAGGGACCTTATTCTCGGTGGCGCTTACGTCCCGTGGCGTCGTATTTGAACATCGCTCATAACACCATAAGCGCTATTGACAATAAGGTCTTTTACCCAGATAACATCACATATCCTTACCTATCAGAGTTAGAAGTGTAATTTGAAGATGCTAATGTTTTACAAAAGTATGAATTAAAATCACTGTCAACAGAAATTGTCAACAATGTAAACAAACCATTATCTAAAATATCAATATTCTAGCACAATTTTATTATTTTAAAGGTTGAGGATCATATGAGATGAATTGATAAAATAACACATGGATTTAGCCAGTATTTGATGAGTTAGAATGGAAATAAAAAACATTTTGACTACAAGGCTTGTTTACATTGTTCCCAAATTCTATTGATGGCGACTACTCCACAATTTCAGTTGCCATTCCTGAAAAACCAGCATTTGAGGAGCCCGGGCCAGAATTCTACAAAGGCTTGAAAAGAGAAACTGATGACATTCTGAAAATAACTGAAGATGCCAACTCTAAGTACAAGAAGAAAGAAATTAAAAGCAACTGGTCTAAATATGAGGTTCCAATTGAGAGTTATGATGATATTGAGGAGCAGGAAAATTTGGGGGCAGATTACGAGGTAAGTAATAAATTAAGGATTAGATTGTAATGGTACATACAGGGTGTAACATTAATGCTGGTGATCCATTTAAGAGCATAACCGGTATCGAATAGCGGTTACGAATACCACTTCCTTTTTTTAAAATAAACACCATGAAAATTAAAGGTACTATAGAAGGTAATGTATAAGCCGTAGGATTTATCTTCGGCAATTATGTTACATAGTGTAGATCTTATGTCTCATCTGCATGGTTTGGCAGAGGGGTCAGCAAATGGTAAACTTGGGTTCAAATATGGACCAATTTGTGTATTTTTGTGCTGTTTTTTCAATGTAACAAACCATAATAGTTTTATTTTGAAATCTGGACCCCTGAAGACATAATTGCTTGTCAATTACTATCACAAGTAGCGTACTAGAAGAGAGGCTCAGCAGTGGGTGATATAAATAAACCACAAAATTAAAATTTTGAAAAAACCCCCGGCTGTGACATAGTAGACCAATTTTCATGAAACATGGCTAAGAACACTCCCGACTAACTCGGCTTTCAGACAAAAAAAAACAAATCTAAATCGGTTCATCCGTTCGGGAGCTACGATGCCACAGACAGACAGACAGACACGTCAAATTTATAACACTCTATTGTTTATGCGTCGGGGTCGGGGGTTAAAAATGATGATGATGATGATGAAACAGAACAAACTATCTATGATTCACTAAGTGATATACACACCAAATACTATCAAGTGTGTTATTATATTTTACTCCCTTACATGCCAAATTTGGAATATGTCAGCCAGTCAGGTTCTTCTTTTATATATTTAGATGTTCACCACATTTTCCAGAAACTCATCCAGGCACCCATGTCACTCGGTGGCCATTTCCAATTCAAACATGAGAAATCCTGGGACATCACCACAGGCCCATCCCTGTATGACAAATACTTCGACATCACCGGCAATGATCTCGCCACTGCGCTCTGTACCATACCATTCTATGAGAGAAATAGTATTGATAAGAATATATTCTCTGAAACAGATATACAGACCATGGATCATCGCACATCTCGATATAAACATAAGTACTTCAAAATAGCGACAACGGAATCAGAAATTCAAGATAAACTAATCAATAGTTTGAAAGAAGATTTCAAAGAATCAGTAGAAAGCAAATTCGATGAAAATGATAAGGAGTCTGAAGTAGATAAAAAGAATGAAATTATCTTTGAAGAATCAAAACCGACTAAGACTGAACCTTCTAGTAATCAAGTAGAAATATTATTCAAAAGTAATCAAGAACAACATAAAATAGAGCCAATAGTTAAAGATAATAAGGAATGTAGTGAAATAAACGACATTGATGATATTATTGTTGACTCAACTAAAAATTTGAATTTAAATAAGAAGCTAGAAGTCACTAAGTCAAACCCTGCCCCTGAGAAAGTTGTAAACACAGGTGAGTTTCAAAATTACCTATGGGGAGATGTAGTGGTACGGGGTGTTTTTTTTTTCGAAAGCTATGGAAATTGGTCAAATTGTCTGGAAACCTAGACATATACAGACAAAAATAATTTATTTCAAACATGGAAAGTGAAAAACAGCTACAGATACATAATGAACAGTCACCGGCATAAATATAGCCTGTCAACCAAATTTTGGCAGTAGCAATGTATATCAAACTAAAGTATGGTATCCCTATGAAACGAATAAAAACCAGCAATGTACGTCGAACAGCCACAGATATATTTTTTTCAAGGAGCTCGCTCCTTCTTTACGAATTAGATAATGTATTAAAAAGGGACGGATATGTGCTACTTATTTCTCTTTTTTATGGAAATTTCCACAGATAAGATACAAATCGAATTTGATTTTCAAAACTAGTGTTTGATTTTTCAAATTTGCCTTTTTCTAGTGACAAGATTTGGTTGACGGTCTATATTGTGATGACGATTAACATCTTGTTTGAAATGTCATACGAAATTGTCAAACGATTAACAGTGACAAGGTACAGAAATCATCACTTCTTTATGCTGGTGACGAACAATAGAGATTACTTACACATAACATCACAAATGGTAGGTAGGTACACTAGGTACAATACACCACTACACATGCATATTTACCCCGAAATGGTCCCAACTCAGCATGGTGTTAATCTGGGAGTGCATAGTTTAGATACGCTTCCAAAGACAAGCATTTGCGTCTTGCAGAAATTATAAAAACCTTCATCTTTCTTTGTATGTCATAAGAGACCAAGAAAGCATGTTTATTTATTTAGGTGATTAGCTAATACATACAATAATTTAATTTTCAGCTGTACCTGCTTCTGCAGAACCCACGAAAAAACCAGTAATAGAATCTCCCGAAGATCTTGAAAAGTGGCTAGATGACTTCTTAGAAGAATAACATCATTTTGGAAATTATGGGAACAGGCGTGTGTAAATGTTTATGTGTGCCTTGGCCGTTTCGATGGCGTACAGATAACCAGGGGCCGATTTTTGAATCCCAGCCATTCGATTTCGTGAAATTCGTTCAATAATATTACTACTAGCGATTTAAATTCTACTAACAGAATCGAAAACGAGTTACCGCTAGTTAGGGTCCCGTAGTCAACTAGGAACCCTTATAGTTTCGCCATGTCTGTCTGTCCGTCCGTCCGTCCGTCCGTCCGCGGATAATCTCAATAACCGTTAGCACTAGAAAGCTGAAATTTGGTACCAATATGTATATCAATCACGCCAACAAAGTGCAAAAATAAAAAATGGAAAAAAATGTTTTATTAGGGTACCCCCCCTACATGTAAAGTGGGGGCTGATATTTTTTTTCATTCCTACCCCAACGTGTGATATATTGTTGGATAGGTATTTAAAAATGAATAAGGGTTTACAAAGATCGTTTTTTGATAATATTAATATTTTTGGAAATAATCGCTCCTAAAGGAAAAAAAGTGCGTCCCCCCCCTCTAACTTTTGAACCATATGTTTAAAAAATATGAAAAAAATCACAAAAGTAGAACTTTATAAAGACTTTCTAGGAAAATTGTTTTGAACTTGATAGGTTCAGTAGTTTTTGAGAAAAATACGGAAAACTACGGAACCCTACACTGAGCGTGGCCCGACACGCTCTTGGCCGGTTTTTTTTTTAAATTACTTATTACCACTAGTTTTAAAAACGGCGAATTCGTGCGTTCGAAATTCAAAAATGGATCCCCAGACTGGTTTCAAATTATATTAATATTTTAACTGTATATAAAATGTACAAAACTGGTTAACCTTGTTTATTTATTCATAGCAAGAATCGTCTAGAAAAAATATTCTTGTATTTAACCCTTAACCTTTCGTATGCTTAGGAGCAGATCTGCTCCATATTGTTTCAACTTTAACATGTAGTTATTATGACTAATATATTAATGACAATTTTTTGACAGACGCATACGAAAGGTTAAATGCATGACCTTGACTTTTTTTTTAATTAAATGGCCTCAGTCCATTGGTGGGACTATTTTGCCAGTGTCAAGGTAATATAAGCAAATTGTTATTGATTTTGGTACGGGAAGTACGACAGTGTTCGGTAGTTGGCACTTGTAAATTGATAGCTAGATTTTACAAGGGCACGTGGACTATCGGCCGTTGACGACAAAAAAGTGGCTAAACGCGTTTCGAGATTAATTCTTCATCAGCTTCTCACTATAACATTAGTTTACTGCATAATAAGCTATCGATATTACACTTTAAACAATATTAATGAGCAAAATGAGAAATTATTCACGACACGATACCTACCGCTAAGATGGCGTTCGAACCGGAAGTCCGACCTTGACTAAGATTTATTCAAATTCACTATGTAAAAGTGACGAGGGACACTCGAATGTGGGGCACGCCCAATACCGCGGTATTAGAATAGAGTTGGTTATTTACTTTTTCTGTCTTGATGATATACTTACCTTATACATTGTTCGGGAAGGCTGTCTTGACTCTTGGTGTCTTCAATAGGAATATGTTACGAAGGTGGTCCTTCGTGCCGGATAATTCTTCAAATTGTGCTTTAGAAACGTTGTATGTAAATGCAGAATTATTCCAGATGTGTTGTAAAAATATTCATTTTAGAGTGGTCGTAGGCAGACAACATACAAATAATCGCAAACCTCGAAACCATCTTATCTGACCTTAGACAAAATAAATATGTATTGCAAGAGTTAGGAAACAATTTAGGCGCCGGTTAGCCTCAGGGGGTCATGCCAGCCATTAGCTTTCTGGTATAAATAATTAAAGATATTTAGTTCTGTCGTCCTGAACTAAAACAAATAAACTTAAAAATGCAACTCAGAATTTTTATTAGCTGAGCAATGTTGAGTTGTTATCAGTCGCATCAACTTCTTATTAGCTTTTCACCAGTAGTCTGTAATTTCTTTACAATTTGAAAGCGTGCACTAGTATTAGTTTTTATGCTGAAGGCATATCAAATTTGCCACTTGTTCATCCTTTGCATTGAGAGGGTTAAAAATAAAACTGAAATCCGTTACACTAATAGGTATTTTATTTCATATGAAAATGTCTGCCAGTATCTATCAGTTGCTGGAAATAATAGTTCTTGAGCCTTGAGCTGATTGGTTCAAATCCCCTATAGTGGGCATCCTGAACCTTACTGCTTAAGCAGTAAAGGGTGATATGTCGTGACAACAACCTGGTTATAGTTATTTGTTATACAAGGGGGCAAAGTTGTATTTTAACGCCGAGTGTGAAATTGAAAAACGAGCAAGTAAAAGGATTCTATAGTTGAACCACGAGCGAAGCGAGTGGTTCGAAAATAGAATCCTGAATTTGCGAGTTTTTTAACACACGAGAAGTAAAATACTTTTGCACCCGAGTGTAACACAAAACTTTTCCCCTCACTACAGCGAGGAAACTACAACGCAAAAAATGCGTTTATCACTGCTTCCAGTAGTTTCACAGGTGGGAAATCATCTTTATTACTAGATTCACCTACTTTTATCAATTTTAAAGCAGTTAATTTGACTTTATTCAAGGTCAAATTACTTTACCCACTAGTGGATAAAATGCGTTTTTACCCGCTGGTATTAAAGGACAAAACACGTGTTTCCGAGCTAGTGAGGGGAAAAGGTATTTGTCAAGTTCAACAACGGAATCAGAGACTAAATCAGTAAACCCTGACGGTTTTCTCAAACTTGTGTCAAAATCAGCCATTCAGTAGGTAGTTCAATTTGTCGTGTCGCACACGATTCGTCACACCTACACGAGTCGTCTTATGTTACAAACCAAATCGTTAATCAGAGATGTGGCGTGAAGTACGCACACTTAATCGATTTCCAACCAATTCATTCAATTTCGGTAGGTCACAATTACAAAGATTGCATTATATCAAGCGTAGACTAGTCTTATATTAACTAAATTATTTTATTACTATACCAATAACCCTTTTGAAGCCAAAGACTGATCAGAACCGTCCAACGCCATAGTTTATTCCGTCACAGATCTCAGGCCAGCATAGACTTGCGTGTATTATGAAAAAAAGTTCAAATTCAGTTTTAACACTTTGGCAAGGTCAGGTGGCGTCTGAGTGACAGCGGTTGTAGGACACGGCGTCGAAAAGGTTTAAAAATAAATGCATATTCCCATTTATCCCTGTCGGTAACAAACGAGAATATACCAAATAGGTAACTCATTCAACAGAGACATATACATATTTAAAATCGAAATTAAACTTAGGTCCTTACTCATTATTTTTGCACACTTGATAGAAGATAATAATGCGCATCAATCAAATTAAGTATTCTCAATTATACAAATAATGCAAACAATTTTGTGACAGCTAATAGGACTTTCTGTCCATTGGAATCAAGTGTGAAAATTACTGATTTTAATGAAGACCAAGAAAATCAGTCCGACATAGGACTTGCCACTTACCACTTAGGAGGCAAATCAAAAACAGCCAAATTATTAATACCGATAATTATTGTAGTTATTCTGATACTGCTGATCGTACTGTTGATCATAGTTCGGTCGCCTGGTATATTGGTTGTGGTTAGACGGGACAGGGTCAGACTGTTTCAAGGTCTTCGCCCGAGCGGCGAGCTGCGAGACAAGTTGCGCGGGAGTCATGTGAGCAATAGAGATGGGCGCCCCGTCCGCTATGCTGCCGCTCGGGGCGAACACCGCCTTAGAGCTAATGAGGTCCTGCTCCACCACTTGTGTGTGTACCGTCGAGCAGAAGTGATCCACGTCCACACTGGTGCCGGCGTTGCAGAGCCGCGTCGCCGCCCGCACCTCGCACACGTCGCAGTACGGCTTGCTCGTCTGGCACGCCGCGTCCTTCATGTCTTTAGGCACCTTTATCTTCTGCTTCCCCACCACCTTCTCCAGCCCGAGCGTGTTGATGATGCTGTTCACCAGCTGCTTGTTCTGCTGCGCCGTCGCTCGCCCGCTCATCTTCGTGAAGTGGAAGTCGACGGCGCCCTGACGCTTCAGCGGAGAACAGTACTTCGGGGCGAGGCTCTTCGGCTCCGGGCCCACCATGCTGGTGTTCATCATCAGACGGTTCGGCAGCAACAACTGTCCCAGCTTGCCCAATGACGTGTTACACCGATTCATCACTGGAAACACAAAACGGTCACTGGCTTCACGACACAAATATGCGGTGGAATAACGATACACTCACTCCATATGAATGCTTGCATTAAAAAAAATAAACATATATGTAACTGCACATATATCTGTGTCCTAAAATTTTATTTCACTGTAACACTTCATCAAGTTTAATAAAAATTAAATGCTATATTTTATATACAATAAAACATTCATTTTATCATGATTGTGATGCACCAAACGGAATATCCCTGGAGCTCCAACACTGCTAAGTTTGAAAGAAAAATATATAAGAATAAGATGTAAAAACTGAGGTATAAATGTAAATAAATAAAATACACACCCATTACTCTTTTGTTCGTGTCCATACTGGTGACTGCAACAAAAATAATGCTAATTACAAGAAATGCTTAAATGGCAACATTCTTTATATATTAAGGAATTATTGTTATAAAATGTGATTAATGAATTTGTTTCCTTACCCTTTGTTGGTGCCAGCTTTAAGTAGTCCTCTTGACTAATTTTGCCTTCTGCCACTAACTGAAACATTAATAACCAATATTCATATGTTCAAAAACACTTAAAATACAATTAGATCTTCTTTTAGAGTCAATTCATGTAATGAAAACAAAAAGAAATTATTGTAAAAAGTTATAGTATAAAACAAAATAATTACTTGAGCCAGAGCATCAAACGGTTTGGTGACATCTTTAATAGGAGCGGAAAGCGGAGGGTTTTCAGGTAGAGGTACTTGTGTAGGCGCCGGGACCATGGTCGGGGCCGGAACGGGATTCATCATCGGCGGCATGGGATTCATCATCGGCGGCACGGGGTTCATCATCGGCGGCACTGGGTTCATCATCGGAGGAGCAGGGTTCATCATTTGAGGTGCAGGTACAGGTTGAGGCGCCGATGCAGAATTGGGGAAAGTTACTTCAATGCCCGGAGCCAGGGGCTGCTCGGGAGTCAGAAAGTTAAACGGGGGACCCGCATACCCCGGAGGGTATTCCTGGGGCATCTGGGGATACGGGTATCCCGGATTCGCCCCAGGATGTACATGAGCAAATTGTGAGGTAGGAATGTCAAAATGTGGGTAATCATGTGTAGGTTCTCTAGGGTAGAGGAAGTTGTCTCGGTCTCGTTCTCTGGAGGCGGAGCGCGAGCGGCGCGAGTAGCGGCGCGGCGGCGGGGAGCGCGAGTAGCGGCGTCGCGGGCTGCGGCGCGGGCTGCGGCGTGGGCTGCGGCGGGGGCTGCGGCGCGGGCTGAAATGCCGGTTCATCCCGGGGTTCCAGCGCGGCTTGAAGAACTGATATTTCCCGCGGAAAGGTGACGCGCCACGTCGACTCGGCGACCATCTCGGACTCCGTCGGGGACTCCGGCGAATGGGGCTGCGACGTCCGGGACTGCGGCGTGCAGGGCTGCGACGCGCTGGACTCCGGCGGGGACTCTTCCGTTGGTGTCTGACAGGTGACTGGTGACGCTCTTTCGATCTCGAACGCTTCTTTTTCTGCGCGGGCTCCTCCGGTGGCGGTTTCGGTGTCTTGTTTTCTTCGAAGAAGTCGTCCAGCTCCGTACCGGGCGGCTTCAGCTCGTCCGTGGAGTCCAAACTCTTGGCGAGATACTCCTTGACCTTCACTTCCTTGTCGCGCTTGATGGCTTCCTTGGTCTTGTTGGGGTCGCGGCGGCTGCCGGGTTTGATGTACTCGTCGAGGTCCTCTCTCCGGCGCTGCCGCTCGTTGCCGTGTCGGTCGCGCTCCTTGCTGTGGCGGTCGTCGATCAGCTCGCGAAGGTCCTTCACGCTGTCCAACGCCTCCGTGTCGATGCGCGACATCCGGCGTTTCTTCTCCTTGTCGTCCCAACTGTCGATCACTTGTAGACCCTCCATGAACTCGTCCTTGTTGAAGTCGTCGAAGAAATCACTAGGAACGTCTTCATCCGATGCATCTCCTTTCGTTGTTTCCATTTCTATCGCTTCTAAATAATTAGTATGATTATTACTATTTAATAAACCTTACGCATTGAGCCTAATATACGGCACCTACACGAAGAAAAGAAACACCTTTTGCCTTTTACACTTCAAGTCAATTCACATAGAAACTGATTAAATTGAGTTAACGCAGTGAATATTTCGAGTTACTGTAAACAAATTAAATGTTTTAGGTTATTAATAACAAGTAAAGTGAACTAGAACTACAGTGATCAACGGTTTGACATGTCGCATCCATTCCATTTGCTGCCAATGCCAAAATTACCAAATGCTGCGGTGCTGCCATTATTCTTGTTTTTCTTTTGTTTATGCCGCATTCGTATATTGTCTATTGGCCGCTGTACACATATGGCCAACGGTTCCACCAGCCCTTTGTGAAACGAAACCCCTTGGCCAAGATAAGAGCCGCTGTTTACACATTGGCGAACCAATCACTTGGCATTGGCTCTTCATGAAAGATGGACGTGGAATGGAAAAGTCTAGGAAATTCTAGGTCATAGACGTTGTCAGAAAAATTTGATTAAAAAACCGGCCAAGAGCGTGTCGGGCCACGCTCAGTGTAGGGTTCCGTAGTTTTCCGTATTTTTCTCAAAAACTACTGAACCTATCAAGTTCAAAATAATTTTCCTAAAAAGTCTTTATAAAGTTCTACTTTTGTGATTTTTTTCATATTTTTTGAACATATGGTTCAAAAGTTAGAGGGGGGGGGGCGCACTTTTTTTCCTTTAGGAGCGATTATTTCCAAAAATATTAATATTATCAAAAAACGATCTTAGTAAACCCTTATTCATTTTTAAATACCTATCCAACAATATATCACACGTTGGGGTTGGAATGAAAAAAAATATCAGCCCCCACTTTACATGTAGGGGGGGTACCCTAATAAAACATTTTTTTCCATTTTTTATTTTTGCACTTTGTCGGCGTGATTGATATACATATTAATACCAAATTTCAGCTTTCTAGTGCTAACGGTTACTGAGATTATCCGCGGACGGACGGACGGACGGACGGACGGACGGATGGACGGACGGACGGACGGACGGACAGACAGACATGGCGAAACTATAAGGGTTCCTAGTTGACTACGGAACCCTAACTAGTTGACTACGGAACCCTAAAAAATAATAACCCCGTAGTAAAATTAAATTATTTGAAATATTAACAATTTTTTGAATATTCTGATAAGCATATTTGTCTTTTTTAGGCAATACGTTAAACATTTGCAAGGTTATTTTATTTCCTAAAATCAACACTATTATTGGCATAGATAAACTTATTATTTTCGTAAATATTTCACTACTGTCCTCTCTGACGGCTGACAACAAACTGTCCAAACTGAATGAAGCGCCAACGTGTAAACGCAGTTGGCCATTGGCGCCAAGATCCTTTGATTGATGTGTGGACAAAAAACCGACACCAATCGGCCAAGTAGCCCTCTACACGCTTGACCAAGGGGTTCCACCAAGGTTTGGTGGAACCGTTGGCCATATGTGTACAGCGGCCATTAAATAAGTACTAATGACCATTACTTTGTTTTTGTTTGTTTTTGAACATTCAGATTTTTATACGAAATAGGCCATCAAGTATGGAAAATTTCCATTGGAAATACCTAATTATTATTTTTTTATTAATTTTCGTTAGAGTCGTTACTTGACATTGACATTTGACTTAACATCTGACAGTTTAATTGATAACGCGGATTACGCGGTTGCGTCGTATGTTTGCCGGGAAACTTCTACTTGTTTTACTATCGTTTTATGTTAATCATATGGATTGTTAATTAGCTTTTCACAATGGAGATAGAATGTACTCAAAAGCTTGAGTGCACCCAGGAGCTATATTATTCGCAAACTGAAAGACTTGACCCTGAACAGGTTAGTACCTATTTTGTAAGCCTTGTTTACTAACTAAGTATTAAAGGGTTTCTCTTTACGATTGCTTTCACTTGTAAGAATGCGTATTTTAAGTACAAGTTATTACTTACAACTGTTTACGTATCTAAAATGTTTACTATGTTTAGTAAAAATACAAGTTCTGTTGGCCATTCTTTAGATAACTAAGCTTTTATTTTATAGGTTGGCTTCCTGGGTATACAGGGTTCCACATACGCGATAAAAAGGGGACCCAACAAGATAGGCAGAGATCCACAAACATGTGGGATTTATCTAAATCTGAACGTAAGTGTTATTCTAAAGTGTTATTTTATGATATGAGTCTATACTATATATTGATTTAAACTAACACGATCTTCACTCATATTATTAAATTAAAACGGGACTTAATCGCATAAAACTTACGTTTTATATTTAACCCGACGTTTCGGACATGACATTACGTCCGTGGTCACGGGTAGACTGGCCGTCTCATACCATCGGATGTCGTGAGTGTTGTATGTAGGCAGAGTGGCAACCCTAGCGTAAAAGTGACTGATGACAATCAAGTGCGGGTAGTTCGAAAAACTCGTACAGCTAGAAGATGTTGATACAACTCCCAGCCAGTCTACCCGTGACCACGGACGTAATGTCATGTCCAAAACGTCGGGTTAAATATAAAACGTAAGTTTTACGCGATTAAGTCCCGTTTTAATTTAATAATATGAGTCTATACTGTTCCTCACTACAAGAGTGGCGAGCAAAAACCTCTTTTCCTTAAAGTTGGTTAGCACTCCTAAATCCAGAACTAAGGCTACTGATTGATCCAGTTTTGAATCTAAGGATTTTCTTTGGAAGGGAACTGTTCAACTTTCGTATGAATATCGGTTTTTTAAAAGAAACAACACTATTTTGTCTTTAGCTTCCGGTGTGTTTAGCCCGGCACTAATCATTTCCGGTAGCCATTACCTCACATTCTTTTCGCTCTCGATCTAACTTGCGAACGCGTCGCTGCATTAAAATTGCCATTTATTGCTAATTAAATAGTTAAAGTCACATTTTCCCAACAATTGTCGTTAAATTAAGTTTAAACTCAGTGCTAGTCACATTATCAAAGTGGACAGGAAGAAAGCTCTGCTCCAAGAACAGTTCTGGGCTCGAGGAGACGGTAAGCCGGGCCCGCACGTGCGCCTTGCATACCAAGGCTGATGGTAAGCGAGCTGAAACCAACCCACTGGAACCTCATGCTAAAAAGGTATGTGACATATGCACTGTTTTTTCCCCAGTAAGTGTTTGTTTAAATCTCTAAAATTTCGAGTTATCTTTGTCAATTTCGTCTTAAAGATATTTTATTAAATTACAGTCCGCTCAATTAGTTCATCATTAAACATTTGTTCCTTCGGCCGGATCCGTTGAAAAGTTACCTATTTTTAGTAAAATATCAAATTTGTCGTGTCGTAATATTTTTCTAATAAATTGGTGGGTAAAACTTTAATTCTCGATTCGGTTAATGGCTGACCGGAAGTGTGACTTTTATAGTAGAATTTAGTTAGGTTGGTAGCAGTGTGACAGTTCGTTCAATCCGCTCATCTCGTTCGGTCTTAGTCTATGCTTTGGTGTATGGCAACAATTCGGTTGTCATCTCATCTGTCATTGTCAAAGTCAACAAGTTAATTTTATTGAGTAACGTAAACTGTTTATTTATATTTTCGTTCTCGTTTTTCGATAAATCAACAGTGATTATTACGTGAAAAATGTCGGACATTGATGTGAGCAATAGAGACGTTGACATGGATAGGGTTGAACGCAATTACGCGGTTATGCGGTTAGAGTTAATCTTTGATTGTATAGATTTAGAGGGTTATGTCGCGGCCGACTTAAACCCAATAGTTGAAGACTTTCATCGTGCCCAAAAGGCTATAATGAAGAAAACAAAGGATGTAAATACGGAGTTCTCGGTTACTGTCGATTTTGAACAAAAAGTAAAGTCAATCTTGACAAGGTTAAGGAAAGCTGAGCCTGTCATTACAAGCAAACATGAAACTGTTGACAAACATGATAGTAGTGATAATAATTCAGCGAAGTTACCTAAAATTGTTGTGAAACCATTTGATGGCTCCTTGCACAATTGGTTGTCATTTAAGGAACTCTTTGATTCCTTAATTCATAAAAGGAATATTTCGAACATTGAAAAGCTGCATTATCTTATGACATCGTGTCAAGGTAAGGCTTTAGATTTGATTAAGAATTACCCAATTTCGGACAACAGTTACATGGATGCTTACAATGCTTTAAACAAGTTTTACAATAGAAAACGGCAAATTGCCTTTGGGTACTATGAAAAGATTTTACTTTGTGAACAGGTGAAGACCAAGTCTTCAACTGAATTAGAAAAAGTTCATCGTGTTTTTAGAGAAACATTACAAGTGTTAGAAAGATTCGACTTACCCGATAAAAACTTTATGTTATTTCATCTGTTGTGGGGAAAATTGGACAAGGCGACTCGGGAGGCCTTCCTCCTCGAGTTCAATTCCAATGAAATTCCAAAGTTTGAATTGCTACAAGAGTTTGTTGAAAAACAAGTCCGCGCTCTGGAAGTAACGGAGGTTAAGCCCGTAACAAGTGCCATTAAAGGTAAAGGCAAGGTAACACTAGTTGCCACACAACAAAATATATGTGTTTTCTGTACTGAACTGCATAACTTAGAAAATTGTAAAAAATTTAAAGTTTTAGACACTTCGGAGCGGTTCAAGGTGGTGAAAAACAAGGGCTTGTGTGTTTGTTGTTTCTCCAAAACTCATAAAGTTAAACAATGTCGATCGGATTGTCGGTGCAGTATATGCGGTTGTTCCCACAACACTTTATTACACTTTGGAAAAAGGGAACCGGCTTCACCAGAGGCTGAACCAGCACCTCAGCCAACGGTGAGCGGTTTAAATAGCAAAGTGACTTTGACGTCGGTCCAAAGTAATGGATTAGTTTTATTTGCTACTGCTCGGGTAGCTGTTCGGGATAGTTCAGGTAATTATCAAATAGCTCGTGCTCTTTTGGACGGTGCTAGTGGTGTCAATTTTATTTCCCATGACTGTGCTCGAAGATTAGGTTTACAGGTAGATGATACTAGCGAGCCAATTACTGGAATTGGACTATCTGAAGTTGCACCTAAGGGTATGTTATCATGCTCTGTTAAACCTATTGGATCAGAAATGGTTAATTTTGACTTCCAAGCGTCAGTGCTTCCAGTTATCTGTCCGGAGCAACCATACTATAGAGTCAATACATCGGAATGGCATCACATTCAAGGTCTACCTCTCGCTGACCCTGACTTTGCGAAGCCGGGCCCAATAGATTTACTCTTAAATGCAGAGATCTTTGCATCTTCCATTTTAAGTGGTAAAAAGGAGGGCCGGAAGGGGCAGTCAAAGGCTTTGGAGACTGTTTTCGGATGGGTTCTGATGGGTGACTGTTATGCCTCTCGTACACAATCTTTCACTAATTGTCGGAAAGATTGTTTTTTCGTGTCGAATGCTTCACAATCAAACTTGTCGCTGTCGTTGGATGATTCTCTTAAAAGGTTCTGGGAACTAGAAAATATTTGTGGTCCGAGTAAACCTATCTTGTCGAAAGAGGATCAACTATGTGAAGATAACTTCCGTGCAAATTATTGTCGCACGAGTGAAGGCCGGTTCGAGGTACCTCTACCTTTCGTCGATCCTTCGAACAAGCCTACCTTTTCGCACACTCGTGAAATTGCAATGCGGAGATTTTTTTCGTTGGAACGCAAGCTTACAAAGCATGCGGATTTTCGTAAAGCTTATGCCTCCTTTATGGAAGAGTATGAGGTCAGTGGTCATATGGAGCAGGTTGCGCCGCCTGTCTCTAGTGTCGGGAATTTTAATTACATCCCACATCATGGTATTTTGCGCCCCGAATCTGTCAGTACACCTCTGAGAGCCGTTTTTGACGCAAGTTGTCGTGACAGCAATGGGATTTCGCTTAATGATACACTACTAGCTGGACCTAAGTTACAAACTAATATTTTTGATGTCCTTACTAGGTTTCGATGGCATAAAATAGTCTTTACGGGTGACATAAAGGCCATGTATCGTCAAATCCTCGTGCCAAACGAGGACGCTGAGTATCAGCGGATATTGTGGCGACCTTCGACTGACGGCCCAGTTAAAGACTATCGTTTGCGGACGGTAACTTATGGTGTGAAATCGGCTCCGTATCAAGCTTTGCGCACAATAGCACAGATAGCGGAGGAGACTGCTGACTCCTATCCTGAAGGGTCACAAGTGCTTGGGAGAGACATTTATGTTGATGATGTCGTGACAGGCGCTGACTCTATTGAGCAAGCTTTAAAAATTAGATCAGATTTATCTGAAATTTTGTCGTCGGGTGGGTTTCATTTGAGAAAATGGACCTCCAACCATAAAGGTTTTATCGTTGACCTTCCATCTTCTGAGTTGTATTCGAGTGATTTTAAACATTTTGATGAACTTTCGGATTTGTCCCTTAAAATATTGGGATTGTTATGGCGTCCACAAACAGATTCGTTCCAATTTGAGGTTGCAACACCACGTGATCAGAAATGTACTAAACGTACTATTTTATCGAATATAGCGCGCATATATGACCCGCTAGGATTCTTATGTCCTGTCACGTTTCACGCTAAATATTTAATGCAGGTCTTGTGGTCATCTGGGGTGCAATGGGACGATGATGTTCCAGAAGCAATCACATCAGAATGGATGAAATTTACCGATCAACTTCCGTCGTTGAAATCTGTCGATATTCCCCGTCGCATCATCCATTCGTTTGTTTCATTACAATTGCATGGATTTTGTGATGCGTCGGAGCGTGGTTACGCTGCTGTCGTCTTCTGTCGTGTCGATGACACACAAGGCTCTACTTTTGTAGAGCTTTGCTGTGCCAAAAGTAAGGTTGCGCCTCTGCGTAAATTATCAATTCCTCGATTGGAACTGCAGGCTGCCGTGTTGTTGGCAGACCTGATGCAGTCAACACAAGAGGCATTAAAACCTCTCTATGTTGTTCAGGAAATATTTGCATGGTCAGACTCGACCGTAACGTTAGCTTGGATCAAGTCGTGCCCTTCACGCTGGAAAACATTTGTTGCAAATCGTGTGAGCCATATCCAGGATCTTGTTGCTCCTGATCGCTGGCGTCACGTCAGTACACACCACAATCCTGCTGATGCAGGATCCAGGGGGTTACTGCCTGAAGATTTGGTAGAGTGTGATATTTGGTGGAAGGGTCCGTCGTGGTTGGTAAAGGAAGAGAAGGATTGGCCTTGCTCACCTTTGCACGATCCAAGCAATGACTGTATTGTAGAGGAACAACGTATCTGTAGCTTACTCGTGACGGCCGATCCTAACTTAATTGATGAAGTCCTTAGCAGGTTCTCCTCGCTTTTCACATTAAAGCGTGTGTTAGCCTACTGTTTCCGTTTTTTACGGTCAGCTAAGGATGGAAAAGTTGTCGGATCTCTACAGTCAGCTGAAACCACTGCAGCTCTCATGTTTTTAGTAAAACATGTGCAGCTCACTTCGTTCAGTGTAGAGATCAATCAATTAAGGGAGGATCGTTTGAACGCATTGCCAAAGGGTTTGCGCAAGCTTTCATTATTCATTGACAGTCAGGGTATTGTCAGGGTGGGCGGTCGCTTGGCAAATTCTCCTATTAAATTTTCTGTCAAACATCCCATTTTATTGCCTCGCTCCCACCGACTCACTATTTTAATAATTGACGAATATCATAAAAGATTTTTACATCCAGGTGCCCAAACTTTACAAAATTTACTTGCGCAAACGTTTTGGATTTTGTCGCCAAAACGAGCAATTCAGGCAGTGATTGGAGGCTGCGTGAAATGCTTTCGTGCCAATCCCTCTGCGGCATCTCCGCCGCTTATGGGAAATTTGCCTACTTTTCGCGTCTCGCAAATTAAACCTTTTTCGAGTGTCGCCATTGATTATGGAGGACCATTTGATATCGCTTTCGGTCGTGGCCGTGGTGCGAAAACGTACAAAGGTTACATCTGTGTTTTTGTATGTACTAGTACCAAAGCCATTCACATAGAGCTTGCTTCAGAGTTGTCGACAGAAGCTTTCCTCTGTGTTCTTAAACGGTTTGTCGCTCGTCGTGGTCGATGCAGTAACATTGTCTCTGACCAGGGTAGGAATTTTGTGGGCGCTAGTAACTATCTTGGTTCACTCATGAAAGGTGCTGCTGATGCCCAAGAAATTAAATTCTCGTTTAACCCTCCGGGTACGCCTCATTTTAACGGATTAGCTGAAGCCGGGATACGCTCGGTTAAGACTCACCTCGCACGGGTTGTAGGTAATCAAAGGTTAACCTTCGAGGAATTTTATACAATTCTGACTCAGATTGAGTCTATGCTCAACTCTCGTCCATTGACACCTCTTAGCTCGGATCCTAGTGATCTCTCAGCCTTAACTCCAGGCCATTTTTTAACTCTGGAACCGTTGTCGATTGTCCCAGAGGAAAATCTTGTAGATAAAAAAGTAAGTGTCTGTAATCGTTGGAAAATGATACAGAAAATGCATCAAGACTTCTGGCGTAGATGGCACGCTGAGTACGTCCATACTCTACAACAGAGGACTAAATGGAATAAAGTAAATACAAACATTGTCGTGGGTTCCTTGGTCTTGTTGATTAACGAACAGACAAGCCCTTTAAAATGGCCCCTTGGGCGCATCGTTGCTCTACATCCCGGAGTTGACGGTGTCTGTAGAGTGGTCACAATTCAAACTGCTACTGGTCAGTACAGAAGACCAGTTGTGAAGCTGTGTCCTTTACCACTTTCAAATTAACTTTCGTCGTTCTAGTATTATCACTTAGTTTAACATTATAGTTTTTAAGTAGTTTGTCGAACTCTAGCACTATTTGTAGAGTAAATATTGCATATTTAGGTGAGCGGTATGTTCAACTTTCGTATGAATATCGGTTTTTTAAAAGAAACAACACTATTTTGTCTTTAGCTTCCGGTGTGTTTAGCCCGGCACTAATCATTTCCGGTAGCCATTACCTCACATTCTTTTCGCTCTCGATCTAACTTGCGAACGCGTCGCTGCATTAAAATTGCCATTTATTGCTAATTAAATAGTTAAAGTCACATTTTCCCAACAATTGTCGTTAAATTAAGTTTAAACTCAGTGCTAGTCACATTATCAAAGTGGACAGGAAGAAAGCTCTGCTCCAAGAACAGTTCTGGGCTCGAGGAGACGGTAAGCCGGGCCCGCACGTGCGCCTTGCATACCAAGGCTGATGGTAAGCGAGCTGAAACCAACCCACTGGAACCTCATGCTAAAAAGGTATGTGACATATGCACTGTTTTTTCCCCAGTAAGTGTTTGTTTAAATCTCTAAAATTTCGAGTTATCTTTGTCAATTTCGTCTTAAAGATATTTTATTAAATTACAGTCCGCTCAATTAGTTCATCATTAAACAGGAACTTATAGGCACTTACCTTTTCAATTAGTTTTTAAGCATGCCTGTGTACTTTTATAATGTACCTGTGTTCAAATTTTTGAATAAATGTCTTTATTATTATTTTTTTCTTTTTATTCTCGGCTTTCACTGTCATACTGCTGTTATTATTATGCGTTTAACTCTTAAATTAACTTCTTGTCTGAAAATTAAAATGAATAGCTGTATCCACACAGGGTGAGGCATGTCATGAGGCAATGTGCACAAATGGCAAATATTCAATGTAGTTTTGCTTTTTTTAAAGGACCAACTGAGATCATTGTTGTTAGTATGCAATTGCAAAATAATAAATAACTTAAATATATGGTTAGTATTCTACAAATCTTTGGTTGTGCCAGGTTGCTCGGCCAATGGATTTTTTTTTTAAATTATGAATGGGCTTACTCTTGACCACAGACTAGCCAAAGGCAAATCTGTGGTGTACACTGAATGATTGCTTGCAAGCCTTGTAAAGTTTCTCGCTCTGTGTGGACTCAGCTAATGTTCTAAATTGATGTTTTCCTTTGCAGTCAATATCCAGGCAACAAACATGCCGTGATTAATGTCCTAAGCTTGAGTGACATCATGCTCATGGACTTGGATTCATCCAATAAAACTAAAGTCCAAGGTGTAAGTATTGATTGCTGTACAATGTCCTTAATACATATTATTAGTCTTTGCTTTAATACATATTATTTTGCAGTTTGTAGTACGGACTGTTGTTAGGACTCTATCTATCGATTATGCCCCTTTTTCTGAATTAGATGACCTTCGAACCTTCAAGAAAAGAGGGTACACCCATCTTAAAGGCTGGCAACAGACATCTAACACCTGTGGTGTTTCAGGTGTTCATGGGCGGCAGTGATTTTTTTTTTACTCCTATTTCATTAAAAAAATTGAGTATATGTCTTAATCTACCCTAGGCTAAGCCCTTTTCTAGCTCTTTCCATTGGGGTCTCTCATATATATTAGATTACTTATAAGTTGTAGGGTGCAAAGGTGTCATTCTTTCAAAATTTAGCACAACACTTCATGAGACAAAATTTAGCTTTTTTAAATGACCATGATTTCAGGCTGGACTTGAACCCTGCATGAGTTAAATATTGATCCCAAATATTTTTGCTTGATAAAAAATTTGGCTATACTATTTTTTTTTAAACAAACATGCTTACTGCTACAATTTCGCCAAACCAAAGTTTAACGGCGAGACACTCTTATATTAAGTACTAAACAAGTATAAAAATTATTACCATATTTATAATGACAATATCAGCTTGATATCGAGCTTTGTAGTTAGACATAGATAATAAGTAATAGCCATCATAGCTATAGTCAATAAAAATAAATAAATTGGGGACACCTTACACAGATCAACTTAGCCCCAAACTAAGTAAAGCTTGTACTATGGGTGCTAAGAGACGATATACATACTTAAATAGATAAATACATACTTATATACTTAGAAAACATCCATGACTCAGGAACAAATATCTGTATTCATCACACAAATAAATGGCCCTTACCACAGAATATATAATAGTACAAGTACAGAAGGCCCACTGCTTTGAAGTTCACGAAATGCCGCCTTTTTAAATACCTACAAAATTATTACAAAGAAACGAGCCGCACGTGCGCAGCGTCCGACGCTAGGGTTGCCTATGTATTAAAAAAATTAATACTCAGATAAAATGTTATGCTATTATATTCAAGTCTTGGGTACTTTCTAGGTATATAGAGTATTTATATATTTTTGTTTAAATCCCAACGTCACAAGCCTGATTGAACCGTTTCCGTGGGCCATAAATGACATATAGTAGGTCTGTGTAAGATTGTCCTATTTTATTCATAATGTTTGTTTAACTAAACGTTATTAGCCATTCCACACGTGGATATCGCATTTTAAGAACCTTTAAAAAACTCGCGACGTATAGTAACAATAGAAAGTGCGAATGAGCGTTCCGTGAGAATGCGAGCCACCCCTGATTAGGCCGCGAACTCGCGGCCGCCCGCATGTACTTGTAGCGCGGCGATGGAATCGCGGAGTGAGCCGCCCCTGCCCTTACCGGAATTCCTGGGACAGCGGCTCAGCAGGCAGGGTTACTACCGATTGTGCAGACCAGTCGTAAAACCGACTGGACCGGTTGGTGTATTCAATTCTTTGTTTTTTAATACTCTGTCAATTTTTTTTTTTTTTTAGAAAACATTGCAGCCATACATACCCTATCCGCTTAAAAATGGCGACATGGTTCAGTTTGGGGCTATATTCGGCATGTTTAGGCTGCTTCAAGATGACAATGACTTGCCGATGACACAGGCAATAGACCTGCCATGTACCCCGGCACCCGTACCTAAACAGATGTCTAGGTTAGGCGCTCCAGTGTTGGTGCCAGAATCACCTGAAGTCAGTGATATGGTGAGGCAGTTTTTTTTTTTATTATTTAAAAATATAAGAACATATAATTATTATATAGTCTGTCAAGCCATTTCCGTCACTAGAAAGAAATGTAGGTGTGAATTTGATCCCACAGAAAATTTGATTATTGCACCTTTGATGTGATTAGTGACAGATTTTCTGGACTGGCTATATATTATAGTTTCTATAAATTACGATAAATTCTGGTTTTTCTTGTTTTCAGGATGACTCCTTTATAATGTCATCACAACCCAAAAAATCATCTGAGTTTAAGAGCCCCATGAACAAATTTATAAAACCGTCTAATAAAACTGTGGCTATCCAACCTATGGGCAGTAAAACTATAGACAATGCTTACTGGGCATCCGCCAGAAAATCAGACTCATTTAATTTCCAATTAGATGATTCTGGAAGCTCTTTTAATGACTCCACAGCTTCAAACAAATCAAATAAAATTATTGAAGAGAGCAATGATAATATCCATGAAATGGATACGCAACAACCTGTCCAAGCAAATGATAGTACAGACTCTATTTACACTGCGAACACGCAAGTAGCTCCGCCTTCCATACATTGTATGGAAACGCAGCCACCTGTCTTGGACATTCACATGCAAGAGACACAGCAAGCTCCTGACATCCACGCTCTAGACACGCAGGTTGTACCTGACACTATACACAATTGTGACACACAGGCTCCAATACCAGATAAATTACCTGAAGTATGCAAAATAGATGACCAAGAAGATTTAAAAGTCGATTTAATATCAGCAAATAAAGAAAACGTGAATAGTTCGGACAATATATTCAATGCAGAAACACAAGCTTTTGTTGTAGAAAAGCAACCAGTTATGGTTGAACAGAAATCTGAGAGTATTAACAAAAGTGTTGAAAAATCATCTAAAAATAAAGATGACTCTGATGAAGAAATCGCGTTTGAAGAATTGAATACACAATCATTTCATGACTGTTTTGAGTCCCAGCCGATTACTGGCAACATATCCCCACCGATAGAAAGGATAGAAAAGATTGAAGTAAGCTTGAATAAAATCAGACGAGAGTCCGGCAGTTCAACTGATTGTGAAGATATGGATATCTTGCCAAATCAGAAATTGTCAACTGATATTGACATGTTACCAACCCAAAAAATTATAGCTGACTCAAATACTGAAAATATAAATAGTGACCTTGGTGTTCTGCCAACTCAAAAACTTGTTGAGGATATAAAAATGCTGCCGACTCAAAAAATTGTTAGCAATGTTGATGAGGACCTCACAGATTGTGAAGATGAAGACGACATCGTGAAAAAGGAAGTTAAAGGAGCAAATGCTAGCGGGAGCCCGGAAATAGATTTTGAAGATATGGCTACACAAATAATCGGGGATGACGTAATAGAAGCAGAGATAAATAAAACGAAAGACCAAACTGATGGTCCTAGTAAAGGACTCAGTTTTGAAGAGTTGCCCACGCAAATAATAACAGATGACTCAAAGGAAGAAAATTTTGAAGAACTGCCAACTCAAATTATTACTGACGAAGCAGAAATTGAAAAACCTAATGAGGAGGTTTATTCTGAAGAAATGATTAGTCCTTTTAAAGTTCCTTTCCGAACTCCTTTAAAATCTAAGAAAACTCCCACGAAAGCGCCAACTCCGAAAGTTGTTGTAGCGAATGCCGACGACGATGATGATCCTAACTATTACGCAGCCACGCAGGATTTATTTAATGATCTCTGCACCCAAGGAGAACCCTCAACGGACTCCATTAAACCAAATTCATCAAATCAGAAAGAAAAAGGTGATGATGAATTGGTGCCTTGTTCTGTAGAAGGGTATGAAATGGGCGATAGATTTAGGCACATTGAAAGTGAAGTTTCGCCACTCAAAAAATCTGACAGTGGAGGTAGTGATTCTAAAATTAATATATCTCTCAACGAAAAATCAATTTCAAATGTTGTACTTAAAACACCCCAAACTCTTAAAATAATGAATATTGATCTTCCGGATAGCCAGGAAATAAAAACTAGTGTAACTTTAAAGCATAATTCTATTACAGAGTCTTCCAGTGACACTGAAACGGACGAAGTTTCTGATCAAGACTCGGGAATCACTTTTGGGAAGAAGCGGAAAGCCAAAGTAAATGCTAAACGGGATCTTTCTAAAAAACTCGAAGAACTGCCTTCTAGAGTTATCACGCGAGTTCGTAAGCCTACACTTAAAGTTCGAGAATCTGACGAAATAAATAGAAACAGCAAAAGTATTCTAAAGAGTATTGTTATAGTTGATAGCGATGATAATATTGATGCAGATATTGTAAGTGAAAATATATCACGTTTAAAGAACAAAACTGAGAAAAAGAAAGGGAAAGAAAAGGAAGATGAGCAGTCTAAACGATTATCAGACGAGCCAGCAAAAAGGCCACATTCACGGAATGAAAATAAGAAAAAGGACAAACCAATTGAAGAGTTAAGTGACAGTAAAGGTAGAAGTAAATGAAAAAATGAAAATGAAATATTTATTTTTCAAGTAGGCATATTACAATGCGCATATGAACGTCAAATAAAGCTACGCCGGCTCTAACCCTACGCCTCAGCCTCGAGAAGATTTCAGTCCCCCCTCAGTTGGGTGGGGGGTATCCACTATGGGACCGGCAAGAAACTCGGCGGGCAACTTCTTTTCAAAACATTACATCTTATAATTAACATGCATTAAATAACAAGATACAATTTAACATGCAAAAGTATTCATCAAAGAATATGAACAGACTAGGTACTCTATGGAAATTAATTTCAATAAATTATATTATTGCTTAATAATACGTCGTTCTTCTTCAGAGAAAACATATCAAATTGTCACAGTAGAAAAAGATAATATGAATCTCAATATCATTAAATATGTAATTTACCTACACAACATAAAATATAAAATATTTGATGTGCTTTCTTATCTGAACTGTGTCCTCTATACATAATACAATTATTTTAATTGCTATTCGTTTTTTGTAGTTTCTGGTTCGGGCCATGCATGTTTGTCTGTCAAATAGTCCTCGACTCTGTAATAAGCCTTTAACATCAATGTTTTTTTTAAGTAGTTCTTAAGAGCTGGGTCTCAACATTAGTCAGTTGCCTGATTCTCCTAACGGCGTATGCGGCTGAACTTAATTTGCTTGCTAGTAGTCGATATAAAGGTTAGGAGTACCCGAAGTACAAGAAATAAAAAAGATAATGGTAAAGGCGAGAAATCAAAGGGTGAAGAACAGAAGGAATCAAAAAGCAAAGAGGAAAAATCCAAATCAAGAAGTGAATCTAAATCTAAAAGTGATTCACACTCAAGAAGTAACTCTAAATCAAGAAGCAATTCAAAGCCCATAAGAAATGATTCTAAAAACAGAAGCGATTCAAAAACCAGAAGTACAAGAAGCAAAGACAAAAAAGATAACCCAAAAAACACATCCAAAAACGAAAAAACCCCAGAAACCGAAGTAAGACGAAGCTCACGACAGAAATCTAAAGAAACTGCCAAACATGAAAACAGTACTGTCTATCTATCTTCAGAGTCTAGTACAGAATCGCCGAAGAATTTGAAAAGACCAGCGGTGAATGAGTTGGAAGTACCAAGTCCAAAAAGAACGAGGTCTTTGCCAAATTCTAAGGAATGTACGGCTAGTACATCAGTACAATCGACGCCGGTAAGGGCGGAGAGGCATTATGTTTTGTTCACGGCATTTTCTAATGACGATGTGAGGAGTAAGCTTGAAAAATTAGGTAAGTTATATCTATTGGTTTAATTTTGTTGCACTGTTGAAGTTGTTCGAAGTTCATAATTCGATATAGACGAGCTTGAAAGTACTAAACCGCCACATGCAACTTTTTTTCATCTGAACATTTTAAAAGAGAACTATGGGACAATGTAACCGCCAAACGAGTTACTGGAATAGCTGTAAAAGTAGATTCATGGTTACATTATAACAACTTTAATCTAAAAATGTTTACCAAACATGTCTGAAAACCGTTGGATAGGAGACACAGACTGAGCCACTTTCCGTTTCAATTGTTCAAACTTTTTGAATAAACGTCTTTATTACTATTTTACTATCTTACTTGACTTACCTTTATAAATATTACCATTTTAAAAATAGGCTAGTTTCCTATACTTAAAATAAAATATTTAATGCAGTGCACGAAATAAAGCACCACATAATTAGAAGAAAAATATGGACAGTAGTTATTTTTAAACATAATGTCTATTTAATAAGTCAAAGAGAAAGATACAAAGTAAATGAATTGACCGTGACGTCACTCCTCAGTATTTCATAGTAATTCCATACTAACAAATCGTTTTGACAGTTCATAAAAAGAAGCTGATTTGACTAGTAGGAAACTAGCCTATTCCAGGAGCAGTAATAGTTAAGAGACGTAATGTCGTGCACGGTCCTAGTGACGCTTCAGATAAAGAGAACATTCAAGTTGCTGTGCGCGGTCGGTCTTGGGAGGCCTATCGTCGGCCCTGAGTGGGTTCAAGCCTGTGCCGACACTAACACCATCGTTGGTAAGTCTTACCTGACTTGAGTAACACTAAGTTCACTTACGATACTGCGTCACTTAAGATAGTTGTCACTTACGATACAGTGTCACTTAAGAGAGCCAAGTTGTCACTTACGATACAGCGTCACTTGAGACAGCTAAGTTGTCACTTACGATACAGCGTTACTTAAGACAGCCAAGTTGTCACTTACGATACAGCGTTACTTAAGACAGCCAAGTTGTCACTTACGACAGACGACAGAAGACAGTGTCCTGTGTCTTAAGTGAAGCGGTGTCTTTAGTGACGCTGTTTCTTTAGTAAAGTGTTTTAAATAAAGAGAACATTCAAGTTGCTGTGTGCGGTCGGCCTCTGGAGGCTTATCGTCGGCCCTGAGTGGGTTCAAGCTTCTGCTGACACCGACACCATCGTTGGTAAGTTTTACCCGAGATAAGTGACACTGTGTCTTACGTGACACTGTGTCTTAAGTGACTCTGTCTTAAGTGACGCTGTGCCTTAAGTGACGCTATGTGAGCTGTGTCATTAGTAGTGTCTCAAATAAAGAGAACACTCAAGTTGCTGTGCACGGTCGTCCTCGGGAGGCCTAAAGTCGGCCCTGAGTGGGTTCAAGCTTGTGCTGCTGTGAGTGTTGACACCAACACCATCGTTGGTAAGTGATACGTGGCTTAAGTGACACTCTATCTTAAGTGACACTGTATCTTAAACCTTAAATGCATGACTGTAAGCGATTTGAAAAACGGTAACGCCGTCCTTATCTTCGGTACCGAGGAGCTGTGCAAATCACTAATTTTAACCAAAGTAATATTTTCTTTCCAGACCCATGGCAGTTCCTAATAAAGGACTCGCAAGCGGAGAGGAGGTTCCAGTTCAGTCTAGAAAAGACTTTAAAGAGCAGAAGGAACTTCCTTGAAGGATACCATCTATCTGCCACGCCGAGCGTTTTACCAACGGCGCAAGAGATGAAACGTGAGTAATTCGAAATAATATGAAATTAGAAAAAAAGCTATCTTAACTGTCGGTGTCACTTAATTGTCAATATCTGGGCGACCGAGATTCGCTCGGTTCTATTTTAATATATCACGTCTTTAGATAAAAAACTCTTATAAATACAAAAACAAAAAAAAGACAAAAAACAAAAACTTAATTTCTGGCCGGGATTCGAAACCCTGACACCTACGATCTATCTGCGTACATTAGACCGACCTCGTACGACTGAGCTAAGCGGAATCGATGCGCGCGCGGCGAAAATAAGGACCATATTTTACGTTTACAAACGCGAAAGAAAAACTCATGAAAACTCGAAAATTCGCGTTTTCCGGGATCTAAGACTACGCTAGATCGATTTTTCACCCCGAAAACCCCCGCATAACAAATTTCAGCGAAATCGTCAGAGCGGTTTCCGAGATCGTCGGTATATATAAATAAATATACAAGAATTGCTCGTTTAATAGTATAAGATTGGTGTTTTTTTTCTAATTTCATATAATTATTCTGAACGCGCAAAGGTATTGTCACCTCATCTGCCATTAAATTTCACAAACCTCATTTCGGTCACTTAAAAGAAGATAATTAATAAATAATACGAATTAAAAATAAAAGAGCCACCTTTCCGTGATCGTTATAAAGTATTCTATCAGAAAAATATATTATTTGCGTATCTTCAAAAAAACATTATACCTACCCAATTATCACGGGTGTCTTTGCGAGTTCATATTACTTTTTGTATTTGCTACTCACGATTAGTAATTTAGTAGACGTATGAACTCTCAATAAACACCGATCATTGTTTAAACCGGCTAAATGTGATGGCCAGACGCACTTTTCCGTATGAAGTACTAAACTTAGGGACCGGCCACACTTAAGAGACGCATGTCCTGAGGCGCGGAACGGACGTCCGCGCCACGCCGCCTGAATGTAATCCGTTGTGCGCCCCGAGACACGCGACGCTTAAGTGGGAACGCTACCTTAGATATGCTTTGGTAACTCTTATTGACAGTAGTTCTGTTATCTTTTGCGAAGTTCCGAGATACCTGTTACTGATGCTTAACGGTCCGGCCACGACATCGGTCTACGCGCGGCAGCGGTGATCGGCAGCCATATGTGCGAATGAAAAGTCCCATCGCCGTGTCTCGCTCCAATGTATGGCCACCGCTTACCGCTGCCGCGCTTAGACCAATGTCGCGGCTGAGCCGTAAGGCCTGAGTGGACGATCGGTGCGGAGCGTTCGGTGGGGCGGACGAGCGTGCATACTTACCCACAACACGAGCCATTTTTAGGGTTCCGTAGTCAACTCGGAACCCTTATAGTTTCGCCATGTCTGTCTGTCCGTCCGTCCGCGGATAATCTCAGTAACCGTAAGCACTAGAAAACTGAAATTTGGTACCAATATGTATATTAATCACGCCAACAAAGTGCAAAAATAAAAAGTGGAAAAATATGTTTTATTAGGGTACCCCCCCTACATGTAAAGTGGGGGCTGATATTTTTTTTCATTCCAACCCCAACGTGTGACATATTGTTGGATAGGTATTTAAAAATGAATAAGGGTTTACTAAGATCGTTTTTTGATAATATTAATACTTTTGGAAATAATCACCCCTAAAGGAAAAAAAAGTGCGTCCTCCCCCTCTAACTTTTGAACCATATGTTTAAAAAATATGAAAAAAATCACAAAAGTAGAACTTTATAAAGACTTTCTAGGAAAATTGTTTTGAACTTGATAGGTTCAGTAGTTTTTGAGAAAAATACGAAAAACTACGGAACCCTACACTGAGCGTGGCCCGACACGCTCTTGGCCGGTTTTGAGCTTACTGTGGGACTCGGTCAATTTGTGTAAGAATGATAATATTTATTTATTTTATACTATCTAGCGGCATGCAGCGTCGACTCGGGACAGGATCGTGTGACATGCACGCTGCACGCCCTATACGAGCGTGCACGAGGGCATTACGCAAAGAGGTCCGTGGATTTTTTAAGAAGCCCAGTGTTATATTATTCCTATCTGTATCCGCAGTGATAGTGGAATGCTCCGGCGGCGTGTGGCAGGCCTCCGCGCCGCACTGGGTCTGCGTGACGTCGGCGGCCGACAAGGCGCTGTGGCCGGCGCTGCGCCGGCGCGGCGCGACCCTGGTGTCCACGGAGTTCATCCTCGGCGGCGTGCTGAGGCAACGGGCTGATATAGACGACACGGCTTTTGGGTGAATATTGATAACCTACCAGTCTTAGTTATAGTCTGTTAAGCCATTTTTGCCAGTAGAAAAAAGCTAAAGAAAGGCGCGAAGGTTTAGTCCCATAGACGATTAGCATTTGCCGCATTTTTGATCGATTTAATTAATGGAGACAGCTCTTGGGTGAAATATATTACTACCTACCAGTCACAGTTCTAGTGTATCAAACCGTTACCGTCACTGGACAAAAGCGGCAAATTTAAAAATGTTGGCGCGGAGGTTTAATCCCATAGACAATTAGAATATCTCGCCTTTTCGAGCGGTTTTATATCGCGTGACGTCATCGGTTGACAAGCCGCTCTGGGCCGCACTCCGCCGTCGCTCACGGCCCAGCCACGACATTGGTCTAAGCGCGACAGCGGTGAGCGGCAGCCAGCATACGTGCGAATGAAAAGTCCCATCGCTGTGTCTCGCTTTAATGTATGGCCGCCGCTGTCGTGGCTGGGCCGTCACAGAGTTCATACTCGGCGGCGTGATGAAGCAATGGGCTGATATAAAGGACACGACTTTTGGGTGAATATCAATGAACCTACCCCTGTCATAATACTCATAATTATAGTCTGTTAAACCATTTCTGTCAGTGACAAAGGCGGTAAATTAAAAAAAAAGTAGACGTGAATGTCTTTCGTCTTAGACAAGACAGGACATCAGAAATTCGCCATTTTGATCGGTTTTATATCGTGTGGATACCGCTTTTGGGTGCATATCGATAACCTACCAGTCATAGTGTATCGGGCCGTTACATTCACTAGACAAAAGCGACATTTTTTTTAAAATATAAGCGCGAATGCTCACGTTCGTGAGTTTCCCTAAAAATACATTTCACACTACATCTGTACTGAGTTTAAATCACGTAAGTAATGGCGAAAAGGTACCCTTTTAAGTCTTTTAACCAAGGATTAATATCTAAGTAAATATATTTAGTTACTAGGTTATGGACCCATCGAATATTTTCAGTTATCCCTTGCTGACGCGATATCTTCTATCCATGCTTGAAGAATAACTTTATTGACCCCAAAGAGTCCTTGCATGCTACATGATCATCACACTTTTCAAGATAAAGAGACAAGTTAACCAATAACCAACTTAACTGTAGGGAAATGTACTAACCCACTATGTTTTTACCTCTGTCATGGAGGAATAAGTAAATGCGAGATATTTGTATAGGCAAGTTATAGTGACATCTAGCGACAATCACGCGTCAAATGGCGTGAATTATCAGTACCACTACTCGATACTAGGTGTCAATAGTGTCTCGTTTGCCAAAAAAATTATATTAGAACTGTTTACAACTTATTTTATATACAAGCAGAAGGAATTGAAAACAGAATACTGATTAATACTATTGTAATATTAGCTAAAAATTGGTGAGCATTAGACTCTTCGTTCGTCGGGATATCTATTGACAAGTAGCAGTACTGATAATTTACGCTAGTTGACTCGTGATTGTCGCTAGATGTCACTATAACTATGCCTATACAAATAACTCGCATTTACTGATGTATGGAGTTACAAATCTTCCCTTATTCCTTTGTGCTAATACTGGTATAATGTATACAATATCTGGGCGACCGAGCTTCGCTCGGTTCTATTTTAATATATCACGTCTTTAGATAAAAAAAAACTCTTATAAATACAAAAACAAAAAAAAAGACAAAAAACAAAAACTTAATTTCTGGCCGGGATTCGAAACCCTGACACCTACGATCTATCTGCGTACATTAGACCGACCTCGTGCGACTGAGCTACGCGGAATCGATGCGCGCGCGGCGAAATTAAGGACCATATTTTACGTTTACAAATGCGAAAGAAAAACTCAAGAAAACTCGAAAATTCGCGTTTTCCGGGATCTAAGGCTACGCTAGATCGATTTTTCACCCCCGAAAACCCCCACAAAACAAATTTCAGCGAAATCGTTAGAGCGGTTTCCGAGATCGTCGGTATATATAAATAAATAAATAAATAAATAAATATACAAGAATTGCTCGTTTAATAGTATAAGATACATATTTTAGCTTACTACTTATGACGTTTTGCTTGTTATTCGATTTGATAATCGTATTATTGTAATTATATCTTCTCATTTGAACATTGTTCTTAGAATTGTGCGTACATTGTTTAAAATCAAACATTGTTTAGGGAAAAGTATGTAGAGTTCCCAATTCTTCGCTTGAAAAGAAATAAACATCTACTTTTATTATTGTTTTTACGAAAACCCTAATTTCGATTCATCGTGTTTTTGTTATTAATAATTACATTTTCTTTCTTTAACCTGACATTGTACAAATGCCGACTATCTAGCTTTAATAGATATTAAAGTATATGTACTTTAGGTGTAGGTATAGTATAGGTAATTACTATTATGTAGGTACGTAAAATACATTGAAATGTGTATATAGTTTTAAATTTCCATTGCATTAAAGTTACTTGTAACACGTTGATTATTAGATGTTTAAACTAAACTTGCTTTTATTATTGTAGTTTTTAGTATCGAGTTAGAGACAAAATGTAGCCTATGTGACTCTCCATCCCTTTCAACTATCTCCGCTTAAAAAAATCACGTCAATTCGTCGCTCCGTTTTGCCGTGAAAAACGGACAAACAAACAGACACACAGACTTCCCTATTTATAATATTAATATGGATAAAATACTTAGCGATGACTTTCAGTGTGTGTCTTGTGGTAGAAAATTAAGAGTTTTATGCCCACGGTTGTTTTATGCGATAGACGCAGAGTTAAAGGCCGTGCAAAATTGTATTAGGAACTAGCTTTTGCCCGCGGCTTCGCTCGCGTTATAAAGAGACAAAAATTAGCCTATGTCACTATCCATCCCTTCAACTATCTCCACCTAAAAAATCACATCGATTCCTCGCTCCGTTTTGCCGTGAAAGACGGACAAACAAACAGACACGCACACTTTCCCATTTATAATATTAAGTATGGATTTAGTACCTACTCATCCCATCATTATCAATATTATCATCTAGAAACCCTCCCAGTACAGCCAAGAAAGCCCCTGAAGCCGCGATACAACCTGCCGCAGCCAAGAAGCCGGCAGGCGACTTCATATGCCCCGAATGCGGTCGACGATGCCTATCGAGGATAGGACTAGCGTTGCACGCAAGGTCACACACGAAAACCTAAACATTTACCACGTTTTTTTTACTGTAACTTTGGAAACCTAAGTAAGTGAATTGCCAGCAAAGAGGATCGAGTATTAGAGAGTTACTGTCAAAGTAAAATGTGTAATCACAGTGCATGGCCTGCCATATCTCGACACAGGTTTTTGACAATTTGGCCCATATTGTTAACTTAAGGCTGCTTTCAAAAAAAACGTCAAAAGAATGTAAAATTGATAGTTTTAGTCGGTGAAATACTACACTTTCCGTTATCCAATGGATTTATTTAATTCAAGTTCCAGTTAGAGCATCTTATTATCTTGATTTTTATAAGACTGGATTTTTGAAAACTAACTCACTAAATTAATTATGAATTTTTCTCTAATGCACGTTTAGAAAAACGCACGTATAGAGCTGAATCAGTCGATCTTATTTGTAAAATTTGGACAATTTTGAATATTAAAACGGGTAAATTTATAATTCGTATATCCTGTACCACAATCATTTCAGACTAGATTTTTATTTTAAGTTTTTGAAAAAGAGTAAACTAGCCTAAGGCGAATTAAATTTTTTCAGAAATTACCTAAAATTAAGTGACAATTTCTTTGAAAATCTACATCACATCGAAGTAAGTTTTGTACTAAATTAATCTGCAACGTTTACTTAAATTGCTGTTATGCCTTAGTGATTATAAATTGCTATTATTGATTTTTGCCAATTTTTTGAAAACGAGCCTTCACCGGTACAATTATTACCACTTTTGGACATTTTCTCATATTTTGTTAGACCAAGTAGAAAAAGTCCTATAATGTGATATGTATTTATAAACTACTCGCAAAGCCCTTTAATTTGATACCACACACGGTATGATCGAGCGCTCGGTTGCGATTTCACTATTTTTAACACGAAAGCCCTCTTAATGCGTGAAAATGTCAAATATTAATATTAGCGCCATCTAGCCGAGCGTTCCCCAAAGGTGTAACGCCATCTAGGCCACCGTACCTTTTTCCCCATGGATTTGAGGTACGTTTTTTTCTTAGATTGTATCCGTCTACACGGAGTTACGTATGTCTTTTATTGCCAGTTACTGGCCAGTGCCCAATAACTAGCCACTTTATACTAAAAATGAATTCTCTTTACCTATCGATAGAGATCATTTTTACATATTCTTTTTATTACTCTCTTCTCTCAGTAACTGGACACGTCATGTTAAAATGAATTACCATTTATACAACGTTCATTTAGTACTGGCAAAGACATATATATTGTATATAACTCCGTATAGACAGATAGTCTAAGAAAAAAACGTACCTCAGTACCATACAGAAAAAGGTACGGTGGCAAAGATGGCATTACACCTATGGGGTACGCTCAGCTAGATGGCGCTAATATTAATATTTGACATTTTAACACATATCAAGCTAAGAATATGGGCCAAATTGTCAAAACTGAGGTTCAAAAGTTTTAAGCCTGTGTCAAGAGATTGCAGATTGCAGTGCATACACTGTGATTACACATTTTACTTTGACAGTAACTCTCTATAATACTCGATCCTCTTTGGTACTGGCAATTATCCTTGCGTTTTTGAATAATTTTATGTAACACACAAATAGTACTCTATTAAAATGTACTTAGGTTCATTTAAAAGTATCTTCTGTAGGCCATGGCCAACATGGTAAATAAGTTTTTAATTTTTAAAGATTTTACTTAGTGTACTGTAGAACAGTAATTCAAAATGTGTTATCAAAAACGCATAAACCAATAACTATTACGCAATATGTCACAATCCCATAAGTACACATATGCCTTTTTTAAATAATTTTGCATTGAAATTCTACGCTTGACCTAGTTATTATATTAATAAACTTAACTTGTCTTAGTTATATAGTAAACTTCACTATTGTGAAATTATGTAAAAATCTGTAAAATAAAGACTGTGATTTTTAATTTTGTTTTATTTTACACATCATTGCGATCTTGAACGTGCTTATGTCGCATTAAATTTAAAGAGAAGAAAAATGGATAAATAATACAAAATCCAATGATATTTATATCTTTATATTGTAATTCACTCTGTTACAAAAGTTACTTTCACATGTGACATGACATTAAATTTATACAATAAGTATTATATACATCGCTACAGTTAGACCAGCGAGAGATGCAAAAAGCATATTAATTATTCTTATGCAGATACATAGTTTTGCATAAATAAAAATCCCCCGAACTCTCCTTAGAAAAACCGGCCAAGAGCGTGTCGGGCCACGCTCAGTGTAGGGTTCCGTAGTTTTCCGTATTTTTCTCAAAAACTCCTGAACCTATCAGGATTTTTTAAATACCTATCCAACAATATATCACACGTCGGGGTTGAAATGAAAAAAAAATCGGTCCCCACTTTACATGTAGGGGGCCCTAATAAAACATTTTTTTTTCCATTTTTTATTTTTGCACTTTGTTGGCGTGACTGATATACATATTGGTACCAAATTTCAGCTTTCTAGTGCTAACGGTTACTGAGATTATCCGCGGACGGACGGACAGACAGACATGGCGAGACTATAAGTGTTCCTAATAGTTGACTACGGAACCCTAAAAAGTACACAGCAAAAATTAGTGTACAAGTTTCTAATGGGTCGGGAACGTCACCCCGTGAGTTGCAGGCGTCCATTAGTTTACGGTGACCGCTTTCCATCAGGCGGACCGTATGCTTGTTTGCAACCGACGTGGCATAAAAAATTATCTCTTGCTGATTAACTATTTTATATATAAAGCGCTTGAAGGAATGTTACAGATACATTATTGCAAATATATTTCATAAGTGTCTTACAACTATTTAATTCGCTTTATATATTTGTAAGTGTGCACGGAAAAACGTCCCACTTTGTCGATTGCTATAAAGCCGCTTTGACAGTTTATTCATATAAAGATACAAGTAAATCTCGCCTTAATGGTAACCGACAAAGTGGGACGTTTTACTAAACACACTCACATTTTTATTAGGCAAATAAGATTTAACAAAATAAAACACACTTTTGTGACGCTTAAACAAATACTTTAAATTATTTAAATAAAAGCTAACATTAAAGTAACAATTAATATATAAACCAGTATATTATAATTATCTATCATTAAATCGTTGTCGCCAATATAGACAACCAGAGTAGGCAAAGGCCCGTTTCTTTACATCAAATTAATTTCATTTAAAACTGTATATTATTATTCTAATAAGTTGTACTGGTATATTTTCAACTGTCATGATTCGTATCGGACTCTATACTTTATATTGAAATATAGTATAACATTAGATTCGATAGTTGTACTATATTATAAATCTGCCCTTTTGTTTAATTCGTCAACTCACAGCTGACTATCAAAAACAAAAACACACTAAAGCCTCCGCCACACATAAAGCGTTTTGGTAGCGTACCATTAGCGGAGCATAATAATAATGGTGAGCCGGCGGAACGCTGGCGTTCCGCTCGCAATCCGCGCGCATTCCGCTCGCAACCCGCGCTCGTTAGTTCCCGCCGGCGTCCGCTGGGCGCAACGCCAGCGTTCGTCCGGCGCACCGCTATCGTTGCGCTCCGCTAACGCTCCGCCTACGCTATCAAAACGCGCATGTGTGGCCTAGCTTACCAGCCGCGTCCACACAGAGCGAGGTAATGAGCCTGCGCGGTAAACGTCCAATGTAAACGCCTCGGCCGAGGCAGGTTGCTCGGCTGAACAAAACGCGTATATTGCCTCTGTGTGTACCCGGCTAATCGAAGAAAACAGCCTTGTTTCATTATATTACTGGTTCAATTGACTATGGCATGGTTCTTAACTTTTAGGTAGACGAAATCAGTGAGTTTTGGCTGCCTACTGACGATTTACTAGTTTGTAGTTACAAACAGACATTGAAAACATACAACACAATATAAGTTAACAACAAAATAATCACTGACTCTTGTTTTTCGGCTTGAAAACTTTAAATTAATACATTCAACTCTTGGATATTAGTGTTATGTACACATACGTAACGTACGGTCTAGTGATGGGTCGTTACCGGTAATATTACTAAAACGAGTATTTTACCAGTAATGTTACTAGTAATATTACCACTTAGCGGTAATTTAGAGAAATATAGACATAAAAATAGACAAAAAAGATTTCTTTTGTGTTTATTTATACAGAGGATACATGTTGCACTGTATTATAACAAAAAATAATACCTACCTAACGTCAATTAGTAAACTACCAATATTACCAGTAATATTCCCAATACTACCGAGTATTTTACCAATCTTACTGGTAATATTTCTATAGTGGTATGATTTGAAAGTTACAATGCATCATAACTTAAAGGAATAATATGGCGAAAATATAACGAAAATTTGTTAAATCAGTTTTAATTTGTTATATTAGGGTTCCGTACCTCAAAATGGAAAAACAGAACCCTTAAAGGATCACTGTCCATCTGTCACAGTCACATCACAGCCAATTTTCTCCGAAAGTACGGGATCAAATAACTTGAAATTTGATAGACGTATGTAACCTTATGACCCAAAGACGGACATGTAACTTACATTAATACATCATAGGGGTCTTTTTTGGGGGTAATGTAAAAATTACAAATTAAGGATTTTTAATGAATGTTTGTTACATATCACATGAAATAGCTTATTATAGCTATAATTCTATAATCATAATCTCAAAAATGATTTTTTAAAATTAATTTAAGAAAAGAGGCAATAAATATTATGATATTTCCCAGCTACACCATATTTTTGATCACCTGTAGTACCACGGCCGCAGAACCAGAAGGCAAAATAATAGAAATTTTCCTGCATACTCCATATTTCCTATCACTTGTAGTACCAGGACCATAGAACCGAAAGGTGGTAAGGCCGGGTTACACAGCCGTATGCACAGTTGCACACAGATTAGTTTATATATTGTAAATAGTAGAAAATTAATAGGGTAAATTTTATTTTTGCTTAAATCTCATCTAACAAATTTTTGCTCATAACTGTAAATAGTGTAAATAGTAGAAAAATGGTCCGATTATGGAGTTTCACTTCTTACTGTACCTCCGAGTACAAAAGAGAGAAAAAAAAACCGGCCGTCCTACTCTCACTTGGCCAGTTTTTTTCACATTACCTATTCGATAAAACAACACATAGTTAACACAAAGTTATTGGGTACCTAATGCAGACTTGCATTGAAGTATTACAATAGATAGGTACCGTAAACTGGGGTTACATTGATCAGTTTTAAAGTTTAAACTTCTCTAGCTTCTACATTTAATGTCAAAAAAATTGGAACATCAACTTTTTTTGCTGCTAAAAATCTAGAAAAGCTAACAAAATAATGTACCGTACGGTACAGAGAGAAAATAGGTAGTATAGGTACGGAGAAAAAAAACGAAACCTAGGTTTTTTTTAGTAATCGAATATAACCCCTTACAGAAGTACTTCATCTCAAGGAAACACAAAAACCGGTTCGCAGGTTCAAAAGTTACAACTACTTAATGCTATTTTGGGGTTACTTTGATCAAAAATATAAATTACCATCTTCGAAAAATCAACATTATTTAAGATTGTCTCAATATTTATCACCAAAAGAGATCAAATTATCAGCCTCAATAAGTACCTTGACATATTACACAAATTACACAATAATCAACTTTGTGTAAAGTAAAATCCATAAACCTACGGACCAAATTGACAAGTAAGTGTGAAGGAATGTTGCCACAGTTTGGCCAGTGTCGTTCTTATCGATATTAAAATTATTATTACATCGTAGATTTAAGGTGCACCCAGACGGGACAATGAAATTGGCAATTTGATCGGCTAATCAATATACCAACTTTTTCTGTGATTTCGACAGATCAAAAGGTCTGTAGACCGCTAATTAGAGATATTTTTTTTATTTCGAAGCAGCAATAATATTATTCGAAAATTATATAGATATTTATGATATACTTGCCATAGCGTGACAGATAATTTATTATCGTCGGACATGGTATTTTATTTTTTACCTACAGGCTCTGAAACCTTTTTATGTTTTAAAACTAGTGGGTAAAAATGCATGGTATCCATTCACTACCTCGAAGATACATAGAACAAACCAAAACGTGTACCTCTTATTTGAAACTCATATACTTATTCTTGATTTAAACTTGTCTGTTGTATGTACTTTACAACTTGTCGATATATTGTTATCGACATATACCCTTCCCTATTTTAATTTTGCTGTTCCTGGTATCATTTTACCTGTCAGTCATTTGTCAATTTAGTCCGTAGGATTATGAATTTTACTTTAAGTATGGTCAATGTTACCCCATGCAGGTGATCAAAGACACCCCACAAAGTAAATAATTAGTAATCAAATTCTTAGTTTGAATTTTAACACAAAACTCAATACAATGATATAACTAAACATATTTCTGGCAAGCTAATATTCACTGTGAACTTTTTACTTTAATACCCACTAAGTTCGTTTAGAAGTTGTTTGAACATGGTAAATAGCGATAAACTATACTTACATTTTGACACGTGATTTGCACTGCGTTAGAACAGCTAATGGCAGTAACTCTCGATAGTGCCAACGCCGTTAAAAAAAAATGGACAGATGCGTTGAGCTTGAGACATTTAGAATTTTGCGTTTAAAAATAAAACGAAGTTTTAATCAATATAACCCCAAGTATCAAAGTAACCCCAGTTTACGGTAATTAGCTAATTACGTTTTTATCGTCGAGTACACATTTTGTCAAAATAAACAAATTTGGTAAGGTGCCACTCCAATCAAAGCTGTCAATTTCCTACTATTTAGCCTGATGTGTGCGAAGTTATGAGTTTAACAAAATGTTTTTTATATTTTATGGAACAGGGACAAATATCCAAATATTAGATATATATCTGCCACATGATATCACAAATTTATAAGAAGTATATTTGCAGTTGGTGACAATGTAGGAAAGGAATGTTTCCAGTAAGACTGGTAATTTACTCGGTATTATTGGGAATATTACTAGTAAGATTGGTAATTTACTCCCCGAGGCACACTACGAGTTTTGTAAGTTTTATGATGGCGACTTAGTCATACATAATTTAAAAAATAACCATCGCGTCTCATAAAAATCGCAAATTTTGTATATTACCCGGTTTTGGTAATATTACCGGTAAGATTGGTATTTTACTGGTAATATTCCCAAATGGAAAAATACTGGTAACGAGTATTTTACCGACGACCCATCACTAGTACGGTCAACCAATTTGAATATCAGTATCAGTACTTAATTCATTATTGCACAGTACACAAAGCCCCATGGACTCACTGCTAGGCACAGTAGAAGACCAGTAGTAACACTTCTAACAAACGTACGCCGCGCGGTATGTATGTGTGCGCGCCGTGTTCGTACGCAACACATGTAAGCGGATGAGAATGAACGAGAATGAATCTTTCTCATCCGCTTACATGTGTTGCGTACACGGTGCGCACACATAGATAGATAGATAGATAGATAAGTTATTTATTTGGCAGACTGCAAACACACACAATACAATACACAATTTAAAACACACAAATTAGGCGCAACATAAAAGAGAGACAGAACAGTAAAATACAATTGAGACAGTAAAAAAAAAAACAACAACAATAAAAAAAAAGAGAAAAGAAAATACAAACTGTGTGCGTTGCAGCAGGACAAAAGGGTCGCGGCTCAGTGATACGCTTCGCTCTTTCGACCGAAGCACTGATTTTCTGCCGGAACCCAGGTCACAATCACAATAGATAAATAATTACTTATATGTGGGGCTCAGTCAATCTGTGTAAGAATGTCCTGTAATATTTATTTATTTTATTTTTATTTTATTTATATAATAACGATTTCTATAACATTAAAATGGAAACAAGTGTAAAGTGTACATAGGTACATACCTCGCGCTGTACGTTTGTTAGAGTTACTACTGGTCTTATACTGTGTCCAAGGCATTCAACAGTCTTCCTTTTGTACGTATAATTGAAAATAAAAGCATTACCAGACATTACGCTGCACAGCTCTGATGCTGAGAGACGATGGAATCAACGTCTATGCGGGGCACATACTTTGGACGGCCCAGTTTTCTGCAATTGTAAATGTAGGTAAATTAAATACCTAATAGGACCTTTTTATATTATAAATGGGCTTACAGTTGGCCAGAGACTAGCCAAAGGCAAAGACGTAAGCTACGATGGAGTGAGCTCGGCCAGAAGATGTCTGTTCACCCTTGATTTGAAGGTTTTTTTTTTTTATTATTATAAATGGGCTTACTCTTGACCACAGACTAGCCAAAGGCAAAGACGTAAGCTACGATGGAATGAGCTCGGCCAGAAGATGTCTGTTCACCCTTGATTTGAAGGTTGCCGGGTTATATGGCATTTCTTTTTTATTTGCCACCTTTATGAAATGTGATATTTTTGAAAAAAAAATATGCTACTTCTACTCAGAACTACCAGCTTTTTCAATCCTAGTAGTTAAAAAAATTGTCCTATACGATTTTTCTTATTTTGTTACCATTTTCCGTACATGTTGTATGGGGTAACAAAAGAGGAAAGTAACAAAACTGTATGGAAATTCTGGGACACTTTGTTCCCCAGTGAGATTGAAAGTACTCGTGATTTTGAGTACAATTGACCTAAATTTCCCTAAAAGGATAAAAATAAAATGTCAAAAAAAAAAAGAAATGCTCATATGAGCTCGGAAATAAAGCCACCAGCAAGGAATTCCACTCCTTGACAGTGCGCATAAGAAAAGAATACCTGTATGAGTAATATTATTAAAAATAAGGTTGGCTGGTCGAAGTAAAATATAACTAGCTTTTGCCCGCGGCTTCGCTCGTGTTAAATTCTAAAATTGCCGAATGTTCCATACTAACTTCCACCCCCCATTTTAGGGAAGTGGAGGGGTTAGAAAGAGACAAATAGCCTATGTCACTCTCCATCCCTTCAGCTATCTCTACTTAAAATCAAGTCAATTCGTCGCTCCGTTTTGCCGTGAAAGACGGACAAACAAACAGACACACACACTTTCCCATTTATAATATTAGTATGGATGTATACAGCACAGACATATAAGTACCTACGCCTCCGGGTCCTTGCTCATGAGGGCCAGGTCCGCTTGCACCATGTCCTGAACCAACTCTTGGAAGGAGACGCGAGGGGACCAGCCTAGTTTGGCTTTAGCCTTGGACGCGTCGCCGAGGAGAAGGTCCTGGGATCAAATTGAAAAACTTTAGACATTGAGAAAGAAAGGTAAGATTGTGGTCAAATTTCAGTATAGGTAATTCCACGGAGGTTGAAGTGAATGATAACACACACAGCTAAATGAAGATTAGTACTGATTGCAAAAAAATGAATGAAATGAGTGAGTGAATGTAAAAAAACCAATTAATATATTTTTGAAAAACATTATTATTTATTGATATACTTATCATTAATGGTATTAAAAGCAGTAATGGTATTATCCGGTGAACTTTATAGCTCATTATGAAATTTCACTTCCAAATAAGTATTCAGCTATCGATATATTTTATATCGGAAGGATGTCCCTATGTTAATTGACGTTATTGCTACCGCGACTTCTATGTCTGCTAATAAGTAATGAAAAAATAGGTAAACACCATTTTAACAGCTACGATGATAAAATAAGGCAATCTATTACATATTATCTTTGATTTCTACGATTAATGTTACAATCATAATCTGACAATTAATTAATCACATACGAGATATTTTATTTTCTGTTTTGTTTGAAAATTGTTCTATAGACGTAATTCTTAACAAAATAGTTAATAGAAACTTTTTGGTCTTTCTTGCAATTCACTGTTGAATCTGCAGTCGGTACACGGTAAGAACACTAATTTCAAAATCTCGTTGTCTTTACATGACAGTGTTATAGTGTGCGTGGCCTCAACTGAGTTGAAACTACCTATACAGATGGTGCTTTTTGCCCGCACTGGTGCAGTGGTTGATTTTTTGTCAGGTTGAAACTTCAGAGGGCCATCTGTACTGAAAAACGTCGTACGATACACGTGCGAAAAGGAAATTCGGAACTCGTGTCGATCTAAAACACTCCCGTCGTGTTTTAATTTATCGCCACTCGTTACGAACTTCCTTTTTTCCGCACTTGTATCGTAATTTTTTATTTCAACATACATAGTATTCCCGGAAGGGGTTAGGTAGAGAACATGCTTCTCAAGTTTAAGTAGCGCTTTTTATAATTAAGAGGATGACAGAAAACGAAACGAAGTCAACGAAATAAGTAGTGACAGATAGCAGCGTTATGTTATTACGAGTTTCAGTCATTCTTTTTCAAAAATTGACCCTAAACCTTTAAAACAGCGTTCAGAACAAGGAAAATAACTATCCTGGAGGGTTACCATGAACAGCGTTCAGTTTAGAGAGAAAGGGACACAACTATAGCAGTTACATAGCTCCGTCCCTCTCTCTCAACCTAAACTGAACGGCTTTAGTACGTCATGGTAACCCCCCTGAAATACTTAGGTTTCACCTTGATCACCCTGATCGGTGTTAGCATAGTGCCCCATTTTGGTGGCTACTGCGAAACTTTCGTCGGGTTATGCAAAATTTAACCCTGTTCCTTTAAAAAATTCAAAATTATGAAGGATTAAGGTTACTCACCACTTCAGTAGGCCTGAAATACTTAGGATTGACTTTGATCAGCAGCTGATCGGTGCTAGCGTCGTGCCCTGTTTCATCAACGCCGCTACCGCGCCATACAACAGTTCGTCCGACCACCGCAAACGCTTTCTCGACGAATTCTCGGACGCTGTGCGTCTCGCCTGTCGCTACTACGAAGTCTTCGGGCTCGTCTTGTTGCAGCATTAGCCACATTGCCTGGAAATAGGAGGACTGTGAGAGAAAGCGAAAAATAATAAAATACAATAAAACAAAAATATAATAGTTATACGAATTAAACAAACATAATAGACAGTCAACCAAATCTTGGCACTAAAAAGAGGCGGCAAATTTGAAAAATGTAGGGCTTATGGGCAAATTCTCTTTCCAAACCTTGACGTTGTCGGAATCGTCAACAAGTCATGACACTAAAAACTGATTGAAAATATATGAAACTTAAAACTCCAGTGAAACTGTGTATACCCTATGTTTATATGAAACGTGCGTTACACCACGTATTTTGGTTTCCATAATTGTTATGGTTATCAGTGGCGATAAGTTGACGAGTTCTTTACATTATTATCGCTTCCGCTATTTTTAGTTACGTATATTATTTACATAGATTAGCGAAATCGGAATTAATGAAAATTCTCATTTTAAAGAAACTAATGATTACCTCGACATAATTTTTAGCATGCCTCCAATACGTCTCCAATATTTACTTACTTCCAAATAGTTCAAATTTCGAGTTCTATATACTCCATAAGTCCATACTTCTCTTAGCAACCCCTCGAGTGATATTTCTCGTGACAAAATTCTAGCCTAGCCTAGGCAAGCCTAGGCAAGTCCTAGGAGAGGCGTGGTTCAAGAGATCCATAGGTTGTATAGAAAAAAACTAATATAATCACCTCAACATAATCCTTAGCATGTCCCCAATCTCTCTTGCAGTCCAAATTCCCAAGCTCGATATACTCCATGAGTCCTAGAGTAATTTTAACGACGCCTCGAGTGATTTTTCTTGTGACGAAATTCTCGCCTCGCCTGGGACTCTCGTGGTTAAAGAGACCTACCCCTAAAGGTATATTTTAAGGAAACCAATAGTTACCTCGACATAATCCTTGGCATGTCCCCAATCCCTCTTACAGTCTAAATTCCCAAGCTCGATATACTCCATGAGTCCTAGAGTTATTTTCGCGACGCCTCGCGTGATTTTTCTCGTGACGAAATTCTCGCCTCGCCTGGGACTCTCGTGGTTGAAGAGGAGGCCGTTACAGGCGAACATGCCGTAGGCCTCGCGATAGTTTATTACTATCCAGTAGCCGTAGAGTTTTGCGCACGCTGGAATGTAAGAAAACGCTTATAGCGGTTTGAGATTATGGCATTAGTCCCACTAAAAACGAGTAAAGCCCCATTTAGATGGTACGAGTTTCTCGCCTCGAACGTACGATTATCGAAGTACGAGAAAAAATATCGTATCATGTAAACTATGCGTGCGATATCGCACGAGAGGGGGCGATAATCGCCTCGCCTTTGATATTTGTATGTCTCCGTGTAAACAAAACACATATGCGAGAATCGTATACGAGTTTATACGCTACTCAGTCGAAATTAATTCAGTGGAAATCATGTAAAACATGGTGTTTTTATATTTATAGCTGCCTCTCAGTAACTGCTAAAACCAAAAATAAATTCGGCTTATTAATATTATACAGTTAATGTTTACCTACTGACATTTTACCCATATATCTATGGGGCAAAATGCCTACTATGATTAAAAAAAAATGGTATTTATATTCTTTGTTTAATAATAATCGCAAGTATCGCAACCAAGATTTTATTAGCTAGGTAACGCTACGTACGGTCGAATTCATTATTTTCCCTATTGTATATTATTGAGACCTTCATAAATCATTTATAGTGTTTTTAATATTATTGGGTACTATTCAACTTAAATTCAAATAAATCCAATGTAAATTATACCCAATATTATAAAAAAGCATATAATATATGTGTTTATAATTAATTAATTAGCAACTAAGCACGCAAGTTGACAGGCAAAACTCGTATGAAAATCGGTTCGCTCCGATTCGTGCGATAATCGCACGTTCGAGAAAAAATGTCATACGAGAACCGGTTTAGACGAGTCGAGAAATGTTATGGAAATATCTCCCGAAAATTCTGCTCTCCGTCTAAACTATTTCGCCTGGCGAGTCTCGCATACGATACTCGTATGCGAGTTTTTATTTCTCGCACTAATGTAAACGTTTTGGTACGATACTCGCCAGGCGATTATCGCATACGATAATGTCATACGAGTTTCTCGACCAAGACGGGCGAGAAACTCGTACCATCTAAATGGGGCTTAAGTGATGAGCTATTGGCGATAGAAAAGAAGGAAAGATAGTCACTCCCGTGTAAATAAGAGACGCAATGATAGCGCAGCGAGTTATAGTTCGTCGCCGAGCGATGAACTATAAATAACTCGCTCTCTTTTATTTACACGCGAGCGATCTTTTGTTTGTTTCTATTGCCGATAGCTTATCTACCAGTGTCTAACCTGTAATCTAGGTGTCTAATGGGAGTAATTTGTGCAAGGTTAGTATGTTCACAGCTTATTGTTTGAATCAAGCCTCCCTAATAACAAAGTTTGTGAAATGCATATACTCATCCTTGACTTCTTTATGAATTAGATAATGTATTGAAAAGGGATGGATATATGCTAGTTATTTCTCTTTGTGGTAGGTGGTCAGTAGGTTCTTGTTTTGCTAGGGATGTTACTTTGTCGATTCTATTATCGATATACACGCTTACTCATGTTCTCACCTTAAAAATAATATAAAAGTAACGAAAACATACAATATCTATTATAAATATTTCATTAGGATTATTATGGCTTTTTGACCATGAAAGTCACATATTCATACTGTATTCTTGGCTAACCAATCTAACCATACCTACGGATTGCAAATAAATGGTTTGTTTTGTAATCAATACCTACATAACCGCTCATTATTCTTCTCTTACTAAGGCCCATATCACATTATCATATATATTTCATCATAGATGTGACATATATCCATCCATCCCTTCTTCTTTAACGCGAAGAAAAAGGACGGCATGTTGTCTGTGATCATGTGATTTCTATGATAGTGCAATATCGGCCTAAATAGTATGTGTAAAAAATACGAGTATATGAGAAATCAATAAATTCTTCTCTTCTCTTTACGCAAAGACCTAAGTAAAATGCTTTTATTTAGCATCTATCTCATGTGAAGTCCACCACTCAGAATCTACTTACCTCAATAATATCCTCCCTACCAAATGGAAAATAAAACAAACGGCAGTGTAGGTGACATAATTTATTATTTCAATAGTTTCAACTATTTTTAGTTTCTTTTAATCATCTATGAGAATATCTGGAATAACTAAAAAATATTAATGGTTGAATTCGCTAGACCTGTTACATTACCAGGTCCGTAATGCCTACCAATAAACATTCATGTCCTTTTTATTGAATGAATGTCGATAGGGTTATTATCCCTGAATTCGATAAAAATTACACAATTTACACATCACTATCATATAAACATAACCTAAAAACAGTTTGAAGAAATATCGAAAAAACATGAATAAAACTATGCAGAATTTAATACGGCATTAGTTATATATAAACTGTCAATATCGTTTTTTATGTTTCGTTTAGATCCTACAAATAATATTATCAATAATTGAACGAAATTCACTAATGAAAGGTTACATGTTCCTGGCAGTTTTCTTTTCACCATGTACGTGAATTACAGTCCTTAATCACACAGGCCACAGTCACATAAGGAACTTGAACACATCACAAATAGTAACATAGTAGGTTAATCAACTATCTATTAGGAATAAACACAATATAATTAAAAATCGGCCAGATGACCGCCGAGATATTTGACTTAATATAATACGACTATGTACAGTTGTCAAAGGTGGACACCGACTGTGAAAGATAAACACATATTTAATTTAGCCGTATTGTAACTACTAAAAGGCAACCACTTGACAATCGTTTAGTGACCACCTTCGGGAAAACGAAAGAAGTTCCGGATTTTTGTCGCATTTGCTCATAAACAAAACGTAATAGTGTGTTGTGCGTAAGATTCATGTCACCGTGCTCTTATTTTAGCTTGGCTTCCATGCTTTAGTTATACTTCCGTGGTTTGAATAAATAAATAAAAAAAATCATAGACGTAAATTGCACGATCCAGATCAAAATCGATGATGACAACTTAAGCTAAGTTTAACTATGGGAGTCTCGTGAATATAGACAACTGACGAGCAACTATGAAATTAAAAAACGGTTTTTTAATAAATTTACGCGACCTTAAAAATAAAATAAAAAATTAAATAATTAGGTGAATATTTTCGCTTAACAATAGCGTAAAGAAATTCACGCTAAAGAACTTTTCCAGTGTAACAGTATGCCGATGACAACGGCATAGTTTATTTTCCTTCTCATGCCGCATTTGTTCGCAAGTACTATCTTAATACCCAGAAAAATACGAAGACAAATGAACGTAACAACCGGACACCATCCATTCAATTTTCTACACAACACTGGATTGATTTCTAAGAACTCATGTTAATCTCTAATGAAAATAATGCCGCATTTCAATCGCCACGTGGCGTCAATGATTGTCACTCAGGTTAGGCTAGTGACCTTAGGTAGAAGTTGTAAAGAGACAACTTTTTTTCTAAAATAGGTCAAGGCACTTTGACAACTTTGCCATGCAACTCCGAGGTGGAATATTGGTAAATTCGCGTCTCCTTTTCCAAGCCCTTGACTCTTGAACACCTATTGAACCTAGCTATAAGTTGTGAGCAGAACAGTACCAGATAGTCTGGTGAAGCTCATAATCACGGGACGCATGGCAGAGAAGCGAAAAAGTGGATACAGATGTTGCGAACGCAACCTTTTTATTTGTATAGAACTTACTTATCGCTCGGCTTGGCTCTAGATAAATCTTACGGAACTACCGTAAGATTTATCTAGAGCCAATAGGAGCGCACCACATACGATGTAGTGCGGCCAATGAGGCACTTAAAACTTAACCAACCTTTTTAACAGCTCAAATATTGCAATTCACTCTTTCATCATCTTTGCTACCACAACCACGACTTCCATAGCCGTTTTAGTCAAGTCATATTGTAATCAGTACCTAATTAATTGAAATATATTATAGTTTTTTTTTTTTTTTTTTTTTTATTATGGACTGATCGGCGATTGACCCTATTCACACCTGATGGGAAGTGAAGACAGAGTCTAAGATGGAGCTCACCGATTCAGTAATAGCCTATTCACTCTACGTTTAAAGAGACCGAGGTCGTATTTCTCTGGGAACACCGATGCTGGGAGCGCATTCCACTCCTTTGCAGTCCGCATTACAAAGGATGAGGCAAATCGCTTTGTGCGGATAAATGGAACACTAACCACATACGGGTGCATTCGTTCCCCTCGCCTGGACGTCCGAAGATGGAAAGGAGAAGGAGGAATTAGGTCGTGCAGTTCTTGAGCGCACTCCCCAGAATGTATCCGGTAGAATATCGACAGACAAGCGACTCGACGGTAGTGTTGAGTTCCTCACTCATGAGGCACCTCATTTGTACCACTCATATTGTTGATTTGTCGCAGCACTTCACACGGAAAAAATGTATTACATCACACCTCAACTCACCTCACCTCAAAAATGAGTAAAAACTCATAACCTCGCGCGCAAGTCTTACAACACAAACACCTCATGCCACACAAATCATTCAAAAACTCATTGTCACACGCGCGCCTCGCGGTTCTCAAACTCCCTCGCTAGAGTCGACACTACACAAACACCTCATGCCACACAAATACACATAAACTTCAAATCATTCAAAAACTCATCTGTCACACGCGCGCCTCGCGCTCCTCAAGCCTCAAAGGCTGTCACCGAACTACAAACTTTATTGCCGAGACAAAAGGTCCACCGATAGATTTGTACCGGAAATCGCTTTGTACCGGAAGACCTCATCGCGACAATGTCACATTACCAACATTACTTCAAAAATCCTTTCAAAGTGAAACAGTTAGTTAGGTTTACCGTAAGAGTGAGTGAGACAGACACGCGCTATACCTCAAAATTTGCCTCGCCAAAATACGTTACACGTGACTCGAAAGAAAACAGTCTTAAGCGCCGCAAGCTTTCATACATATTGCGTCGTTGTGATCCAAGCATCTCGTCAAAATGGCGCGCGATTTTCGTTTCGACATTCGATAGTTTCGATGCTATTACTTGAGCTACCGACTTGACCAGTTTAACGTGACCTATCGGACCAACAGATTTGTATGACTGTTGTCACTTGTAATAAGGGAGCTCTCTTATACTGGACGGTGACATAATTGTTTTCGAAGCGTTTTGAATACCAAGGACGACTCAAAATGTGCATTTATGAAGTTTGCTTGACAACATTACAGGATTAATGACCGAAATATTATTTAAATTATTCAATTTTTTTAATTTATATTCTTATGTAGGTGTAGTTGTTATTTTAAATGCAACAAATATGAACTTTGTAAGCATGAAGAGTTAGCGTCTCACTGAATTTGAATTTCTCTCCTTTTTCTTAGTGACAAATGTTTATTTTATTTTTGTAATTTTTACTTATTTCTATAATATATCAGTTAAATTTTCGTTAGTTGTTTTGTCTGAGTTAAAAGTTTGAAAATATTTTAAGGTGCATAATATTTAACATCATATCGCATTGCATGTTCAACGGATAAAGAAGAGAAATTTCTATTTTGTTTTTACGTTATAGTTATAGCCTTCCTTGAGACAACAATATGGGTTAATATTATCCATAAAAAGGTATTTATGACGCGGAGTATATAAACATTGTTAATAAAAATAACATTGTTTATTAATATGTACACATTTTGACAACATTATCAAATAATAAACGTGAGTCGTGAAACGAAACGTAATTCCTAGACAGTTGACGTTGTCAGTTGACACAGACAGAAAAAAGTAAGTTGTGAACGTTGTTTGTTGTTTCCAAAGTTCAGTGGCAAATTTATTTGTGTCATACAGTGATATTACTAATAAATACACCAAAATACAATAATGGTGATATTTTATACATGATTTAATACGCTTGTGGCTCTGCTTTGGTGTCTTTTACGTGCAAAAATATAGTCAAAAGTATGATCGGCGGCGGCGTAGAGAATGTTGGTGTTCATTTAATTTACTATAATATTGCTGTTAGAATATCCGCAGCGGTAAGTTGGTTCTTTTTACGCAAAAGTGGTATCTAATTAGAAAACAACATGAACTCACGTTTGTTAAAAATATGCAGATTTTAAGGTTACAATTTCAATTGACATATATAATTATTAAACTGTAAATGAAACCATGATATCAAGAATATAACACGATAAATAACAATAATCAACAGCTAAAATAGAATAAAAGTTTCATAGAACCATCAACTCTATTTGCTTTTTATGTAGTTTCTTATTATAACAATTGGAATTCTTAAATAATATTTCAGTCTTCTGTTGTTCAAGTTCTATTCTTAACATTTATTTGCAAATAAAATTTAATAGGTATAAAGGATGTTATTACATAGTATACATATACATACTAGATTTTGTTGCCCGATTGAGTCTATCAAATCGCCGATTGTAAAATTTTATGTACCAGTACCTCACCTCATTTGAAGTAAGACATTGTAACACCTCATTTTTGAAAATGAGGTACTCATACAAACTCATTTTATTATGATGTCCTACCCATCACTACTCGACGGCGATGTTCTAGGGTCTGCAATTTTGCCTTAATAGTAGGGTCATCGCCGAAGAGCCTATGTGCCCGACGCTCTATCGCATCCAGGGCCGCCAGCTGATACTTGGCGGAACCGTCCCAAAGGTGACAGCAGTATTCCACGCACGATCGGACCTGTGCTTGGTACAGGGAGATAAGCTGATTCGGCGTAAAATACCGCTTCACCTTAAATAGGACACCAAGTTTTTTGGCAGCATTTTTAGCCCTGGACTCTATGGTCGACCCAAAGTTCAGGTTGGACTTCAAGCTTACACCGAGAAGTTCTAAGTGGTCGGTCAGCGGAAGGGACACATTCTGGAAAGTGGGAGCCAAGGTAAATTGATATCTTTCCGTGACCGTGCTGTCATCCGCATACCCAACGATACCGGGCTTAAGCAGGTCATTGATGTGCAGCAAAAAGAGGGTCGCGGAGAGAACTGAGCCCTGAGGGACCCCGGCGTTTATAGCCAACAGATCAGATGAGCACCCGTCTAGGACAACTCGAATAGATCGGTCCCTCAGGAAGTCAGTGATCCAGGAGCGCAGGCCAGGCGAAATTCCGTAGGCGCTCAGCTTGCATATTAGGCTGTCGTGCCACACTCTGTCGAAGGCCTTGGAAATGTCAAGGGACACGGCTACAGCCTCTCCGTGTCTCTCGATGGTCTCGCCCCATAGGTGGGTGACATAGATCAGAAGGTCCCCAGTTGATCGGTTCCGACGAAATCCACTGAGGAGATCGTTACCTTCAAGATATGCCAGGAGCTTAGAGTTCAATACACGCTCCATAACCTTGCATAGTATGGAGGTGATCGCGATGGGGCGGTAATTTGACGGGTCAGCACGACTACCCTTTTTGGGTACAGGCTGTACGTTCGCTAGTTTCCACGATTTTGGAACTAGACCTGTCCTCAGGGAGAGACGATACAGACGTGTCAGTACCGGAGACAATTCAGGCGCACAGGTTTTCAAAACAATCGCTGGAACTCCGTCGGGACCACTAGTTTTATTCACGTCTAGATTGCGCAGGGCTTTCAGTACCTCCTTTTGATGGATTTTAACTTCGGGCATTGAAGTTCCAAAGGCTGGTAAGGAGGTAGGCTTTGCGACGCCAACATCCAGACGCGAATTATCGGCAAATAGAGTGGCAAACAGGTTAGCCTTCTCTTTTGCAGTATGTGCCAACGATCCGTCCGGTCTTAGCAATGGAGGTAAGGAGGAGCGGCAGAAATTTGACTCCACTGACTTTGCTAGGGACCAAAACGCTCTACTACCTGCCGGATATGAGGCTAACTTGGCGCCTATGCGACTGACATGGAGAAAACGAGCCTTCCGTATAACTTTCTTGCAGAACTTAGCAGCTCTGTTGAAAGACTGTTTCTTTGCGTGTATATCCGGATCTCTACGACTACGGGCGCTCGCCCACGACAAATAAGCCGCTTGCTTAAGGGCCTCCGCCCGGTCGCAGTCGGCATTGAACCAGGGACGAGCCGCACCCCCGGTTGCTACGTCAGAGTAGGGAATATAGTATTCCATACCCCGACGCAACACGTCAGTGACAGCATTCGCACAGATCGACGGATCACCACTAGTGAAACAACTTTGCTGCCAGGGAAAGGACGCGAAGTCTACTTAAATTGAAGTTTTTATAAGTCGTCGGCTCCTGATCCTGCACGGCGGCTACATGGTAGTGCGAAAAGATTTGCCTTCGAATTGTTACGGAAACGTACGAACGTGTCATGCTATTTCAGTCAGTCTCAGTACAAGATGCACTGACATTGACTGAACTAGCATGACAAATACGAACGTTTCCGAAGGAAACCCTTTTCGCACTACATCTGTACATGGGCACAGGTTGGGCTATTGATGTGCCGACGGAAAGTTTCCAAAATTCTGAAATTTTTACATAGGAAAACTTCGGAAACTTTCCATACTTTGTATGGACATTTGTATGGATGGAAACTTTCCATTTCATAAGTTTCGTGAATTTTACATGAAATTTAAGATTTTTTGGAAAGTTTCCGCAACTTACACATCACTAGGTTGGGCGGACAGAATAACGTCTGTGACAGAGACCATATTGCAGGCTAGCGTGCATCGGGATCCAGTAGCGTGGAGAGCACTGGTGAAGAATACCCACAGTCGTCACGACCCTTAGCCGTGAGGATCGACGAAGAAGAAGTAGTTATGAAGTAGGTAGCAGTGGCGGCTGGAGAAAATTTCTGCTAGGCAACACTGAGCAAAAAAAAACCTGCATACCGAACTCCTAGTAGCCCTAATTACAAGTTGTAAAGTAGGTTGTACTCATCATAAGGCGATCGTGGGTAGCTAAAGGTGTTTTCTCTGATTGAGGCACTTCGACAACTTTGCTGAACATACAACTCCGAGGTGGATGCTTGGTAGGTTCGCGTCTCCCAAGCCCTCGAGTCTTTAAATACTGAACTCCTAGTAGCCCTAATTAGAAGTTGTAAAGTAGGTAGTACCAAAGAGGATCGAGTTTCTAGAGAGTTACTGCCAAAGAAAAATGTGTAATCACAGTGCATAGACTGCCATCTCTCGACACAGGCTTAAAACTTTTGAACCTCAGTTTTGACAATATGGCTCGTATTCTTAGCTTGATATGTCTTAAAATGTCAAATATCATTATTAGCGCCATCTAGCCGAGAGTCCGCCAAAGGTGTATCACCATCTAGCCCACCGTACCTTTTTCTCTATGGTTCCGTCCCGAGGTACGTTTTTTTCTTAGACTTTATCTGTCTATACGGAGTTAATATATAGTACTCACCATATGGCGATTTGGCTAAAATGGTGTTTTCTCGGATTAGTACTCACCATATTCGCGTCTCCCAAGCCCTCGATCTATTAGTAGTGTTTTAAAGTACGTAGTACGGCGATGGTAGAAGGGTGTTTTCTCTGATTGAGGCACTTCGACAACTTTGCCATACAACTCCGAGGTGGATGCTTGGTAGGTTCGCGTCTCCCAAGCCCTCGACTCTTTAAATACTGAACTCCTAGTAGCCCTAATTACAAGTTGTAAAGTAGGTTGTACTCATCATAAGGCGATCGTGGGTAGAAAGGTGTTTTCTCTGATTGAGGCACTTCGACAACTTTGCCATACAACTCCGAGGTGGATGCTTGGTAGGTTCGCGTCTCCCAAGCCCTCGAGTCTTTAAATACTGAACTCCTAGTAGCCCTAATTAGAAGTTGTAAAGTAGGTGGTACCAAAGAGGATCGAGTTTCTAGAGAGTTACTGCCAAAGAAAAATGTGTAATCACAGTGCATAGCCTGCCATCTCTCGACACAGGCTTAAACTTTTGAACCTCAGTTTTGACAATTTGGCCCGTATTCTTAGCTTGATACGTGTTAAAATGTCAAATGTCATTATTAGCGCCATCTAGCCGAGAGTCCGCCAAAGGTGTATCACCATCTAGCCCACCGTACCTTTTTCTCTATGGTTCCGTCCCGAGGTACGTTTTTTTCTTAGACTTTATCTGTCTATACGGAGTTAAATATGTCTTTAGTAGTACTCACCATATGGCGATCGTGGGTAAAATGGTGTTTTCTCTGATTGAGGCACTTCGACAACTTTGCCATACAACTCCGAGGTGGACGCTTGGTAGATTCGCGTCTCCCAAGCCCTCGACTCTTATATACTGAACTCCTAGTAGCTCTAATTACAAGTTTTAAAGTAGGTAGTACTCACCATACGGCGATCGTGGGTAGAAGGGTGTTTTCTCCGATTGAGGCACTTCGACAACTTTGCCATACAACTCCGAGGTGGACGCTTGGTGATTCGCGGCGACTACATCGACTTAAGCCCTAATTAGAAGTTGTAAAGTTAGTACTCACCATACGGCGATCGTGGGTAGAAGGGTGTTTTCTCCGATTGATGCACTTAGACTACTTTGCCATACAACTCCGAGGTGGATGCTTGGTAGATTCGCGTCTCCCAAGCCCTCGACTCTTACATACTGAACTATTAGTAGCCTAATTATAAGTTGTAAAGTAGGTAGTACTCACCATACGGCGATCGTGGGTAAAATGGTGTTTTCTCTGATTGAGGCACTTCGACAACTTTGCCATACAACTCCGAGGTGGACGCTTGGTAGATTCGCGTCTCCTTTTCTAAACCTGCGGCTCTTACTGCTTCCAATAGTCGGAGGGTACCTAGTGCGTCCACCTATAATATATACATTAGGCGTCAAGTTTGTATCAGAATGTTACAGTAGAAAGATTTCTTAAGTATTTTATTGCATATCTACTTATGTGTCATTTGATGAACATTTAAAGTTTTATAAGAACGTGCACGTTTTTAACCCCTGACGCAAAAATGACGGGTGTTATAAGTTTGACGTGTCTGTCTGTCTGTGGCAACGTAGCTCCCGAACGGCTGAACCGATTTAGATTTAGTTTTTTTTTGTCTGAAAGCTGAGTTAGTCGGGAGTGTTCTTAGCCATGTTTAATAAAAATCGGTCTTACTATGTCGATGTCGCGGTCGAGGGTTTTTTCAAAATTTTAATTTTGTGGTTACGTTATATCTAAAATCTATGTGACTACGAATAATAAACACGAAGAAAGGGATGACACGACGACAGTGCTGCTTTTTTAATTTCTACTCTTCTTAATAACCTAACCACAAAATTAAAATTTTGAAAAAGCCCTCGACATAGTGGACCTATTTTCATGAAAACACTCCCGACTAATTCAGCTTTCAAACAAAAAAAAAACGAAATCTAAATCGGTCCATCCGTTCGGGAGCTACGATGCCACAGACAGACACAAACACAGACAGACACGTCAAACTTATAACACCCCGTCGTTTTGCATCAGGGCTTAAAAAAAGCATTTCGACCAACTCACCTGGGCCGTGTATTCGCTAAGTTCAAATGACACTTTTACGTGGGACTGCGCTCCGAGATTGTATATCTCTTTTGGCCGAGTCTGAAACAGAACAATAGGTAAAATAAAACTATGGAAACGGATTAAATCGCGTATAATGAATTTAAAATACATCCCGACGTTTCGAATTAAATATTAAAATGAATTAACAAGAAATAGTAACAAACATATATCCCTACAATATTCAAAAAATTTGGCGTTACTCTGTTAAAAAATAATAAACCAATTAAGAGACAAAAAACAAACTGCAAATGTCCAACACCATACAACACAAATGCCTCACAGCCTTCGTCGTGCTTGTTCCAAAATGTTAACGAAATGGTGGCCGCTTACAAAATGTAAGAGGCGCTTGGCATCCGTTGGCTCGTTGGGTGGACGACATCCGGAAAATTGTGGGTCACAACTGGATGAGACTAGCTCAGGACCGGGACAAGTGGCGTACTAGAAGAGAGGCATATGCTCAGCAGTGGACCATTAAGGCACATTAAGGGATGATATAATAAAGATGAAGCAAAGTATATGGTGGGATACCAGACGCTGGAAGCTCGTAGGAGTATCACCTTGGTACGTTTCTTTTTTGGTTTAATATACGAGGCCAGACGAATAGCAGTTTCCTCTTAGCGTTTCCTGTTTCAAGACACAATCTCCGTCCTCGTAAACTCCCCTTACTCAACATTCCGAACACCTGTACTAAGTCCAATTCCCTCTCGCCTCTCTACCGAACTCTAATGCTCATTAATAGTATATTGGACCAGGACGACTCGTTAGACTTATTTTCAACTCCTGAACCGAGATTTTTAACCACAGCCGGGCGTTACCTCGAGGCTATAGTCGCCCCGAGCATAATTAGTACTGCTTAGCGAATATTATTTAAATGTAAATTAATGTTTTATTTAAATTATGACTGTTTTGTTAATTAATTATTTTTATTCTTATGTTCCTATGTGTCATGTGATTGGTGTATACTGTAAGTGACATTGTATTAATAAATAAATGAAATGAAAAATGAAAAATAGTTAACCTAATAATTTACCAGCCTAAAGATACGTTAGTGTGCGTAGCCGACTGCACAAACGCTTCACGAAACGCTCACGAATCGTGAAGCGTTTGGCTACGCACACAGGTATAGATTGCCAATAAATATCTATTATACCTAGTTAAGTAACTACCTAAAACCGATATATTTTCGAAATACTTGTCCTAGTTAAGCAACAGGTTAACAAAATCTTATCAATTATCTTTGAAGCGCATCAGTAATCGCGTAATACTTGAAACGGTTCTAGTTATCATTGTATATAACATATAGATAGATGATATGATGTCCAATGTAGGACCGGAAGTTAGACAATACAGGTCACGTGCTCTTTTCCCAGGTACTTATATATAAAATTATTATGGAAAAGTATAACCACAAAATTAAAATTTTATAAAAAACCCCCGACCGCGACATAGTAGACCGATTTTCATGAAACATGGCTATAAGAATACTCCCGACTAACTCAGACAAAAAAAACTAAATCTAAATCGGTTTATCCGTTCGGGAGCTACGATGCCACAGACAGACACACACACACAGACAGACAAACAGACGGGCAGACAGACAGGCATGCAGACACGTCAAACTTATAACAGCCCGTCGTTTTTGCGTTGGGGGTTAAAAAAAGGAAAAAGGTGTACCTACACCTATTACCTACCCAGTGACTGTTTCACTGTTACCCGCGACTGTGCCAACTCGCGTCTTAGGCAAATTTTCACTTAGATATATAGCCACACCTCGGACACTGGCGATCAAATATATGAAAAACCGGCCAAGAGCGTGTCGGGCCACGCTCAGTGTAGGGTTCCGTAGTTTTCCGTATTTTTCTCAAAAACTACTGAACCTATCAAGTTCAAAACAATTTTCCTAGAAAGTACTTATAAAGTTCTACTTTTGTGATTTTTTTCATATTTTTTAAACATATGGTTCAAAAGTTAGAGGGGGGGGGGACGCACTTTTTTTTCCTTTTGGAGTGATTATTTCCGAAAATATTAATATTATCAAAAAACGGTCTTAGTAAACCCTTATTCATTTTTAAATACCTATCCAACGATATATCACACGTTGGGATTGGAATGAAAAAATATATCAGCCCCCATTTTACATGTAGGGGGGGTACCCTAAAAAAACATTTTTTTCCATTTTTTATTTTTGCACTTTGTTGGCGTGATTGATATACATATTGGTACCAAATTTCAGCTTTCTAGTGCTAATGGTTACTGAGATTATCCGCGGACGGACGGACGGACGGACGGACGGACGGACGGACGGACGGACGGACGGACAGACAGACATGGCGAAACTATAAGGGTTCCTAGTTGACTACGGAACCCTAAAAAAGCGCGTTCCTAACGCACACAGTATAAGCTCGTGTAGGTGAACGCGTACCATGCTCGTATGAGTGAGATATGACAGGTCAACTGGTCGCGTTTTTGACAGGTGGTAACTGTGAGGTAGCCGAGAGCGGGTGGGCGGCACTTTCAGCGGGGAGCTAAATTGACCATACTGTACGATAGTACTATTTATTATACTCTGATATAGCCCTAACGACTCCACTCTGGACGGCCAGCCAAGGCAAGGCAGAGGTACCTAGAGTTCTGTAGCACCTATCCACCGACAGGGTAACAGAACTCTCTAGGAGCACTGGGGTACGTGGGATCGCTGTTCTACAACAGTGAACAGCTAGCCACAAGTTGCCCTGCGTTGATTGCACTGGTGAAAGCCAGTGGGCGATGGGGTCGCCACACGCCACATGCCTGTAATACGCACGCAATGAAGTTTTTTTTGAACCAGAGATCAGTTTAAAGCCTCCACCACACATGAGCGTTTTGAGCGCGAGCGGGGCGCTGGCGGTACGCTCTCATCGCGCCCCGCTCACGCCACGCTCTCAAACCGCTCATGTGTGGGCGTGGCGGAGGCTTAAGTGCGTTTTCACATTATCCGATCCCAAAATCGGTCTACTATCTCGCGGTCGGGGGTTTTTACAAAATTTTAATTTTGTGGTTAGGTTATATTCATGAAATCTATATGCTCACGTGACGATGTAACGATGAGCAAAGCATATCCAAATCACTTTTTAAACTGACCGCAGTTTCATGTTGAATCATAAACGATATCAACATGTATACAAAGTATTAAATATAGATGCGGACAATCTGCCAATAATATGTATACACGACTAGAATGTCTAGAATGCTAAACTTGCCGCAATAGCAAGTGCAGGCGACTGGTGCTATAGTACTATCCCTCTCTATCGCACTGGGGCCTAGGTCTCCATTAGCATGACAGAAATAGCAATATGACTTCAGTACAATACGATATGGTTGTGTCTACATATTTGTGTCCGCATCTATATGTAATAGCTTGAGTATACAGTTGGCAAACAACGAGTCAAAGTCATAAAGCGTGTAATCGCGCTATTGTTCGGCCGTGAAAGCATGTCGTACCAGCCTTGCTGTTTTATTGGAACATTTCAATGAATTTCATGGTATAACAGGCCTGCACAGTATGTAAAGTGTGATGTAAGGTGCATTAGGGTAATTCCGAATGACAGAAATGCCCGGGTAATTTCGTAAGGGGAATCTTGATATGATGGAAATAACGGTGATTTTCATGCAACTTTAATGTGAAATGGTGGCTTAACGTTATCAGATATCAGATCTTAATGTTACGAGGTACAGAGCAGACTCGAGAAGTGGCGGCAAAAACTAGAGAATGTTGGCCTGAAGATCAGTAGATCAAAAACAGAACATATGTTTTGTGATTTCGGCGGTCTCTCTGGTTTTGCTGCCATAGAACTCGATGGTATTTTATTGCCAGTCTGCTCCGACTTTAAGTACCTTGGTTCGCTCGTACAGTGTGATGGCGATATCGACCGCGATGTGAAAAACCGTATTAGCACGGGGTGGATGAAATGGCGACAGGTCACGGGAACCATTTGTGACGCCCGGATGCCTCTTCGACTGAAGGGCAAAATTTATAAATCAGTCATCAGACCTGTCGTCATGTATGGATCAGAGTGTTGGGCCCTAAAGGTGACGGATGAAAAGAGATTGCACGTGGCAGAGATGAGAATGTTAAGATGGATGTGTGGCGTGACAAGAATGGATAAGATAAAGAATGAGTATATCAGAGGAAGCCTGAAAGTAGCACCGATTGTTGAAAAAGTAAGAGCGAATCGACTAGCATGGTATGGACATGTAATGCGGAGGGATGAAAGGCATGTGACGAGAAAGGTATTACGAATGAATGTGGAAGGTGGTGGAAGTAACGGGAGGGGAAAACCGAAGAAGAGGTGGATGGACTGTGTGAGACATGATATGGAACTAAAACAAGTTAGTGATGAGATGACGAGTGACAGAGATGTATGGAAGAGAAAGACATGCTGCGCCGACCCCAAGTGACTGGGATAAGGGCAAGAGAATGATGATGATGATGATGGTGGCTTAACGTTATCCCTTAGGTATCTCTCTATAGTAATTCGAATTAGGAGTTTGATAAAAAAGTTATTAACATATCATGGCAACTTTCCTGCAACGCTTTGTAATCTTTAGAAGTAGGTAACAGGATTAATTGTATTTGGATAGGTTAAAACGAGACAGCAGGCTTCTCAGACCAAATACTGAGCCGTTTGTAAGAAATTCTATTATAAAATAAAAAATTTCCATCAGGCGGGCCGTATACCTATTTGCCACCGACGTGGTATAAAAAAAAAAAAAAAAAATTCAGCGCGAGCGCCTCATTTTCAACACAAAATGAACCCGACTAGCTGGTTCTTGGGTTGGGCGTGAATTAAGCAGTTACCTATAGTATAACACTTTAAGTTCTTGCGCTTTGTACACATATTTAAAGTCACATACTGGCCGAAACGTTGGGAAAAAAGGTAAAATAATGTTAATTAATCGCGTTCGACCTGTAAGTTACCTATAGTGTCCCTAAGCTCTTCATAATAAATGCATGGTCCCATCCGTGTGACATACTGGTCGTTGGTACAGGTGCTGTATTCAGCCAGTATTGAAGGTAGTCGCTAAAAGTTAGAGGGAGAGAAAACGATTCACATTAGACAGAGACAGATACACTCCTTACCTTGACAATGATGCCAATCAAGCATGTGGTATCTGTAAGGTCTCCGTAACGTAGATGTATTGCCCCGCCCGTGTGATATGCCAGTCTTTCGTATAGGGGCTGTACCTACATATCCGACCAGTATTGAAGGTAGTCGCTAAAAGAGGGAGAGAGAACGATTATAAGACAAAGACAACTCACCTTGACAATGATGCTGATCAAGCAGGTTGTATCCGTAAGGTCACCGTAATGTAAATGCATGGCGCCTCCCGTGTGACAAGCCGGTCTCTCGTACAGGTGCTGAATACGGCCAGTGTTGAAGGAGGAAGAGCGTCTGAGGATGCCGTGGACCGTGTAGCCTTTCTCGATCAGGAATTCGGCGAGGTAGGAACCGTCCTGGGGGTCAAAAGATACAATAAGGTCAAAAAGGAGTGTACAACATTTCCATCTCCATCATTTAGATGGCTGGCAGTCCTCAACTGTACGTTTCTCCAGAATCTTCCTGCCTCGCACAGCTAAACTGTGGAATGTATTTCCGGACCGACACACACGACCTTCAAACCTTCAAGAAAAGAGCGTACACCCATCTGAAAGGCCCGGCAACGCACCTCCAACACTTCTGGTTCGGGTGTTCATGGGCAGCAGTGATCGCTTACCATCAGGCGACCTGTCTGCTCGTTTGCCTCATATCCCATAAAAAATAAAAAGTTTCTAATGGGTTGGCAACGCGCACGTGAGACTCCTTGAGTTGCAGGCGTCCATAGGTGACGGTGGCCGCTTTCTATCAGGCGGACCGTTATTTGCTCGTACTGTATTTGTTATAAGGCTGTGGACTGGACTCCAGACTCAACTATATCTTAATGTGTTTTTATATAATGTAAACATATATATGTTTTATGTGGTTATTGACGTAACTATTTATGTAAACTTTGTGCAGGAACAAGCTCTTTGACACTTGCATTGTAGACATTCATGTAAAAAAAGCTTTTTATATCTGTCTTATCCATAAGGTCCTTTTGTTTATTTCTTTTATTAGTTTTTATTTTACAACGTTCTATTTTTACTGTGATTTTTTGCATTTCGGAAGTTGGTAAGTAAGATTAAACAAAAAGTTTTTTTCATGACAGTATACAAGGTTGCAGCGGACCTTACTTTTCTATAGCAATTTAAGTATTTTAGTAACTAAAAACCGGCCAAGAGCGTGTCGGGCCACGCTCAGTGTAGGGTTCCGTAGTTTTCCGTATTTTTCTCAAAAACTACTGAACCTATCAAGTTCAAAACAATTTTCCTAGAAAGTTTTTATAAAGATCTACTATTGTGATTTTTTTCATATTTTTTGAACATAGGGTTCAAAAGTTAGAGGGGGGGGGACGCACTTTTTTTTCCTTTAGAAGCGATTATTTCCAAAAATATTGATATTATCAAAAAACAATCTTAGTAAACCCTTCTTCATTTTTAAATACCTATCCAACAATATATCACACGTTGGGGTTGCAATGAAAAAAAATATACGCCCCCACTTTACATGTAGGGGGGGTACCCTAATAAAACATTTTTTTCCATTTTTAGGGTTCCGTAGTCAACTAGGAACCCTTATAGTTTCGCCATGTCTGTCTGTCCGTCCGTCCGTCCGTCCGCGGATAATCTCAGTAACTGTAAGCACTAGAAAGCTGAAATTTGGTACCAATATGTATATCAATCACGCCAACAAAGTGCAAAAATAAAAAATGGAAAAAAATGTTTTATTAGGGTACCCCCCCTACATGTAAAGTGGGGGCGTATATTTTTTTTCATTGCAACCCCAACGTGTGATATATTGTTGGATAGGTATTTAAAAATGAAGAAGGGTTTACTAAGATTGTTTTTTGATAATATCAATATTTTTGGAAATAATCGCTTCTAAAGGAAAAAAAAGTGCGTCCCCCCCCCCTCTAACTTTTGAACCCTATGTTCAAAAAATATGAAAAAAATCACAATAGTAGATCTTTATAAAAACTTTCTAGGAAAATTGTTTTGAACTTGATAGGTTCAGTAGTTTTTGAGAAAAATACGGAAAACTACGGAACCCTACACTGAGCGTGGCCCGACACGCTCTTGGCCGGTTTTTATTTTTGCACTTTGTTGGCGTGATTGATATACATATTGGTACCAAATTTCAGCTTTCTAGTGCTTACAGTTACTGAGATTATCCGCGGACGGACGGACGGACGGACAGACAGACATGGCGAAACTATAAGGGTTCCTAGTTGACTACGGAACCCTAACAAACTATGGATTGTATTTTCCGATTTTTTTTTTACATGTACCTAAGTACCTATTTCCGCTTTTGAGTTTACTGGCGATTAAAGGATCTGCCGCAAAACATCGAATTTTCAGCATTTTATTTCTGTTTTATTGTTTATAAAAAACACACTGGTATATATTCAAGAGTTAACTTTTTACACGGTCGCTCACAGAAAATCAGAAGTCCAAACTGAAGGTTTGCCAACGCGTTATAGAGCGCAGCATTTTAGGTGTTAAAAGGACCGACCGCGTCCGTAACACCACGCTGCGCTTTAAGACTCGCATTGCTGACGTTGGCAGAAAAACCGCCAGGCTTAAATGGGACTGGGCCGGCCACGTCTATCGCATGCATCCGGATAGGTGGGCTAACATAGCCACCAAGTGGGTGCCGACGAAGAAACGTGGGCCGGGCAGGCCCAGGCAAAGATGGCGGGACGACCTTGACGACTTCCTAAACAACTGGCCGGAAGTAACGGAGAATCGGAAATTATGGAGAGGCCTTTGCCCAGCAGTGGGACACTCCAAACTCCAATAGGCTAAGAAAAAAAAACGTTTTACTGTGAAAAGTGCATCCAGACTTTTTATTATGTAAAGTGCGTCCGAACTTTTTACTATGAAAGCGCATTCAAATAAATACTTTCATATAAAGAAGTTTTGCCAGAACACAGAATGCATTACTGTACCTATGTTTTTTTAGCTGGTACTGCTGATAGCGTAACAGCTGTTATTGTTTACAAATTAGCTGCGGCATCAGGTGGTTTGGTCCGACGAAGTGTATTTAATTGTTTTGAAACATATTGCCAGAGAGAATATCCCTTACGAAATGCTTTTGCATTGTATGACAACTACTTCAATGAAACCTGTAAAGCTTGAGGCAAATCATGGAACATTGTCAGATATAAAAGCGCATTTTTAGCGTTTACAGAAGTTAAAACAGAAATAAATTACACATATGAAAGAAACAGTGACTAAGGTAGATAGTTTTAGATAGATAGATGGAGGAGGAGACTTGAAGATAGCACAAGTTGAAATATTTTCAATAGAATATAATTTGACCTGTGTTAATTAGAGTTTTCAGAAGTGTTAAAAGAATCATATTTGGTAAATAGTAGGGGGAAATTAGCTAAAATTACGGCATAATTAATGGAAGGTTTTTTTTAATTGAAACATGTATGTTATAGACCGAAGTTATTTTTCATCAACCCTCCCCACTCCTCCCCCCTCTGCGTCACCCCTCTACCCTCCCTTAAAGTGCCGAAAATGCGGTTTTTCTCGATTTCTGACAAAACTGTTGGAGATACAGAAAAAGCGCTTAGGAACGAAGTAATCCTTAATAAATTTACTACAAATCATTCATTAACACTTTGGTTCTAGCACTTATAGTTTACGCGTGATCCGTCACGAAAGTTGGTCCTTTGCTGCAATTTTCTTTAGTGAATGTTAAGTTTTCGCCCAAAATGCATACGAAATCGTCGAAATTTGTTTGATATAACTAAAATATTGTAACTCATGACTAAAATAAAATTAAGGGGGAAAAATCACTACCATGGGTGGAATTTCCAATATGTCTTGGAATTCCAGTAACTATTTAAGACGTAATATTTTCACGGTAGTAGTCGCTAGGAGTACTATTTCTCTATATAGTATATCTATGACTGGGGATGAGCTTTTGGTAGCTGTTGGTAGAGCCCTGGAGTATCAATCCAAAAGCCGTGAGTTCAAGTCCCACCCATGGTAGTGATTTTTCCCACTGAAATTCATTTTCAGTTTATAATATTTTAGTAATATCAAACAGATTTCGTAAGCAATTTGGGAGAAAACTTAACATTCACTAAAGAAAATTGCAGCAAAGGACCAACTTTCGTGATGGATCACGCGAAACCTATAAGTGCTAGAACCAAAGTGTCAATGAACGATTTGTAGTAAATTTATCAAGGATTACTTTTTTCCTACACGCTTTTTCTGTATCTACAACAGTTTTGTCAGAAATCGCAAAAAAACCGCATTTTCGGCTATTTAAGGGGGGGAAGAGGGGTGACGCAGAGGGGGGAGGGATGGGGAGGGTTGATGAAAAATAACTTCGGCCTGTAATGTACATATCCCAATCAAAAAAAATCTTCCATTAATTATGCCAACATTTTCATACATAACTTTCCAGAAGCAACGGACTAAAAGGAATGCCTCTAAATAAGTAGGAGATTACAATGGGTATATTAATTTATCAAATAGGCCATTTTATCAAAGTGGGGTGGACAACCCCACTTTTTTTGTAACAATATCCATGTCTTAACACGATTCATACTCAGAATCGCGAGGCCTTCTGATCCTGATAAGAAAAAAAAATGTCCTAAGATTTCCATACAACTTTCAAACCTTCCATTCCGTTACCACCATACAAAATGTATGAATAAATGGTAACGGAATGGGAAAAAACCTTGGGACTTGGGATGAAAGAGCTCATGATCCTCAGTCGAAACCACATAAAAATTCCATATCCAAAAAAAGTGGGGCGACTGAAAATGGCCCAAATATTTCTTTCCACCTGCTGCTTACATGTTTCCCTTGTTTCTAAGAGTGACAGAAATACTTTCACTGAAATAAAATATACAAAATGAACAGTGGGAGTATAATAACACATTTAAAAAATATACAGCTATATGCAATGAGCGTTATTCTGAATAAATCTCCTAAAAATGTTCATCAAAAAATGACCAGATGGCAGCATTGTGGTATTATTGCCAATTATATTGTTGTGCCCTTACAGGGTATCACATCAGCAGTTCTCAAAAAGTTTGTACATAGTCACGTCAGCAAATTTTAATTGATCCTATTTTGTTACCAACATTTAGTATAGGTAGTTTCAACTCAGTTGAGGCCACGCACACTATAACACTGTCATGTAAAGACAACGAGATTTTGAAATTAGTGTTCTTACCGTGTACCGACTGCAGATTCAACAGTGAATTGCAAGAAAGACCAAAAAGTTTCTATTAACTATTTTGTTAAGAATTACGTCTATAGAACAATTTTCAAACAAAACAGAAAATAAAATATCTCGTATGTGATTAATTAATTGTCAGATTATGATTGTAACATTAATCGTAGAAATCAAAGATAATATGTAATAGATTGCCTTATTTTATCATCGTAGCTGTTAAAATGGTGTTTACCTATTTTTTCATTACTTATTAGCAGACATAGAAGTCGCGGTAGCAATAACGTCAATTAACATAGGGACATCCTTCCGATATAAAATATATCGATAGCTGAATACTTATTTGGAAGTGAAATTTCATAATGAGCTATAAAGTTCACCGGATAATACCATTACTGCTAAGCTGCTACCATTAATGATAAGTATATCAATAAATAATAATGTTTTTCAAAAATATATTAATTGGTTTTTTTACATTCACTCACTCATTTCATTCATTCATTTTTTTGCAATCAGTACTAATCTTCATTTAGCTGTGTGTGTTATCATTCACTTCAACCTCCGTGGAATTACCTATAATATAAGTCAACTTTTGTACAATATATACAGGATAATTGTTGTAATTAAGAAAATAATAGATACTAGAGAACCTTAATGACGAAATAAAACTTACTAAAATCTCAATTCATCAAAAAAATCTTGGTAACAAAATAGGAATTAAAAAAACTTTTTCCTTAACAAACTTTTTGAGAACTGCTGACATGTATACCTCTATGTTCCACTCCATCAATTGCTTGTAATGTGATATGCAAAACAATTCTATTATATTCTATGTCATTGGTCCTATTGCAACACCAACCCCAGACCAGTTGACCCATAATTTTTGTTGTAAGATTTTATGGTGAATATCAGTATAATACAAAGCAAAGCGTAGTATTAAAGGCTCCAATCTAAAAATCCCAAATTGTAAACAAGTATATTTCTCATAATGTTTAAATGTAAGGCCGGGTTTTCCAATAATATCTATAAATGAATACGAAATTCCCCAGAAATTGATTGATAACATTAGGCAAGAGATAAGCTGTTAAACATAACATAATTTACTTGAAAAAAAAAATCCTTTTTAAATCATTAAAAGACAAGAAACAAAAAAAAATTTAATAAACATGATTATTATACAAAGTCTTATCACAAACAACTTGTTGCTAACTGATAATATTAGAATATTATAGTGATTTAGATTTTAAAAAATACCACTAGAGTAAGAGTTGAGTAAAAGATAAACAAAAATATCGTTAAACACAGATTTGTTCAAGACCTTCAAGAAATAATCATTTTTTTCTTGGAAAAACCCAAAGCTACGTAATTGTAAATATTAACAATTACCTGTCCAGTGATGCCGGTAATAAGAGCCACTTTCCTGTTTCCATCGCCGCTGGGACCTTCTCCTGACATCTTGTCTGTTTTACCGTAGAATAAGAGTCAAATATTTAAAGCACAGGGCGTAGTGTACACGTCCTCACCGCGCGAGCCGGCGACGCCTGATGCGGATTGATAAGCTTATCACAAACACTCATACTCAATTAACATTATCGTGCGAAATAACGGTTTACAACCGATAGCAATGGAATTAATTTATGAACTAATAATTAATGTACTGCCAGCTTAGGAAACGCACGCTTTTGATGCAATAATTGAGTAGAAAAATATAAATATCACAAATTCGTGAAACAATTCTGCTTCTGGAAGAGGTTTCAAAATTCTTCTGTCAGTTTAGTGTCAGTGTCAATTGGGAATGTCAATGTCGCCATGTTTGAGCAACGGAATTAACGGCTCAAAAGGTGTATTAAAATAAGCTGCAAACAACTACTGACGTACGGTTTGACCGTCTGGTCAGGGAGACTAGAGGTAAGGAGGAAAATCTGTCGAAATAGAACAGTCGCAAAAATGACCGGCTGAGGCCTATTAATTGCAGTTACAAATCTCTCCGCTTGGAGCGCATGTCTCGCTCAATGATCAGCGATGTGACATGACATTAAACGTTCTTTTCTCTAGGCTGATTTCAACAAGTAAAGACGTAGTCCCGTGGTAGTGCGCTGGCTTCGTATGCAGATGATCTCAGGTTCGATCCTGACAGCGATCTTTTTGTTTTTAGATTTTTTTATATTTTAATTTTTATTTTATGTTTTTAAAATAATTGTGTTCAGTTATTGTTTTATTTATACAAATGTCAACTTAAGCCCTTTTACATTGTTTGCCCCATCTTAGGATTCTTAGGTAATGTTCGAAAAGTTGTAACAAAACAAAATATTTTTGAATATTAAAAAAATAAAAAAATGTTAGTAGGTAAAAATAAAAAAGCTCTCATCAGGATTTGAACCCGGGACCCCTTGCTCCGTAGGCGGGGTCACTACCGAGAAGGCTAAGAGATTGTCAAACAATTATATACCTGTTATTGCAGCGCCACCTATCTTTTCTTTTATATGTGCACTTCTGATACTTAAAGCTATCGCTCCTTACCTCTAATCTCCATACGTCTGGTAATGACTTTTGAGCATTTGATTTTGATGGCTTGTTATCTTACTTTATTTGTGTCAAATTATTGCTGTAAATTCAACTGAATTGCATTTATTGTAAATGCGTTTGGTATTCTAATTGCATTATTCTACAGTGTGCAATTAGTTACATATTGTTTTATATTGAGAAAAGTGTTGATCAACCCGTGTCCTTACATCGAAAACAGTGATAACATAAAGTTGTGATTGATAAAAAAGAAGAGATTATAACCAACTTGAAAGACGAGTAGTTACTTCATTATATCATCTTTGAGCATGTGATCAATCTTACGAGTTATTAATGACTATCCGCGACCGCTAACCTTTGCTCGCGGTAATTTGTTTGAAGGTGGACCGCATTATTGCGACATCGCGTAGAAGCAGGGTAAAGTTCGAGTTTACGTGATGCCCGACATTAAGATTACCCCGCTGGGGGCGGGCCAGGATGTGGGCAGGAGCTGTATTCTCTTGTCCATGGGAGGGAAGAACATTATGCTCGACTGTGGCATGCATATGGGCTACAACGACGAACGACGCTTTCCGGATTTCTCTTACATCGTCCCTGAAGGACCAATCACGAGCCAGATCGATTGTGTCATAATCTCGCATTTCCATTTGGACCACTGTGGTGCTTTGCCCTACATGTCCGAGATGGTAGGCTACACTGGTCCCATCTATATGACTCATCCCACAAAAGCCATTGCCCCTATCCTTCTGGAGGACATGAGAAAAGTTGCAGTAGAAAGAAAAGGCGAATCTAACTTCTTCACGTCTCAAATGATAAAGGACTGCATCAAGAAAGTTACTGCGGTAACTCTGCACCAGTCTGTGATGGTAGACAATGATCTAGAGATAAAGGCATACTATGCGGGGCATGTGTTGGGCGCAGCAATGTTTTGGATCAGAGTCGGGTCTCAGTCTGTTGTCTACACCGGTGACTACAATATGACTCCGGACAGACATTTAGGAGCTGCTTGGATTGACAAGTGCCGACCTGATTTGCTCATATCAGAGTCGACCTATGCTACTACTATCAGAGATTCCAAAAGGTGCCGTGAAAGAGACTTCCTCAAGAAAGTCCATGAGTGTGTGGAAAAGGGTGGCAAAGTGCTCATACCTGTTTTTGCTCTTGGTCGTGCCCAGGAACTCTGTATATTATTAGAAACATACTGGGAGCGGATGAATCTTAAGTGCCCAGTCTACTTCGCCCTGGGCCTTACAGAGAAAGCAAACAATTACTATAAAATGTTCATCACATGGACAAATCAGAAGATCAGGAAGACTTTTGTGCAGAGAAACATGTTTGATTTTAAACATATCAAACCTTTTGACAAGTCATACATAGATAACCCTGGGGCCATGGTGGTGTTTGCAACACCGGGTATGTTACATGCTGGACTCTCACTAAACATCTTCAAGAAATGGGCACCGTATGAACAAAACATGGTTATCATGCCCGGGTTCTGTGTTCAAGGAACTGTTGGTCATAAGATTTTAAATGGGGCAAAAAAAGTTGAATTTGAAAATCGTCAAGTGGTGGAAGTGAAAATGGCAGTAGAGTACATGTCTTTCTCTGCTCATGCTGATGCTAAAGGTATCATGCAGCTGATTCAATACTGTGAACCAAAGAATGTACTGTTAGTGCATGGTGAAGCTCAGAAAATGGAGTTTCTGAAGGATAAAATTGAAAAAGAGTTCAAGATTAACTGCTACATGCCCGCTAATGGAGAGACTTGCATGATTTCTACTCCAACTAAAATCCCCATTGATGTGTCATTAAGACTTCTGAAAGCTGAATCAGTCAGATATAATGCCCAGCCACCTGATCCAAAGAGACGGCGTGTAGTGAATGGAATTCTCTGTGTCAAAGACAATAGACTTTCTCTCATAGACATTGATGAAATGTGTGATGAAATTGGCATCAACAGGCATGTCATCCGCTTCACAAGCACTGTCCGCTTGGATGACCCGGGTCCAGCCCTGAAGACTGCAGAGAAGTTAAAAGGTTTATTAACAGAGAAGCTATCTGGATGGTCCATCACTATATCAGATGGCAACATCTCTGTCGAGTCTGTGCTTATTAAAGTAGAGGGTGATGATGAAACAACAAAAAATATTTATGTCTCATGGACTAACCAGGATGAGGATCTTGGCAGTTACATATTAGGATTGCTGCAGTCTATGGTACAATAGTTTTGAGATTAAGCATTAATGAGCATTTCTTTTTTTTTTTGCCACTTTTATGAAGTGCGATATTTTTGAAAAAAAAAATGCTATTTCTACTCAGAATTCTTCAATCCATGCCTTTTCAATCCTAGTAGTTAAAAAAATTGTCCCATACGATTTTTTCTTATTTTGTTACCATTTTCCGTACATGTTGTATGGGGTAATAAAAGAGGAAAGTAAAAAAAAAAATGTATGGAAATTCTGGGACACTTTTTGTCTCCCAGTGAGATTGAAAGTACTCGTGATTCTGAGTACAATAAAATTGACCAAAATTCCCTAAAACAATAAAAAAAAATTATTGGCAAAAAAATAAAGAAATGCTCTAATGTGTTGTGTGCCTCCAGGTATAGGAATAAGAACAAACTTGTAAAGTTACAAAATAGTACATTAAGAATTTGAAAAACCAATTTACAATTTCAGCAGTCCTCAAAGACAGTATTTGTGATTTGAAAGATTTCAATTCAGTTTCTGTTAAGACTATCAATTCATTTCACTTTATTTTCAACAGTGTGATATACCTCTAGTTATACAGGGTATGAAATATCATGTAAAATTTGTAAGAGTTAGTTTATTAAATAGCTTAAGTAACATTGATTTTATGTGCACCAAGTTGTGTCTATGTCGCATTTCCCTTGATACCACAGATGCTGTAGCTTGTTAGCTTCACTCAGGATTTCCATGTACTTGTAGTCCACTTGTGCTCCTGGTTTCTGAAATGAAAATAGTTGGAACTTAATAATCTTAATATTGTGAGAATAGTAACTTGGATTTAGATATTTGGACTTATTACAATTTACATTCGGAATTACGGCTATGTAATTTGAGCTATGGGTCACCCAAGGCAGACATATTCGACTTTTAAATTCTAAGCCTGTGGCATCGATTGCAGAAGTTTCTGCCAATCACAAGTTTAAATGTATATCTCGACTGCAACTGCCTGTAACCATGGGGTCTCATCCGGAACATCGTATAATTAATGTCAAACCAAAATCATAGATGGCGCTACGTGCCACGATTAGCCATTATGACTTATTTATTCAATAAATTTAAAGGTCTCAAAGGTATTATTTTAGTCTCATGCATTAAGAATATCATTAATTTAATACACAAATCCACAAAAACACGAATTCAATGCAATATTTTTCAAAATTCGAATCTAAAATTTATTACACGACTGAATACAACATCAGCAAACCCGCATTGAACGTTATTGAGTCGTCTAAGTATTATTACCTCTCGTCACTAGATGGAGTGACTGTGCATAACGTACGTGATATAATTAGAATAGCCACTTGAGTGCGGGCTAGTCATACGCTCAAAACACCAGTGTAAGGGCGCTCTCCGGAACCATTATCTTCTTACGCGTCTGGACGGCACATTTTAGCCTGGTTACGTAGCCGTATTCAACTCGTGTGCACTCCGTAACCACATGGTATCGTTAATGAAACTTATGAATGAATGGCGTTGTTGGTAAAACGAAAAGCAATATGTGAATATGTGTGTGTGTGTGCATTATGCAATAAAAACAAGGTGAGACAAAATTGGGGTTTTTAACACACTGTGCCGCAGCACGGGTACCGGCCGGCGCCGCGGCGGTACGCACACGAGTACACCGGACGCGTCTGTGTGCGTTAGCAGGCGCACAAATAAAGTGGCTTTCTGCGGGCAGCCGAGCGGCACCGCCCCCGACTGCGCGATGGCAATAAACACAAAAATCACAAATTTGAATTCGTGCTTGCCTACCTTATCGTGTTAGTTCTTCATTATTAATAAATAATTTTAATTATTGAATGTTGATTAGAACTGTTATCTGGGCCATTTTTATTTTTGTCAAAGTTGTACGTCCACCCGACTTTTTTTTAATTTGGAAATTTTTATGTGGTTTCCACTCAGAATCGTGAGCTCTTTCACTCCTAATAGGAGAAAAAAGTCTCCCAAGTTTTTTCCCATTCCGTTACCATTTTTTCATACATTTTGTATGGCAGTAACGGCATGGAAGGTTTGAAAAATGTATGGATATCTTAAGATATTTTTTTTACTTCCTATCAGGCAGGATCGAAAGACCTTGAGATTCTGAGTATGAATCGCGTAAAAAACACCCATGTTACAAAAAAAGAGGGGTGAACAACTTTAAAAAAAAATGGCTCATCTGGCCGGCGGCCTTAAGGCCATAACAGATAATAGTAATTATGTGTTGAAATGAAATGAAAATGAAATATTTATTTTTCAAGTAGGCATATTACAAATTACAATGAACATATGAACGTCAAGTTTTAGTAAATAACTAATTTCGGTGTTTTTCTCAATTTATGAGTAAAAATTACTCTAGAAAATGAAATAAAACTATGGAAACGGATTAAATCGCGTATAATGAATTTAAAATACTATATTTACTACTATTTGTTTTTATTTCTATACTGTATTTTAAATTCATTATACGCGATTTAATCCATTTCCATAATTTTATTTCATGAGTAACTATCGCGGTAACCGAAGACAATATTACTCTAGAAAATGTTTTGTCAAATACCTAGCTACATTACCTTTTATTTTTTATATTAAGTACATGTATTTGTTTACTTAATAATATACATTTCCATATTTATAAATTGAAATATATATCATACACGAAATGAAAAACGACACCGACGACGCGACGGTTTTTTTCCCACATTTCTAATTAACTACGCGCCTGCTTTCGAGTGCTTTAAATTTTAATAAACCAACGCATTCTTTGATTGGGGGCTCGGGCCTCTCAAGGTCAGTGCAAATGTGATGCGTAGAATAGGACTAGTATAGGTAGGTAGGGGCGCGGGGCGCGGGGCCGCGACTAAAGCTAGGAACACACTACGCGTCCGCGTCGTGAATCGACCGCGGACGGGAATCTGGACAATGGAAATACACATAACCGTGCAAACTATCGGTCGACGGACGTGGACGTGGCCTTGAGCGCATGGACGTCCGATCGAAATCTGGCTCGCTGGATGTTTTGTTCCGTGCACACTGATCGGTCGCGGTCGCGGTCGATTTACGACGGACGTCCGCGTAGTATGTTCCTAGCTTAATCTTGTTCATTCACATCCGCTTGCATGTGTCGCGGATAGAGCGAGTACGTAAGGGCCCGCGCACACGGGCAACTGTTGCTGGCGACTTTTTTGTCACGACCATGGCTTAGTATGAAAGTGCGCACACGAGGCGACGCAACTTTTCATACAAATACGAAAGTCGCCGAGCAACTGTTGCCTCCGTGTGCGCGGGGCCTAAGCGGCGAGCACACATACAAGCCGCGCGGAGACCGTTTGCCACCCTGATGTATACCTCTTTTAATTAAATCCGCAAAAAATATTTTTCATCATTTTCATACATAACAAATGAATTTATTAGTGTGAGAGACCCTTACGAATAACATTCAAGTTAGTGTCAAGTGATTGACTGCACATGTCAAAACAAAAAACATTAGGAATTGGTCACACACGTGTTCAGTAATTATCTTTGGTAAAGGCAGTCATACACATGTTCAGTAATTATCTTTATTTTTTTAATAACTCGATAACCGTAAGAGTTAAGTTTCTTAGAGACATTAAATTCATTTGATCTTCCCTTAAAGTTATCGGAATTCAATAAAAACAGTGTGTATAACAAATAACAATTTTATTTACATGATTTATTTTAACTTGCATTAATATGCTGTTCTCGAACTTATTGTATCGATAAACTACCTCTCTAGTCGATCTGTGTCGATACTAACCCAACGAAGTAACTTTTCTAAGACGTCACCAGGTCACCACGCGTCCTTTTCTTTAGGGTGCTATAGAAAAGGATACCTATAGTTTTCTTTGTTCTTATTTACTGACAGACTTGTTTGACAGATTATATCAATTTATAGAGCAATCAATTTGATTAGTGAAACTAAATAATTTGTTATTCATGTTACCTACTTAAAACTGGAGTTTTAACATTTGGTTTAACAAGACGTCCTTACGAGGTTATATAAACAACAATGTGCCACAGGACTCATAATAAAACGGCTCAACAAAATAATACCAATAATAATAGGTGCGTGTTATATTTTACTCAGCAGCCGGCGTAGCCGAATGGCAATTGTCGACACCATATGCCGACAGAAATGTAGTCTAGCTCTGTCGCGCAAGTACGCAAGAGCTATAATTAGAGGTAGATAGATACAACGAAACAAATATTATCGTGAGCACGTGTGCATTCGACTACGCACACTGATGAGGGGACCCAGCGCGTACGTACATTGCGCACCACCTGCACGCACACATACAAACCGCGCGGCATACAATCCACTGGTAGGCTATGTCTACAACGCCATCTAGTAATGGCTGACTTTAAACGTGCACATGACGTTGTATGTTTAGTGCGTGAAAGCTAAAACAGATGTCGCAAGATGTTGCAGTTTGATGACTATTTCGACGTAGGATACTGATAAGAGTTTTGTTGGCCACGCGTGGCTACTGGCGCCATCTAGCTCTTTGAGTGTGGATTAAATTTAGTACACAGGTCTAGAATACTTAGGACGGCGCCCATTTTTAGTATGGGGTTAGGTATCTGTACTAGTATTATTTGATCTGTGCTGTAACAAAGAGTATAAGTCTCCAGGTGAGCAAGGAACCCTGGCATCTGTCGCAGCAATACATCGCAAAACAGCTTGCTATATTTCTTTATCAGGCGCTTAGGAACAATTGTATCCCTTTAATAAAGTGTCTTACCATCGTTGGAGGTTACATAGTGCCTCCTTTATGTAGGTGTTATCTTGAGCTCTCAACATGCTAAGCATCAACTGCCTATTGATACAGGGTCTACAAAGTCTGCAGAAGAGAAACGAGCCCTCTAATCTGTCGCGGCAATACCAAAACAGTTTGCTATATTATTTTATCAGGCGCTTAACAAGCAAAATCCCGTTAGTAAAAATCTTACCATCGCTGGAGGGTGCAATCTTCTAAAATCTCCTTTATGTAGGTGCTCCCTATGAGCCCTCAACAGACTTTGCCTCAAGTGTCTGGTGATACAAGGTCTACAAAGTCTGCAGATGAGAAGGGAACCCTCGCAGTTGTCTCTGCAGTAAGTGTCGCACTCCTTGCCCCAGGCTGCTATATTCTTGTCTGATGATACCATGTTCTTGGCTGCTGCTTGCTCTCTGAAAAATAGGGGTATTGGTTAGGTTTGCTGGCCAGAAAGACAAATAAGAGTCAATGTGTACATTCAAAAGACAATCAGTAACGGACGTTCTTTGTTAACAGTCTGTTCGGTAAGTGAAGAGTCGTGGAATGTATTGGGTCCCATATGCTCTTCCGGATTTTTTTCCGAACAGACTCTAGTAATAAACCTTAATACGTCCTAGTTATTTAATAACATTTTTGGTTCGACTTTAAAAATCTAAAAACTCATAATCAGACATTACTTATAGAACGGTGGCTGATACTGGCCAGTTACATATAAAAACATTTAACTTTAAGATATATTATAAGGTACAGATTGTAACGACAATGTTGTGACAATAAATCATTTATCTATCTATATCACGTCTCCGATTTGGATAAAAATTGGTAGGCTGACAGAGTCCATGATGCTGAGCAAGATCCACTAGGTTTCCCAAAATGTCCTATGTAGTTTGTATGAAACCTTCCTTTTTTGTTACCGAAAATGTATAGAAATCTGGTAACAAAAAAGGAAGGTTTCATACAAACTACATAGGACATTTTGGGAGACCTAGTGGATCTTGCTCGGCATCGTGGAATTCGTGGACTCTATCAGCCTACCAATTTTTATCAAAATCGGAGACGTGATCCAAATGTACAAACTTAACGGGAATTGCTCATCAACACTATCAACTCACAGTACTCAAACTGCTGAACATAAGTGTCATGTAGGCGTTATATTCAGAAGAATTCTACAAGAAAGGATGGTTAGGCCCCTAGCGGGTAGCCCTACCAATGAAGCCGATGGTCCTGGGTTCAAATCCGGGTGAGTACTATCGAGATTTAGTACCTAAATGATACGTCTAGAAACTGTTAAACGCCGTTATTCGGTTACATATATTATGAAATAACTTAAACATATTCTACCAAGAACGATATAATACTGGACTGACAAAGTCAGCAAGGAAGTTGGTATGGGATGAAAGATGATAAATGAGATGTTAGACGACTAGTGTGAAATAAGTGTAAGCGAAGTTTACCTTACAGTCCGGGAATGTGAGGACTGAGTCGTTGGTCGCGCTGTAGGCCCGCTGGCGGTGATTTCAGCTCCTTGTCGCAAGCTAGAGGAAGCGTAAAACCGTTACCTTCGAGCTTTCAACTTAGACCTTCGACGTTCTCTCCACGGATGATCCTGGCGCTCTCCGATACACAACACTTATTGAAATGATATTAAACTACGGGTGATGGTGCTTTTAATGATTCACTGCGAGAAATAGCGAGACTGGCTAAGGTGATGGTGGCTGTTCGCGAATCTGTTGCGTACTGGCTCTGTCAATTGCATGACAGAGCAACCGTTTTTTTTTTAATATTCGAATTTCAACCGTGACAAAGTGTTGCCACAGTTAACATGAAAAAATATCCGAAAAATGATGGGCAAAACTGAACACCCATACAAAAAAGCGTAGGTACCCCTGAAATATATGGGCTTTTAGGCTTAAAACTAGATGGCGCTGTTCGTACCCTGGAAGTGGCCAAAATAAGATTTTCCCCAAATATTTTTGCGAGTTTTTTATTTATCATAAGAATACACATTTTGAAAAAAAAAATTGTAGGCATCATCAATGTAGTTATGATGGTACTTAATAGGTGGCGCTAAAAAATCGAAGTACGACCCTTAGTATGAAGATTGTAAATCGTATACAATTAATCCTTGGTTCTACTAACACTCATTTTGGGGTAATATATTAAGGGGTTTGCTCCCTCCGCCTCGAAATCAAGTTAACTTTAATTTAGTTCACTATCTGCTTGATAAATCGGTACACAACTTATAACTCCTATATAGGTACTATTTGTAGAACATCTTATTACAAAATTACAAAGCAAAGATTTCTAAAGTAAGGATAAGGCAATTACTACCATTTCAACTGATACATTTTCATGTCTTGCGCCATTGGTTGATGAGTTCTCTTCACGCCCGCGATTGGTCTAGAGTACGCATCTAGTACGTACAGACACTTGTACAGTCGCCAACGGTTAAATCGGAGCGGCCAGTGGCCCATTTCTCAAAACTGTTTCTTTCCAGCTTGTCATATTAGACATTGACTGCAACTTGTAACTTGTAGCTTCGAGAAATGGGCCCCAGGACGTTCAAAAATAACTGAACCTTGACAATAAAGTCGTTTCTAGATATTTTTGTGAGCACCTTGACCGCTCCAATATACATATCTGATGGCGACTGTACAGCGGTGTTATGTGTCGCTGTGTCAACACAATTTTTATTTAATATGCCCCGTCCTTACGAGTAATATGTCAATGGTACTAAGTCGATTCGAAGAAGTCGTGCTTATTTCTATTTGATCAAGTTCAATAAGTTTAAGCTATATTGGATTAAGTAAGATACATTCACCCACGCGCTAGTATCAATAGATATTATCGCTAAAATAACTTACACGTTTAAGAGGCTGACATTATCCATACGCCTTGAATTAGGAGGCACACTCAAAGGTTATGACAGATGGCGCCACCTTATTAGTTCATTGCACAGACAAAGAACACATTTTAACAAACAAACAACAAACAAAGCATTTATTGAAAACATATTACAAACATATAACATGTGGGAGTAATATGACCTTGCAAGGGCGCAGCAAGCTTATTAGGTACTTAATAGCTTAGGTATATAAATAAATTACAAATTAGGTTTTACAAGTTATTAGTAATACTTTAAAATTAAGCTACTTAATTTATCATAATACATACATACATACATACATACATATAATCACGCCTGTATCCCATAAAGGGGTAGGCAGAACACATGAAACTACTAAAGCTTCAGTGCCACTCTTGGCAAATAAGGGGTTGAAAGAAAACGAAACTGTGACATTGCAGTGACAGGTTGCCAGCCTCTCGCCTACGCCACAATTTAACCCATATCCCATAGTCGCCTTCTACGACACCCACGGGAAGAAAAGGGGTGGTGAAATTCTTAACCCGTCACTACACAGGCAATCATATTAGGTATTAGGTATTTATCATAATAGGTATTAATTAAACATTTTGTCATCAAAAAACTCTTGCAATGTATAGAAGGTTTTGCTTATTAGATATGTGTTAAGGGATTTTTGATTAATTTAAGACTGTCTATTTGTTTTATAGATTGAGGAAGTATATTAAATATTTTTAATGCACATCGTATGTGGTCCGGAGTGATATATTTTTAAAGTAGATGTGGGCAGTGAAAGGTGGTTATTTTGGCGGAGGTTTAATGGTTTGGCATGTCGGTCTTTTGCTAAAAGGAAGAAAGAGCTGTGTAGTTTCACGAAAGTGCAAACTTCAAAGATGTACAAAGAGGTTAGTGTTCATATTTCCAGGTTTTTGAAATGAGGTCGACAGGTGTCCAGAGGCTTTATATTAGCTAAAAGCTAGTTATTTCATATATCTGTGGTATATTCTCACCTGGCATCAGTTTGATTAGACTTGAGCCGCTCAACTCCGGCTAGCGCGAGCAAGTTGTACAGCACTTGCTCGTACAGCAGCTGGTTGGGCGGGTAGTGCGCCGAGCTCAGGTTGGGAGACATGTTGGCTTCCAACAGGTACACCTTCAGGTCTTCATCGACCACCAGGTCTACGCGCATCAGCTCGAAAAAGTTGTCGCCGGATGGGTAGCTTTTTAGCTGGAAAAGATTTCAACAATTAATAAGTAAGGTTCATCAGGGTAACTAACGAATGACGGAAATGCTCGGGTAATTTCTAAAGGGGAATCTTGATATGATGGATATAATTGTGATTTTTATGCGACTTTCGAGAAGACTTTCGGAATTACCCTAATGCACCCATCAAACGTGATATAGCTCCCACAAGTAAATACAGATTAGTACAAAGGTCGAAAAATATTAAGCTGAATTTTAGAACCAATCGAGTTTTCATTTCCTGATGTTTTCTCCTCTGAAAATTAACAAGTTGTATCAGCATTTTGATGAAATAATCAGAGCAAAACAATCTAACTTTTTGGCTAATTGATATATATTATTCCTTTTTGAATATTACGGCTTACTTTGCGCCACGCCATAGTCATTTACGCGTTTTATTTTCTTTAAAAAAAAATCAGTATTATCTGAATTGTCCGATACAGTTATTGCTAATCAAATAAAGTAATGACATTTGAAAGGGACGCCACCATTTACCTAGCTAGTCTAAGAAAAAAACTTACCTCGGAACTATCAATGAAAATGTACGGTCACCTAGATGGCGCTACATACATATTTGGTCGATTCTCGGCTAGATGGCGCTAATATTAATATTTGACAATTTGAACACATATCAAGTTAAGAATACGGGCCAAATTGACAAAACTGAGGTTCAAAATCGATTTGTAATACTTAATTATGAATTTGTTCTTCACTTGGGGGGAGTTAAAGGCACAGAATACATAATTATTAGTACAAGTTAAGGCTTGAAAAGCTCGCAATTGCTATGGTTCCAACTTTAAAAACTATCTGTAGGCTTACCGTTCAATTTTGAAACACATTTTTCAGTTGTTAATCGTTGAAAAGGAGACTAAAAGATTTTTATCACCTTTGTCTGACCTACGCTACAAAGGGCTTCGTATGACAATAAAATAATATGTAAAAAAAGTAAAAATATTTTATTAACCAAGAGAATTGTTGCCAATAACATACAATCAAATATATATATTTGCCAATGAAATATGAAAGTAGTTTAATATTTCAAATGAATATTATACCCACAACATACATCAGCCGCCTTACATCAGGCGGGCCGTATGCTTGTTTGCCACCGACGTAGTATAAAAAAAAAAAAAACAACATTGAGAAATTGTATTGGATACATTCATTCAACATCCCACATAAGTACGTGGCTAATCCATTGAAAATACAGACTACACCACTTTCGACTTAGCAATTAATGTGTAAGTAAGTTACTTTTCATCACACTCGCACACTAAATGTGGTATTGCACGCAAGCGGAGCGTGAGTTATAGAAAAATCGTTCTCCCTAGGGAGTTAAGAAATTTCTAGTACTAATTAGTAATTAGTAGTAGTAATTTCTAGTAGTAGTAGTAGTAGGAATTTTAACTCTTTTTTACCTTTTTGCATATTTTTTATAATGCAAGTGTGATGAAAAACATTGTGTGTAACTCGGGAAGTATGAATATTACTAACTCGAGTCTTTAAATCGCTCCGGCAAGCCGTCGCGATTTAACTTACTCTCGTTAGTAATATTCAACTTCCTCCCCTTGTTGCACAATGTACTATTATTGAGCAATTTTCATATCTTTACTTTCTAAAAATACTAATAAATATTATTTTTGCTTGTTAAAATAGGTAAAGATTATTTTATGATTCTCTTTGTGGCAAAATTTGTAACCCTCGCAACGCTCAAGATTCCACTTTTCGAACCACTCACTTTATAATACTTGTCTGATATTCCTTTCGATTGGGTACCAATATTAAATAGGACGTATGACGTATGATTAAACAACAATTTGCTCCCTTGTAAAACAGGTAATTACAGTGCGTTTTCACATTATCCGATCTGGCCCCGTAGCCGAATGGCATTTCTCCGACGCCAAACGAAAGCGATACGCCGCTGGCTCTGTCGCGCCAATACGCAAGCGCGATAGAGATAGATATCTACTAGCGCTTCGTTTCGTGAGCGTTTCGTGAGCGATTGTGCCATTCGGCTAGCCACCCTGATATTGGATGTCAGAAGGATTTCAAAGGCAAAAATCAAAGATGGCGGCTTCAATGTATGGAATATCGGTCTTACATCCGATATCGAATCAGATAATGTCAAAACGCACTATTATATTCGGTGACGAATGACGAAGACAGTTTGCCGTTGAGTCCAACATTTTTCAAATTTGCCGCCGTTTTTTTGCCGTCTTTAAACTTTTCCCACCACAAAATTTTCACCGAACATTCTATAACGTCGTACGTACATACCCGTGTGGGGTATCAATGGAAAGGTCTTTTAAAATGATATAAAGTTTTCTAAAAAACATTTTTCTTAAAGTGAACGGTTTTTGAGATATCAGCTCTCAAAGTCGTAAAAAGTATGTCCCCCCCCCTCTATTTTTATAACTACGGGGTATAAAATTCTAAAAAAAATAGAGGTGATGCATGCTAATTAACTCTTTCAACGATTTTTGGTTTGATCAAAGTATCTCTTATAGTTTTTGAGATAGGTTGATTTAACTGTAATTTTGGCAGGTGTATAAATTGACATAATAAGTTTATTATATTTGCTGCTACGGAACCCTTTGTGCGCGAGCCCGACTCGCACTTGGCCGGTTTTATAGGTAAAATAAAAACATAAACATCATAGACTCTAATTGCCGTAATTACACAGCACAGCACGTCTATGCTCACGTTAAGCCGATAACATTGCAAGATAACATTTCAATTGGCATGTGATAAAAAAAGAACTTGTTTATCTTCCGTCCAACTGCGACACGACAGATTTGCTTAATCCATTTCCTCAAAGTTCATTTGTTTATCAGAGCACGTAGGTCAATTTCTCGTGGACATTCAATGGCGACCAGTGTGTAGTGTGTAGGAAGAACCGGTTTGTGTTAGCAGGGCCGCGGCCGCAGGACAGCGGAAGTGGAGCACTTCCTCGCTTCCGGGGAGAATTTGTAATGTCACGGTCATTTTGACAGAGTTTAATGGATCGATCGAAGTCTCCAAGTGTCGTGACCCGCGCTACCCTTGATCGGAACTTTGAGGCTGTTTGTGCACTGCACTAATTGGTACCTATGTCAAGTCACGTGAGCGAAGACTCGATTTCCGGGGATAGTTTCACTTTAAATGTCAAGATTGAAGGAACTCGAATGGTTTAATTAGTTCATTTCTACTTGACCCCGCTTCGGTACAAGTTTTTATGGCGGCTTTTTAAGGTTCTGCTAATTGCACCCATAGCAAGTGAACCAAGACTTCATATTATTATAGAAAAGTATACGACTAATAGATATCGGTTCTTGCGATTGGTCAATCTATCGCGAATTTCAATTTTGTAAATATAACTTGTACATGTTATAGTGACAATGCTTTTAGACTAGATGTAAGGTTATTCACGCGAGCGTGTCCGAATGGTTTTCATAAGGCTGTCGCAAGATCCGCCGCTCGTGCGGGCAGCCTGCAATTTTCGTGCGCCCTTCACTCAACCATCGTCCGCACATTCCTATAATAACCACATGAAATTCATAGCTGTTGCTATATAATCTTTTATAATTATTTCTACTGGTTTCATGTATTTACTACAGTTTTTAGCCTACTATTATGTCTCTGTCGCACTGTCGAATACAGACTTACCAACAAGTTGAATCAACAATATAATGTATCCAAATAAAGATCGTAGCCATCTTGATGACTCATCCACCTATTGGTACTTAATAAATAAGGCACCCAAAATAACTTAACGACTTGCATTACCTTATGAAAGTCACAGACACTACTTAGTAAGGAATACAAGCGTATTCTTTTAACAAGTAATTAAGATATCAATAATTAACCTGGTCATAATGATACACTCAGAAATATTTAGTGTCGCTATCTCTTAAAGAAAATATAATTTACTTGACATTTGACCTTATGCTTTAAGTGTGACTATGTTATGTATGCACAATTGATCGATGATGTTTATTCAGAACAATATTACTTAATAACTATAAATCGATATCGTATCTTGACCAAGATTTAATACTAGGAAGAGACTGTCACAAGTCTCCGTCTCCGTACTTAACCTCCCAAGTTCTGCAAGCCATTGTTTTGTTTTTAAATTTAGAATTATTTGTAAGACAATAAAAGTTCAAATAGTCATACTATAGTTATGAAAAAAAAGCTGCAGTTTTAGATGGAAGCAAGCCGCTTTGCATGGTGATAGTAGACGTCTTAGTAAACGATTTTTTCCGAGGATATCGAAATTTCATCCCTTAGGAAGCCGAGCGTAGCGAGGTGTTTTATGAAAATGAAAAAAATTCTATCTTTTTATTGTATCGTCCGATTTTGACAAAACGTATCTCAAATGAAAGGTATTGCTTTATGTAATTTAAAAAAAAATTGAAAAAAAAATATTACAAAAAAAGTAAGAAAAAAAATAAAAAAAGTAAATTTACGCCTCGCACTGAATAACTTCAAAGAATGACAGACGAAATGTACAATGTCGATATATGAGTTTTTTTTAATCAAAGACATAAATTCATAGTTGAAAACTAAAGACCGCATCGAAATCGGATTAGCATTTTTAGGGTTCCGTAGTCAACTAGGAACCCTTATAGTTTCGCCATGTCTGTCTGTCCGTCCGTCCGTCCGTCCGTCCGTCCGTCCGTCCGTCCGTCCGTCCGTCCGCGGATAATCACAGTAACCCTTAGCACTAGAAAGCTAAAATTTGGTACAAATATGTATATCAATCACGCCAACAAAGTGCAAAAATAAAAAAATGGAAAAAAAGTTTTATTAGGGTACCCCCCCTACAAGTAAAGTGGGGTCTGATATTTTTTTTCATTCCAACCCCAACGTGTGATATATTGTTGGATAGGTATTTAAAAATGAATATGGGTTTCTTAAGATCGCTTTTTGATAATATCAATATTTTCGGAAATAATTGCTCCTAAAGGAAAAAAAAGTGCGTCCCCCCCCTCTAACTTTTGAACCATAAGTTTAAAAAATATGAAAAAAATCATAAAAGTAGAACTTTATAAAGACTTTCTAGGAAAATTGTTTTGAACTTGATAGGTTCAGTCGTTTTTGAGAAAAATACGGAAAACTACGGAACCCTACACTGAGCGTGGCCCGACACGCTCTTGGCCGGTTTTAAATACCTATTCAACAATATATCACACGTTGGGGTTGGAATGAAAAAAAAATATCAGCCCCCACTTTACATGTAGGGGGAGTACCCTAATAAAACATTTTTTCCATTTTTTATTTTTGCACTTTGTTGGCGTGATTGATATACATATTGGTACCAAATTTCAGCTTTCTAGTGCTAACGGTTACTGAGATTATCCGCGGACGGACGGACGGACGGACGGACGGACAGACAGACATGGCGAAACTATAAGGGTTCCTAGTTGACTACGGAACCCTAAAAACTAGGATAGGTAAATGTAGAAAACTGCTCCATCTACTATTTTATTCTTGTGATCATTTTATCTAAACCCACATATCTTATTCACTAGTCTTCTTGGAAGGCGTCTATGCGTATTTGATATCTATAATACACATATTACTCACAATACAGTTTGATCTCATTCAGCATAATTCGTTCAATGCATGAATGTATCATGATGAATGGAATTATGTTCAAGTCACTCTAATTACCCGTAATTAGATGGGATTAAATTGGTACATTGAAATTATGTTTATTATTATCTAATACATATTATATACGAAATTCTGTTTCTAAATCCATACTAATATTATAAATGGGAAAGTGTGTGTCTGTTTGTTTGTCCGTCCTTCACAGCAAAACGGAGCGACGAGTTATCGTGATTTTTTAAGTGGAGATAGTTAAAGGGATGGAGAGTGACATAGGCTACTTTTTGTCTCTTTCTAACGCGAGCGAAGCCGCGGGCAAAAGCTAGTATTATTATAGTAGACCAGGTACTTACAGCTTCAATGACATGCTTTTCCTTCAGCTGAAATACGCCCGCGATAGCCTCCTGAACATCCTCCCACATCCTTGCAGGATCCTTGCCCTGAAACATTTAAATGTCACTGTGAGATGAAATAGAAAAAGATTATACTTTAAATTAAAATAAATTCTCAAAAAGAAATATACCTACCTAAACCTCTTCGAAATTAGGTAGGGAATTCATTATCTAAAGTTTAATATCCCATGTATGTCATATTGTTACAACGCTAAAAAATACATATATACAAGTAAATAACCGAAAATGAACACCCTCCTTTCCCGCTCAAGTGCTACTTATGGTCGGGGATTTTTGTTATGTTATGTTATTTATTTATTTAAATGTCTCCTAACTACACCCAACAAAATTAATTAAAGGGTTAAAATTTTGTTCCAAGTATTTCCCCACCAGTTTTTTTTTATTGCTTGGGCTATTATTAGTAAAGCACGCGCTTTATGGCCTTTATGAAAACTATTGGCCGGTGATCGTTACATTTTACAAATTCCTCCTTGAAACCACAGATCCTTCCCCTCCTCTGAAACTAAATTTAATTCAAAGAGTAGACGGCGACTTTGAGTTGAGAGGCCCCAGCCCCCGACCAAAGGATGCATTGATTTGTTAAAATTTAAAGCACTCGAAAGCAGGCGCGTAGTTAATTAGAAATATGGAAATGAATATTATTATGTAAGAAATACATAAGTATAATAGCTAAGAATGTACATGTAGTAAACATAATGAACAAAATGTAAAGTACGTATTTGATAAAACATTTTCGAGAGTAATATTTTTACTCATAAAATTGTGCAAACACTGCAAACTTAATTTAAACTCCGAAACTATTTATTTTCTGAAACATGGTATGAAATGTTGTCATTACGTCCTTTTAAGTTAAAATATGCTTCCCGGTACCACAACATAGTGTAATTTAAAAATACAGATATAAAATTAATACTTCGCAACTAAATTACGACTATAAACACATAAAATTATTAAAACACCAAGACCAGACAATTTAAGCCTGGCGTCCACTAGGCGCGCCGAGTCGAGCCTTGGTAACCCTTAGGCCGTTTTTACATTATCCGATCCGATATCGGATGTCGGAAGGATTTCAATGGAAAAAATCCAAGATAGCGCCTGTAATGTATGGGATATCGGTCCGACATCCGATATCGGATCGGATAATGTGAAAACGCACTTAAATGCATGCTTTTTTTAATATAAGCCATGGGGTCTCATCCGGAACAGTGCAAAATTATTTCCAAATAGAAATCATAGATGGCGCCAAGTGTCACGATTGACGATTATTATTTTTTTATCAAATAGATTTAAAGGTATTTGAAGCGTCATAAATTAAGTACATTATAAATTAAATACAAACATCGATGACAACACAAATTTAATGCATTATTTTAGAAATTTTCAAAGAAATAATATCACGTAATATATTGCTACTGACTATGACGCAACAACGTGAACAACCTGCGCGCGACAGTATCGAGCTACCTAAATTTTATTGCATATTGTCACTAGATGGAGCTGCCACTATCTACAGTATACTGCCAACGAAACGGTGCGATTGTGTGCGTTCCGTTCATTGAGATATATGTACTACGTACTATAGGCGACGTTGCCAGACGGGAACTCTGCACAAGCTGACAAATGCGCGGAGTGCGCGAAGCGGTAATTTACGCGTAGAGTAGTAAGTCCACCATCAGATGTGACACATTATTATATTCCGCCTGTCAAAATTATTTATTTATTTATTTACAACTTAAAAAATACAAAGTAAGCGATCACTGCCACCCATGGACACCCGAAACACCAGGGGTGTTGGAGGTGCGTTGCCGGCCTTTAAGATGGGTGTACGCTCTTTTCTTGAAGATTTATCTTCTTTAAAATACAAATATATACTTATATATATAATAATATATAATATAGTGCGGTCAGTTTTTTTGGACAAAGCGTATCCATTGTTCTCTTTTTTCATGACCAGGCCAAAGAAAACAGCAAAAAGTGAGCGTGCTAAGAATACAATTTTACTCAATAACTATTAACAATCAATAAACAAATTAACTTTTTTTATATTATAGTAACATAATTCATAAAGTAGTAAGTAGTTACCTAATAATTTTCCAAATTGAAATAAATATATTTCGCAAATCTATTAGAGGTGAAACACATTAGTAGGAACAATGAAAATGGCACATCTGCGCGGTTAAGTTTTTAGTCTATGATTGCGTCACCAAAATCGCGGAAGCCTCGCTCCCGCTCGCGTGTTCGTAGAATATTCAGCTGTCGTGTCGGCCGATAATATTTGTTTGTGTGCGTTAATAATGTAGGTATACGTTTGTAGTAGTGTGCGTGACAAAAATGTCTATTAAAGAGCTGCCAATGATCGAAATTCAAATTAGTTGAACAATTTCCATTGAAAAAAAAAAGTTTGTAATGCATCGGTCCGAATTGCGGATACTAGTTTTATCATCTTTTAGTAGATATAATTGAATGTAAAATTATTTATTTTGCCTGACGCTCTTGAGTATTTTTTATGCCGTTATTTTAATTTTACAATATAATATTTGGAATATAGTGCTTATAATTATTAAATATAAAACATTTTTTAAATACTTTTTGTTACAAAATCATACTTCATTGATTTGGAACAACGCTTTTTATCGGACCTACATCCGACACTATCGGAAGCGTTTATCGGATGTAGGATGTCGATCTGACACCCGATATCCGATCGGATAATGTGAAAACGGCCTAAGCATTCACCGTTAGTGCGTTTTCACATTATCCGATCCGATATCGGATGTAGGACCGATATCCCATACATTGAAGACGCCATCTTTGATTTTTGCCTTTGAAATCCTTCCGACATTTGCCACATGCACGACCGATGCGATGCATGCGAAATCAAACCTTATCGATATGGAAGTATGAGACGCGACGATTGCCGACTGGCTAGGATTTCCGAACGCACACGAATGCGCGCTCGGTCGCCGATCTGCGGCGGAGTGGGCCGAGACCTCGACGCGACGCCGTCAGCAACTACCTAGGTAGTAAATAGTCAAGAGCGTTTGTATGGAGAATTAACTCCTCCTGTATCGTCTTAAGGATGAAATGGTGATTTTAGTATGTATGCGATTTAGGCTGATTTTTTCAGAGTCAGTAATTATTTTAAGTTTAAACATTTTACTGTAGGGGCGAATAGTGTACCTTTCTAATAGTCAGTAAAACCAGAGTCAAACTTTTCATATACTAATATAATTAACCAATAATCATTATATTTTTATAAAAATGATTTAGCCTATTTAGCTTCTAACCACATAATATATTATAGTACAACTAATTTAGTGTTAGAGGTAATATCGATGTCAAATATTTTTTTAAATATTTTCCCAGACTCAGGAAACCTTCGCCTATCATAGGGGGCGTCCATTAATCGCGTCATACTGCATAGGGGGGGGAGGGGGTCATGAAAAAATCACCAAATATCACCATGGGGGGTGGGGGGGTTAGGAACATATCACGTGTATTTTTTTGTTACACTAACGTAAAGAAAAAAACATATTTCTGAGCTATTTTTATATCAACTTTTACAGTCAGAACTTGCGTTGTGCAGTACAAAGAGAACAGAATATAATAGAATATAATTTATTCGTGAACACAGTCAAGATTAATTACACATTACAACACAAACAGAAAGGAATGAAGTGCCACGAAATGGCCTCATCTCAGCGTGTTGCTGGTGATTTCCAGCGCTGATCTTCCGATGAGACCATCAAGTGAGAAAAAAAGAGCTGTGTGCAGTCGGTTCTTTTTAATTCTCAAAGATTCTTTTAGTTTGCCCTCATCACGTGTACACGGACAGTCGGTTATAGACGGTCAACCTAATCATGGCACTGAAAAAAGGCGGCAAATTTGACAAATGTGAGCTCACCGGCCATCTGTCTTCAAAAAACGCGTGCTTTCCTAAACCTTGACGTTGGCGGAATCATAGACGAGCCATAACACTAAAAAACCGGCCAATTGTGAGTTGGACTCGTGTTGTAAGGGTTCCTTACATCACAAGAAGAGCTTAAGCGGCTATCAAGTTCAAAAAATTTTTTTAGAAAGTCTTTATAAAGTTCTACTTTTGTCATTTTTTCATATTTTTTAAACATACGGTTTAAAAGTTAGAGGGGGGGGGGACACTATTTTCCTTTAGGAGCGATTATTTCCGAAAATATTAATATTATCAAAAAACGATTTTAGTAAACCCTTATTCATTTTTAAATACCTATCCAACAATATATCACACGTTGGGGTTGGAATGAAAAAAAAATCAGTCCCCATTTTACATGTAGGGGGGGTACCCTAACAAAACATTTTTTTCCACTTTTTATTTTACCAATTTGTTGGCGTGATTGATAACCATATTGGTACCAAATTTCAGCTTTCTAGTGCTAACGGTCACTGAGATTACCCGCAGACGGACGGACGGACGGACAGACAGACATGGCGAAATTATAAGGGTTCCTAGTTGACTACGGAACCCTAAAAAGACGAAACAAAAATGACTGTACATGTACCTAATATTCAAACGCACTCAACATTTTCAAAAGGCTATCTCGGGTATTTTTTTGAAAATTTTATGCTAATTAGTTTCGGAGATAAGGGAATGGTAATTTTTGCCTGTTTTCTTAAATTACTTGAAAATTATTTGACTGAAAATTATTAAAAACATATATTTTTGAAATACGTATAAGGGCTATTTTTTTCAAAGTTGTCCACCCCACTTTTTTGTAACATGGGTATTTTTTACGCGATTCATATTTCGAATCGCAGAATCGCGAGGTCTTTTGATCGTGATAGGAGAAAAAAATGTCCCAAGATTTCCATATTTTTTAGACCTTCCATTCCGTTACCGCCATACAAAATGTATGAAAAAATGGTAACGGAATAGAGAAAAAACCTTGGGAGCTCGCGATTCTGAGTGGAAAGCACATAAAACAATCCAAATAAAAAAAGTGGGGACCAATTAACGCTCTTTCATTTGATATGTAACACGCTAAAAAACTATTTCAAAAAACTTTGATTTCTAATTTTCACTTTTACCCCCAAAAGTGGCCCCTATAGTTGTTTTTTTATTTTATTTAAATTATATGCCCGTCTTTGGGTCACAGGTTTACATGTGTGTGCCAAACAAGTTAATCGGTTCAGTTGTTTCGGTTTAGTGGTTTCCTTTTTTAAATACGGAACCTTAAAAATGAGGGGGCAAAGGTTTAATTCTCATAGAAAATTTGAATTTCGCGCCGAGATTTGGTTGGTTGGTTGGCTGGAAAAAAGTCTCCTTAAGTTGCCAAAAAATTACACGTCATATTGGCCAGGGGGGGGAGGGGGTCCTGAAATTATCACCAAAGATCACCATGGGGGAGGGGGGGGTCTAAAATAAGCCAAAAACGTATGACGCGATTAATGGACGCCCCCATACATATAAGTACCTATGCTTATATTAAAAAAAGCATGCATTTAAGTGCGTTTTCACATTATCCGATCCGATATCGGATGTCGGACCGATATCCCATACATTACAGGCGCTATCTTGGATTTTTTCCATTGAAATCCTTCCGACATCCGATATCGGATCGGATAATGTAAAAACGGCCTAAGGGTTACCAAGGCTCGACTCGGCGCGCCTAGTGGACGCCAGGCTTAAATTGTCTGGTCTTGGTGTTTTAATAATTTTATGTGTTTATAGTCGTAATTTAGTTGCGAAGTATTAATTTTATATCTGTATTTTTAAATTACACTATGTTGTGGTACCGGGAAGCATATTTTAACTTAAAAGGACGTAATGACAACATTTCATACCATGTTTCAGAAAATAAATAGTTTCGGAGTTTAAATTAAGTTTGCAGTGTTTGCACAATTTTATGAGTAAAAATATTACTCTCGAAAATGTTTTATCAAATACGTACTTTACATTTTGTTCATTATGTTTACTACATGTACATTCTTAGCTATTATACTTATGTATTTCTTACATAATAATATTCATTTCCATATTTCTAATTAACTACGCGCCTGCTTTCGAGTGCTTTAAATTTTAACAAATCAATGCATCCTTTGGTCGGGGGCTGGGGCCTCTCAACTCAAAGTCGCCGGCGCGCGGCGCCGTGGTCGCGGGGCGCGGGGCGTGGGGCGCGGGGTAGGGCGCCGCGGATCTCGTTCATTCAATTCCGCTTGCATGTGTTGCGGACAGAGCGAGTATATTATACGTACGTGGCGAGCACACATACAAGCCGCACGGCAACGCCATCTAGTAATGTTCGACTTTAAACGTCCATGTGACGTTATAGGTTTAGTGCGTGATAGCTAAAACAGATGTCGCAAGATGTTGCAGTTTGATGACTATTTCGACGTAGGATACTGATAAGAGTTTTGTTGGCCACGCGTGGCTACTGGCGCCATCTAGCTCTTTGAGTGTGGATTAAATTTAGCCTACAGGTCTAGAATACTTAGGACGGCGCCCATTTTTAGTATGGGATTAGGTATCTGTACTAGTATTATTTGATCTGTGTATAAGCATAGGTACTTATATGTATGGGGGCGTCCATTAATCGCGTCATACGTTTTTGGCTTATTTTAGACCCCCCCCTCCCCCATGGTGATCTTTGGTGATAATTTCAGGACCCCCTCCCCCCCCTGGCCAATATGACGTGTAATTTTTTGGCAACTTAAGGAGACTTTTTTCCAGCCAACCAACCAACCAAATCTCGGCGCGAAATTCAAATTTTCTATGAGAATTAAACCTTTGCCCCCTCATTTTTAAGGTTCCGTATTTAAAAAAGGAAACCACTAAACCGAAACAACTGAACCGATTAACTTGTTTGGCACACACATGTAAACCTGTGACCCAAAGACGGGCATATAATTTAAATAAAATAAAAAAACAACTATAGGGGCCACTTTTGGGGGGTAAAAGTGAAAATTAGAAATCAAAGTTTTTTGAAATAGTTTTTTAGCGTGTTACATATCAAATGAAAGAGCGTTAATTGGTCCCCACTTTTTTTATTTGGATTGTTTTATGTGCTTTCCACTCAGAATCGCGAGCTCCCAAGGTTTTTCTCTATTCCGTTACCATTTTTTCATACATTTTGTATGGCGGTAACGGAATGGAAGGTCTAAAAAAAATATGGAAATCTTGGGACATTTTTTTCTCCTATCACGATCAAAAGACCTCGCGATTCTGCGATTCGAAATATGAATCGCGTAAAAAATACCCATGTTACAAAAAAGTGGGGTGGACAACTTTGAAAAAAATAGCCCTTATACGTATTTCAAAAATATATGTTTTTAATAATTTTCAGTCAAATAATTTTCAAGTAATTTAAGAAAACAGGCAAAAATTACCATTCCCTTATCTCCGAAACTAATTAGCATAAAATTTTCAAAAAAATACCCGAGATAGCCTTTTGAAAATGTTGAGTGCGTTTGAATATTAGGTACATGTACAGTCATTTTTGTTTCGTCTTTTTAGGGTTCCGTAGTCAACTAGGAACCCTTATAATTTCGCCATGTCTGTCTGTCCGTCCGTCCGTCCGTCTGCGGGTAATCTCAGTGACCGTTAGCACTAGAAAGCTGAAATTTGGTACCAATATGGTTATCAATCACGCCAACAAATTGGTAAAATAAAAAGTGGAAAAAAATGTTTTGTTAGGGTACCCCCCCTACATGTAAAATGGGGACTGATTTTTTTTTCATTCCAACCCCAACGTGTGATATATTGTTGGATAGGTATTTAAAAATGAATAAGGGTTTACTAAAATCGTTTTTTGATAATATTAATATTTTCGGAAATAATCGCTCCTAAAGGAAAATAGTGTCCCCCCCCCCCCCCCCTCTAACTTTTAAACCGTATGTTTAAAAAATATGAAAAAATGACAAAAGTAGAACTTTATAAAGACTTTCTAAAAAAAATTTTTTGAACTTGATAGCCGCTTAAGCTCTTCTTGTGATGTAAGGAACCCTTACAACACGAGTCCAACTCACAATTGGCCGGTTTTTTAGTGTTATGGCTCGTCTATGATTCCGCCAACGTCAAGGTTTAGGAAAGCACGCGTTTTTTGAAGACAGATGGCCGGTGAGCTCACATTTGTCAAATTTGCCGCCTTTTTTCAGTGCCATGATTAGGTTGACCGTCTATAACCGACTGTCCGTGTACACGTGATGAGGGCAAACTAAAAGAATCTTTGAGAATTAAAAAGAACCGACTGCACACAGCTCTTTTTTTCTCACTTGATGGTCTCATCGGAAGATCAGCGCTGGAAATCACCAGCAACACGCTGAGATGAGGCCATTTCGTGGCACTTCATTCCTTTCTGTTTGTGTTGTAATGTGTAATTAATCTTGACTGTGTTCACGAATAAATTATATTCTATTATATTCTGTTCTCTTTGTACTGCACAACGCAAGTTCTGACTGTAAAAGTTGATATAAAAATAGCTCAGAAATATGTTTTTTTCTTTACGTTAGTGTAACAAAAAAATACACGTGATATGTTCCTAACCCCCCACCCCCCATGGTGATATTTGGTGATTTTTTCATGACCCCCTCCCCCCTATGCAGTATGACGCGATTAATGGACGCCCCCTATGATAGGCGAAGGTTTCCTGAGTCTGGGAAAATATTTAAAAAAATATTTGACATCGATATTACCTCTAACACTAAATTAGTTGTACTATAATATATTATGTGGTTAGAAGCTAAATAGGCTAAATCATTTTTATAAAAATATAATGATTATTGGTTAATTATATTAGTATATGAAAAGTTTGACTCTGGTTTTACTGACTATTAGAAAGGTACACTATTCGCCCCTACAGTAAAATGTTTAAACTTAAAATAATTACTGACTCTGAAAAAATCAGCCTAAATCGCATACATACTAAAATCACCATTTCATCCTTAAGACGATACAGGAGGAGTTAATTCTCCATACAAACGCTCTTGACTATTTACTACCTAGGTAGTTGCTGACGGCGTCGCGTCGAGGTCTCGGCCCACTCCGCCGCAGATCGGCGACCGAGCGCGCATTCGTGTGCGTTCGGAAATCCTAGCCAGTCGGCAATCGTCGCGTCTCATACTTCCATATCGATAAGGTTTGATTTCGCATGCATCGCATCGGTCGTGCATGTGGCAAATGTCGGAAGGATTTCAAAGGCAAAAATCAAAGATGGCGTCTTCAATGTATGGGATATCGGTCCTACATCCGATATCGGATCGGATAATGTGAAAACGCACTAACGGTGAATGCTTAGGCCGTTTTCACATTATCCGATCGGATATCGGGTGTCAGATCGACATCCTACATCCGATAAACGCTTCCGATAGTGTCGGATGTAGGTCCGATAAAAAGCGTTGTTCCAAATCAATGAAGTATGATTTTGTAACAAAAAGTATTTAAAAAATGTTTTATATTTAATAATTATAAGCACTATATTCCAAATATTATATTGTAAAATTAAAATAACGGCATAAAAAATACTCAAGAGCGTCAGGCAAAATAAATAATTTTACATTCAATTATATCTACTAAAAGATGATAAAACTAGTATCCGCAATTCGGACCGATGCATTACAAACTTTTTTTTTCAATGGAAATTGTTCAACTAATTTGAATTTCGATCATTGGCAGCTCTTTAATAGACATTTTTGTCACGCACACTACTACAAACGTATACCTACATTATTAACGCACACAAACAAATATTATCGGCCGACACGACAGCTGAATATTCTACGAACACGCGAGCGGGAGCGAGGCTTCCGCGATTTTGGTGACGCAATCATAGACTAAAAACTTAACCGCGCAGATGTGCCATTTTCATTGTTCCTACTAATGTGTTTCACCTCTAATAGATTTGCGAAATATATTTATTTCAATTTGGAAAATTATTAGGTAACTACTTACTACTTTATGAATTATGTTACTATAATATAAAAAAAAGTTAATTTGTTTATTGATTGTTAATAGTTATTGAGTAAAATTGTATTCTTAGCACGCTCACTTTTTGCTGTTTTCTTTGGCCTGGTCATGAAAAAAGAGAACAATGGATACGCTTTGTCCAAAAAAACTGACCGCACTATATTATATATTATTATATATATAAGTATATATTTGTATTTTAAAGAAGATAAATCTTCAAGAAAAGAGCGTACACCCATCTTAAAGGCCGGCAACGCACCTCCAACACCCCTGGTGTTTCGGGTGTCCATGGGTGGCAGTGATCGCTTACTTTGTATTTTTTAAGTTGTAAATAAATAAATAAATAATTTTGACAGGCGGAATATAATAATGTGTCACATCTGATGGTGGACTTACTACTCTACGCGTAAATTACCGCTTCGCGCACTCCGCGCATTTGTCAGCTTGTGCAGAGTTCCCGTCTGGCAACGTCGCCTATAGTACGTAGTACATATATCTCAATGAACGGAACGCACACAATCGCACCGTTTCGTTGGCAGTATACTGTAGATAGTGGCAGCTCCATCTAGTGACAATATGCAATAAAATTTAGGTAGCTCGATACTGTCGCGCGCCTAGCGCTGATTTTCAGATTAGCGGCTGAAACGATGACGACATTACTTTTAAGTACTTTTAACTTACCTTAGACGTGGCATAGATGTCGAAAGCATCCTTCATGCTGAACCCAAGCTCAGTGTAGCTGTGAGCCAGCGAAGGCACCTTCCACGTCGGCAGGTAATCGTCACCGATCACGTACTTATCCAGCACTGACGGGTCGAAGGGGTGGTACTTTGCGGGGCAGTATCTGAAGAAGCAAATCCACAGATTTCATATTTATAAACCATACGCAGATGCACAGAACTTTATTTATATAGAAGAAACAAGTTCATCTATTTGTATAGGGGCCGAGCGTGTCAAATTTTGTACTGAAGTTGTTTCTTGCCTGTAATTTTAAATATGTCTCAGGCTCTTGATTGTTCATAATTTTTGTGTTGTTGCAATTGAATATCACGTAACGAGGCATTTTTTATGTTTTGATTGACTTCAACTTACAAAAATTGACGCCCGAAAGCTGCAAGCTGCGAGTAAAAACGACATTTGGGATGTGCTTGATCTATGGTATATATGACTGCGCAGATGCATTTGGTATGTTAAGCGTGTTTGGCACGATACAGCTTTCGCGCGTCAATTTTTAACACCCGACGCAAAAACGACGGGGTGTTATAAACTTGACGTGTCTGTCTGTCTGTCTGTGTGTGTGTCTGTCTGTGGCATCGTAGCTCCCGAACGGACGAACCGATTTAGATTTAGTTTTTTTTGTCTGAAAGCTGAGTTAGTCGGGAGTGTTCTTAGACTTCTTAGCCATGTTTCATGAAAATCTATGTCGCGGTCGCGGGTTTTTTCAAAATTTTAATTTTGTGGTTAGTATCTGTGTAAGAATGTCCTATAATATTTATTTAACTTACTAGCTCCCTGCTAATCAATTTCTCACAAAATTCGAGGAAAAGCAATCATTTTTATTTGGTCCTAGGTTGTAGTTACCGCGTGGGGCCATCTATAATTCAGTAGAAGATATTATGAGTTCAATAACCCTGTAACTACAGATCTTCATAAATAATGTATACCTAAGAATACCTCTCATGTATTATTTAACCAGTCAGAAATACCTTTGCAAATAATTCTGAAATCTAGTTAATTTTAGGCGCTCGTTATTAATTAGACCATAAAAATATTCCACCGTAAGAAATACTGTTTAATTCAGTACCTTAGGTTAATTACCGCTGTAGAGATCTTGTTATAACAGAGGCATAGAGCATGTGAAAGTACAGACGCGACATCTCTCAGTGAGAATCCGTATTGGCGCGACGGAGTCAGACTGTGTTTCGATCGGCATCTAGCGACAACGATTGTCATTAATTCGGCTAGGCACGGACTCAATGGTTTTTAATTAGGTTTTTGCCAATTCAAAATGTTTGATTGTTTTCCCGGCATTTTAGGTCAATTGTACTCAGAATCACGAGTACTTTCAATCTCACTGGGAGACAAAAAGTGTCCCAGAATTTCCATACTAGTTTTTTTTACGAAATCGACTCTTTTGTTACCCCATACAACATGTACGGAAAATGGTAACAAAATTGGAAAAAATTTATGGGACAATGTTTTTTAACTACTGGGATTGAAAAAGCTAGTAATTCTGAGTAGAAATAGCATTTTATTTTTCAAAAATATTACACTTTATAAAAGTGGCAAAAAAAAAGAAATGCTCAAAACGTGTTTAATTAGGTCGATTTTGCTCTAAATAGTTTTTTGCTCTAAATAATTTACCTACGCAGTAAGGATCATATCAATAGTCAAATATTTTAACGAGAGAAACACCTTTAACTCTGATAACGCTATGCTAGCAACGATTTCGACAAGCAAAATTCATAATTTAATAGAAGTTTGAACTTTAAATTAAAATAACATTTGCACGCGCGGGGCTGTCAAAATCACTGCTAACTTAGATTGACTATACATTCTGTGTTAAATAAGGTAATCACTCACCGGAACAGAACATCTCCTTTGTACCAATACACCCTCAAAGGATTCACCGATGTCAGCACCACGTACACACCAATATCGAACTTGTGTCCATCCACCAAGAACGGTTTCTGCACATACTCCTGCACGAAACTTTCCCCATTTGACAAGTCAATTTCACTCACATTTTTCAAATACACTTGTCTGTGTTGGTTATGTTTTTCTACAAATAACGCGTTTTTGTTTTCAGCTGCATATTTTAAAAAGTCTTCTTTGCTCAGTGGCAGTTTGAAAGCTTTCGGGATATATTTATAGTCTGTGGTCGCTAGATCTACTTTGTTGGTTATAAAACCTGTGCCAGGAAAGTGGTTCACCTTCTGATGTGGCTTTAATTTGTGTAAATTGGGATATAACACTCTGAATGGGTAATCGTGGGACCAAAGGAGGTCCCATGGGGTTTGATTCGTGCTTTTTTCGTAACCAATTCTTTCTAGAACTAAATGCACGTGTTTGAGAAGACCGTTTCTATTTTCAACGTCGCTGTAGGCAGAATACACCCAGTATCTGTTGACAGTCTTATTTGCTTCATCTTTGCACGATCTATTTTGAATGTTTAGTATTTCTAATAAGATGCCTAAAGACACGCCGATTATACAAATTAGGAGAAAAATGCTTGCGTTTGAGTCTTTGGTGTCTTTTTTGTTTTTTTCATCTTTGGCCTTGTAGCTCGCTCGTTGGTTTTCCGTTATTTGGTTGACCTGTAAATAAATAATTTTGTGTTAAGAACTGAATGATCATTCATGTCACGGGATCATTTGCATTTTTATTCTGAAACTTTTCAAGTTTATCAATGAATATTGGTGTGATGGTATTTCTTGGAATATTGTGAATAATATTCTGAAATTTAATTAGCATTATGTATAACTTTGGCTACAGCGACTTTCATTTCAATGTGAATTTATGAACTAAATTTATGAACATCGCAACATTTGTGATCCAACACATTATTAAATAAATTAAAATGTTATTTCAGCAGGGCAATTATGGTCTGTCATTAAATATATCTCTATCGTCTACCGAAAGTGGAATTATATTGTAGCTCAAAGCATACTAAAGTTATAAATCGGGGTTTAATAAAATGAACGCGTCGATAGATAAATGATAAGTGTGTGAGTGACCACTGTTGTCTTTTATAAAAATCCGTTCAATAGCTGCCTTTATTTCATTGCGGGATGTGTTTTGGAACAATAAAATGCACGGATTTTTCAAATTGACAGCTGTGACACCTGTCAAAGTTTGATTTGACATATTGACAAATGTCACATACACCCGAAAAACATAGAAGTCAAAGATGAAAGTAAGTTGTGTGTTGTAAAAACTAAAGGAATTCCACCAAAAATGGTAAGTTTAATGAAATAACAATACTTAGTATATTAATGGTAATATTTGGGTTCTTGTAGTTTGTTACATTATTAATTGCTTTTGTTATATTTTCAGTTGATGCAAGACGGACAAGCGGGCAGGAGAATGATAGTGAAATATTTAAGAGGATACGTACCCGGGAGCACAAACGTTTACGATAATATCGTTATTTCTATCGCTCTTCAATATTGGCGCGACAGAGCCAGACTGTGTTTCAATCGACGTCTAGCGACGGCGAATTTCCTGTGAGCAATTCAGTCAGGGTATGCTGCAAACATACCAAGGAGCCAACAAGGAATGTTGCTAGGCTTACCGCGAGAGATGTGAAATGCCATGACACAAACCAATTTTAAGTGGGCATGATATATACTCAACAACAGCGGGCACTACAAGGCTCTGGCATAGAGTACCTAGAGCATGGAATGAGGTACATAAATTAAATATTTATAAATATTATAGGATGTTCTTACACATATTGACTGAGTCCCATGTTACGCTCAAGACGGCTTGTGTTGTAGGTACTCAGACAATGATATATATAATATACAAATACTTATATACATATCAACAAATCCATGACTTGGGAACCAATATCCGTGCCCATCACACAAGTAAATGCCTTTACCGGGAGTCAAACCCAGGACCGCGGCTTAGTGAGCAGGGTCACTACCCGCTAGGCCAGACCGGTCATCTCATGCGAATACTATAATTTTTAATGGTTATGTAGCTACTAGCTGACCAATATAGAAAAAAAACTGAATGATATTTCAAACAGATAATTCTTAAAATTTATAATTGAAAGAATGATAGCGCATAAAGGCAGAATAAACTTCCATAACTTAATTCTAATTAACACAAGTCAAATTGTAATCTATTGCCTCAAGCACTAGAGGCCTTGGTCACTTTTTCTTTCATATGTATAATTTATTTCGGTTTTAATATCATAACTTAATTGATACATAATAACTATAATAAATGTCTCTTGTTAATCATATATATATTTTCCCAAATCCAGTTTCTAATAATTGTTGCAGGCTACCATTGCATAGTTAAATATGATGTGGCTCCTTCTTGTCATACTTTCTACAGCTGCAGAAAAAGAAAAACAATGTAACACTGAACCAGTAAGGTGTAATTGAACTAAATGCCATAAAACCAACTTGTTTGAAATAGTTTGAAATAGATCCAGAAAAGTTATAAGTGTGAGTGTTACTTTTGTAATAATTAAGCCCTTTAGCGTGCGTGCGTGGTGACGGGTTAAGAATTTCACCAACCCCTTTCTTCCCGTGGGTGTTGTAGAAGGCGACTATGGGATATGGGTTAAATTGTGGTGTAGGCAAGAGGCTGGCAACCTTTCACTGCAATGCCACAGTTTCGTTTTCTTTTAACCCCTTATTTGCCAAGAGTGGCCCTGAAGCTTTAGTGGTTTCATGTGCTCTGCCTACCCCTTTATGGAATACAGGCGTGATTGTATGTATGTATGTTAAGTCCTTTATTCAACATCGTGAGGAAACCGGACTAATCCCAATAAGGCCTAGTCACCCTTCGGGTTGGAAGGTCAGATGGCAATCGCTTTCGTAAAAACTAGTGCCTACGCCAAATCTTGGGATTAGTTGGCAAAGCGGACCCCAGGCTTCCTTGAGCCATGGCAAACGCCGGGATAACGCAAGGAGGATGATGATGATTCATAAACATGTAACAGCCCCTCTAGCACAACTTGCCCTGTCGCGCGCGAGTCCATACTTGAAGTCGCGTTTGATGTATGGACTGGTGCGCGCGACTAGGCAAGTAGGCAAGTTGTGCTAAAGGGTCTAATGACCAGTTTGGCTTAGCGCATAGTGACCCTACCTTCTAAGCAGATATTCTAGGGATTGTATGTGTATATTTGTCCCGGAACCATGGTTGTTTATTTTGAATATTATATACTTACATCATATGACTTATTTAAGATGGTTATTCATCATTAAAGTTACCATAAAAGGTGACCTCTCTAATTTAATTTATTTTGTTTTTGTTTCAGTCACGGTATATTAGAAAACACTCAAGATGTCGAGGAAACACAAGAAGTTGATGTCGATCTAATGAGAGATATTAATTATTAGAAATGAATGTATTTGAAATACAAGTATAAAATACCTATTTTCAATTTTAAATACTTTTATTAAAAACTATTTTGTATTTTATTTCAAATACTATAAAGTGGATGTGTTTTGCATTTTTCTAAACTTTAAAATACAAAATTCTTTTTTCACCACACCAACTGGTAGAAGCTCTCTTAATTCTCCAAAAAACGGATGAGAAAGTGAATTTTATCCGCAAGATTGCAAAGTTGTTTCATACAGATTTTAACTTGTCCTATGCTGGCTGGTAGATTTTGCCTTTTAAGTAGGTATGGTGTTTTTGAATCATATCATACCTACTCGCATATGTTTAATAAATTGATGATTTTGATTTAGGTACAGTTAGTATTTTCCTCGTATTGCTGTGGTGAAAAAATTGGTGTTTCCGTCGGGGCAAAATTTGTATAACCATTGTGCCTTGAAACCCTCGCAACGCTCAAAACTAATAGAGCTGCACCTAAGAAAGGTTACTTGTTAGATTAGTTTGTTTTTGCACTTCTTCGTTACTTTATATAAACTGTATTAAGTTGCGACAATAAAGATTATTAATTCAATATTTTTATACGACATCCATAAAAAATATGGAAATATATGGAGAATGGCTCTAATTTCCAGTTATCTGAACTTGTGAAAGTTTTAACAGTGCAGAACTTAATTTCAATGACCGAAGAGCTGGCGACTTCCTCACACAACTTATCAGCATTGCGGTACAGCGAGGGATACAATGCCTTAAGGGCCTATTTTAGACATTAGATTTAGACAAAGATTATGTACATTTCTATGATGAAAAATAGTGTACAAATGTCAGTAATAAATGGTACTTATTTTCTTTAATTTATATTTTTCTGGGTTTTGTAACACAACAGTACAGTACATTTAAACTCAGAACCCATATACAAATGTCTTAAGTACATTTTACACCTACTGTACCTGAAATTTACATACTAATGTTTTTTGTCAAATAAAAAAAATATTTTATTTTGGAAATTGTATTATTTACCTATTTCAATATTCTCGCCGGCACAGAGGTGACTATCAGATTTTATTAAGGCTGTATGCAGTGTGATAGTAAAACAAAATAATGTCCTAAATAATTGTTTATTGTGTACGCTCGCACGCCAGCTCTTGACAACAGCCAGCAGTTGCAGCATTGCATCATGCTTAGATAGGCCGAGAGGCACCTCTTCCATAGTTCCTCTTGAACCACGAATTTTCTGGAAGAATAAAAAAGAAACAGGTACAGGCAACCAATCTGAATCCTAGGCCACGGTAGGATCCTTTTACAGTAAAATTCAAACTGACTTATATAGCAAATAAAGCACAGTATCAATAAGAAGGGGTTCTAGAGTGGTCTAGGATGCTAATTAGTGTAAATGTAAGCAGCAGTTTAGAAATTATTGTCACACAAGAAGTCTATTTTTAGGTTGTACCTACTTGGTTCAAAAAATATGGCAAATTATCAATATAAAAAGAAACAGGGACAACGTGTCTGGTGGGAGGAGAGAGTAAACTTGAAAGTGAGTTGATACCTTACATAAAGGGAACATGATGATTGAATTGCCTTAACTGACCTAGATAATAACTTTATTTTCATAAAATAAATGATGGTATATTCTGTGAAAGTGTTAAAACTACAGCATAAGTACTCCTATACAATTAGAATCCACTGGAACAGAATAAACACACTGTAACAGTGTAAAATTAATCATAAATAGTTGTTCTCCATTGTGTGAGTTTGTCTAAATTTATACCTAATTTTAATTTAATATAAACAGTTTAATAATAACGCGCTGGTGGACTGGCGGTAAGAGCCTGCGACTTTCGATCCGGAGGTCGCGGGTTCGAACCCCGGATCGTACCAATGAGTTTTTCGAAACTTATGTGCGAAATGTCATTTGATATTTTCCAGTCACTTTTCGGTGAAGTGAGGAAACCGGACTAATTCCAATAAGGTCTAGTTAACCCTTCGGGTTGGAAGGTCAGATGGCAGTCGCTTTCGTAAAAACTAGTGCCTATGCCAAATCTTGGGATTAGTTGTCAAAGCGGACCCCAGGCTCCCATGAGCCGTGGCAAAACCGGGATAACGCAAGGAGGATGATGATGATAAACAGTTTAATAAAAAGGATAATTGCAATCAAGTTTACAAATTATAAACCTGCTTAAACTTAGCTATTAAATCATTTACGGGGCAATACATATCCTTTGTAAACAAGGTACTAAAGACTTTCATTCTCAGAGGTAACTGATTAACATATCAACCAAACAATAGCTACCTACCTATCTCACTGCACAATTAATAGGTACTTATAGTGATAGTGCTAATTATTTTTTTATGTCTAATGGTTTAGTAGGTACTCAAATGACTTACTTGCCTTCTGTTGACAGCAGATATGTACAATGTCAATTGATGGAGATGCTGGGTCATATCACAGTAGTCTACCAAATGGATGAGCCATAATCTTGTCTAGTCTTGTGTTGGTAGTTGGCACTAGCTCTGCTAGGGTGGATAGGTAATTAAGAACCTAAAACAAATTAGTAAAATATGTAAAATAAAATAAAAAAGCCTTGTACAAATACCAGTGGCAGCTGGTGAAAATTTCTGCAAGGCAACACTTAGCAAAAAGAAACCTGTCTTAACATTAGGTACTTTACTATAGGCAAGCCGGTGGGAATCGGCTTGTATGAACCAGCCGCTGCTGACAAATACCTACTATTCTGGTAATTTGGATCCAATTTAGTCCCATAGATCTATCATTAAAACAAATAAGTAATCAGAACAGCTGCAATTTTTTCAAGTTGATATTTCTCCTTGGGATATGAATAAATAATTTTTTTGCCAAAGTAATAGCTGATTTTGTGTGTTTGATCAACAGATATATTAGAGTAGGTATGGCAAAGATACTTTTGAAGTGCTTTTGATAACAATGATGATGCTATGCTATGTGGGAGTTTTGTGAAATGATGATGTTTGCTTGAAGCAGCTCTGTCTGTCTCTAACACACAAACTTTTACATTAACATTAGTTAGGCATCATGAATGTATTTACTTAACTAGATACACTGCAATCATGTCAATTTTATAAGTAGCTTTACCTTAGGGCACTAGGTAATCCATCATGGTTGTTAGATTTGTGATTCTCGGCGTTAAGTTGGGGAATGTGAAATGCACTGTCACCTCTGTAAATGCACTCTGTAAATACTTATTTATGCCATTTCTTCATCGTACTTATCAGACGGGTTGCGAGCGTCTCTTGAATTGGAATTTTCGACTAAATTTTCTTCTACAGCGGCGTCGAGTAGGTATAGCATAATTTGACTTTCCTGCAAAGAAATTATGAGAATAGTATACATAGCCGAACTTTCTAACTAATAAACTTCCAATATAATCATGGAAAACGGATGCTTACCGGATATTTATACTTTAAAATAGATCGATTCACTAGTTTTACTTCGACGATAAAGCTTATCGTGACCTCAGAACCACTTAGTTAAAATTAACTCCCCAAACTGTCAAAATGGGACGATCTGTCAAATGTATCCAACGAGCATGTTATGCGAATTGACGTTTATCAGCTCGGTCACTTACTGCTATAAATGTATAACTAACTTCATACTCTAACGAGCCAGCATGTTAAGAGCGATATATATCGAAAATTACTGTCATTTTATTGAACCCTAACTGTCAAATTATCTCTATCACATTTCCATGCTTCGCCCGCAGATAAATTTGCGCAAGTAGGGTAAACTCGCCTGATTCGGTGACACGCCTAATTCGGTGATACAAACTTTGAAGCACTATTCTGAAAGACGATTTTTAGGGTTCCGTAGTCAACTAGGAACCCTTATAGTTTCGCCATGTCTGTCTGTCCGTCCGTCCGTCCGTCCGTCCGTCCGTCCGTCCGTCCGCGGATAATCTCAGTAACCGTTAGCACTAGAAAGCTGAAATTTGGTACCAATATGTATATCAATCACGCCAACAAAGTGCAAAAATAAAAAATGGAAAAAAATGTTTTATTAGGGTACCCCCCATACAAGTAAAGTGGGGGCTGATATTTTTTTCATTCCAACCCTAACGTGTGATATATTGTTGGATAGGTATTGAAAAATGAATAAGGGTTTACTAAGATCGTTTTTTGATAATATCAATATTTTCGGATATAATCGCTCCTAAAGGAAAAAAAAGTGCGTCCCCCCCCCCCTCTAACTTTTGAACCATATGTTTAAAAAATATGAATAAAATCACAAAAGTAGAACTTTATTAAGACTTTCTAGGAAAATTGTTTCGAACTTGATAGGTTCAGTAGTTTTTGAGAAAAATACGAAAAACTACGGAACCCTACACTGAGCGTGGCCCGACACGCTCTTGGCCGGTTTTGGTTCTTTCACCGAATTAGGCGTGTCACCGAATGAGTCGAGTTTACCCTAGATACCTGGCCCCGTAGCCGAATGGCATTTGTCCGACGCCAAACGAAAGCGATACGCCGCTGGCTCTGTCGCGCCAATACGCAAGCGCGATAGAGATAGATATCTACTAGCGCTTCGTTTCGTGAGCGTTTCGTGAGCGATTGTGCCATTCGGCTAGCCACCCTGACATGTTTGTTTTGGATCATAATAGCTACACATAAAGAAACTACTGACTCTACACAAAACTAAAAAAATATATATCTTTCCAAAGTATTTTGGGGAGTCTAAATTTTAAGTTAGGTATACACATTTTTATTGTATATTTTGATTATGTAAATATACTATAACTAGCTTTTGCCCGCGGCTTCGCTCGCTTTAGAAAGAGACAAAAAGTAGCCTGTGTCACTCACCATCCCTTCAACTATCTACACTTAAACAATCATGTCAATTCGTAGCTCCGTTTTGCTGTGAAAGACGGACAAACAAACAGACACACACTTTCCTATTTATAATAATAGTATGGATTTACTTCAGTTCATAAGAAATTTAAATACCTACATATATTAGTAGGTATAATCAAAAAAGTGAGGTGCATTAGGGTAATTCCGAAAGCCGTCTAATTACGAAAGCCGCATAAAAATCTCCATTATTTCCATCATGTCAACATTCCCCTTTCCTTACCCTGATGCACCTTATCTGTAACTGTAACACAAGATTTGCTCCAAGATACAGAGGCCAGGCCTAGTTCAATTGGCTTTTACTCCACCGGACATTGCCTGTGTGAGATATAAAACTTATTGCTTTTTAACCCTAAAAACGACGGGGTGTTATAAGTTTGACGTGTCTGTCTGTCTGTCTGTTTGTCTGTCTGTCTGTCTGTGTGTGTGTCTGTGGTATCGTAGCTCTCGAACGGATGAACCGATTTTGATTTAGTTTTTTTTGTCTGAAATCTGAGTTAAGTAGTCGGGAGTGTTCTTAGCCATGTTTCATAAAAATCGGTCCACTATGTCGCGGTCGGGGGTTTTTTCAAAAGTTTAATTTTGTAATTAATGAATTTACTTAAGTACTTATTTAAATACTATAATATTCTTCATAAACGAAAGCCTATACAAATAAAAGCATTAAAACTACCCGAGTACTTACATTTTCATTATCCTCCATTTTTAATTCATTTATCACAACTTAAATAAACAGAACTACGAAATCTCAAAAAACTTTCAAAGCATGTGTATGCGCAAAGATGTATGTTAAGACTGGTCCATAGTGTAAGGAGAGAAAGAGATGCAAAGTGAAACGTTACTTGTGTGGGAAAAGTACAGGAAACACTTTCTAAAAGATGGTAAACTGGTATGGCGCATTTAAGGTCATATGCTAGTAGGTAACCGGTATGTTTACGGTTTTGTACTTTATTACATTGAGATAAGTTATGTTAGAAAATGTTAGAATGTAGAGTATAATTGTACCATGTTGTATGATAATTTAATACCTATTAGTACAGTTCCTCTTTCCCATTGCGTTTAGTTATTATTATGGTGTTTTAATAATTTCACCACCCCCTTTCTTCCCGTGGGTGTCGTAGAAGTCGACTGTGGGATATTTATATGGGTTAAATTGTGGCCTAGGGTAGGATATGTTTAATATAATCATTAAATTAATTGTTATTGATGTAGGGAACAAATCTAATTATTTTATTAAATAGTCTTTCGATAGATGGCAGCACCATCTCTCTCGCTATATCGTAATCCTGCAAAAGGATTCATATAGGAGGTGCAAGCACAAATTTCTCGCCCTTAGAGTTGGTCAAAGGCGCCTAGCCTTCAGAGATAACATACACTAGAGAAATTCCGACGGGTACCTCGGCCGTCGGGGTGGTGTAGCGGTCGAACATGTCAGCCGGGATAGCTGGAAACCCGGGTTCGATTCCCGGCTTCGCCACCAGTGGGTTTGATCGCTTTTTCTTTAGTGTATGGCATCTATTTCTCAAAGAGCGTTTCAAGTTTCTCTCTTCTATCAGATGTTCTCAAACTCATATTCTTGCTCCCCCACCATCTACTTCTAAATTCTATAGCAACTCTTTTACCTTCCGGGCTGTACGGTTGTGGAATTCCTTACCAGTAGAATTAAGACTAGCAAAATCTCTTCCAATTTTCAAAAATCAGCTTAAATTATACTATCTATCTCTATCTTAAGTTGCCATTTTTATTTATTGTATTTATGTATGTATGTATGTATTATGTGTATGTAAGGTATATTTATTTATGTATTCGGTATATATGTATGTGTGTTTGTGTTGGTTTTCTCTATATTTTTTGTTCTTGCACTGCCTGTTAACTTTTGTTTCTGTTCCGTTTTTCCAGCTACCCTAAGGTTGTCTGGAAGAGATCGCTCTTTAGCGATAAGACCGCCTGTTGTTACCTAGTTATACTCTCATTAAACATTCTGTATACATATAACATGTAAAATGGTGCAATAAAGAATATTTACTTACTTACTATTTCAGTTTATAATTGTTATTGTATAATAATAAAGTTCAGTGGTGTCATATATGGCTCATGGCCTTACTTGTATCTTATTATGTAACATCAAAGAGGATCGAGTATTATAGAGAGTTACGCCGTTTTCACATTATCCGATCCGATATCGGATGTCGGAAGGATTTCAATAGAAAAAATCCAAGATGGCGCCTGTAATGTATATGATATCTGTCCGACATCCCATATCGGATCGGATAATGTCACTGTCGAAGTAAAATGTGTAATCACAGTGCATAGACTGCCATCTCTTGACACAGGCTTAAAACTTTTGAACCTCAGTTTTGACAATTTGGCCCATATTCTTAGCTTGATATGTTTTAAAATGTCAAATATTAATATTAGCGCCCCGCTCAGCTAGATGAGCGTACCCCAAAGGTGTAATGCCATCTAGGCCACCGTACCTTTTTCTGTATGGTACTGAGGTACGTTTTTTCTTAGACTTTATCTGTCTATACGGAGTTATATATGTCTTTGGTAACATCTTAATTTTATTACACATGACTACAACAAATAAATGAAATGAAATGAAAGGCTGGCAACCCGTCACTGCAATGTCATAATTTCGTTTTCCCCTCACTAGCTCGGAAACACGTGTTTTGTCCTTTAATACCAGCGGGTAAAAACGCGTTTTTATCCACTAGTGTAAAGTAATTTGACCTTGAATAAAGTCAAATTAACGGCTTTAAAATTAATAAAAGTAGGTGAATCTAGTAATAAAGATGATTTACCACCTGTGGAACTACTGGAAGCAGTGATAAACGCATTTTTTTTGCGTTGTAGTTTAAATGAATTTATTAGTGTGGGGAAAGTTTTGTGTTACACTCGGGTGTATTTTATTCTCGGCACATGTCAAAACAAATAACAAGTTCAGGATTTGGTAAAACCACTCGCTTCGCTCGTGGTTCAACTATGAACTTTCACTTGCTCGTTTTTCAATTCCACACTCGGCGTTAAAATTTAAGACACTTGTTTCTTGTATAACAAATAACTATTTCTTTCTACCCCGTAATTAATTGCTAAGAGTGGCACTAAAACTTGAGTAGTTTCATGTGCTCTGCCTACCCCTTTATGGGAAAACAGGTTTGATTATATGTATGTATGTATGGTATTTTAACGTTTACTTGTACAAGTACATTACATACACATATTACAAAACCTATTTTGAACTTCTATTGTGTTACAAAGGTTTCTAAATTCAAGTAGTTTTTTTTGGTATGCAAATAACAATTAAAATTTTCTAGGTTAATGAATTTCTAGTTGTTTGTAAATTAACCTTAATAATAAAATTAGATAATTATACAAAACATCAGGACAAACCTAATAGTCGTCTGAAATAAAACAATTTTCTTCATTACGGGTATTTATAATTACTATAATTACCTACTACTAAATAGGCCTCGTTTCCAGTAGATGAATAAATTAACGTCTGTTCTGTAGGTCACGGTGCCTTTCTTAATTAATACTTATTGTATCGTAAAATGTGTTAATATGTAGGTATGAGTAGGGACTTATTGATATTTTTAAAACCCTACATAACCGGGATTCGAACCCGCGCGCGCTAGGCCAGACTGGTCATCAAAAAAAGTCGCTGAACAATGTGTGAAACTGCTAAGGCACGCCACAGACAGTCTGAAAAATTCATAATCTTAAAAAACATTTGTATGCAATCTGTCAGTTCAATCTGAAAATTCTGTCAGTTTGAACTGACAGGTTGCATACAAATCTTTTTAAGATTATGAATTTTTCAGACTGTCTATGGCGTGCCTAACGCCGTGGCTTGCGTGGGCGACGGTCGTGCGATGGTCGCGCGATACGAAATCAAACCTTATCGATATGGAAGTATGAGACGCGACGGCGACGGTCGCGCGACGGTCGCGCAACCGTCGCCCACGCAAGACACGGCGTAAGTCTGTCTTACTAAGAAACCCGTAGTAGAGAAACCCTCTTTATTGTACAAAAACACATAAAAAAAAAGCATACATTGAGAAATTGAGGCAGTTAACCTTTGAGTAAATGCTTAAAGAGGGTAAAAGGTACCATAAAGACAATGGCAAATAATATATAAATAATAAATAAATAAATAAATACACATACAGTAATAGGATAAACCTAACTATATCACGCAAAAAGGAATGTGAAGGATTAGGCATGCAGAAAGGGTGGCAGCTTCCGTCACGTTCGTAGCCCTAAATATATTCTAAAGGTCTCGTCGGTTCGTTATTTCATTACAGTGCCTTTAACACTGTTGCTAGGCGAACTTGCAAAAATTCGGAACTTTACTGTGCTTAAAATAATTGTTATTTGTTTTACAAGGGGGCAAAGTAGTTGTTTAACCGCACGTGCCAATATTGATACCCGAGCAAGCGAAAGATTCCAATATTGAACCGCGAGCGTAGCGAGTGGTATCAAGGCACGAAGGTTAAACAAACTTTGCCACCGAGTGAAACACAAAATTTTTCACCACAACAACACGAACAAAATACTGACTATAAAACATCAAAATAAATGAAATCCATCAATTTATTCAATATTTTTGATTAAAAATCATCATTTATAGATAAAATCTAGCAGCCAGATTAAGACATCGAGTTAAAATTTGTATGAAATTACTTTGCCCCCTTATGGATAAAATGCGATTTTTCTATCTGTTTTCGAGTAGCAAAGAAAGCCTTTACCAGTGGTGTGGCGAAAAATAGTTTTTCTACTCCCGTACTGTTATTCGTGAGTTACAAGGTCGTGCATAGAACTTAAAAACCCTACATAAAAGATGTCAGGACAAGTCTATCTAGTCTATACCCTGAAAACATTTAGTAGAAGTAGCACGATATAGCTGTTACAGTTCAGTAAATACATTGCTACCAACTTAACAAACCAATTCGCAGAGTCGAGACTCCTTCGTTTTCTGCTGCGTTCATTGGCGACGCGTCGAATCGCATTCAAATGTATGAGAACTCGATTCAACTCGGCTCGATTCGTCTTAGTGGCCAGGCTTCAAAGAACCATACCATAGACAGTTTTATTTTCATGTTTGCACTGAAACCAAAGAGAATATAATCACTACGTTCTAAGAGACGGAACTTCATAGTAAGTATCTGTCGAACGATTTGTATTGCACTCGAGTTCCACTTGTAGCAAAATAGGAAAATAAAATGTTGCTATATTATCATATCATTTTTTTAAATAACATTTATGGCCTGGATGCAAGTCCTTTAAGCATTATCATATCAAGAAGGTTTTATGAAGTAGTGATGTGAAAAATCGATAAAAGTGATTTTCTGAACCGATTACAACCGAAAAGGCAAGCGATAAATAGGGCCCCATAAATGAGGTTGTTAAATACTGCCCTAAACCTAGTGTTATTGTCTTAAAATGATTGAATGAATGAAAGCCCCGTAAAGCTTTATATAACTTTTATTAATTTTCATATATTCTTTACATTTTAGGATAAATAAATAATAAGTATAAGCTAATTAGCTATTAAGTACTTCTGATACAAGATATTGTAAAGTATCAACTCTTGCTATACCCTTTTCAGGGTCCATATAATATGTGCCTATTGTAAAATTATATGGTATGCAAATAAAGAACTATTGAACTATTAAACAAATTGTCTAATATTTATCATTACAATCAAAATTATGTGATTTTCGATTAAGAGGTACCTACCTAAAATGATCGTCAGAATGGCGGGTGTACATCAAGCAATCTTGGTGCGATATACTTCAGGAGTTAGTGCTAGCAATGTGCCAAATGTGCGCCAAAATTCAATCAATGTGCTCTTTAAACTCCAGAGATATTTAAGAAATTAATAATACCCGCCATTCTGACGTCAGGTCCCTTCCAGTTCTCGCTAATGGCTACCTACTCAAGGGTGAAAGTACTGCCTAGGGTTAGTGCTAGCAATACGCGTTTTACACAAAAAAGTGATCTATTTTATTTCAGCAGGCGTTTATAGATATATTTATTCAATTCCATATTACTCTCGAACGACTCTCTGAATTAGTTTGTGCTTCATACATGTGGAAGCACATTGCGAGCACTAACCATAGGCAGCACTTTCACCCTTGAGTAGGCAGTCATTAGCTAGAACTGAAATTGCACCCGCCGACCTTACGTCAGAATGGCGGGTATCATTAATTTCTTATAAGTATCTCTGGAGTTTAAAGAGCACATTTCCCGCATTTTGGCGCACATTTGGCACATTGCTAGCACTAACTCCTGAAGTACCTATACCGCACCAGGATTTCTTGATGTACATACACTAGGTTGGAGCGAAAAAACACTTTTCTGGAATTAGCAAATCTAATAGTTATCAATCAATGCCCCTTAGTCTATGAAGCCTTTGTGCAAATTTTCAGCTTTTTAAATCAATATCTTCAGCCTCCGCATTAGGTTTTAAATTTTGAAAATCTCATACAAGCTTGAAAATTCAACTTTCAGTTTTAAACATTTTTTTCGGTAGTATTATGTTCAGTATACATTACTGATACATATTATTACAAGAAACTACCAAAAGTTGCGAAAATAGCATTAAAAATCGCAAATGTTCAGTATTTTAGCGGCTATTTTGGCCAATGTAGGTACTGAAACTAGGCAAGCTTTGGCGGTTTTGACACTATTTTGGCAATTTTTGGTAGTTTCTTATAATTATATGTATCAATAACATATACTAAACATAATTCTGTCGAAATTTTTTTTATCTGAAAGTTGAATTTTCAGGTTTGTACTTATGAGATTTTCAAAATTTCAAACCTAATGCGGAGGCTGAAGATGTTGATTTAAAAAGCTGAAAATTTGCACAAAGGCTTCATAGACTAAGGGGCATTGATTGATAACTATTAGGTTTGCTAATTCCAGAAAAGTGTTATCACACCCACTTAGCCTGTTTTTGATAGTACAACATGTTTAAGATCGTGTTAGTTTAAATCAATTTGTTTAAGTTTTACAATTTGACTTAGATATTTGAAACTATTCGTAAACTGATCAATGTTCATTTTCAACTGCCTCAGTTACAAAAAGTACCTATTAACTGTATAATGCTAAACACACGTTAAACGTTTAGGGATTCCGATATAGAACCAAACTAACAGCTTACAGCTTACACCAAAACAACCTAATTCTATTAATAATCTGCACTACTACAATGGTGTGGTGATGTAAAATACAAATTATAGAATCGTCCTACAATAAGCCTGCATAGATTTTAATAGCCCCGCCTCTGCAAGGGTTAAGGTCAAAATAGAAGGCAAGAACATTAACTCTGAAGCCGGCATGTTAGACCTGGGCATACCACAAGGCTCTGCGCTTGGAAATACCCTGTTTCTAATATTCGTAAACGACCTTCCTACCTCTGTTGCCGAAGGCATGACGGTACTGTTTGCTGACGACACAACCGTGGTGGTGAAGGCGCATCGCATACATTCTTACAGCTATGTATTAGAACTGACAAGTATAGGGCGATTCTCAGAGATGACGTTCGGTGCCTGATTTCGGTGCTGATTTTTATTTACTTACTACTTTTTTGATACATCAGTCTATTTACTAAAATCTAGCCCAAATATAAAAAATATTGGTGGTGGAGGCCTCCATTAGAACCTTATAATTTGTAAGAAATCTGACATTTTAAAACCACCGAAATTATGTATGGGCACTGTAATCAATTTGCACCACGGAATTCAATTTTTTACACATTATTCCACATTTCAACTTTATATATAATTTATTATTTAATTTGACGACAGGTCATGTAAAAAGGCTCATAATCGCGCTATTTTACTAAATTTAACATGGTAATATACTAGTCATTATCGAGTAGTGAATTTTGTACCCATACTATGGTTTAATTTGCTTACAAACATAGTTTTATGTTTTTACAAAGTATATCCTACTATTTAAGTATGAAATGTTAGAAAATAATAAACAAAACCCAATTTACAACGCGGCAATCGAAGTCGGTGGTCACTTTTTTTGATATCGGTGGTCAAAAAATCCACCGAAACCACGGAAATCAACACCACTGATATCAAATTTTATCGTTTTTTTGGAGATAACTGAAATAGCATGCATGATACAGAGGAGATGTCATAATGCCGAAATAACATCATTTCAAGGATTTATTAGTACCTTACATAACGACAAATGCACTAAAACTGTGAGAGTAAATTGAACCACCGAATCTTAAAAAACATGGGACCAAACCCACCGAATGACTGAGAAACCTTTAAAAGTCCCCTTTATGAAACGCTACTGCATCTCCTCTACACTGAATGGTTAAAAAATAGCTAAAACATACTATATTTGTGCCACTATGTCCCTGATCTACTAATTTGTAAGAGTACTGTCATGTTTAACAAATTACACCGAAATCAGTCACTAGCCCGGGACACATCGTAAATTTGTCTTTACTGGATAAGTTTAGCTAACATATTATTTTTATATAGAAAATATTATAGGTTAACTAACACCTTATACGTGAATATCTATATCAACTGCGATCAACAACTCCATCTTGAGTTATGATTTTTTGTTTTGCAAATTCTGGGTGCGGGACACGCCCACCGAAGGTAATTTTTCGCGTTTAATATTTTATTACTTATATTATACAAATAATAAATAAATAATTTTATAGTGTACCAAGTAGAACAGAGGCTATAGATTATGCCTGAATTAATTCAGATTTTTAGAACAGTCCGTTCTGACGTTTTTTGCCCCGGACACGTAAAAACGCGCCTCCTGAGAAATGCCCTATAGTGGATGGCTAGAATTTGCTTAGCCCTTAGGTAGCATATTCTAAACTATCTATCCCTAATTGTACTATTATATATTCTGTGCCCTAATATAGTCAGCATCAGAAGTAGCTAAGCAAGCGAGCGTTATAGTCTTAATAACGATAAGGTCGTGCCAAAGCTCATTGTGAGCCCGCTTAGCAAGTTCTGCTGCAGACTGTACAAATGATGATGGAAATGTTCCTGTGTGAGTGCATTCAGTTTTGTATCGGTACTTTTCTTTCGGTATTCTGCCCTTTTCCCAATAAAATCGGCCAAGAGCGTGTCGGGCCAAGCACAGTGTAGGGTTCCGTAGTTTTCCGTATTTTTCTCAAAAACTACTGAACCTATCAAGTTCAAAACAATTTTCCTAGAAAGTACTTATGAAGTTTTACTTTTGTGATTTTTTTCATTTTTATTTCCTAGTTGACTACGGAACCCTAAAAACGTTTTGCAAGATTCAACTTGCCAAGAATCGTTTCGCAATAGTTTCATTTCCCAAATCAATGTTTAGCAAAAGTCGCGGGTACAGCTAATATCTATAAAAATAACTAAGTAACTTTTTGATTTAAAGGGGTAAAAAGAAGGGTTTATATGTTTATATTCCCATACAAATTGCGTTTTACATTCCCAGTTAATTACTTATAAATAAGACTTTACGCGAACGAAGTCGCGAGTACAGCTAGTATCCTAATAAATATATAAAAATATTCACAGGATAATAATATTGGGTTGGTAAGAAAGTAATGAGTGATCGATTGAATTCCACATAAATTTTTGAGAGAGTTCTAGAATCTTCTATGGTCGAAAGTATATAAAGGGCGAGTCGCACAGTTTCTCGTCAGTCATTCACTAGCTGTCGCCGAGCTAATATAAGGAAGAAAATGAACGAATTAAAAGTGCATGTAAGGCATTGCTTACTATATGAATTTCAGTCTGGCCATTCAGCCGCCGAAGCAGTGCGTAATATATGTCAGCGTGTTGCTCCTGAAGTTGTGTCTGAGGCCACCGCGAAACGATGGTTCCAGCGGTTTTGTAGTGGCGACTTTTCATTATCAGATCAACCTAAGTCTGGTCGACCGGTGAAGATTGATGTAGCCAAATTAAAAACTTTAATTGAAGGAGATCCGAGGCTAACGAGTCGTACTCTTGCTACCGAGTTAGGCTGCTCTCATGTCACCATAGAAACACATTTACACGAGTTGGGAAAAAACTACAAATACAGTGTTTGGATACCGCACGAACTTGATAGAGATCAACTAAACCGCCGTGCCGATATCTGCATACAACTTCTGTCTTTTCGCCGCACATTCAACTGGTTGGACCATCTTATCACTGGAGATGAAAAATGGGTCTTATATATAAATCACACACGCAAACGTCAGTGGCTAGCTCCAAATGAAAAAGGAATAGAGGCACTAAAAACAGAGCCTCACCCGAAAAAAGTTATGCTGTCCATTTGGTGGGATATTCATGGTATTATTTACTGGGAACTCCTACCAAGTAGAATGACTGTTACCGCATCAGTATACTGTAATCAGTTTGAAAATTTAAACCAAAAAATCTGTCAGAATCGTCCACAGCATGCTAAAATTTTTTTCTTACACGACAATGCTCGCCCACACATTGCAAAAGTGACTCGGCTAAAGCTATTGGAACTAGGTTGGAAAGTGATACCTCATCCACCGTACTCTCCAGACTTGGCACCTACGGATTACGCATTGTTCAGATCGCTAAGCAATGCTTTGAATGAAAAAAAGTTCGGTGATCAAGCCCATTTACGACAGTACATAGCTGAGTTTTTTTAATCTAAACCTAAGAACTTCTTCGCCGATGCTATTCATTCTTTACCAGAACGATGGAGACAAGTAGTAGATAACGAAGGCCGTTATATTTTTGATAAATGATTAAAATAATAAATTAAATAAAAATTACAATATTATTTATGATTCGCTCATTACTTTCTTACCAACCCAATATATTATTATTTTCTCCTCACTAACTCGGAAAGGGTCCTTTTTGGGACACCGCCTTTTTGATACCAAATATTTATCTAGCGGCTCCGTGTTGCTGTGCTTTTTTGTACGTGTCAGCAGATTTTTCTTCTTGAGCAGATAACGAAATATTAATTCTTTGACACTGTCGTCTTATTAACATAACGGCCAGCCGTACTATCAATTTGTGAAAAATTTGAGTGCGGTGTTCGTCACAACTTATAAAAGAGCCATCCCCATTAGCCATGAAGAACGTAATTGCTTGGTTAGCTATATTGTTTGTGTGAAGAATAGGCACAATTTCTTTTTCAAACACGTTGACGCAGTTTGACACAAACTTGCAAACCTTCCAGTTTGGATAGGTTAAAGAGGGCCTATCCTTCCACCACTCCTTCAGTTGTATGTAAATTAACGAAGGATCATCTCGATTCGCGGCGGTCAGAGATTCCTTGCACTTCTCACAGTTGTGTGTTTTTAAAACGACCATAGCCAAATACCCACTAACATATACAACTGCTTGACCTTCGATTGTCAACAGATCATTCGCAGTCTCATCTTCATCATCATCGTCCGGCAAATGGAGTAAAATTGCTAAGGATTCCGGGTCATCTTTAGTGAACGAAGATCCGAAATCTTTACTGCATCCTGGATGTTGTTTGTGATCATCTTCGCTAGCTTTTTCGCTAGATTTGTTTTCGGAGTTGCACGACGTAGATTTAAAAACTATGTCATGTAAGTCGGACAGCAAATTGTTTGTGTCTTTCATGCAGTTCGCACCACGGCTGTGCGGAGCAGACATCCCCGAAAGAATTGCGGTTTTTAAAGCTGCCACAAATGAGGAAACTGTGGGATGTCTGTTTGTGGGGCTGTGCTGTCTTAGAACACCAAAAAGATTTTCCAGTGAATCCTGGTTTAACTGTCTAAGGTTTAAATATTCAAAACCGAGGCGTTGCACTTCGGACCAAATGTCTCTTAAAGAGCATAAGGTTGTAAGGTATCCATGAATGCACCTCACATTTGTGGCTCGAATGCCATTATCACTAAAAAAGCTAACGGTTTCGAGCATTTTTCTGCAAGCGGCCCATTTTTTAATATGATCTGTTTTTTTGGATACATTTTCCCTTATGCCCCGTTTGACATCATCTGGTCCAGATGGACCATTTGTATAATCGAACAGCTGGTCCAGTCTTTGAATGTTCTCACCTGACTCGTTGAGAACTTTTTTTTTGACGGGTTTTGCTCAAGCAAAGCTTGCATCTTTAATACGATTGCCACCGAATTACTTAAAGCCTGTGAGGCATATTTCACCTTCATCTTTGCCCTGTATTTTGGGTTGACGTGGTTGGGACTTATTTTCGTCAAATAAAGCATATTGACTTTATTGATCTCTTCTATTTCTCTCAAAACGTTCCATTTTAAGGTAATGCCGCCCATTTCCATATTCCCGTATTTCAAGATATTATTTCTGATCGATTTAAAAAGGTGAGGCACATCATAAATTATATATATTTTTCTGTCACCTACATGGAAATAATTTTGGATGGATGGGCCCTGCTCAGAAGGTGATTGTTGCTTTAGTATTGCCATCGCTCCCATGTTTGTTGGACCCTGGTCGCAGACAGTGGCAAGCACGTTAAATCCTATCTCGTTTATAACCTTTATTGTTGATTTTACTATTGCAGCTAATTTTTCCGAAGGTATTGTACCTTTGACAAAGTAAAATGCCAGAGGTTGCTTGAACTTTCTACGTATGCCTTGTAGCATTAATACTAAGGCGTGATCCGCTAGCAGGCCGCTCCTTTCACCATGGCCCAAATCTGTGAACCCGTCCACGTTATCATTCCCTACGTTGTAAATTAGTCGCGGTTTTATCGCTATTTCGTCGAATAGTAATGAGCAGTATTTATCCTTTTTAAAGTTTGCCGCAGTTTTCTGCAAAAACTCCAATACTTGCTTGCTGATGCCAGCTTCCATTGGGACTTTCTTCAAAATATTTTGTAGCGTTTTAATACTAGGTATTGGCACCAAATGTTGGAGATATCGATATGCTTTTGGAGACCTCTTAAATATAGACAAACAGGAGATTTTATATTTTGTTGTCCATCGGCGACCTCGAGGTTTGCGATTTTGGTTTTGGATTGCCATAGTAACAATTTCTTTCAGGAATGGCGACTCCAAGTTTTTTATCAACTTTGCGTTTTTATTGAGTGATCGTATGCTAGATTTAGCTTTCTTTAATTCCTTCAGTAATTCCTTAACTCTCGTGTCGCAATCTGTAACCAAGATTAAATAGATTAAAAAAAACAAGTCATTTAACCTGGTATAAGTTGGTAATCCAACTCACGGATCCAACTACATAATACAGTCGAATTAAGAGAGCGCAGAACAAATTTAGCAAAAACGGCAGTCACCGTTAAAGTTGTGATTGTGACGTTCGCAATTCTTTATGCATTTCTTTATGCAAGATACATTTAATTATCATCTCAAAGAGTGTCTCTACTATAGTAATAGGTTGACAATCTAAAATAAATGTATAGTTTAAAAAACACTAGAAAAACACGCTTTTATACGTGAAAAATATAAAAGCCAAAAATATTTTTAGGGTTCCGTAGTCAACTAGGAACCCTTATAGTTTCGCCATGTATGTCTGTCCGTCCGTCCGTCCGTCGGTCCGCGGATAATCTCAGTAACAGTAAGCACGAGAAAGCTGAAATTTGGTACCAATATGTACCCCCCCCCCCCCTACATGTAAAGTGGGGGCTGATATCCTGCCGGTCCGAATCTACTCAAAACTATAACGCTACAGTCCCGGGTTCGAATCCCGGTAACGGCATTTATTTGATTGATGATATTTGTTCCTGAGTAATGGGTGTTTTTTTATGTTTATATAATACATATTACAATATCTCTCAATCTCTCTTTCAATACCTGTCACTGCAATGTCACAGTTTTCGTTTTCTTTCAACCCCTTACTTGCCAAGAGTGGCACTGAAGCTTTAGTAGTTTCATGTGTTCTGCCTACCCCTTTATGGGATACAGGCGTGATTGTATGTATGTATGTATATTACAATATATATCTACCAAAATTTGTCTATTTGATTGGAATGTGATAAATAATTTAATCTCACTATTGTACTGTAGTAGTTAAGTATTAAACTATTGTACCTAGTAGTATTTAAGCACCTAGGTTAAGATTGCTGCGCCCTTGCAGGGTTCATATTATGTACCTAATTACTTAAGACTTAAATATGAATGCAATAAATGCTTATGACTTATGACTAACTTAGCCCTCGCTTCGCTTTGATCAATAATAGGTTTGTTATAACGTTGAAAACGTAACGTTCAAAGTTCATTACGTGGCCTTTCTCACAAGCGCAAATACACTATGATACGAAATGTATAATGTAAATGTATTTATCTCCGGGCTTCATTATCAGACCTTGAAACCTAATCGTGGTCAAAGTTCATTACAAGACTTTTCTAAGAAACCCAAAAACATCTATGATACGATGTTCCATCATTTAGTTCCAGTTCATATCTTCCAGCTTCATCATCAGACCTTGAAACCTAATCGTAGTCAAAGTTCATTACAAGACTTTTCTAAGACACCCAAAAACAGCTCAGCATCATCTCTCTTTCTGTCTGGATGATCTTCCCCTTTCCTTTAAGCACCTAGGTTAAGATTGCTGCGCCCTTGCAGGGTTCATATTATGTACCTAATTACTTAAGACTTAAATATGAATGCAATAAATGCTTATGACTTATGACTAACTTAGCCCTCGCTTCGCTTTGATCAATAATAGGTTTGTTATAACGTTGAAAACGTAACGTTCAAAGTTCATTACGTGGCCTTTCTCACAAGCGCAAATACACTATGATACGAAATGTATAATGTAAATGTATTTATCTCCGGGCTTCATTATCAGACCTTGAAACCTAATCGTGGTCAAAGTTCATTACAAGACTTTTCTAAGAAACCCAAAAACATCTATGATACGATGTTCCATCATTTAGTTCCAGTTCATATCTTCCAGCTTCATCATCAGACCTTGAAACCTAATCGTAGTCAAAGTTCATTACAAGACTTTTCTAAGAAACCCAAAAACATCTATGATACGATGTTCCATCATTTAGTTCCAGTTCATATCTTCCAGCTTCATCATCAGACCTTGAAACCTAATCGTAGTCAAAGTTCATTACAAGACTTTTCTAAGACACCCAAAAACAGCTCAGCATCATCTCTCTTTCTGTCTGGATGATCTTCCCCTTTCCTTTAAGCACCTAGGTTAAGATTGCTGCGCCCTTGCAGGGTTCATATTATGTACCTAATTACTTAAGACTTAAATATGAATGCAATAAATGCTTATGACTTATGACTAACTTAGCCCTCGCTTCGCTTTGATCAATAATAGGTTTGTTATAACGTTGAAAACGTAACGTTCAAAGTTCATTACGTGGCCTTTCTCACAAGCGCAAATACACTATGATACGAAATGTATAATGTAAATGTATTTATCTCCGGGCTTCATTATCAGACCTTGAAACCTAATCGTGGTCAAAGTTCATTAAAAGACTTTTCTGAGAAACCTCAAAACAGCTATGATACGATGTTCCATCATGTATAGTTCCATTTCATATCTTCCGGCTCCATCGTCAGACCTTGAAACCTAATCGTAGTCAAAGTTCATTACAAGACTTTTCTAAGAAACCCAAAAACATCTATGATACGATGTTCCATCATTTAGTTCCAGTTCATATCTTCCAGCTTCATCATCAGACCTTGAAACCTAATCGTAGTCAAAGTTCATTACAAGACTTTTCTAAGAAACCCAAAAACATCTATGATACGATGTTCCATCATTTAGTTCCAGTTCATATCTTCCAGCTTCATCATCAGACCTTGAAACCTAATCGTAGTCAAAGTTCATTACAAGACTTTTCTAAGAAACCCAAAAACATCTATGATACGATGTACCATCATTTAGTTCCAGTTCATATCTTCCAGCTTCATCATCAGACCTTGAAACCTAATCGTAGTCAAAGTTCATTACAAGACTTTTCTAAGACACCCAAAAACAGCTCAGCATCATCTCTCTTTCTGTCTGGATGATCTTCCCCTTTCCTTTGTATCTTCGCTCCTGAACATCTAGGTGATCAATGCTTTAAAATCTATTAATTGATTTAAATTTAATTGATTTTGCAGTCGCACTGATGAGCATTGTTAGTATTGTTACTGACTGTTAGTTTGCCATCTATCAAGAACATATTTGATGATGACTTGCTTGTGGATGAACTAAATCTTATATATTAATACAATGTATAATCTACCTACATCTAACACCTAGAGACATTGCTGCTTTACTGCCCGATACTTGTGTACCTTACCCATAACAGATATAATTCCCAATTGAATGGAGGCAATGTCAAACTGTAACCGACATTTCCCAATTTAATGGAGGCTATGTAAACCCGTAACCGACATTTCCCAATTTAATAGAGGCTACGTCGCCCATAACCAACACTTCCCAATTTAATGGAAGCTGTAGAAATCGTCCCACGATAAGTCTGCATAGATTTTAATAGCCCCGCCTCTGCAAGGGTTAAGTAAACGTCATAATTTCATCAAAGTTTGACGTTTAAAATAACATCTGCACTGGCGAGGCTGTGAAATTCATTGCACACTTATCGTGGGACGATTCTATCAACTCCTTATAGATATTTACTAACTTAATGGAGGCTATTGCCCATTGTCGTAATGCCACCACACTACCACAAGTACAACACAGCAAATTTTTAGGCATCACACTGGATTCCAGTCTCAAATGGGACGCACACATAGATGATAATCTATTATATAAGTATTTTCTACGTATATAAGTATTTATATATTATATATATCCTTGTCTGAGTACCCACAACACAAGCCTTCTTGAGCTTACCGTGGGCCTCAGTCAATCTGTGTAATAATGTCCTATAATATTTATATTTATATTATGTGGTAAACTATCAAGCGCATACTATGCCTTGGGTCGACTATCTCGAGTCTTACCCTCCAAAGAACTCCGTTCGTCACCGTTCCTCACTTTTCCACTCAGTTATGTGTTACGGTTTAGAATTATGGGCTACGGCGGCCGAATGGCGACGTGTCTTCATTCTACAAAAGCGAGCTGTGCGCATTATATCTTATGTTCCAACTAGTACTCCGGCTTAGAACCTACCTATTCAAAGAGAACAATATTCTCACACTGCCTACTCAGTACATTTATGAGGTGGCAAAACACTTCAATGAAAATTTGGACACATTATAACCGTTCAAAAAAATCACCCGCACCAGACAGGGTTCGAAAATCAACTCCAAACTCATACTACCAAACTGACTAAGTCGTCTAAAATCATGTTTTACGTAGGACCTAGAATTTTCAACAAACTCCCAGCAGAAATAAAAAATGCAGGCAGTACCTACCAATTTTTAAAAAAGTTAAGAAAATAGCTCTTAGAATTACTCCTTTTATGACATAAAAGAGTTTTTTGATCTACCTAATAACTTATAAATAGTATAAAATAATTGTTTAATAATATACCCATATCTTAATATTTGAAATTGTAATGAGACGAAATTGTAATAATCTGAATTGCTGTTAAATAACTGATGGACGTGTAATATTTATAATATATCGTCACTACTTTTAAAAAATCTCGTATCTCACGCTGTCCCTCAAAGTTAAAACGCAGTAAGTCTATATGCATTTCATACATACTTACTACAATTTTCTTTTTATTGATAGACGAAGATACAAGTTTTTTTTAAAGTAGTGACGATATTATTGATAAAATCTTAACTCTCATAGAAGGTTTTTTTAAACTAGTGAGATAAAAATAATATTACCTGTCTCTGAATTTGTTTGCTTTGATTTTCGATCTTCAGAAGTCACACTGGATCCAGGCAACTTGTTCACCAAACGGGGACGCTTGGCGGGTATTGGGTCTGAAATTAAATAGTGTTTATAAATCAGAATAAGGTTGGGGAGGGCAAAATTGGTCTAACGTTTAGTAGTATTATTTAACGTCATAGTAGATCATCCTGCATAAATTCTTGGATTGTATAGCAGAGTGTAGCAGTAGACGTATCTTAACTACAAAACTTCATTACGTTTTTCTCGTCACGATCAAGTGCAATGCCAGTAGCCCTTTACAAGTCGGCTTATATCTAATGCTATTTTATGGAGTCCCCATGAACATCAGTATACTCTTATGTTGGAGAGGATGCAAAAAACTTTTGTACGTACGCTTTCTTGTCCGTAAACTCTAAGGGTACGATCCACATCTGTATCCCACCCTTTACGTCTTTGGGATGGTATAAGTAATACACTTCCCTAGAGTGCAGGAGAAATATAGCTCTCATAAAGTTATTCTTTAATACGCGGCCAAATTCCTAACCCTTCCAATGCTATCTCTCATTTCATTAAAAGTTCGCCCTATCAGTGGCATAGAACTCCGCCCCCGTCCACAAACTCTATTCGCTATCCCGACAGCACGAACTTACGCTTTATCACACTCTCCGCTACACCATGCATTAACTCTTCTAAATGAAATATTGGGACGGTTGGTGGCCCAGCGGTAAAAACCTGCGACTTTTTAGGAAGTTAAATTATCTTTTTAAAAATATCGGTGAACGAAAACATCGTCAGGAAACCTGACTTGTCCCAATAGCGCATAAGTACCTACCCTCTGAGTTATTTTAAGGTCATGACAGACAGTCGGTTAAACCTATACTTACCAGCGGTGTTTCGATAAGGTTGTTTTCTTTTTTGTATTTCAGGAACTATTGAAGACCTACTAGGCCCAGGCAGTTCGTCTGTAAGCCGGTGGCATTTCGCGGCTACTGGAGCTAAAATCAAACAACACTTAAATTAAAATAACGCTTTACTTAGCCTCAACCCGCGACTATCATGATTATGACATTAAAGTTATGAGCGGTTTATCATACCTAGGTACGTAAAAAGCCGCCATTGTGATTCTTACAATGTGAAAAACTCGAAAGTTCACACACATACATACACAGACGACGGAATATTATTATATGAGTAGGTAACCGCTTCCGTCGAATAGGCTAGTTTCCTGTACTTAAAATAAAATATGTTATGCAGTGCACGAAATAAAGCACCACATAATTAGAAGAAAAATATGGACAGTAGTTATGTTTAAACATGATTATTATTAAATAAGTCAAAGAGAAAGATATAAAGTAAATGAATTAACCGTGACATCACTCCTCAGTATTTCATAGTAATTCCATATTTGCAAATCGTTTCAACAGTTCTTAAAAAGAAGCTGATTTGACCATTAGGAAACTAGCCTATTCTCAGCGTCGGTGAAAAAGTATGAACATTAGGTACCATTTAAAGTTCCAGTGTGCGTATTAGGTTCCTCTTGATCAAGTCGGTGGACAGCATCTGAAACTGGACATAATTTGCAACTTGTTAATAGTTTTTACAGTCTCTAATATCTGAAAAGTGTGATCCAATGAAAATTACGGAGCAAATGTTGTAACTAGATGATCATTAAATATGATTAAAGTTTTTGCAAAAATTTCATTTTTGGCACAAGCTTTTATCGACGACTGTACCTTTCTTTCACAGTCATCTACTGCTCTCCGAGTAGTTTCTAAAAAACCCTTACTCGGTGGGGATACGACGTTTCATAACAGAGTTCCTATGCCCACCTTTCTGCTCCATCATCAGATCAGCTCCATGATACCATAATATTGCAATGTCACGTGATTTACACATGTGTGCAAAATTTCAGATCAATCAGAAATCGGATAGTGGGTCAAATTTAGCTTCTACGTTTTGACGCACACAGCTTGTAAAAAATATCCTCTACCTTCCCATTCTTTAAGCACAGCACGCGAGAAAGCTTCGCACGCGGGTGCTACATATTTAATTCCTGTCGGATCGTACCAATGAGTATTTCGGAAATAACGAGTATGTACGAAATATCATTCGATATATGTACTTATTAAGTACCAATCGCGTTTCGGTGAAGGAAAACACAGTGAGGAAACCGGACTACTTAATCCCAATAAGGTTTAGTTAGCCCTTGGGTTAGAAGGTTAGGTGGCATTGCTTTCATAAAACTAGTGCTCACACCAAATCTTTGGAGTAGATTACCAAATATGAAAAAGTATGAACATTACCATTTAAAGTTCCAGTGTGCGTAGGTTCCTCTTGATCAAGTCGATGTACAGCATCTGAAACTGAACATAATTTGCAACGTGTAAGTAATAATAGAACGTTGTATACGTTATTATAGGTATAATTATAGGACACACAAGCTTTTTCCCGCGGCTTCGCTCGCGCTCTATCCCTTCACTTATCTCCACTTAAAAAATCACGTCAATTCGTCGCTCCGTTTTGCCGTGAAAGACGGAAAAACAAACAAACACACACACTTTCCCACTTATAATAGGTATAGGTAGTATGGATTCTTACACAAATTGACTCGAAGTCCTGCAGTAAGCTCAAGAAGGCTTGTATTATGGGTAGGTACTCACAACAATATTATAAATAATATATTATACAAATACATAGAAAACATCCATGACTCGCAAACATAAAATATCTGTGTTCATCACACAAATAAATGCCCTTTCCGGGATTAGCACCCAGGACCATCCGCCAGTGGCGTGCCTAGGGTTTCAAAGTGAGGCAAGCCGAAAGGTACGTTTTGGCAATATCTAACTACTTAATCTTCAATTTTCGAACTCACAGCCCTACAAAATGTTCTATTACGCGCCGCACTTTTCTGAGAAATACACAAGCCGGGCGTTGGTTTTCGCGCGGAAATAATGTCTCGTTTTTGGGCAAAATTTAACTACTTTACCTTGCCTTCGTCGAGTAATATGTGTACCACGCATTTGTCACCGTCACAAGAAACAAATTCATCCATTGTCAATTGGATTTTTAAACGAATTAAACACTTAATAACAAGAAAACGAAGAAGAGCACATTCACTTAACGCAAATAAAACTTTCGACTAAATAATAATACACTTGAAGTTGTCAATCAAACGCGCGCTCAATCTTGTTCCTCACTTCATACCAAAAGCCCGGATCGTGGAACAAATGTTCTATATATACCTACAAATAGTTATATAAGTTGCTAGGCAGAATGTAGGCTAAAAGCTAGGAAAAAAGGATGCAAGAGCAAGCCCCATTGCAAGCCAACGAGTGCGAGCGAGCAAGATATAGCTGAACCTTAAACAAAGGATACTATAGACTAGACAGCCAAATAATAATACCACTACAGAACGAGATGGTCACATACAAATTATAATAAGAGTGACAGAGAGCAAAATGTTATTTTTTGTCTTTGTCATAGTTTCACTTTTCCGCCGCTGCCACAAACGAGTTTGTGGCAAACAATAAGGACGTGACTTGTCAAGCTTATTATCCGCCCAAATTACGTAGGTTGTGTATGGTAAACTGTCAGCCATTTTTAAAGTGATTCTTAAATTCGCTCCATTATTCTATATCTGTCCCTTACGGGTGTACCCTTGTGTCAAATCTATAGTATCCTTCATCTGAGAGCTGAACGTAGTGAACGTGCTCTTCCGCGCTGCACTAGCGCCACGGCAAAACATGGCAACATGCTGTGGTCTGTACCGTATGGTCGGTCGGCCGTGAGCTTCACTTATGGAGAACTTAATAATATCTAATATTAGCGCGCGATTTTAAAAATGTTAGGGCAAGCCCGGCTTTTGGGCTTATATGGCTGTACCGCCACTGCCATCGGCTTAGCAGGCAGGTTTACTAATTACTACCAACTACCGCCAACCAGTCAGGCATAACTTACAGAAGGATAAGTAAGACTAGAAGGTATAGTTACCTTGTTTGCTTGCAATATGTTGAGGGAATGGTATTAACTGGATTTCTGTTAGCGGAGGTGCTGAAAGATGTAACTTCGGATAGGCTCTCTTCTTTAGTCTTTTTCCTGTCTTGCCAAAGTCTCTCTGTGCAAAATGATCACCACAAATATGACGAACTTCATGTAGTTTCTCTATCGGTATATGAACAAGATCTTCTTTTCCTACTTGTCTAACCCAAGTTTTACACCTGTAAGCAAGTTTAGTTTCGATCATTTATTTTATAGGTGTAGGTTTTTACAACAGGACAGTTTCTTTGTATCTTTCATACTTTCGGATTTCCCCATACTGTCCCACTTGAAAAAAACACTCTTTATGTAAAAGTGTATGTTGAGGGGGATACTGAAATAAATAATCAACTAAAGATAACATATAAATTAAATAACTTCGTTGAAGAATATCCTAGTGATCCAGGGTTTTTAGGGTTCTGTAGTCTACTAGAAAACCTTATAGTTTCTCCATGCCTGTCTGTCGGCCTGCAGACCTAGCTCAGTGACTAGTACCTACTAGAAAGCTATAATTTGATTCGTATATCAACCATGCCAGCAATAATACATATAATTATAAAAATTGGGATCAACCACCATTACAATCATTTTTAACAAAGGAGAACATTGTGAAGAAAGCTTTTTTAGGATTCCGTAGTCAACTAGTACTACGGAATATATAATAAGTACCTAGTAAAAGTACAGGAGGCTCACTCCTTTGATGTTCACAAAATGCCGCCATTCAAATTCTTACCTACACGCGAGCACATTATGTAAATCCCTAAACGTTTAAAACCAAGGGCCTACGTCAAGAAGTTTTCTATCTTGATTAAATGATTTTGGCTTACCGCTGTTCATCTTTAGGAAAGCAAGCAAAGAATCCTCCCCGGAGACGTTCTCTCACTCCACAAATCTCACAATATCGGCTTTTGCCAACCATTTCACTGTTTTACAGCAACGAGTTACAAATGAGTGTGATTCATACCTACATAAGATTACTTATAAAATAAAAAAAATATGATTATAAAATAAAAAGACAAAAGATTGTAAAATTGAAGTAAAATTAAATTTGAAATGCCGCCATAATGACATTTATGAATTATTTTTTTTTATGGCCTGGTTGACAATTATGACATCAAAATAACCAGTGTTGCCAGTAATGTGTTATGATGTCTCTATGTTGACACGTTGAGAACCCGAACGCCATACAATCATTTCTTATATAAGAGTTTCCAAAGACTGACTGAAACTGCATATTCAAAATGGTAGGCGGTCCACTAGATAACTAAGATGACTGAAAGTAGGTATTTGTTGATTTATAATTTTCTTTCAAAATAAGTGCTTGGTCGTAGAAAAAGTATTGTATGCAACGATGTTTAACGGAGTCAAAAAATGCTCGTGGCGTCTTTATTAACAATTTTCGGCTTCGCCTCAAATTGTTACCCACGCCACTCACCTTTTTTGACCTCTTTTAACCACCAGTTGCATAAAATACTATTATACCATGCACGAAATAAAGCATCAGATAATCATAACAAAAACATGGACAGAAGCTATTTTTAAATCCAATTTCTTTTTAATAAGTCAGGTATATAAAGTAACTGAGTTGACCGTGACGTCACTTATTTCGATTTCATATAAATTCCATATTAGCAAGTTGTTCAAATTCGTTTTGACAGTTCTAAAAAAGAAGCTGATTTGACTAGGAGGCAAGTAGGCCAAGTAGCCTATTCCTATTATAATAGCAGATACTGGTGTATAGGCGTTTTCGGATTGTAAATATCATCAATATCATCGTCCTCCTTGCGTTATCCCGTCATTTGCCGTGGCTCATAGGAACCTGGGGTCCGCTTTGACAACTGATCTCAAGATTTAGCGTAGGCACTGGCACTAGCTTTACGAAAGTTTTACTTACTGCCATCTGACCTTCCACCTTCCAACCCGAAGGGTAACTAGGCCTTATTGGGATTAGTCCGGTTTCCTCACGATGTTTTCCTTGATTGAAAAGCGACTGGCAAATATCAAATAACATTTCGTACGAAAGTTTTACTTGTGACTGGAAAATATCAAATGACATGTCACGGAAAATGACAGTTTTGGTTTTATTCTACATGGTCTATGACCAATGGTTAATAGTTTTAACTAGAACCAATAGTAACCTACGTCACAGTATAATAAAGAGTATTATCATACAGTATGGCCACTCCTGCTCCCCGCTGAAAGTGTCGCCCACCCCCTCTCGGTTACCTCACAGTTACCATCTGTCAAAAACGCGATCAGTCGACCTGTCATATGTCACTCATACAAGCATAGTACGCGTTCACCTACACGAGCTTAGACTGTGTGCTAGGAACGCGCCTCTTTCATATATTTAATCGCCAGTGTCCGAGGTGTGCCTACGTTATCGATACGTATTTAAAGCCCATGGTAACCATAGCGACAATAACAGTGGGCATTAAAAGCTCCCCCCTGCATTATCTCCGAATGCTGTTTGTTCGGCAGACAGTCTGGCGGGCGCCGGCCCGGTGCGGTATGTAGCTGCCACTTACTGTACTGTCCTCTTTTAATATATTATATCAAAAGGAGGAGTTCTGTAATAAATAAAACAACTATTTCTCTGTACGGCATTCTCCGACCTCACACACTTGGTGCCATCTTGACAGCAACTGAGTGTTGCCAGTACACCGCCATTTATTAGAATACCACACTTACTAAAACAAATGTTGGCTCTTTTACAGAACAAATAATCAAACTGCGAAACACCCTAAATATTTTTCTAAACAACCTAATAAATGTTTCGCAGAATGCATAAATTAAAGCACCAGAACACTGATAATTTTAGAACAAATACAATCGCGTAACAACACAGGCCTTTGCATCTATAACAGATGATTCAAACGGCATCTTTGCGACACTTACGTTCGTACAGCCCAATTCGAGAGAGGATCCCTCGTCCGCACACACGGCAGGTGTATGCTCCCCCAGATGGGCGGGGGTTAGAGGCCTGCTCGTGACGCCTCATGCGTTTATCATTCAAGGAGGTGAACCAGGCATTGTCGTGCTTGGATTGACCGTCATGGACAACACGGCGCCACGTGGGTCGGTCTTCAGCCAGTCGCTGCCACTGGTTGCAAGGAATATCAAATGTGACCATGTCACGCTTCACGCAATCTTTGAAGCATTGGCCGTCCGACTGGTCTCTCTGCATCTCCAACCTCTCACAATCGCGTAAACACTTACATTTATATTTGGCCGCGATTAAGTCCCGTTTTGTTCTAAAATTATGAGTGCAAATCGTGTTAATTTAAATCAGTATACCAGAACACTAGTAGAGAAACTTAGACAGAAGATATTTTATTTCTACTGATAGGTATATAATTTTAGAAATCGTACAGAGTTAAAAATGAACACAAGGGGATATTGTATATAAGTACAACATCCCCTTGTGTTGAATTATGGCCCTGTCTAATGGTTTTTCAGTGCCCCTGTTAATCTACCTAGTTTAGTTGAGTTGAATGACTCTAATTTTTGACTAATTCTGCAAACTTTACATGACCTGCACTCTACTGTTATAGTTTCAAAACCTGGAGAAAATAAGTCGTGATTAGGTATTTTATATAAAATTTCTTTAAAAATACATCGTATTGTTATATGTATTATCTCGAGAACAAAATGGTGACAAGATAGATACATGTGTATGGAAAACCTCGAGAAGTGTTTCCGTAACATCTACATACCGCGCTGCATCAGTAGCCTTACCATGACTTTTTTGAGTTAAAAAATACGTTACGTTTTCAGTGAGAGTTACGGAAAATGTATGGAAAAACTGAACAGCGCTCCAAGCGGAAACGCTCACGTACTAAAATTTTCATCGGTACCATAAGTTATCAACGTGTTTACTCCGAGTTTTCAATACGTTCCTAACTTTACAGCTAAGGCGCTCTCTTTCTGATTGTATGAAGTCAATAGAACCAGAACTATTTGACAGTCTCTAGTGAAAACTCAATACTTTACGTGAGTAATCATTGACAGTCACTAGCGTAAAAGTAAACCACCAATTCACTGTGATGTGTCATTATTACTGTCAAATTATATAACAATCCCACAACATTTTCTCGTTTATATTTGCAATTTTAAATACAATTATGACTAATATGTATTAATTTATAATATTACGTGTAATTCAAGAACAGCTTACATGTACCAGTTAGTCAGTAGTTCGATAAAAAGATAAACCAGTGATGAAACCAGTGTTTGATACTTTTACAAAGGTAATGAGTTATATTTATTCATCATTTTGTACTGTTTAGCTACAGTTGAGATGATTATATTGGTTGCTTTCAGAAAAAGAAGATATTATTGAAAACAATATTTCCATGCCAGCCGTATGGTATTCAGCAAACCGAACGTAGAAGATTGTTCAAATTGATAATGATTGAGGCAGTTAAGAATCAACTGATTACCTACAGCAGCAGGCAGTACCAATTCATGGGCATGTTAGTTCCTCAATGCACAATACTTGTACCTGTTGTCACCATAACACCATATCTCGTGGGTATATATTAGAAGTGAACCAAAGGAAAAACTTCAAAAAAATTATCCTATTACTGAAATAAAGTATCTCATTCTGTGACTTTGTTTAATTTGTAATATTCTTGAGTAACTGGCTAAGTATTTAATAAATTGATGTGAAACGAAAACTAAAAACCTAAAATTCAGCGTTTTCGTACATATCAAACATCAATTACAACGACATCGACATAGGTAACGACAGTCTAAGGTAAGGTATAGAACTTTTGAAGGCGATAAGCCATTATGGGGTGTATATGAAGATTATAATTTGATACAAAAGTGAGTAGAAAAAGCATTTTGAAACAAGTAAAAATTGTATCTAATTTTTTGGCAGGGCACGTAGCCAAATGCACAAACGATTATGATTAATATCGTTATCGTAGCTTAGCTATCTCTATCACTTTTCCGTATTGACATGACAGAGCTAGACTGAATTTCGATCGGCGTTTAGCGCATAGATTTAAAGTCCATGGTTCAGCGTCAACGATTGATATTTCAGCTAAGTCCTAGTGTTAAAGTTGACAAAGTTATTTTTTTTAATTTATTGGGAGCATTGGCAACTTGGCAATCAGCACAAACATACAATATTTAATACAACATACAGCAGAAGAAAAAATTACAGGAATAACAATTACTTTGTTAATCATAAAAGTAATATTGCACATATTGAAATGCTAAACTTATGACTATTTAGTAACTACACAATACAATGTTTTATGAATGAAAAGAAGTATTTTTGAACAATTACAAATTATTTACAAAGCGCCAATAGTGTGCAATTCATAAATTATAGGGTTTATGCCTACAGCCTTCAAGTTCATTTCCCGGTTCTTTGCTTGGCGGAAAATCCCAACAAACCCTAATAGGGATAGGGGTAAGGTTAGGGATAGGGGTAATCGGTCGGCAATCGGTAATTGTAAGCGATAATGCGAGAAAGTACTTTTTACCCACCGACAATAGTGCCCAGATACGGAGCTATGTGAGTTCTGTTGTACAATATGTAATTTCCTCAGTGTATATAGAATACATACCTACTCGTACCTACTACCTACGCTGTGGTTGCTGTGTAACATTTGTACAACCACTGCAAGCATTTCTTTTTTAAAAACAATAGTAATATGAGTAATTGAAAAAAACGCAGACAAACGTCTGCATAGAAACCTACGGATCCAAATGAAAATTTTATTATTTGTATATGTTTGAATAAGAATTCTTTTAGTACGCGAGCGAAACCGCGGGCAAAAGCTAATTCTATATAAGATGCTATGAACCCTTTTTCTGTAAAAAATATTTCTATTTCTTTACTACTCAAGAACATCACAAATAAACAAAGTCAATTAATGAAATACTTTATTTTAGTAACAGAATTATTTTTTGGAGTTGAGGTTTTTTCCTTTATTGGAGCACTTCTATACATATACCTGTGATGATCATGGCCAATAATACCATTAAGTGTATCGCGGAACAAAAACACCTATAAATTGGTACTGCTCCCCTCTGCTGCCCTAAGGTTTTGAGTAGCGTAACTGCCAGAGTGCCACAGTATTAATATCAATTGAACCATCTTCCACGTTGACTGAATACCATACGGGTTTGTTCGGAAATATTGATTTCAATCATAGCTTCCGTCATCTTTCTGAAACCAATCAGATCGGCGCCGCGTTGTCTCCGGACATCGATCGCACGCACGAGGCTGATAAATCGCAGCGTCTCAATCGTACCTAATACTGCAGGGCTGTCTACACTGGCGGCATACTGGCTACACTGCAACAACAAATCACTTGGGTATAATCATTAGTCCTTTAGTACCGTTTTGTAACTAAAAATTGGTAACCATCTTCGAAACGGGAAAAAAATTCCAATTCGTAACTGGCTTTAAATTGGGACTTTCCCATTATCGATTTGTAACCACGTTTGGTAACCGGCTACGAAACGGGAAAAAGAATCCCGTGTTGTAACTGGCTACAAAATGAGACTACATCGTTACGGATTCGTAGTCATGGTTGGTAACCAGCTTCCGAACGGGAAAAAATATCCCGTATTGTACTGGTTACTAAATGGGATTTTTTTGCCGTCATGAACACATGATTTATTCGAATAATGCTGACATTGAGTAATTTTTAAGGGTTCCGTAGTCAACTAGGTTGACTAGGCACACAGACAGACAGACCTCGTTTTTGCGTCGGGGGTTAAAAATTAATAGGCTATTTGGTCCCGGGAATTATATTTTTGACATCGTATCATAGCAGTCTTTAGGTTTCTTAGAAATGTCTTGTAATGAACTTTGACTACGATTAAGTTTCAAGGTCTGATGATGGAGCCGGAAGATATAAACTGGAACTACATGATGGAACATCGTATCATAGCTGTTTTTGGGTTTCTTAGAAAAGTCTTGTAATGAACTTTGACAACGATTAGGTTCCAAAGTTTGATGATGGAGCCGGAAGATATGAACTGGAACTACATGATGGAACATTGTATCATAGCAGTTTTTAGGTTTTTTAGAAAAGTCTTGTAATGAACTTTGACTACGATTAGGTTTCAAGGTCTGATGATGAAGCCGGAAGATATGAACTGGAACTACATGATGGAACATCGTATCATATCTGTTTTTGGGTTTCTTAGAAAAGTCTTGTAATGAGTTTTGACTACGATTAGGTTTCAAGGTCTGATGATGGAGCCGGAAGATATGAACTGGAACTACATGATGGAACATCGTATCACAGCTGTTTTTGGGTTTCTTAGAAAAGTCTTGTAATGAGCTTTGACTACGATTAGGTTTCAAGGTCTGATGATGAAGCCGGCAGATATGAACCGGAACTACATGATGGAACATCGTATCATATGTTTTTGGGTTTCTTAGAAAAGTCTTGTAATGAGCTTTGACTACGATTAGGTTTCAAGGTCTGATGATGGAGCCGGAAGATATGAACTGGAACTACATGATGGAACATCGTATCATAGCTGTTTTTGGGTTTCTGAGAAAAGTCTTGTAATGAGCTTTGAATACGATTAGGTTTCAAGGTCTGATGATGAAGCCGGAAGATATGAACTGGAACTACATGATTTAACATCGTATCATAGCTGTTTTTGGGTTTCTTAGAAAAGTCTTGAAATGAACTTTGACCATGATTAGGTTTCGAGGTCTGATAATGAAGCCTGAAGATAGGCACTGGCATTCCATAATGGCATATCGTATCATAGTTGTGTTTGCGCTTGTGAGAAAGGCCACGTAATGAACTTTGAACGTAACGTTTTCAACGTTATAACACCTATTATTGACCGAAGCGAAGCGAGGCCTAAGTTAGGTTAGAGTTTTCTTGCGACCCTTATGAGCGGAAAGGAAAGACTGATTAAGTATCTAAAGTAAGTCAGGTAAGTATCTTTTTTGTGACCGTTAAATATGCAATCCAGGTCGCGGGCTAGCGTCCACACGCTTACAAAAGAAAAATTTATAACAAAAGCAAAATTGGGGGCGGGGGCAAAGCCCCTGCAAAAAAAAAGATCACCGTAGTATTTAAAATAAGTTGGGTTAGGGTTTTCTTGTGACCCTTAAGAGCAAAAGTAAGGGGGGCGAAGCCCCCCGCATAAAAGAAAGATCAACTTAATATTTAAAATAAGTTGGGCTAGAGTTTTCTTGTGACCCTTAAGAGCAAAAGTAAGGGGGGCTCGGGGGGCTAAGCCCCCCGCATAAAAGAAAGATCAACGTAGTATTTAGAATAAGTTGGGATAGGGTTTTCTTGTGACCCTTAAGAGCAAATAAAGGGGGGCTCGGGGGGCGAAGCCCCCCGCATAAAAGAAAGATCAACGTAGTATTTAAAATAAGTTGGGTTAGGGTTTTCTTGCAACCATTCAGAGCAAATGAAGGGGGGCTCAACTTAATATCACTGGTCAACAATGGTTTTGCCCATGAATGATGAAATACAAAAATAGACAGTACTTGGTAAATACTAATCATCAATTATAATATTACAAGTGTCTTAGCTCGATTTATCGAGCTTTGCAAGTTTAATCTTGTATTGCGTTCGCCGCACTCTCGCAAGTTTCGACTTGTTCGTTATTATAGCACAGCTTTACTAGATTTAATACATCATAAAGAACGTTAAGATTGCGCTGGCGTTCGCTATCAAACACCGTCAAAATACAATTAGTGTATGACGTGGTAATAGCACTGTAACATACAGCAACATCTTAAGTGTATCAAACAAATTTTGTTTTTAGTTTTTATTGTGAAGTTTGATCTAAAACTTTGTGAATTTATATTTTTGATATGCCTCGTTCCTGTGAAAGTATTCCTAACAATTTTTGTTACGTTTGTGGTAAATTCACTACAAAAAATACGAGCGAAAACTTCAGTCCCAGAATCTGTCGTGCTTACGAACTTTATTTCGGAATACCAGTGAAAAATCAAGACAAGCCCTGAGTTCCGCATGTAAATGTAATATGCTTGAGTTGTGGTAAACACTTGCGAGATTGGCTATCCGGCCGCCGATCATGTTTGCCTAAAAGGATCACATTAAAGATTGTTATTTTTGAATAAATAAGACAGAAGGGCTTAATACGCGCAAAAAGTTCAGGCATGGAACAGCGATACCAGGGCAAATGGAGTCCTGCTATGTTAGCAGACTACTGCTGGACGTTGAAGAGAGAGGCTGTAGATATTATTTATAAACGGAACAGCAATATATTAACTCATTTTTAAATTTTATAATATGTGATTTATGAATATAATGTTATCTTAAGTCAAAAGATTTTTATTTGATTCCACAAAAAAACGCGAGCTAACTCGACCTTAAAACTTACATCAAAATGTATATTTAGAGGTATTCTTTCGCAATTAGCACAACTCATTTCATGGATTAACAAAACCTTAAAATTTGTTAACCAGTGTATTTAAAATAAGTTGGGCTAGAGTTTTCTTGTGACCCTTAAGAGCAAAAGTAAGGGGGGCTCGGGGGGCTAAGCCCCCCGCATAAAAGAAAGATCAACGTAGTATTTAGAATAAGTTGGGATAGGGTTTTCTTGTGACCCTTAAGAGCAAATAAAGGGGGGCTCGGGGGGCGAAGCCCCCGCATAAAAGAAAGACCAACGAAGTATTTAAAATAAGTTGGGTTAGGGTTTTCTTGTGACCCTTAAGAGCAAATAAAGGGGGGCTCGGGGGGCTAAGCCCCCCGCATAAAAGAAAGATCAACGTAGTTTATAAAAGAGGTGGGTGTGGGTTTTCTTGCGACCCTTAAGAGTAAAAGTAAGGGGGGCTCGGGGGGCGAAGCCCCCCGCATTAAAAAAAGATCAACGTAATATTTAAAATAAGTTGGATTAGAGTTTTCTTGTGACTCTTAAAAGCAAAAGTAAAGGGGGGCTCGGGGGGCGAAGCCCCCCGCATAAAAGAAAGATCAACGTAGTATTTAGAATAAGTTGGGATAGGATTTTCTTGTGACCCTTAAGAGCAAATAAAGGGGGGCTCGGGGGGCGAAGCCCCCCGCATAAAAGAAAGATCAACGTAGTTTATAAAAGAGGTGGGTGTGGATTTTCTTGCAACCCTTAAGAGTAAAAGTAAGGGGGGCTCGGGGGGCGAAGCCCCCCGCATCAAAAAAAGATCAACGTAATATTTAAAATAAGTTGGGTTAGAGTTTTCTTGTGACTCTTAAGAGCAAAAGTAAGGGGTCTCGGGGGCGAAGCCCCCCGCATAAAAGAAAGATCAACGTAGTATTTAGAATAAGTTGGGTTAGGGTTTTCTTGTGACCCTGAAGAACAAATGAAGGGGGTTCGGGGGGCGAAGCCCCCCGCATAAAAGAAAGATCAACGTAGTATTTAGAATAAGTTGGGTTAGGGTTTTCTTGCAACCATTCAGAGCAAATGAAGGGGGGCTCGGGGGGCAAAGCCCCCCGCATTAAAGAAAGATCAACGTAGCTTATAAAAGAGGTGGGTGTGGGTTTTCTTGCGACCCTTAAGAGTGAAAGTAAGGGGGGCTCGGGGGGCGAAGCCCCCCGCATAAAAGAAAAATCAACGTAGTATTTAGAATAAGTTGGGTTAGGGTTTTCTTGCAACCATTCAGAGCAAATGAAGGGGGGCTCGGCGGGCGAAGCCCCCCGCGAAAAAGAAGTATCAACGTAGTATTTAAAATAAGTTGGGTAAGGGTTTTCTTGTGACCCTTAAGAGCAAAATTAAGGGGGGCTCGGGGGGCAAAGCCCCCGCATAAAAGAAAGATCAACGTAGTATATAAAAAAGGTGGGTGTGGGTTTTCTTGCGACCCTTGAGAGCGAAGATAAGGTGGGGGGTGGAGGGAAGGCTTTATCAACTGAAATTTTCACGCCACGCCACTGCTAAGCATGTCGCGAAGGTCTACAAATCCCAGAGCCACTATCTTTTAGTTGCTTAGCAAAATGTCGCGTCCACGTTCCATAGCCAGGTTCAACCCCACGTAAATATACTATAGTGCGACTGAGAAAATTCAACCCTTTGTCTCTTTCCTACTCTGGAAGATGAAATCCTTATGTTCTGTATATGTATTAATGTTCAAATTAGCGCACCACTATGAAAAAAATTTCGCGCTCGCTACGCTCGCGATTTTTTTCCTTCATAAATTCCTTCCCAAACCTGCCGAAACTCAAATTCGCTCAATCAACCCACACAACCCTAATCGATTGCACAGGCCGGCACTGACTCCTAGTGATTTCAAGTTTGGCATCTACCGTGCACAAGATGCAGCACTAGGCAGTGGTTTACTTAGGGTCCCGTACCTTTGCGGTTGGACAGGCGCATGTGGCCCTGAGTAGAGTAAAATTACTTAGTGCTCTTGAGATAAAAGAGCTAGATTGTTCTAAGCTGACAGGTAAAACACCATGCAATACAGACACACTGGCGGAAAATGTGGGCTCAATAAAATATAAATTGAAATAAAAATAAAAATACAATGAATCAATGAATGACTTTATTGCGATAAACTTACACTATATACATCAGGTGGTATTAATTATTATTAAGTAGTAAATTCACCTACTTGAAATAAATTTATGTTTAAATTATAAAGATATTTCATTATTAACGACTAAAAAGTATAAAATAAATTTATAGTTTAAAAAACACTAGAAAAACCTTTGAGTAATTATGTTAACTAGAGAGGGCACCTCAACTTGATTTTGTGTAACAACACTTAGAGCTGATCAGCACAAACGCGCTTAGTCTGTGCCGAACGGCTGTGGTAGATTGACGTATCGCAATGAAAAATATTTCGTCTAAATAATGCCGTCATGTGTAGTGAGGTACTGTACAAACTGCTCAGGAAAATCTAACAAAAGCCAAGGAGTGACTTTACATACGTAGGTTTACTGCATTTTTATTTAAACACGCTTACTTTTAAAAAAATGTATCAATATAAACTCACGCCGAAGCGCCATGTTGCGGCGGCCATGTTTCGTTGAAACCAAAGAGTAAAAAATGCAACAAAAGCAGACGTGACAATATCGCAAGTTAGTTCAACTTTCCTATCATACATTAAATTATATATATTTATCGACGCAAAAAAGGTTATTTAATTATTATTAATTATTGTCAGAATTGCACAGTTTTCCGACATGTCGGTCTATAACAGATTCTCAATACGCGTGTTGAATTTCATGTGAGTATGTAAATGTAAGTGCAGTACCTAACCTGCCTGAATGAATTTGGGTAGGTAGACGGTCAAGCAAATTATGAGAGTATAAAAACGCGCGAAATTCAAATTTTCTATGGGACGATAAACCCGCGCCCATACATACATGGATGTAGATAAAGTTATGTGTGCGACTATACATAATTAGGCATTAAAACACTCATGTTATCTTATTAACACAACAAAAACAACACTCATGTTTTAATGCCTACCATTATGCAAATGTCACATAAATAACTAATATCCAGTTGCGGCTACGTGTACACATGTACGCTCAGTCCGTATGCAGCTTTAAAAAATGTGGGCATTTAAAAAAATTGGGACTCACAGAGTTGTTAAAAAAAGTTAAATCGCTGTCAGTTTTGCAACGATAATTAAGCATGGAATTTCAATAAAAACATCGTGAATTATACTAAGCTATAATCTAAATTCAGATCGTGAAAAAAGTTTAGTTTTAAATACAGATTTCAAGCTTGATTATCATTACAAAATTAACAGCGATTTATGTTTTTTGTTAACAACTCACGCTAATTGAGAGTCATAAATTAAAAAAATGCCCATGTAAACCCATGTCACTTCTATACTACGACTTCTATTTATTTACTGAGTATAATTATTGTTTACCTACTTATGTACCTACATTAAACTAAAATTGTGCATGTAAAGGTGCAGTTAAAATCTGCTCGTATTATACTCGTATGTGAATTTGCTTTGTTGTTTCACTAAACAATTACTATTTATGGGTACACTACTGCCTTACCAAGAAATTTGAACTGAAATATCCTAGACTCTTAGAACAAATTAAATTATCTTCATAGAAAATATTTTAGCGGGCGCCACAAGCCTTCGGGAATTGAGTCGTGTGTCATGCTTGAAAATTTCGACCCTTGCCATCGTGACCATATGGTGGTTCAGGCATCCGTCGCGAAAACGGAGGACGCTGCTTTGAATCTAGAATTGGACACTTGGAGAAATTGTTTTTTTTTTTGTATATGACATTTTATTTGAGTTTATATCCTAGACTCCATAGAGTATGCGTAGCTTACTAATCTGTGCACTTGCTGATCTTACTGTGGGGCATATTAATTAGTTCAGCAGGTTCACTTATTAAAAAAAAATAGGCCTTGAAGTGTTACATACTTAGGTACCTACAATAGGAGTGACGACTACATTAAAGAAATGGCATTCTGTTTAGTCCGTCAGTTAGATCGTCACAAAATACTGATGACATATTTTTCGCTTTATTTAGGTACCTAATGAAAAAATACAAAGATATAGAGCATCAAAGTTCCGGAGTTGGGCTCCTAGGCGTGACGTCACGCGCAACTTCAACGCACTATACCGTCATCATGTTTCGTTTACGAGAAAAATAGAAAAAATATGTGTGCAATATTTTTTGATAATCTACCTGACAGACTAAATAGTTTTTATTAGTCGTCTCGCCTATTGTAGATTTTCCTTACCTCCATCTTGAATAGTTTACATCTGTACTGTTTTGACAACCCTAGGAAGTAGATGGCCGCTCCAGACTCTTTTATGTCCATGTTTTATTGTGTGTCTGCCTATTTAAGAGATGACTAAGCATAATATTGTAGCATAGTCTGCGGTCGTCGATAATAGGCTAGTTTCCTACTAGTCAAATCAGCTTCTTTTTAAGAACTGTCAAAACGATTTGCTAATATGGAATTACTATGAAATACTGAGGAGTGACGTCACGGTCAATTCATTTACTTTATATCTTTCTTTTTGACTTATTAAATAGAAATTATGTTTAAACATAACTATTGTCCATATTTTTCTTCTAATTATGGGGTGCTTTACTTCGTGCACTGCGTAAAATAATTTATTTTAAGTATAGGAAACTAGCCTATTGTTATAGTTAGTCTCTTGCAGAATGGTTAGCGTAAACTCGCTTCATTCGGTGACACGCCTAATTCGGTGATACAAGCTTTGAAGTACTATTCCGAAAGACGATTTTTGGTTGTTTCGCCGAATTAGAAGTGTCACCGAATGAGGCGAGTTTACCCTAACTGTCGAAGTTTTAATATTGTGATAGTTTTACTCGTTTAATATTGTGATAGTTTTACTACTTAATTTCTGGCCGGGATTCGAAACCCTGACGATCCTGCAAATATAGATACAACTATTGTCCTCTACTTCTCATATTTCTTAGAGCCATCTACCTTATATTCTGATTATATTAACTCCAGTACCCAAAGGTTGTCTGGAAGAGATCGCTCTTAAGCGATAAGACCGCCTGGTGTTACCTCTGTTTAATTTGTTTTGTTTCTTGTGTATTACTTGTAAACTATGTGAGGTGTGTCAATATACACCTCACATAGTGGATATAGACCGTGATTACCTTTTTGATTTTTGTCGAGCTCCCGATATTTCGACGCAGTTGCATGCATCATGATCATGGAAAACTGAGTTGTTTTTTTGATGAAAGGTAATCACGGTCTATAACCCGGTCAATATAAGTCTAATGAAAATAACCGTGAATCATTCAAAACTCTTATGTGAGATGTGCAATGTATCGCACTGTATCGTTTAGACTACGGTTTCAGTTTCTGAAGTTAAGAGCCAATAATGTAATGTTTTTGAATTTAATTATTTATAGGTATGTCGTATTCCCAAACATTTCGCTTGGTGCACTATTCCAAATTCCATAGAATACAGAATACAGAATACAGAATTTATTGATAAAATAAAAGTACATTTTACAAGTCAAAAATAATATACAAAATTTACAATAATTTACACAATTAAAATTTAAATATCATTAATATAACACAATTATTTGCTCTTTTTTTTTTTAGTGCAATTTTGGGTCAACGATCCTTGGTTGTTATTATACACATAAATTCTTCAATCGAGTAGCAAGCATGACTAATGAGTAATAGTTTAAGGTCTTTTTTAAAAATTGAGTCACTTTTCGAGTCCTTTAATTTAGACGGAAGTGAATTATAAAGCCTTGGTCCGATTACACCAAGTGACCGTCGTGATTTAGCAAGCCGGCGCATCGGAACAAGTAGAAGGGGAGGTCTGCGGGGGGGCAGGTCGTGAGTATGTATAGGTGCACTAGTTTTATACATATTTATATTTGTTCTGACGTACATACAAGCCGACAAAACAAATATACTAGGTAAAGTTAGTATGTTATGTTTTTTAAATAACAATTTTGCTGGGTGGTCAGTTGGTTTACCATCGATTATACGGAGGGCGCGTTTTTGCATCCTGAACGCCCTATCCCGGTCTGCAGCAGTGCCCCAGAGATCAACACCCTGTGTAAGGATCGAATGGAAATAACCGTAATACGCCATTTTGAGATTTTCAGTAGTCAGACTGGGCGCTAACCTGGACAGCGCATAGCAGGCAGAGGCCAGTCTATCGCAAGTCGACTGGATGTGGGGGCCCCATGTCAGCCCGGCATCGATTTCAAAACCGAGATATTTAACTGTATCAACCTGAGGAATAAGGGTGTCATTGAGAACTATGTTTAATTTTGTTTTAATTGTGTTTCTTAACTGAAAGTGAACGATGTTCGTTTTATCCAAATTTAATATCATTCCATTAGCTTTAAACCATTTGACTAGTTGATTCATTACATAATTAAGTTTTATTTTTAAAGTTTCGAAATCATCAGCATGGACAATGACGCACGTATCGTCAGCGAACATTATATATTCTGAGCCAGGGCAGGCGCTCGTGATGTCGTTAACAAGGATCAAAAATAGGTTGTTACCAGCAATTGATCCCTGTGGAACCGCACAATCACCTACTGACTCTAGGTTGGACCTGGAATTGTGGACAAACGTGCATTGTTGTCGGTTATTTAAAAAAGATGCAATTGTCTGATGAAAAACGCCGCTTACACCATACCGAGATAATTTAGTTAGGAGGAGAGAGTGGTCAATCATCTCGAAGGCGCGCGACAGATCGCAGAAGATGGCAGCGACCTGTCGGGCGTCCTCGAGGTGACGCAGCACTCGCGACACGACGTCCCGCGCAGCGTCCGTCGTTGACCTTCCCGGCTGGTATGCATATTGTTGACTATTTAACAAGCTATTTGAATGTATGTGTTTCATCAGTCTCACGCTAATTAGGTGTTCAAAAACTTTTGAGATGATAGGCACTAGGGATATCGGGCGATATGATTTGGGTGCGTCTTGTTCACCTTTCCCCTTGTAAATCGGTTGTATTTTTATTAGCTTTAAAACATCAGGGTATACACCAGCGGTTGCGCACTCATTAAACAAAGATAGAATGAGCGATACAACCACAGGCGATAAACAATCAAGAATTTGAGTTGACATATCGTTAATGTCTTTCGAAGATTTTCGTTTTATTTTATTTATAGACTCAATCATTTCACTTAAGGTGAATTCAGTAAAAACAAGTGTAGGAGGTGTTTTGTCCAGATAATCACTCAAATATTCGCAAGCAGTTGCACTGCATGGTTTAAAATTGTTTACGTTGGCGTTAACGTAATACTGGTTCAGTAGCGATGCAGCGGCAGATGCGCGCGCACTCTCGCACTCGCCCTCCGACCGGCTTATCAGTATGTCTATTGCGCGGTTCCCAGTCTTGTTTTTCCTGCATGTTTCGTCAGCAATTACTCGCCAAACACTACGACACATATTGTCACTACTATTTGAAATTTGCCTATTTATATAATCCTTACGTAGTTCTTTCAATAGTGCCCAGTACAATGGTTCTGTTTTTAAAAGTTCTGAAAGTGACTCGTGATCATCAAGGTTATGTGCAAGATTAGTTTTTAGTCTGCGTAATTTATTTCGCTTATTTTTTACAAGTTCGTTAACCCAAACATCGCGATTTGTTTTAACAGGCTGTTTTTTTATAGGGAAATGTACTTCAAAATAATGCTTTATAACGTTTAATACAGATTCAAACCTTTTAACTGGACAACAGTTTTTTGCTAATAGACAATCCCAATCATAAAGGTCTAAACTACGTGTAAAGTCCAACCTGTTACTGTGTGAAAACATTCTTTTTAAAATGTGTTGTTTACATTGTATTTTGTTTGTAGATATATTCAAAATTACATTTACAGATAAGTGATCTGATAAGTGCAAGTCATGACAAAATACGTTAACAATGCTAGTTTTAGTTAAATTAGAATACGCGTGATCAATACACGTTTTTGAGTATTCGGTTATCCTTGTTGGTACATTGATAAGGCTTTTGAATCCGTTTATTTTGATAATATCTAGTAGATCCTTAACCGTATTATTCTTCGTTAATAAGTCTATATTCATGTCACCAGTTATTAAAACATTATAATTTTGTATAGCATTTAAATTTAATAATTCATTTAACTTCGATAAATATAGGGATAAATCTCCGTTAGGAGGTCTATATATACAAACAACAATAAGGTCAAGGCCAACGCACTCGATTGCACACACTTCAAACTGCATTTCAACAGACAAGTTAGTGATTTCTTTGCGCTCCATTGTGATGATCTCGGGGCTGGCGTAGATGCAGACTCCTCCACCCATCCTCGACGGTCGGCAGTAGTGGGCCCGCAGACGGAAGTTGACTATGTTAACAGAGGTTATTTGTTTTGTATCCAGCCAGTGCTCGGACAAGCACAGAATGTCAACCTTATCACGAAGTTGCAGTTCACTTTCTAGTTTGTACGTTTTATTATGCAATCTATTAATATTTAAGTGTAGTACGTCAAGCATTTTATCATTTGTTTTCACTTGGTGCGGGGGTGTTGGAGGGAGACATGGTCTCCCTGCGTCGGAGAAACGGCTGCCATTCGGAGATTTTAATGTTTAGAGGCCAAACTGATGTAGATAAAAACTTTTCATACACACCGCTGGGGATTCCTATCTTGAATGAGTTATAACTGTCCCGTTTGGATGGTATTTTTTCTACTGTATAGTCGACACCACCATGAACGCTATTTAGGTGATTTATCACGGATTCAGGTGTTGTGTCGTTACTGAAATAACATCCATGTAAATACCTATGTATCGTTACTCCTTTTAAGGAGGTATCTGTTGCGGTTCCTTTAATCGATACAGTAGCTTTGCGATTTTTTCGACGACTGTTACGACTTTGAGCTGTTTCCCATACATTTTCAGCGGGCTTACTAGTAATTATCACAAAATACATAAGTAGGTAGGAGTATCTTTTATATTCCACGGTGGGAATGTAGGCATACTAGCCAATGAACCGGCTCTGATGGCCTTAGTTCTGTTTGCAAAAAATCTTAAGCACTATTTCTAGTACCTACTTGTGTTTAGGGTTCCGTAGTCAACTAGGAACTTTATATAGGTATATTATTTCGCCATGTCTATCTGTCCGTCCGTCCGTCCGCGGATAGTCTCAGCCAATATCGGTTAAAATCGGTTCACGAAATAAATAATTATCCCATAAAAATCATCTTCCATACTTTTAAGCTCACGCACATTAGTTTATTTAAATTGCCGGTAGATGTCGCTGTACGATGCGCTCATTTCCTACATCGCGTTAGGAGCGTCCTTACGATATGTCATACTATTGAAGTCGAATTGTCTTGATTTTCTTTGGACGTTATCTAAATAAAATTGTATATTAAATATTACTTGTTCTGAGGGAAATAGTATACATAGAGTTCATCAATATAACTCTATGTTTTTGATTCAAGTTTGTACGGAACCCTCGGTGGGCGAATCCGACTCGCACTTGGCCAGTTTTTATTTCCAACTCCTCCTACTCCGGTGTCCTCGTTCGCAGAAATTTGTTGTTTTCTCGTTTTCAAGTTACCGAGTAGTGTCATAAAAGATGATTCTCAGAGACAACTTTATTACGAAATAAACTTATAAGAATACTAGCTTTTGCCCGCGGCTTCGCTCGCGTTAGAAAGAGACAAGAAGTAGCCTATGTCACTCTCCATCCTTTCAACTATCTCCACTTAAAAAATCACGACAATTCGTCGCTCCGTTTTGCCGTGAAGGACGGACAAACAAACAGACACACGCACACTTTCCCATTTATAATATTAGTATGGATTTACTGAAAGTTTTAGTCATAATAAATATTGCACGTGTTTGAGATTATTACCTTAACTATTACTTTTTGTATTGATGCGTTCAAGTTTATTTGTGTTAGGTTTGTATTACTTATATTGTACGCTCTATAATTTGTAATTTGTGTTTAAAGAACATGCATATCTGCTAACTATACAAGTCTGGCATGTAATTTAAAAAGGTAACCTATAATTAAAGGTAACCTATAAATTATACCTAGTTAATGGAATAAATAAAAGAAGTCGTAATAATTATGAAAAAGTTGATTTATTATTATAATTATAATAATTATTATAATACAGTTTACAATAATTACAAGCGATCACCAAAACGGTGAAAGAAAACGGCGTATTAAATTATTTAGGGCGTCTACACACGCGCTCGGAACGTCGCGGGCGCGCGGCGCGTCGCGTCGCGTCGCACCGCGTCGCCGATGCGATTGCACGCGGAAAGCCTATTTGTCTTAACGGTAGGTATTTGTATAGGGAAGCTATGTAACATGATAGAAAAGCGTAACGTGCAAACGCAAGGACTTTTATTCAGATAATCTATATTAATATATAGCCTGTCTAGTCCTTTCCGTCACTAAAAACAGCGGCAAATTTAAAAAATGTAGGCGCGAATGTCTATCGTCCCATAGAAAGTTTGATTTTTGCGCCTGTTTATTGTGACAAAATTGTTTGAACGGCTATATATCGCTTGATAAAGCAAATACTTAATCTTCTATAATTATTATAGGTAGTTAGATCATTTGCTTTTCAAAAGAGATTATATTATTATAGATTTCCTAAATACATCACCCGCGATGTAACCAGCGATTCGAGTAGACGTCCATTAATTTATTTGTTTAGGATATAGTCTTTCGAACGCGAGGAACAAAATATTACACATGTCGAGAATATTATTTATAATCGAGTCGGGTACTGATCGAGAGCGGCAGAAGCGCGAGCGGACGCGGGCGCGGACGCGGGTGCGGAGCGGGCGGTGGCGACGCTACTATGTACACACGCCAACACACACAGTTACACCATCTGGAAGAAAAAATAAATGTCAATTTCATAAATAAACAGTAAGGTACTTCTCTAAAAGAAAGAAAAAAAGGACTAATTTATCGATAGACAGTAGTAGACGATATGACGACAGACATACATAATACAAACTGGTACGTATATTATGTATAGGCAGCTAACAATTAATGTTTAACGTGTGTAGGTAAAGGAGGAATCAGACGATCTATTTTGTGTTCATTTTTGGACAGACGCAAAGAAGTATAAGGCTTACAGTGTTTCAGGTACGGGCAAGCGTACTCTACGGCCTCTCAGGGAGGTCTGTGGTCATGCTGGCGCTGTTAGAATGCCGCTTACAGTTAATATACCTAACGAATAGACAAAGAGCTTACAGTGTTGGTGGCTACGGGCAGTCGCACTCCTCCACGACCATCTCGGGAAGGTCGCGCTTGACGATGTTGGAGTCTGCGCCGAAGTAGATGAGCGAGAGCGCGGAGAAGCGCACCGGCGCGCAGCACGCCGCGCGCTCTAGTCGCGCTGCTTCCACCACCTGTACAAAAATAGCTTATTTTAGGTAACTAGCTGATGGTTTTTCCACCGCGATACAGCCGACAATGTTTTGTTCATAAAAGTTTCTAAATTATCATCTGACCTGACCTGACATAGTATGAAAATGTATGTACAACTTGTCCGCAAACTATATAAGTTGGATATTTACTTAGCTGCTAGATTTAGTTCTAGGTCTCTCACCTGCGAGTGGTAGTTAAGGAAGGGAGCGCAAGCGCCACGGCAATAGTTCGCGTAATAGCCCTCCGGCGCGACGATCCAGTCGTCCCAGCCAAGCGCTCGAAAGCTGACGTAGTATGTCTGCCGGCAGCACCGGCCGTGCGAGTTAGCGTCGCAGTCGAGCGCGCGGCGACGGCGCGGCGGCGGCGGCGATAGGCGCAAGCGGAGAAGCGGCCGCGCCGCCTGCCCGCCGCCAAGCCGCAGCCGCACGCGCCCTGTGCAGCCACTGGAAAGCATACACGGTTAGTCTTCTGTCAAGGCTAAGGCTTGAAGACCAATCTCATATAAAGCAAAAGAATGTTGGAGATTAATGTTGAGGGATGGAGCGTGAGGGGTACACCCAAACAATGATGGATGCATCGTGTGAAATAGGATATGAGAAAGAAGGCAGTGAGTGCTGAGATGATGAAATGTAGCAATTGAAGATGAAGAAGAGTTGTACCAAGCGACCCCACATAACGTGGGATAAGAGTAGGAAGAAAGAAACGCAACGTTGCGCTAGTAGCCCGACGTTAACAGTCGCTAGCTACACGCGTCGTGAAACTTTTGTTATGTAACCCTTTGGTGGGATCTGAGGACTAACCCAGTGCAGTCAAGCAGTAGCCTGAGCGGCTGGTGCGCGCCTTTAGCTGCCCAGCGCCTCGCGGCTGCCGTGACGTCCAGCCGCTGCCAGCCGCCCTTGAGCCTCGCCACGCCCGCCAGCTCGCCCACGCTGCCGTTCCCGCTCACGGTGAACGCCCACAGCGTGTACTGGGCCCGCTGACCGGCCTCCGCCAGCACGAGCAGCTCGGCTGATGCGACGGAGAGACTGTCGCCGTCTCGCTCCTCCTGGCCCAGCCGGAACTCGATCAGCCGCTGGCCGTTTAGGATGTCACCTGCAAAGAAGTCACCTTCGAAACCTTGCTCGAAGACTGAACTGCTCAGTGGGAACTGTTCAGCTCAACATTCGTGTACTCTTTGATGGTAATAGATTTTGAAGGTTTTTCCGATAACTTTCAAAAACACCTTGAAAATCTACATCTACAAAATTGTGTCCATGATCTGCTGAACAAGATTTGCCACATTTCACAGTTCTTCAGCTTACTATCTAAAACCTATGTCTCCCTAAAGTCCCTACCTAAAGCGAAATGACTCATAATTTAGTACCTTGTTGTGACGGGGAAGGGAAGGGATGGGGACGGTAGGGTACGCGTGGTGGTCGCCCTTGGCTGTGGACTACGTTTGCCCGCTCGCTTCGCTCGCTCGGCTCGCTTGCTCGAACAAGCGAATCGATACGCGCTCACGCTAGCCATGCGTACAACCTACTTTACACTTAAATACTATTGAAATTAGGAATTTTAGATGTAGTTTGTGATAAAACGTCACAACTAGGTACACGGCTGGTAAGAGAATGTAAATAAAAGTGTTGTTTTAATACTGATCCATTTTTCAGGCGATTTGGAGTGGCTGCCGGTCACCTCAGGTCCTGTTGAAGAAGAAAACTAAGTCAGTAAGTAACTATATTAATCTTATAGGAGCGGGAGCCTAATTTTATTTAAATGATCACTGATCAGTATAAAAAGACTTGAACTCCTATTACAATATACATCCATACAGTATAATATAGGTGTATAGAGCCTATAATAGTTACCTATTAAAAAATCTTAAAGTGAAGTTGATCCCTAGTGTAAATTATAACATTTGTTTACCTAAATGTTTTGTTTTTAAATGCATTTGTTTAGATAAGTTGATATCAAATCGTCCTGTATGGCGTCCCGTTCAAAACCCATAGAAAGTGATCCTTACGCCGTGATTTGCGCCGTCACGTGCTCGCGTTGCATCACAGCGCCTACGCCTATCATCGATAATTTTATCGATGTCGCCCAAGCCTTATACCCTATCATCGATAGTTTATCGATGTCGCCTAAGACACTATCAATAAAGTGATCGAAGGTTTGATTTCGTCGCGCCGTCGTCCACGCAAACCACTGCGTTATAGGGACATACTACCGGTCTGGGCACATCGAATCCCGGTAAGGGCATTTATTTGGGTGATGAGAGAGAGAGAGAGAGAGAGACTTATATAAGTAGGTAGTGTATTATGTCATAACATAACGTATCGCTCAATGAAACCTATAGGCACATTAGCCACGTGTACAGTCAAGTTCATAAATATGTGTACAATTTTTACCTTATTGCAACGGGTTAAGGTGATAGAATGTGCACATAAATATGAACACGAGTGTACATTAGTGTCGTGAATGTAACCCGGATGTTTCCACCGACTGGCGATCAAAGCCTGTGCACTGTGACCCCTCGTCTGATTACACTGCCGGTGGAACCTCGGTAACACGCTCGCAACGACAAAAAAATTAAAGACGAATAGTTTGACGAAGAATGAATGTGTTTAGCCCGAATATTGCAGTAAGACCCCTTATCTGATACACTTCCGGGACAACCTCGATAACACAGATAGACCGTCTGATCTCACTGGCGGTGTATCCTCGATAACTCACCCATGGTAACGCCGAAAAGATTAGACAGATGAGTGGTTTGATGGCGAAGTAAATGTAGTAGAATGAATGTGCGGAGCCCGAATATTGCAGTGATACCGATTTTTCAGCCACCCAGCCGTTAATAGGGTTTTTCACTATATATAAGACATCGATTTAGATATTTTTATACTTATCCTTACTGGAAATATTTATATATTTGCATTTTTTATAAGGGACCAAAACCTTTGTGTGGGACTGTTAAATGTAATATTGATAAACTCCCATACAAAAGCTGCTCACGCTATTAAGATTTTTCCGCAATACTATAATTTAATTATGGAATAAATAAGTTTTAAGTTGTCAAGAAAGTGTTTATTTACAAAAGGTAGGAAGTGCAGTGCAGTATAGTGAGTGAACAGGGACCTTTCCTTCTTTATGCAGCATTTAGTTTATTTCTGAAAATGTTTTGCTACTTAATTATATGAAGGTTGATTTATCGAGGTTCCACTGTATTTCCGTCCTTACTATGGCAAGGACGTATATCAAGGACAGGTCAAGCCAATTAAGACTTTTTCGTACAGTTAATAACATCTTGGACACGTGTATGTTGGTTCTATTATTAGTTGTAATTATCACGCAAAATAGGCACAATGGTTGTCAACTTGCGGAAAATGCTCAATAAAACTAACTAACTACATAGAAATAATTAATAATATAATTATTCTTAGATTAAGTAAACATAAAAATAATATACAATAAAATAAAATTTGTTTATTTCCAAGAAAATATACAGTCAAGTATACAATTAAACTGACCTCCACACTAGGCAAATGCCTGTCCCGTGGGGAGATTATTTATTATTTATTTATTAGTAAAAACATGTTTACATGGCATTACAGTAAAACCAATGCGTTACGAAACTTAATTAACAAAAAACAGAGAAAATAAAGAAAACAATAATAAAAATAAAATTAAACAATTGATTTGGGCGATGACGTCACAGCGTGGCTCCGTTGCGTCGTTTGCCCCGGTGTGGAATTCGGCAGGTTGCCCCGGTACCGCCGAAATACCACACCTTTCGGCCAGAAGTCGGCGCTCGCGATGGTGTCCTGCAGCGGCCGCGGCACGCGCACAACGAACGAGCTGAAGTGCACGTAGTGACGCAACTGCAGCTGTTGCACCCTCAGCGTGATGATTCAAATATGATTCAAGCTTAGATAGGTATCAATAAAATAAAATCAGGCTTTCATTTGTTTCTTTATTCAATAACTTTTTGTACCTATTAGAGTGGGTATAAATAGGTAGGTACAGATGTAGTATGAAAAGTTTTTCCTTCGTACTTTCACGGAAACGTACGAACGTGTCCTGCTATTTCAGCGGAAAGCGATTTGCTAATTTGGTCGGACCATCGCGTTGGACTGCGGCCCTTTCCTCCTCATCCTATTTCTAAAGTGTGTACAAAACACCTAAATATTTTCTATTTCGAAAATACATACATACATACATACAATCACGCATGTATCCCATAAAGAGGTAGGCAGAGCACATGAACTACTCAAGTTTCAGTGCCACTCTTGGCAAAAAGGGGTTGAAATAAAACGAAATTGTGACATTGCAGTGACAGGTTGCCAGCCTCTCGCCTACGCCACAATTTAACCCATATCCCACAGTCGGCTTATTTTTACTACGACTTACGACTATTTCGAAAATAAACGGACAATTTCGATCCAATTCCGCGTGTTTAAGAAAAACAGTCGATATGGCATGAATAATTCCCCCATCGGCCGCTAACACCACATTAATATTCCTTGTTGAGTCGATATTTCCCAGTATTGTTGCAACACGGTCGATGGCGATGCATTATTGAATGGGCTAAGTCCGGCCATGGGGGGCAAATCAAGGCTGTGTTATCTAAGATCGTCTTATAACTATAACTATGGAAAAAAATTCGCTCTCCTAGTTACGCTTGCGCTATTTTACTTGACCAAACCCCCGCATAGACTTTTTATGAAATGAAATGAAATTCAATATTTATTTTCCAAGTGGGCATATTACAATGCGCATATGAACGTCAAATAAAGCTGCGCTGGCTCTCTACACCTCAGCCTCGTGAAGATTTCAGTCACCCCTCAGTTGGAGGGGGGTATCCATTATGGGACCGGCAAAAAACTCGGCGGGCCACTTCCTTTCAAAACATTACATCTTATAATTAACATGCATTAAAAAACAAGATACAATTTAACATTCAAAAGAATTCATCAAAAAAAATATTAACAGACTAGGCACTATGGAAGTTGATTTCAACAAATTATGTACGTCCTTGGGTATTTCTGAGGGGACAGAGATTAGTTGCTCATATTTTTTAGGGTCTATTGCTTCGAGAATGCCCTAGAAAGTGGAGAAAATGAGATTTGCCTCTTAATCTGTTGTTGAAATCTAAATACGCTTCCAAAGCATCAAGATACATAGATATTGTTTTCGCCTTGACAAGGGATAAAATGTAAGAAGAGTATCTCTCATAGGTAAGCGCGCAGAAACCACACAGTTAAATGTAGGCGTGTGTGCTTACTTCACCAAACTGCTGAGCATAGGCTTCTCTTCTAGTAGGCCACTTGTCCCGGTCCGGAGCTAGTCTCATCCAGTTGTACATACATACATACATACGATCACGCCTATATCCCATAAAGGGGTAGGCAGAGCACATGAAACTACTTAAGCTTCAGTGCCACTCTTGGCATATAAGGGGTTGAAAGAAAAGGAAACTGTGACATTGCAGTGACAGGTTGCCAGCCTCTCGCCTACGCCACAATTCCAATCCAGTTGTGATTGTGACCCGCAATATTCCGGATGTCGTCCACCCAACGAGCCAACGGATGCCAAGCGCTTCTTACATCTGTAAGCGGCCACCATTCCGTTAACATTTTAGTCCACCTGCCATCACTCTGCCTAGCAACATGTCCTTGCTTACCGTTAGGTATTGTGGTCAAATCGCAAAGCTTAAGAGGATACAAGAGCTAAAATGCTAAAATGGATGGGAGCCCTTCTTTCAATTTGGGAATTCTAGTTTAATATGTACAGGGTGTTTGGAAACCGGATGCAAAGCCGAAAGTAGAAGATAGTCTAGGCCATGTAGAACATTTTTAGCCATACTTGTCTTAGATAGATTAGATTTTAGATTAGATTTCTTTATTTCATGATAAAAATTACACTATAAATTTGCTACATGTCAAAATTATGTTTATCTTCTCATCATGATCGTCAAAAATTACATAATAGATTCCAAATAAAAATAATTGTGTCTCCCAATAAGGATCGTCATTTACAAAGAAAGAAAATACACATGCCAAGCTAAATAAAATTAATAAATTAAGTTACAATATCATGAAATTATCACGAAGCAAGAAAATATTATATAACAGAGAAATATAGGTATAATAATATCATTGGTCATTAAAAATTCAAATCCATGTACTCATTTACAGAGTACAGGGGTTATCTAACAAAAGGTTTCTCAATTTGCGCTTAAATGCTTCGTCACATGGCTCATTTCTCAGATCTTAGAATGTGTCCGCAGCAAATTGTGCGTCAGGTAAGTGCTCATAGTAAGTGGCTTCCTAACTTACAAAAAACATTTATTTTCTAGAATAATTAAAGTAAGTAGGGCCGATGACTCGAGGGTTCTTTCTTGAAAGTGCCATCCGACGGGGGACTGTTCTCAGACGGCCTGTAGATCGAAGCTGTTTGCCCGGAAAGTCAATGCGTGCAAATTGGGATATATTATGTCTAACATACAGCAGTACGTCGAACAGATATTGTGAGTAGTGCGTCATTATACGTTGAGAACCGAAGAGCTCTCTACAAGGGTACCTGTCTTTTACACCGGCAAGTGTACGTATTGCGCGTTTCTGCATTACAAGGACTCTTTTTGCATCAGTTGAATTGCCCCAGAGCAGTGAGCCGTATGCCATGATAGAATGGAAATGCGCAAAGTACACCTGCTTTAAGGCTTCTGCCGAAATAAGAGGCCTCAGTTTTCTCAACGCAAACGACGCACCACCCAACCGATCACAAAGATTGTCTACATGGCACTTCCAATTTAGAGTATTGTCAATCAGGAACCGTAGAAACTTACTCTCTTCGCACATGGTCATTGGAAAGTTAGCCATGCAAGGTGGTGGTTGAACCTTTCGACCAGAGAATAACATAACATTCGATTTGGAATAGTTAAGTAACAGTCCATTTGCTGAGAACCATGACTGCAATTGGTGGCAAGCGTCATTAATGTTTATTGCCAGCTGGTCATAAGAACTTGCACTAACCAATTTAGACTTAGACAAATGTTATTAGTTTTTTTTTAATTTAAATTTTAAGATTTGTCGGAGAAAACTGCAAAACTTCAGACTAAATCGATAATTAGTACTTTTTTTACTGCAGGTAGATTTTTTTTTGTTTTATTTCGTATTGTGCAATGTCTATCAAACACTAGAAAAGTGATTTCAAACATCTTTGTCTAAAGAAAACAAGTTGACAGCGATTTAAAATTTTAGTTACATGAAAATGTAAATGATTTAAGTGATTCAAAGTACGATAAAAAAAATTAAAAATAACATTTGTCTAAGACAAGTATGGCTAAAAATGTTCTACATGACCTAGACTATCTCCTACTTTCGGCTTTGCATCCGGTTACCAAACACCCTGTATAGTACTTAGTGGTGACTTAGTGTTATTAACTGGATTTATCGAAAAAAAAAATGTCCATTAAAAACAACAAAGTGAAAGTTTCGATTGTCTCCAATTGAATTGAATACCACACCTTTTTTACGCCATAATCAATAACTCCGTTTTTGGAAATTTTTCATGAGCTCTAGCGTCTTTAAAAATAAGAGTATCAAAAAAATCAAAACGGTCCGACACAGATAAAAATAATAATAATCTGTGTTGAAAAAATCATTGCCCTATCTTCAAAAACCTGGAAGGAAATAGTCGAGAGCGTTTGTATGGAAAATTGACCCCTCCTGTAGCGTCTTAACTTTTTCCACCATAAAATACAAGCTCATGCCAAGCCAACCATGCAGAATAATAAGTCAGGTAGTTAGTTGAAATAAACCACGGTATGAGCCGTTTTGCATATCGTATCGGAGCTATGTGGTAGCGCGCACGCAAATTTCAGCCAGTGGGTTATTCTGGAAGTTTAAGAGCGTGTTTGAAACTTCACGAAAGTATTCTTGGTACATTTAATTAAGAAATCTTGTCTTAAAATTTTGTGTAGACAGATTCTACAAACACAATCAGAAATTTCTTATATTAAGCTCCTGTTTCTCATTCAAAACTTTATCCTGGTTGTATATTCAGAAATTTTAGAATGAGGAGGCTATGTGTGTTTGATAAAACGTTCTCTACGGCTTCAGATAGTCCTTAGAATCCATTTCGGTCAGAATATTGGCGCACGGCAGTGGGTGGTTTTCACAAGACGTAGCCCAGCAGAGGTTTTTTTTGTTAGGTACCAAGATTTATTTCATGAATTGAGATTTTAGTAAGTTTTATTTGGGCATTAAGGTTCCTCGTATCGTATCCTGTATATGTATATCTTACGAAAGTCGACTTTTATCACTAAATGTTGACCTGGTAACAAAATAGGATCAGTTAAAATTTGTTGACGTGGCTATGTATGTACAAACTTTTCGAGAACTGCTGAGCCATTGCCTACGGGCAAATCAAACTGAAATGGAGACGTTTTCAAAAAAAAACCAAGGTGACATTGACAGGGCAATTTCTGGGTTGAATATCAATTGTACACAGCTTGTTGTATTTACTTGTTGAACGAATAGCCGTGTTCACACCTTCCTTTAGGAAAAATAGGGCTAAGATGATCGACTCTTTATTATTTTGTCTCCTCCCTCCAGATGCTTCTCACGTTGTAACAATAGGTATTTCCACTGCAGCCACTGCAGGCCATTGCCACTGAGATCATCAGATCTGAGGTACACTGAGAGAAATTTGCATTGTGAATTTAACAAGTTCGACTTTTTGCGGGTTTATCCGTTTGAAACAAAAGTATCGAATTTGTTCGAACAACAAGGTCAAACTTGTCAAAAGATATTTGATTTTGAATCAGCCAAACATATGTTTAAAACAATATGAGTCATGTTGCTTTTATAAAATCGACTTGTTGATTCAAATAAAATGAAACTTGTAGAATGTACTAGTTACACTTAACAAAATCTAATTGGTTGTTTGAACCAAAGAGCACGTAGGCGCTATTTTAACCAAAAATCTTGTTGAACGAATATGAAAACTGGTTATTTTTCTCTTAGTGTAAAACCAAAGTCAAGTAAGATAGAAAATTCTTCATGACAAAGTAAGGTTTTTCTCATAATAGGCGTTTTTAGCAGTAGGCCATAAGAAAGGCCTAAGCGGGCTGACCTCGCGCGGCCTCACATCACATGCCACCATCTAACACACTTTCCCTGCCTATCGTAATAAATAGTTCAGCGATTACGGTGGAAATGCATTGCGAAAACTTTTCTTTACTCAAATCCTGTGTTATCCAGGCATTCGCCACGAGTCATGGGAGCCTGGGGTCCGCTTTGGCAAGTAATTCCAAGATTTTGGGTAGGCACTATTAATTTTACGAAAGCAACCGCCATTTGACCTTCCAACCTGAAGGGTAACTAGGCCGGTTTCCTCACGATGTTTTCCTTCACCGAAAAGCGACTGGCAAATTTCAAGTGACATCAGTGTAGTGAAATTAGTGGTATACGAGCAGCCGGGGTTCGAACCCGCGACCTCCGCATTGACAGTCGCACGCTTTTACGGTTAGGCCACCAGCGTTTTGCTTTGCTATTCGTTACACAAATAATGATAGCAAATACATTACGATACAAGTGCGGAATATAAAAACGGCGATAAATTAACTTAAGACGGCAGGCATGGATAAATTCGCACACATCCAGCAGGCCTCCGTGGCGCAGTTGGAAGCGTGATGGCCCCGGCAAAGCCAGAGGTCGCAGGTTTGAGTCCTGCCGGAGCTGTGAATTTTTCCATTTTTCCTTTAATTTAAAAATATGTAATATCGCTCGCAGACGATTCTGCATGATAAAAAAACAAATTTAGTATTGGGTTAGCACATTAAATATTACTGGCGAATTCTCAATGTAAATTGAGACTCCAGTGCCTGTTAAGATCTATTCTTAGGGGTAGATTGTTTGTGTTTGTGGGTGTAACGCCACCCTAAGGCGGTTGAGAATTGAGGGAAGGCATGGATAAATTCGCACACAACCAGCAGGTCTCCGTGGCGCAGTTGGAAGCGCGATGGCCCCGGCAAGGCCAGAGGTCGCAGGTTCGAGTCCTGCCGGAGGTGTGAATTTTTCCATTTTTCCTTTAATTTAAAAATATGTCATATCGCTCGCAGACGTTTCTGCAAGATACAAAAACAAATTTAGGGTATGCATGCCCCCTACACGAAAAGAGGGGAGTGTTTTTTTTTTCATTTTAACCCTAACGTGTGATATATTGTTGAATACGTACCTATTTAAAAATGAATAGGGGTTTACGAAAAACATTTTTTGATATTGTTAAGATTTTCGGAAATAATCGCTCCAAAATTTAAAAAATGTGTCCCCCCCCCTCTAACTTTTCAACCATAAGTTTAAAAATCACAAAAATATAACGTTATAAAGACTTTTCTAATTAACACAAGTCAAATTATATTCTATTGAAAATATTTCAACTTGTGCTATCTTAAAGTAGTCACACTACTTTATATATAAATTAAAACCGAAATAAATTACACATATGAAAGAAAAAGTGACCAAGGCCTCCAGTGCCTGAGGCTACCCTAGGGATGGTCAGAGGGCGCCACGAGTCCTTGTATAGATTACTCATATGAGAGATAATTTCGACCTCAGCAGCTGTGACCTGGGTGGCCGAGCGGAAACAGGCATCTGCCGCGATTGCAGAGTACGCTGGTTCGTTTCCAGGAGGCCTTGGTCACTTTTTCTTTCATATGTGTAATTTATTTCGGTTTTAAGAAGTTATAGTTCTAGAAAACTTGTTTTCAACTTATAGTTGAAGAGTTTAAAAAAAATACGGGAAACTACGGAACCCTACACTGAGCGTGGCCCGACACGCTCTTGGCCGGCTTTTTGTCGTTCATTGAACCAAGAACCTAACTAGACGAGCTACTTGCGTGTATGAAATTGTCAATCTACCGTGACGTGAAAAATGTACATCTTACACCGCAACTCCAAAAGGTCCTAACTCCTCCACAATAACCCAACACATCATACATTTTGCTTCTATTTATCACTATTTTCTTCGCAACTGAAGACATAACTAACTCTATTTATAGCCTGCTGAATAGAATACGAAAAAAACGTGGGAATTTGCCCTCGTTTTTAGGGTTTATAAGGTTCTGCCTAAATGGTATAAACGGAACCTTTATAGTTTTGTCGCGTTCTTATGCCACATGTCTTCTCCCTCCCTTTCCATCTTTTAAACCGAGCAAGTAAAAAAATATAATAATTCTGAATTGTAAACGTTTAATTAATATTTTCCAAGAAAATGGTTTTGACTGTGATGGATTGGGCTGCCAATGAGTTTAATTTAAATAACTGCTCTTCAAATCATGGTATCAAAATCATCATCGCTGCATTTGCGTCGGCTCGTGGGAGCCTGGGGTCCGCTTTGACCCTCCTACCCGAAGGGTAACTAGGCCTATTGGGATTAGTCCGGTTTCCTCACGATGCTTTCCTTCATCAAAAAGCGACTGGCAAATATCACTGCTTTTCATATCCAAACGATGTAAGTACCTACCTAAAGCCGGGTACTCACTAAGTGAGTACCCGGCTTAAGTGCCGCGAAAGGACACTTTTAGAACGAAATTGTTGGAACTGTTGGAAGCTACGGAACCGTACATCATGGGTAATCCAACACGCACTTGGCCCGTTTAACATTTGGAGTGAAATTTCTTTATAATTGTGTTTTAAGTATGACTAAACGTTCTATAAGTTCGGTATCGTTTAATTATAGATCTATTTACACGTGCTTCACGTAGGTATTCGTAGGCGTCAATTAATGTAACAATGTAATGTTTCTTACGGTTTGTTACATATACTTACATTTATTTTATTTTGTTCTTCATTTCAATATCCACATACATCCCTAAACTGGATTCTCAAAAGCCAGAAAAGGACAACTATACCTGAGCAATTCCCGAAAAGTTTGTATGGACGTTTGGATCACGTCTCCGATTTTGATAAAAATTGGTAGGCTGATAAAGCCCATGATGCTGAGCGAGACCAGGTAGATTGAGTATGAAACTTTCCTTTTTTGTTACCGAAAATGTATAGAAATCTGGTAACAAAAAAAGGAAGGTTTCATACAAACTACCTAGAACATTTCGAGAAACCTAGTGGATCTTGCTCAGCATCATGGACTCTATCAACCTGCCAACATTTATCAAAATCAAAGACGTGATCCAAATGTACAAACTTTTCGGGAATTGACCTGACATTTTAGTTTTTAAATGTGATTAAGGGTAATATTATTCCACAATGCCTGAAGACTCGCCTCTTTAACCAATGTCCTGCCTACCATAACCTACGGTGCCGAAACATGGACGCTCATTCAGAAGGCGGTGCATAAGATTCGAGTTAGCACAGAGAGCCATGGAGCGTGCCATGCTCAGTATCAATCAAGATTCAAGATCGAGTGAGGATTTGCCGAGATCCGTCGTCGCACCAAGGTGCAAGAGGTGGGTTGCGTTATTACCAAAGAAAAATGGAGTTAGGCAGGACATGTTGCTAGGCAGAGTGATGGCAGGTGGACTAAAATGTTAACGGAATGGAGGCCGCTTACAGATGGATGAAGATCTTGGCATCCGTTAGCTCGTTGGGTGGACGACATCCGGAAAATTGCGGGTCACAACTGGATGAGACTAGCTCAGGACCGGGACAAGTGGTGTACTAGAAGAGAGGCCTATGCTTAGCAGTCAAGGGCTGATTATGATGATGAATATTATCCATCGTCGTCGTCGGTGTCCTTACAATACAAAGTATAGAGGGTTCATAAGCCACGTCTTTGCCTTTGGCTGGTCTGTGGCCAAGAGTAAGCCCATTTATATAATAATAAAAAAAGTTCATGTAACTAAAGTATTATTTTGTAAAGAATAGATACAACAGCTATTTCGGGCACAGCAATCAAGGTTAAATTTCTGAATAATAAATTTAAGTCTTTAAGAGGGCACCGACCGTCCAGTTACGCCCATAACATGGTGTTTCACGATTTACCTGAATTGATCAAAAATAACAATATGATGATGAGCCACATTCAATTTAAAAAAGTTGTACTCGCGTTGCAAGGGTTCCATACACTACAAGAAGGGCTTAAGCGCCTCCTTTTTAGTAGGAACTTAAGTCATTTTTGCGAATAATCGATATTTTGAACAAAACGAAACAGAAATGAGTTTATACCTATGTAATATTCAAACGCGCTCACACAATTTCAAGAGATTTGGTACTTAACTCCTTGCAGTAGTTAAGTACCAAATCTCTTGAAATTGTGTACAGCGGCAGTGAGTGAAATTCGTCATTTGAGTTTTTTTCTTTTAAGTCCGACTTACGCTTTACTGTAGATTTCTAATAGGTTTTCCTGTAATCTATAGATTGAAAAGATTTTCGTGTATTTTTTTGAAAATTTTACGCTTAGTAGTTTCGGAGATAAGGCCCCCCCCCCCCTTATCTCCTGTCATTTTCTTAAATTACTTTACTAAAAATTATCAAAAAATTATTTTTGAAATACTTTTAAAAAGCTCTTTCATTTGATATGTAACACAATATAAATTCTAGAAACTTTGATTTTAATTTTAACTTTTACCCCCCAAAAGTGGCCCCTATAATTGAATTTTCTTAATTTAAATTACATGTCCGTCTTTGGGTCACAGGTTTACATATGTGTGCCAAATTTCAAGTTAATTGGTTCGGTAGTTTCGGAGAAAATTGGCTGTGACAACGGACAGACAGACACACGAGTGATCCTATAAGGGTTCCTTTTTGAAGTACGGAACCCTAAAAAATGGAAAAAAATACGCTTCCAGCGGGACTTGAACCCGCATCTTCTACAATCCGTGCATAGCTCTTAACCAATGAGAAGGCACACTCAAAGGTACAGATAAAGAATTTCATACATGAGAGCGAGAAGATGATATTTTTTTCTCTCTCACATATGAATGACAGTGACAAGCCTAGACACTTGCGCAGGCGCCGCCTGGCGGGATAAAATGTCAGTGTGCCTCCTCATTGAGCTACATAATCCGCGCCAGACCTCTTTAAAAATCCTGTCCCTTAGAAAAGATCAAGATCAAGCTTATGAAACGTCTTGTTTTCTCCCCCATCCATAGCACAAGTTGCTAGTAAGTTAGGTTCTCTCACACCTCTTAAATAATTTATTTTGTATGAAAAGAAAATAAAAATAATCTGGAATAAGGGAATTTACCATTAAAGCGATATACCCGATATACCAGGCTAGCTACCTGGTATATCGGGTATACTACTGTGAATAAGCCTAACGAGCCTAGTCTTGGTTGCTCAGTTGGCAGAGCGCTGGAGTATCGATCCAGAGGCCGTGAGTTCAAGTCTCACCCAAGGCAGACATTTTCCACTTTTAATTTTATTCTAAGCCTAGTGGCATCGATTGCAGACGTTTCTGCTAATCAGAAGTTAAAAATTAAAGCCTAACGATGTATCGAATTTAACGGAAATCAAAGGCACGGTGTACTCACAATTATTGCAGGTGATTGCATGAACACCCTGTATGAAAGGTGAGTTTCTTGGCCAAAACCGGTACAATTATTTCCTATTGGAGGAATGCAATCTATCACACGTCAACTTTGGGTTTTTAGGGTTCCGTAATTTATTTATTTATTTATTTATTGTAAACATAATTTACAGCATTACAGTCGAAACCAAAGCACTGTACAATTCAGTTTAGATATTGTTAGGTGATTAACAAAAGAAACAAACATATATAAAATACGATCACCTTTCGTCCATCACCTCACAATACCGCAGACACATTTGATACACAATCATCCATCTACTGTAATGTGATCCTAATGGATTTTCCGATGCCCCCATTAACACTGCACGTAGGTACTTATGCGATTTTAAATAGTTACATTGCAGACTGACAATAACGCAGTGAAATCCAGCTTTGAGCACCAAGTTAAAATTTGTATGAAATTACTTTGCATTCTTGAGGACATAATACAACTTTGTCATTCGTTTTGAACTACAGACACCTATTTTTAAATTAAAGGAAAAATTCACACCTCCGGCAGGACTCGAACCTGCGACCTTTCTCCTTGCCGGCCCCGTAAGCCTTGCTTGGCTTGGCCCCGGCAAGGCAAAGGTCGCAGGTTCGAGTCCTGCTGGAGGTGTGAATTTTTCCTTTAATTTAAAAATATGTAATATCACTCGCAGACGTTTCTACAAGTTAAAAACAAAATTTACAGACAAATAGGTGTCGTTGTTGAAACGATAGCCATATTATTGCCACATGTTTTTTTTCAGAATTGTGAAAAAAAACATGAAAAAAAACCGAGCACCATGGTTTTTTTTCTAAATATGTTTTTTTTTCAGATGAACAAATAATACGACAATAACGGTTTTTCGTGAGTTGTAACGTGTTTCAATAACAATAACGTACATTTTAATTCAATTAACATTCAGTATACAAACGTTTATTGGGGAATCCCCGATGTTGCGTGTAGCGTGGAGAGGCGGCTGTGTTGCCAACAGTAAATAGTGATAACTATCAACTACAGATTTCGTAAATGTTACTTTTATAAGACCAGAAATTAAAGTATTTGATTAAATTCGTTTAATAGTTAACATTAAGTCTAAAAAACCGTATAAAAGTATTAACTATTTTGCAAATTTTGAGATTTCGTACTTTAGAAAAAAAAACATACTCCAGAAAAAAAACTGTTTTTTTTTCACGGTTTTTTTTCATGTTTTTTTTTTCAAGCCAGAAAAAAAGCCGTTTTTTTGCAACCCTACACCTTGTCTATGCCGTCTTATCTATGTGCCTGTATTATTTAAAGCGCTCGATCGCTCTGTTACTTAATTATTGGTCACAGGCACAAGGTTTTAATTTACTATAATTTAGGTTTTGATTACTTAAGCCGCGTGTTGTTTCACACGCTCCTTTTTATTAGCTTTTAATCATAGTACATTACGATTTCATAGGCCTCCAAGTCTCTAACAGACTATTCAAGCAGTGTCAGGTAGGGCAACAACGTTTTTCGTGGCTGTGTAAGCCATAGGTTGACGACCGGTCTGGCGCAGTCGGTAGTGACCCTGCCTGCTGCGCCGCGGTCCCGGGTTCAAATCCCGGTAAGGGCATTTATTTGTGTGATGAGCACAGATATTTGTTCCTGAGTCATGGATGTTTTCTATGTATATAAGTATTTATATATTATATATATCGTTGCCTGAGTACCCACAATACAAGCCTTATTGAGCTTACCGTGGGCCTCAGTCAATCTGTGTGAGAATGTCCTGTAATATTTATTTATTATTTTATTTATTATTTATAGCTATGGGAGCGGCAAACACGACCACAACTCTGGCAGGTGTAGTGCGGAATTGCGGATACAAGTGCGGAAAAAGGGAAGTTCGAAACAAGTGGCGTTAAATTTAAATACGGTCGAAGGGAGTGTTTTAAATCGACATGAGTTACGAATTTCCTTCGAATCGTACACTGAGAAAAAAAAAACAACCAGTTTTCATGTTCGTTTAACAAGTTTTTGGTTAAAATAGAGCCTCTACGTGCTCTTTGGTTCAAACAAGTTAGACTTTGTTAAATGTAACTAGTACATTCTACAAGTTATTTATAAAAGCAACATAACACATATTTTTTAAACATATGTTTGGCTGATTCAATCAAATATCTTTTAACAAGTTTAATCTTGTTGTTCGTACAAATTCGGCTTGTACCATCAATATTGTGATTTATTCCGTTTATGCTAAACAGCAATTCCCGTCAACTTTGTACAAAAATTAAGGGAAAAGTTAAATTTGTTTTTATTAATTCCTATTTTGTTACCAAGATTTTGTTGATGAATTGAGATTTTATTAAGTTTTATTTCGTCATTAAGGTTCTCTAGTATCTATATTTTCTTAATTATAACAATTATCCTGTATATATCTTACGAAAGTCGAATTATATTACTAAATGTTGGTAACAAAATAGGATCAATTAAAATTTGCTGACGTGGCATTGTACAAAGTTGACGGGAATTGCTGTAAAATACTTTTGTTTCAAACGGATAAACCCACAACAAGTTGAACATGTTAAATTCACAATGCAAATTTCTCTCAGTGTACGACGTTTTTCAGTACCTACATGGCCCTCTGAAGTTTCGACCTGACATGACATGAACCACTTATCGCACTTTTGTGTGGGCAAAAACCTAAAATGAGCAAGCAAGCCTTATTTTTTTTTTTTTTAATTATAAATGGGCTTACTCTTGACCACAGACTAGCCAAAGGCAAAGACGTGGCCTACGATGGAGTGAGCTCGCCCAGAAGATGCCTGTTCACTCTTGATTTGAAGGTTGCCGGGTTATATGAGCTCGGAAATATAGCCGCCGGCAAGGAATTCCACTCCTTGGCAGTGCGCATAAGAAAAGAAGAAGCAAAGCGCTTCGTACGGATTCGTGGAATATCCACCAAGTAAGGATGGAGACCTGCCGTGCGTCTAAGAGTCCGATGGTAGAATGGGGACGGTGGAATAAGCTCGTGTAGCTCTTATTTTATAACCAAATAGCTAAACTATTTACCAGTCTTATTATCTAGAACGAGAGTCATTTGTCGGTTCCCACAATTTTGCGGTGTGAATTAGTCCACTCTACCTCTACATTTCAAACGGTCATATCTCTACATAGAGTCCATATATTGTCGCTTTTTCAATATTGATTCTTACGAACAGCGATGGCTTGTATTGATTTGAAACGATCGCTAAAGCACAGATCAAATAATACTAGTACAGATACCTAACCCCATACTAAAAATGGGCGCCGTCCTAAGTATTCTAGACCTGTGTACTAAATTTAATCCACACTCAAAGAGCTAGATGGCGCCAGTAGCCACGCGTGGCCAACAAAACTCTTATCAGTATCCTACGTCGAAATAGTCATCAAACTGCAACATCTTGCGACATCTGTTTTAGCTTTCACGCACTAAACATACAACGTCATGTGCACGTTTAAAGTCAGCCATTACTAGATGGCGTTGTAGACATAGCCTACCAGTGGATTGTATGCCGCGCGGTTTGTATGTGTGCGTGCAGGTGGTGCGCAATGTACGTACGCGCTGGGTCCCCTCATCAGTGTGCGTAGTCGAATGCACACGTGCTCACGATAATATTTGTTTCGTTGTATCTATCTACCTCTAATTATAGCTCTTGCGTACTTGCGCGACAGAGCTAGACTACATTTCTGTCGGCATATGGTGTCGACAATTGCCATTCGGCTACGCCGGCTGCTGAGTAAAATATAACACGCACCTATTATTATTGGTATTATTTTGTTGAGCCGTTTTATTATGAGTCCTGTGGCACATTGTTGTTTATATAACCTCGTAAGGACGTCTTGTTAAACCAAATGTTAAAACTCCAGTTTTAAGTAGGTAACATGAATAACAAATTATTTAGTTTCACTAATCAAATTGATTGCTCTATAAATTGATATAATCTGTCAAACAAGTCTGTCAGTAAATAAGAACAAAGAAAACTATAGGTATCCTTTTCTATAGCACCCTAAAGAAAAGGACGCGTGGTGACCTGGTGACGTCTTAGAAAAGTTACTTCGTTGGGTTAGTATCGACCATGGGGTCTCATCCGGAACATCGTATAATTAATGTCAAACCAAAATCATAGATGGCGCTACGTGCCACGATTAGCCATTATGACTTATTTATTCAATAAATTTAAAGGTCTCAAAGGTATTATTTTAGTCTCATGCATTAAGAATATCATTAATTTAATACACAAATCCACAAAAACACGAATTCAATGCAATATTTTTCAAAATTCGAATCTAAAATTTATTACACGACTGAATACAACATCAGCAAACCCGCATTGAACGTTATTGAGTCGTCTAAGTATTATTACCTCTCGTCACTAGATGGAGTGACTGTGCATAACGTACGTGATATAATTAGAATAGCCACTTGAGTGCGGGCTAGTCATACGCTCAAAACACCAGTGTAAGGGCGCTCTCCGGAACCATGATCTTCTTACGCGTCTGGACGGCACATTTTAGACTGGTTACGTAGCCGTATTCAACTCGTGTGCACTCCGTAACCACATGGTATCGTTAATGAAACTTATGAATGAATGGCGTTGTTGGTAAAACGAAAAGCAATATGTGAATATGTGTGTGTGTGTATTATGCAATAAAAACAAGGTGAGACAAAATTGGGGTTTTTAACACACTGTGCCGCACGGGTACCGGCCGGCGCCGCGGCGGTGCGCACACGAGTACACCGGACGCTGTGTGCGTTAGCAGGCGCACAAATAAAGTGGCTTTCTGCGGGCAGCCGAGCGGCACCGCCCCCGACTGCGCGATGGCAATAAACACAAAAATCACAAATTTGAATTCGTGCTTGCCTACCTTATCGTGTTAGTTCTTCATTATTAATAAATAATTTTAATTATTGAATGTTGATTAGAACTGTTATCTGGGCCATTTTTATTTTTGTCAAAGTTGTACGTCCACCCGACTTTTTTTTAATTTGGAAATGTTTATGTGGTTTCCACTCAGAATCGTGAGCTCTTTCACTCCTAATAGGAGAAAAAAGCCTCCCAAGTTTTATCCCATTCCGTTACCATTTTTTCATACATTTTGTATGGCAGTAACGGAATGGAAGGTTTGAAAAATGTATAGATATCTTAAGATATTTTTTTTACTTCCTATCAGGCAGGATCGAAAGACCTTGAGATTCTGAGTATGAATCGCGTAAAAAACACCCATGTTACAAAAAAAGAGGGGTGAACAACTTTAAAAAAAATGGCTCATCTGGCCGGCAGCCATAAGGCCATAACAGATAATAGTAATTATGTGTTGAAATGAAATGAAAATGAAATATTTATTTTTCAAGTAGGCATATTACAAATTACAATGAACATATGAACGTCAAGTTTTAGTAAATAACTAATTTCGGTGTTTTTCTCAATTTCATGAGTAAAAATTACTCTAGAAAATGAAATAAAACTATGGAAACGGATTAAATCGCGTATAATGAATTTAAAATACTATATTTACTACTATTTGTTTTTATTTCTATACTGTATTTTAAATTCATTATACGCGATTTAATCCGTTTCCATAATTTTATTTCATGAGTAACTATCGCGGTAACCGAAGACAATATTACTCTAGAAAATGTTTTGTCAAATACCTAGCTACATTACCTTTTATTTTTTATATTAAGTACATGTATTTGTTTACTTAATAATATACATTTCCATATTTATAAATTGAAATAGATATCATACACGAAATGAAAAACGACACCGACGACGCGACGGTTTTTTTCCCACATTTCTAATTAACTACGCGCCTGCTTTCGAGTGCTTTAAATTTTAATAAACCAACGCATTCTTTGATTGGGGGCCCGGGCCTCTCAAGGTCAGTGCAAATGTGATGCGTAGAATAGGACTAGTATAGGTAGGTAGGGGCGCGGGGCGCGGGGCCGCGACTAAAGCTAGGAACATACTACGCGGACGTCCGTCGTAAAACGACCGCGACCGCGACCTATCAGTGTGCACGGAACAAAACATCCAGAGAGCCAGATTTCGATCGGACGTCCGTGCGCTCAAGGCCACGTCCGCGTCCGTCGACCGATAGTTTGCACGGTTATGTGTATTTCCATTGTCCAGATTCCCGTCCGCGGTCGATTTACGACGGACGTCCGCGTAGTGTGTTCCTAGCTTTAATCTTGTTCATTCACATCCGCTTGCATGTGTCGCGGATAGAGCGAGTACGTAAGGGCCCGCGCACACGGGCATCTGTTGCTGGCGACTTTTTTGTCACGACCATGGCTTAGTATGAAAGTGCGCACACGAGGCGACGCAACTTTTCATACAAATACGAAAGTCGCCGAGCAACTGTTGCCTCCGTGTGCGCGGGGCCTAAGCGGCGAGCACACATACAAGCCGCGCGGAGGCCGTTTGCCACCCTGATGTATACCTCTTTTAATTAAATCCGCAAAAAATATTTTTCATCATTTTCATACATAACAAATGAATTTATTAGTGTGAGAGACCCTTACGAATAACATTCAAGTTAAGGCTCCCCACAGACAGTCTTAAAAATTCATAATCTTAAAAAAAATTTGTATGCAAATTGACAGTTCAAACTGTCAGTCAATCTGTCAGTGTCAGTTTGAACTGTCAATTTGCATACAAATTTTTTTTAAGATTATGAATTTTTAAGACTGTCTGTGGGGAGCCTTAGTGTCAAGTGATTGACTGCACATGTCAAAACAAAAAACATTAGGAATTGGTCACACACGTGTTCAGTAATTATCTTTGGTAAAGGCAGTCATACACATGTTCAGTAATTATCTTTATTTTTTTAATAACTCGATAACCGTAAGAGTTAAGTTTCTTAGAGACATTAAATTCATTTGATCTTCCCTTAAAGTTATCGGAATTCAATAAAAACAGTGTGTATAACAAATAACAATTTTATTTACATGATTTATTTTAACTTGCATTAATATGCTGTTCTCGAACTTATTGTATCGATAAACTACCTCTCTCTAGTCGATCTGTGTCGATACTAACCCAACGAAGTAACTTTTCTAAGACGTCACCAGGTCACCACGCGTCCTTTTCTTTAGGGTGCTATAGAAAAGGATACCTATAGTTTTCTTTGTTCTTATTTACTGACAGACTTGTTTGACAGATTATATCAATTTATAGAGCAATCAATTTGATTAGTGAAACTAAATAATTTGTTATTCATGTTACCTACTTAAAACTGGAGTTTTAACATTTGGTTTAACAAGACGTCCTTACGAGGTTATATAAACAACAATGTGCCACAGGACTCATAATAAAACGGCTCAACAAAATAATACCAATAATAATAGGTGCGTGTTATATTTTACTCAGCAGCCGGCGTAGCCGAATGGCAATTGTCGACACCATATGCCGACAGAAATGTAGTCTAGCTCTGTCGCGCAAGTACGCAAGAGCTATAATTAGAGGTAGATAGATACAACGAAACAAATATTATCGTGAGCACGTGTGCATTCGACTACGCACACTGATGAGGGGACCCAGCGCGTACGTACATTGCGCACCACCTGCACGCACACATACAAACCGCGCGGCATACAATCCACTGGTAGGCTATGTCTACAACGCCATCTAGTAATGGCTGACTTTAAACGTGCACATGACGTTGTATGTTTAGTGCGTGAAAGCTAAAACAGATGTCGCAAGATGTTGCAGTTTGATGACTATTTCGACGTAGGATACTGATAAGAGTTTTGTTGGCCACGCGTGGCTACTGGCGCCATCTAGCTCTTTGAGTGTGGATTAAATTTAGTACACAGGTCTAGAATACTTAGGACGGCGCCCATTTTTAGTATGGGGTTAGGTATCTGTACTAGTATTATTTGATCTGTGGTAAAACGAAAAGCAATATGTGGAGCCTGACGTCCACTAAGCGATTCGTCACTAATGCACGCACTATCATAACAAATTCAGAAGGCGAATTAACCCTTAAGAGGATACGATACCGAAGCACGAATTCAAATTTGAGTTTTTTAGGTCTTTATCGCCGTCGCGCTGACGGGGGTGGAACCCACAGAGAGGCCCTGTGTGCGTGCGCGTGGCACACGTACAGTCGTACACAACCGCGTCCGCCGCCGCCGGCGCAAGTAGCTACTCGCGATCGAGCGCTCTCTATATTTCTCTAGTTTTGGACTTCTGATGTGACCGAGCGGCACCGCCCCCGACTGCGCGATGGCAATAAACACAAAAATCACAAATTTGAATTCGTGCTTGCCTACCTTATCGTGTTAGTTCTTCATTATTAATAAATCATTTTAATTGTAGAATGTTGATTAGAACTGTTATCTGGGACATTTTTATTTTTGTCAAAGTTGTACGTCCACCCGACTTTTTTTGAATTTGGAAATTTTTATGTGGTTTCCACTCAGAATCGTGAGCTCTTTCACTCCTAATAGGAAAAAAAGTCTCCCAAGTTTTTTCCCATTCCGTTACCATTTTTAGGGTTCCGTAGTCGACTAGGAACCCTTATAGTTTCGCCATGTCTGTCTGTCCGTCCGTCCGTCCGTCCGTCCGCGGATAATCTCAGTAACCGTAAGCACTAGAAAGCTGAAATTTGGTACTAATATGTATATCAATCACGCCAACAAAGTTCAAAAATAAAAAATGAAAAAAAAATGTTTTATTAGGGTACCCCCCTACATGTAAAGTAGGGGCTGATATTTTTTTTCATTCCAAACTCAACGTGTGATATATTGTTGGATAGGTATTTTAAAATGAATAAGGGTTTACTAAGATCGTTTTCTGATAATGTTAATATTTTCGGAAATAATCGCTCCTAAAGGAAAAAAAGTGCGTCCCCCCCTCTAACTTTTGAACCATATGTTTAAAAATTATGAAAAAAATTACAAAAGTAGAACTTTATAAAGACTTTCTAGAAAAATTGTTTTGAACTTGATAGGTTCAGTAGTTTTTGAGAAAAATACGGAAAACTACGGAACCCTACACTGAGCGTGGCCCGACAGTCCCGACACGCTCTTGGCCGGTTTTTTTTTCATACATTTTGTATGGCAGTAACGGAATGGAAGGTTTGAAAAATGTATGGATATCTTAAGACATTTTTTTTACTTCCTATCAGGCAGGATCGAAAGACCTTGAGATTCTGAGTATGAATCGCGTAAAAAACACCCATGTTACAAAAAAACAGGGGTGAACAACTTTAAAAAAAATGGCTCATCTGGCCGGCAGCCATAAGGCCATAACAGATAATAGTAATTATGTATTGAAATGAAATGAAAATGAAATATTTATTTTTCAAGTAGGCATATTACAATAAACATGTGAACGTCAAGTTTCAGTAAATAACTAATTTCGGTGTTTTTCTCAATTTCATGAGTAAAAATTACTGTAGACAATGAAATAAAACTATGGAATTGTTAATTAATCCGTTTCCATAATTTTATTTCATGAGTAACTATCGCGGTAACCGTTACATTACCTTTTATTTTTTATATTAAGTACATGTATTTGTTTACTCAATAATATACATTTCCATATTTATACATTGAAATAGATATCATACACGAAAGGAAAAACGACACCGACGACGGTTTTTTTCCCACATTTCTAATTAACTATTACGCGCCTGCTTTCGAGTGCTTTAAATTTTAATAAACCAACGCATTCTTTGATTGGGGGCTCGGGCCTCTCAAGGTCAGTGCAAATGTGATGCGTAGAATAGGTACTAGTATAGGTAGGTAGGGGCGCGGGGCGCGGGGCCGCGACTAAATCTTGTTCATTCACATCCGCTTGCATGTGTCGCGGATAGAGCGATTACGTAAGCGGCGAGCACACATACTAACCGCGCGGAGGCCGTTTGCCACCCTGATGTACCTCTATGTACCTAAATGAATTTATTAGTGTGAGAGACCCTTACGAATAACATTCAAGTTAGTGTCAAGTGATTGACTGCACATGTCAAAACAAAAAAACATTAGGAATTGGTCACACACGTGTTCAATAATTATCTTTGGTAAAGGCAGTCACACACATGTTCAGTAATTATCTTTATTTTTTTAATAACTCGATAACCGTAAGAGTTAAGTTTCTTAGAGACATTAAATTCATTTGATCTTCCCTTAAAGTTGACGGAATTCAATAAAAACAGTGTGTATAACAAATAACAATTTTATTTACATGATTTATTTTAACTTGCATTAATATGCTGTTCTCGAACATATTGTATCGATAAACTACCTCTCTAGTCGATCTGTGTCGATACTAACCCAACGAAGTAACTTTTCTAAGACGTCACCAGGTTACCACGCGTCCTTTTCTTTAGGGTGCTATAGAAAAGGATACCTATAGTTTTCTTTGTTCTTATTTACTGACAGACTTGTTTGACAGATTATATCAATTTATAGAGCAATCAATTTGATTAGTGAAACTAAATAATTTGTTATTCATGTTACCTACTTAAAACTGGAGTTTTAACATTTGGTTTAACAAGACGTCCTTACGAGGTTATATAAACAACAATGTGCCACAGGACTCATAATAAAACGGCTCAACATAATTTTTAAGAAAAAAAAACCGTCGCCTTTCGGGTTCTGGTGAAAGCTACTTGCGAATGTTGGATTATGTAGAAATGTGTAAGTATTTTTAAAACTGCTTTTAATGCTTTAATTTTTAGATGGCAACACAAATGAATATACGTATAACGTTAAGGTTTGAGCAGTTTCCTCAATTCCTCATGAATCTGATTACATTATAAGAAATCGAAGCTTGACAAACTTTGACTTGAAAACTCAATATGCTTATTTGCTTAACAAACATAACTAAATAAGTGAACCCTTATTCATTTTTAAATACCTATCCAACAATATATCACACGTTGGGGTTGGAATAAAAAAAATATCAGCCCCCACTTTACATGGGGGGGGGGGGTACCCTAATAAAACATTTTTTTCCATTTTTAATTTTTGCACTTTGTTGGCGTGATTGATATACATATTGGTACCAAATTTCAGCTTTCTAGTGCTAACGGTTACTGAGATTATCCGCGGACGGACGGACGGACGGACGGACAGACGGACAGACGGACAGACGGACAGACAGACATGGCGAAACTATAAGGGTTCCTAGTTGACTACGGAACCCTAAAAATGGCAAAGTCACTATGAGCGTGCCGTTCAGATTTGAGAAGTTTAGGTTCTGGCCATCATCAGCAGTTCCACTGCACCAAATGTCACTGTTCTGGACGAAAGTGCATGCTGTTCTTATTAAAATACCAAAGTCACTATAAGCGTGCCGTTCAGATTTGAGGAGTTCGGTTCTGACCATCATCAGCAATTCCACTGCACCAAATGTCACTGTTCTGGACGAAAGTGCATGCTGTTCTTTTCTTATAAAAATACCAAAGTCACTATAAGCGTGCCGTTCAGATTTGAAGAGTTCCGTTCTAGCCATCATCAGCAGTTCCACTGCACCAAATGTCACTTTTCCGTACCCAAATGCATGCTGTTCCTTTAAAAACACAAAAATCAGCATATGTATGCCTTTCAGATTCGAGGAGTTCCTTCGATTTCTCCAGGATCCCATCTTCAGAACTGGGTTCTGAGAAAAATGGGACCAATCTGTATGCATATACATTCAATCAAAAAAAAATTTTCAAAATCGGTCCAGAAGCGACGGAGATATCGAGGAACAAACATTAAAAAAAATAAAAAAAAAACATACAGACGACTTTATAAAGCTAGGAACATACTACGCGGACGTCCGTCGTAAATCGACCGCGGACGGGAATCTGGACAATGGAAATACACATAACCGTGCAAACTATCGGTCGACGGACGTGGACGTGGCCTTGAGCGCATGGACTTCCGATCGAAATCTGGCTCGCTGGATGTTTTGTACCGTGCACACTGATCGGTCGCGGTCGCGGTCGTTTTACGACGGACGTCCGCGTAGTATGTTCCTAGCTTAACCGTCCTTCTTGAGAGATGAGGCGACGGTTAAAAATAATACCAATACTAATAGGTGCGTGCTATATTTTACTCAGCAGCCGGCGTAGCCGAATGGCAATTGTCGACACCATATGCCGACAGAAATGTAGTCTAGCTTTGTCGCGCAAGTACGCAACAGCTATAATTAGAGGTAGATAGATACAACGAAACAAATATTATCGTGAGCACGTGTGCATTCGACTACGCACACTGATGAGCGGACCCAGCGCGTACGTACATTGCGCACCACCTGCACGCACACATACTAACCGCGCGGCATACAATCCACTGGTAGGCTGTCTACAACGCCATCTAGTAATGTCTGACTTTAAACGTGCACATGACGTTGTATGTTTGGTGCGTGAAAGCTAAAACAGATGTCGCAAGATGTTGCAGTTTAATGACTATTTCGACGTAGGATACTGATAAGAGTTTTGTTGGCCACGCGTGGCTACTGGCGCCATCTAGCTCTTTGAGTGTGGATTAAATTTAGTACACAGGTCTAGAATACTTAGGACGGCGCCCATTTTTAGTATGGGGTTAGGTATCTGTACTAGTATTATTTGATCTGTGGTATCGACACAGATCGACTAGAGAGAGGTAGTTTATCGATACAATAAGTTCGAGAACAGCATATTAATGCAAGTTAAAATAAATCATGTAAATAAAATTGTTATTTGTTATACACACTGTTTTTATTGAATTCCGATAACTTTAAGGGAAGATCAAATGAATTTAATGTCTCTAAGAAACTTAACTCTTACGGTTATCGAGTTATTAAAAAAATAAAGATAATTACTGAACATGTGTATGACTGCCTTTACCAAAGATAATTACTGAACACGTGTGTGACCAATTCCTAATGTTTTTTGTTTTGACATGTGCAGTCAATCACTTGACACTAAGGCTCCCCACAGACAGTCTTAAAAATTCATAATCTTAAAAAAAATTTGTATGCAAATTGACAGTTCAAACTGACACTGACAGATTGACTGACAGTTTGAACTGTCAATTTGCATACAAATTTTTTTTAAGATTATGAATTTTTAAGACTGTCTGTGGGGAGCCTTAACTTGAATGTTATTCGTAAGGGTCTCTCACACTAATAAATTCATTTGTTATGTATGAAAATGATGAAAAATATTTTTTGCGGATTTAATTAAAAGAGGTATACATCAGGGTGGCAAACGGCCTCCGCGCGGCTTGTATGTGTGCTCGCCGCTTAGGCCCCGCGCACACGGAGGCAACAGTTGCTCGGCGACTTTCGTATTTGTATGAAAAGTTGCGTCGCCTCGTGTGCGCACTTTCATACTAAGCCATGGTCGTGACAAAAAAGTCGCCAGCAACAGATGCCCGTGTGCGCGGGCCCTTACGTACTCGCTCTATCCGCGACACATGCAAGCGGATGTGAATGAACAAGATTAAAGCTAGGAACACACTACGCGGACGTCCGTCGTAAATCGACCGCGGACGGGAATCTGGACAATGGAAATACACATAACCGTGCAAACTATCGGTCGACGGACGCGGACGTGGCCTTGAGCGCACGGACGTCCGATCGAAATCTGGCTCTCTGGATGTTTTGTTCCGTGCACACTGATAGGTCGCGGTCGCGGTCGTTTTACGACGGACGTCCGCGTAGTATGTTCCTAGCTTTAGTCGCGGCCCCGCGCCCCGCGCCCCTACCTACCTATACTAGTCCTATTCTACGCATCACATTTGCACTGACCTTGAGAGGCCCGGGCCCCCAATCAAAGAATGCGTTGGTTTATTAAAATTTAAAGCACTCGAAAGCAGGCGCGTAGTTAATTAGAAATGTGGGAAAAAACCGTCGCGTCGTCGGTGTCGTTTTTCATTTCGTGTATGATATCTATTTCAATTTATAAATATGGAAATGTATATTATTAAGTAAACAAATACATGTACTTAATATAAAAAATAAAAGGTAATGTAGCTAGGTATTTGACAAAACATTTTCTAGAGTAATATTGTCTTCGGTTACCGCGATAGTTACTCATGAAATAAAATTATGGAAACGGATTAAATCGCGTATAATGAATTTAAAATACAGTATAGAAATAAAAACAAATAGTAGTAAATATAGTATTTTAAATTCATTATACGCGATTTAATCCGTTTCCATAGTTTTATTTCATTTTCTAGAGTAATTTTTACTCATGAAATTGAGAAAAACACCGAAATTAGTTATTTACTAAAACTTGACGTTCATATGTTCATTGTAATTTGTAATATGCCTACTTGAAAAATAAATATTTCATTTTCATTTCATTTCAACACATAATTACTATTATCTGTTATGGCCTTATGGCTGCCGGCCAGATGAGCCATTTTTTTTAAAGTTGTTCACCCCTCTTTTTTTGTAACATGGGTGTTTTTTACGCGATTCATACTCAGAATCTCAAGGTCTTTCGATCCTGCCTGATAGGAAGTAAAAAAAATATCTTAAGATATCTATACATTTTTCAAACCTTCCATTCCGTTACTGCCATACAAAATGTATGAAAAAATGGTAACGGAATGGGATAAAACTTGGGAGGCTTTTTTCTCCTATTAGGAGTGAAAGAGCTCACGATTCTGAGTGGAAACCACATAAACATTTCCAAATTAAAAAAAAGTCGGGTGGACGTACAACTTTGACAAAAATAAAAATGGCCCAGATAACAGTTCTAATCAACATTCAATAATTAAAATTATTTATTAATAATGAAGAACTAACACGATAAGGTAGGCAAGCACGAATTCAAATTTGTGATTTTTGTGTTTATTGCCATCGCGCAGTCGGGGGCGGTGCCGCTCGGCTGCCCGCAGAAAGCCACTTTATTTGTGCGCCTGCTAACGCACACAGACGCGTCCGGTGTACTCGTGTGCGTACCGCCGCGGCGCCGGCCGGTACCCGTGCGGCACAGTGTGTTAAAAACCCCAATTTTGTCTCACCTTGTTTTTATTGCATAATACACACACACACATATTCACATATTGCTTTTCGTTTTACCAACAACGCCATTCATTCATAAGTTTCATTAACGATACCATGTGGTTACGGAGTGCACACGAGTTGAATACGGCTACGTAACCAGTCTAAAATGTGCCGTCCAGACGCGTAAGAAGATCATGGTTCCGGAGAGCGCCCTTACACTGGTGTTTTGAGCGTATGACTAGCCCGCACTCAAGTGGCTATTCTAATTATATCACGTACGTTATGCACAGTCACTCCATCTAGTGACGAGAGGTAATAATACTTAGACGACTCAATAACGTTCAATGCGGGTTTGCTGATGTTGTATTCAGTCGTGTAATAAATTTTAGATTCGAATTTTGAAAAATATTGCATTGAATTCGTGTTTTTGTGGATTTGTGTATTAAATTAATGATATTCTTAATGCATGAGACTAAAATAATACCTTTGAGACCTTTAAATTTATTGAATAAATAAGTCATAATGGCTAATCGTGGCACGTAGCGCCATCTATGATTTTGGTTTGACATTAATTATACGATGTTCCGGATGAGACCCCATGGCTAAAGAGTTAAATTACGTTTAAATTTAGTCGGATTTTAATACGGTTTTAGCTGAAACTGTTTTAAAGATAAAATATGTATGGAGTTAATTATCTGTGCTGAACGAGTGGGAATTGTTTTAAACGGGCATAGCATGAAAAACAGAATTGCCTCGTTTGGTTTGAAAACTTTATTTATTGCATAAAAGAATAAATTGATCTAGTTTTGTTCACGTGTGTAGGCCTTAGTGTGTTTCACACTATCCGATCCGATATCGGATGTCGGAAGGATTTCAAAGAAAAAATCAAAGATGGCGGCTTAAATGTATGGGATATGGGATATCGGATTCCTACATCCGATATCGGATCGGATAATGTGAAAGCGCACTTATACGGGCCATAAATTAAACCAGACACAAGTAGGTTTCATTTGTTAACATTAATTAAGACGTGTTTTTGATTTAGATACTATTAATTTTTACTCAATATTTAATGTTGTGAAAATTTTCTCAGCTGCAATGTACTGTAAGCATGGTTGCGATAACATTTTATGACATTACATACGCGATATGAGAATATTATAGTACAACATTACGATACAAGTGCGATAAATAAGAAATTCGAAACGAGTGGCGAATTATTTACCCGCACATGTATCGTACAACGTTTTACAGTACATATGCTACCTAACAAGTGCGGTAATATAGCGCACTATATACTGTAGGGGCATTTTTAGAATTTGGGACCCCCCAATCAGCGTAAGTTATTAACAATAAGGGTTCCGTTTTTCCTCTTTGAGGTACGGAACCCTAAAAATTAACTCGCTGTCAGTTTTGTGACGACAATTAAGCATAGAATCTGTCTTTAAACACAAAACTGACAGTGAGTTAATTTTTGACTTTAAGAAGATACGATACAGGTCAATTTTCCATACAAACGCTCTCGACTATTTCCTCCCTGGTTTTTGAAGATAGAGCAGGGTGAATTTCAACAGGTTCCAAATTTGCCTAATTTTGGTGGTATTTTTTATTTTTGTAGTTTATGTCTAAATTATGTATGGATTATACGTAACTAGTCCCAATGTATATTGTGTAGTAATGCCCCCGTAATACACATAGTATTTTTGGAGATATTATGGTTTTAATAATTTGGTTGCCACCAAAATTGCGTACACCCACCAAAATTAGGTTTACTGGCCACCAAAATTGTTAATTCACGCCAAAATTAGATATTTCTGCACATTAGTAGTATATTTATATTTAATCAGTTATAAAATGAAACAAAGACAGATGTTTTATGATCCGTTTTATTATAGTGATTATCTGATTATAACAAAGTCGCTAAAATCGATGTGTATGAGACTATACTAGAAATAAACTATAATTTCACTTGTTGTAATAGAAAATAATTCACTTTTAGAATGGCTAACCAAAAAAAGAAACAATCGAGAGAGGAGGTCCTTGAAAAGAAGAAACTTGCTGAGCGGGAACGAAAAAGGAGAATTATGAGTGATCCCGAGAAAGCAGCAGATTTGCGAAGAAAAGAAAGGGATCGGTATCATCGTTAAAAAGCCCAAGGTAAGAGTTTACCTCTAAGCAGCATGCAGCCTCGTGAAAGACGAAGAAAAAGGAATAGACAGAATTTCAGAGCATATTATAAAAGAAAAAAAAAGGAAGGCTTTGTAATGACCACAAGTATTAGCACCAGCAAGTGGGATTCCCACTTCGCCCCTGCCTGGTCCTTCTACGCCACAAAATCCTTGTCTCAGTCGCTCTCGTTCTCCGAGTCCTGAGCTTGACACAAACATCTCACGTCGGCTACACTCCCAAGCTGTCCATCGCAATGTGTCCAATAACCCATAGTTTCTGTGTTGTCAAATTCTTTATAGTCCATAATTTTATTTTTGCAGTTCAAACATTTTCGTTGCAAGTTACAGTAATGACCTCACAACACAAACTTTTCGTAATGTGAATAGTAGGTACTGCTTTTATTGATGATATTTTTCATTTTATAACGTAGTATAAAAAAAAATTCGAAGGTATCAAAGAACTAAAGCATCACAAATGTATACACTGCGAGAAAGAAGAAGACTTTGACTTAAGAAAAAGAGACTCAAAAAAACAAAAAAGATATCTGAATGCGTCAATAAAAAAATTATACCAAAGTTATTTAAAATCAGGCTATCCTCCAGTCAGTTAGGTACATAACTTTCGCTAGAATGAAACCCTTTTGGGTTGTAAAAGCAGAACTGACTAATCTTTACACCTATCTATGTCAAATACATGCGAACATGGAGTTGTTAGAATCCGCATTAAAAATGAAAATTATCATCAATAAAAGCAGTACCTACTAGTCACATTACGAAAAGTTTGTGTTGTGAGGTCATCACTGTAACTTGCAACGAAATGTTTGAACTGCAAAAATAAAATTATGGACTACAAAGAATTTGACAACACAGAAACTATGGGTTATTGGACACATTGCGATGGACAGCTTGGGAGTGTAGCCGACGTGAGATGTTTGTGTCAAGCTCAGGACTCGGAGAACGAGAGCGACTGAGACAAGGATTTTGTGGCGTAGAAGGACCAGGCAGGGGCAAAGTGGGAATCCCACTTGCTGGTGCTAATACTTGTGCTCATTACGAAGCCTTCCTTTTTTAGGGTTCCGTAGTCAACTAGGAACCCTTATAGTTTCGCCATGTCTGTCTGTCCGTCCGTCCGTCCGTCCGTCCGTCCGTCCGTCCGCGGATAATCTCAGTAACCGTAAGCACTAGAAAGCTGAAATTTGGTACCAATATGTATATCAATCACGCCAACAAAGTGCAAAAATAAAAAATGGAAAAAAATGTTTTATTAGGGTACCCCCCCTACATGTAAAGTGGGGGCTGATATTTTTTTTCATTCCAACCCCAACGTGTGATATATTGTTGGATAGGTATTTAAAAATGAATAACGGTTTACTAAGATCGTTTTTTAATAATTTTAATATTTTCGGAAATAATCGCTCCTAAAGGAAAAAAAGTGCGTCCCCCCCCTCTAACTTTTGAACCATATGTTTAAAAAATATGAAAAAAATCACAAAAATAGAACTTTATAAAGACTTTCTAGGAAAATTGTTTCGAACTTGATAGGTTCAGTAGTTTTTGAGAAAAATACGAAAAACTACGGAACCCTACACTGAGCGTGGCCCGACACGTTCTTGGCCGGTTTTTTCTTTTATAATATGCTCTGAAATTCTGTCTATTCCTTTTTCTTCGTCTTTCACGAGGCTGCATGCTGCTTAGAGGTAAAATCTTACCTTGGGCTTTTTAACGATGATACCGATCCCTTTCTTTTCTTCGCAAATCTGCTGCTTTCTCGGGATCACTCATAATTCTCCTTTTCCGTTTCCGCTCAGCAAGTTTCTTCTTTTCAAGGACCTCCTCTCTAGATTGTTTCTTTTTTTGGTTAGCCATTCTAAAAATGAATTATTTTCTATTACAAAAAGTGAAATTATAGTTATTTTAAAGTTTTTCGTTGTTACTGGTATTTAATCACCTTAGTCAATTATTATTGTAAACTAAAAGTATAAATATATGACAGCAAATAAATAAAATACTTCGTTTTAGCTCAGGATACTCGTAAGTATCAATTTTGGTGGCATTAAGCAATTTTGGTGGCTTTCCAATTACCACCAAAACCACCAAAATTGATGCACCAAAATTAGAACCATTGCATAATAAAATTTTTAAAAATAAACTATTTCATTCACGTCACTTTCAAGTTTATTACTTTTTAAAGAAACCATAAACATGCTTTAAAAACAGTTCACGTAAACATAACTACTTGTTTGTCATTAGTTAGATATACCACCAAAATTGCATGAAAAAATATTTTAATACACCAAAATTAGGTACTTACGTGTTTGCTGGTCAGATCCAGTGACGTACGACACGTACGTCATAGTTCAGGGCCAGAACAGAACTAAACTAACAGGCTACTACACGTTTCTAAGCCTTGTTGCATTTCGTTCGACCATAAAGTCATTTTCAATATTTACCACCAAAATTTACAAATTTACCCGGACAACTATTAATGCTTAGTTTAAAGTATCCAACTATGAACAATTCCTTACTATTATTTTATTATAACATACGTACACTAATAACGAGGAATAATTTGTGGTGTTTGAGTTAAATAAATGGATGTTATTGATGTACCATACAAATTAGTCAAGCAAAATGGATTCAGGACACTCCACCAAAATTATAATTGCGCCATTAAAAAAATTCTAAATAAATATCAATAGCTTTTATAACAATTTGCGATTTGGCTTAAGATAATAATATGTGTTAGGTTTTCAGGAAATAAATTAATAGTTTAAAAAACACTATAAAACACGCTTTTATAAATGCACGTAAAAGCCAAAAATAAATTATGGATCGTACAAGTTGTCTCTATTTGTGAGCTGAAGTTTAAAAACTATGTGCTTTTAATTATAATATTTGATTGTAAAAGCGTGGGGCGCTGGAACAGGAAAGACTTTTTGTATAACTTGCTGATAAATCAAATTATGCTATGTTACGGGAAGGAGGTTACACAGATTGACGCGCTAACTGGAGTTGCAGCATGACTAGTAGGTTCTACATTAAACAGTCAAATCAATTAAAAGTCAGTGTTCAAAGTAGGTACCAGTTTGTCGAACTCAGACAAAATATGCGCTAGTAGCGAGGAGAGTCGACAGTCACCGACACTTAGAACGCCGCTTTTTTCCGGTAATCAAAGTACAAAAGGGGAAAGTGTCTACAGTGACAGGATGCAGAGTTCTTGTTCGTGGATGAGATATCTTTGGTTCTCTTTGGTAACCCTTAGGCGGCATATGTAAACGTTATGTTCTTATGCAACTTCATTCGCCAGGAAGTTCGGATTAGTATTTGTTTACAAGAAAGTCTTTCCTGTTCCAGCGCCCCACGCTTTTACAATCAAATATTATAATTAAAAGCACATAGTTTTTAAACTTCAGCTCACAAATAGAGACAACTTGTACGATCCATAATTTATTTTTGGCTTTTACGTGCATTTATAAAAGCGTGTTTTATAGTGTTTTTTAAACTATTAATTTATTTTATACTTTTTAGTCATTAATAATGAAATACTTTTAACATTTATACATAAATTTATTTCAAGTAGGCGGATTTTACATGCCATTTGTGGCTTAACGTGTACTTATTGCTAATTGCTACTTAATAATAACTAGCGGCTACCTTCTGATTACGGTATTATCATAAAAATGTTTATACCTAGTAAGTTATCCGTAAAAGATAGACAATATAGACATGTGCCATCGCGGACTTTTTGAAGACATTAGAGAGACATACTTTCGCCATACATTGTTTTGAAGCTCTCAGCTAGTGGGATTTTGTTTGACTCGTTTAGAAAATATTGTCACATTTCAACTAATTCAAACAAAATTTAAGTATTACTTTTTTGCCGAGCCCCCCTTTATTTGCTCTTAAGGGTCACAGGAAAACCATTACCCAACTTATTTTAAATACAACGTTGATCTTTCTTTTATGTGGGGGGCGCCGAGCCCCCCTTTGTTTGCTCTTAAAGGTCACAAGAAAACGCTAACCCAACTTATTCTAAATACTACGTTGATCTTTCTTTTATGCGGGGAGCTTCGCCCCCCGAGCCCCCCTTTTCTTTACTCTTAAGGATCACAAGAAAACCTAAACCCAACTTATTTTAAATACAACGTTTGTAAGAGAATGTCAAGGTACGGGCGCCAGGGTATCAGCAAAAATGCATAAAATCTGAATAGTTGTGTTTACTGTCACGGTAAAAAATGTAATGCGAATACACAAATTCTTATGTTTAATTACAACTAGGTTGTGTGGGAGATTTTCATGCGTATGCAAAATGACGGTCTACTTTTGGACAAAGTCCAGATGCATCAGTTGCATTAAGATGTTGTTTTGGGTCAGAGTGCATATGCATAGTTGCAAAAAATGTACATCTTTGTACATACTGCCGCCTCGGAAAGGGACGCAGAATTGTTGACAATTTGAATTAGTTAAAACTAGTGTAGACTAAAATACATGAATGTAAACTATGATAAAATTAAGTGCAGGTAGAATCATTACAAATCATTAAAATCATTTAAAATTATTAGAATTTAGTAGTGCTAGTAGGTTGAAACATAATAGAAAATAAACTTTATGTAAGAGAATGTCAAGGTACGGGCGCCAGGGTATCAGCAAAAATGCATAAAATCTGAATAGTTGTGTTTACTGTCACGGTAAAAAATGTAATGCGAATACACAAATTCTTATGTTTAATTACAACTAGGTTGTGTGGGAGATTTTCATGCGTATGCAAAATGACGGTCTACTTTTGGACAAAGTCCAGATGCATCAGTTGCATTAAGATGTTGTTTTGGGTCAGAGTGCATATGCATAGTTGCAAAAAATGTACATCTTTGTACATACTGCCGCCTCGGAAAGGGACGCAGAATTGTTGACAATTTGAATTAGTTAAAACTAGTGTAGACTAAAATACATGAATGTAAACTATGATAAAATTAAGTGCAGGTAGAATCATTACAAATCATTAAAATCATTTAAAATTATTAGAATTTAGTAGTGCTAGTAGGTTGAAACATAATAGAAAGTAAGTTTTACTTAGGAACTATAGGTACTTAGAGATTAGTACTTGAGTCAAAAACCACCTCAGTCGGAGGGGTTGTATGTTTTCGCGCACTTGGCTTTGGTTCAGTATAAACACATTCACTATCACTATCACTTTGGTTCGTTTTGTCAAGCGGGGGTTGCCGTTCAAATTTCCAGATCCCCGTTCGATATTTGTGGTATGTGTACAACAGGATGACCAGTACGGGAATGCTGACGCTCAAGGATGTTCCGATTGTAATATATTGATATCGATCATGAGTGGACATCTCCTCAATTTGGGACTGGGATTTAAGCATTTGTATATCCCGATGGAGCTGTTGAAACTCTTGTTCGTGTGTTTCATTGTGGAAAGTCATCTGAGCGAGGGATGTGTTCAGTACATTATTTAATGGAGACACTTCGAGTAATAAATTGTGAGGATCTAAATCAGTAAATGCTTCTTCGATGTAATCTTTGTTGGCGTATAGCATAAATGTGTCGCCTTTCAAGACACAACCTTGGCCGAGCTGAATCAGTCCGTTGCTATGAAGTACTTTTGTCGCCAGACCGTCTGGGCATAAGATGCGAACTAAGCATTCTTCGCAACAGGCGAATAGCCATGTGTTTTGTTTATGCAATTTGTACCACTTGTCGGCGCAGGGTTTTGTTTCCGTATGGCAGTACGAGTCATGTTTCTTTTGATGATTTAGTATTTCTGTGTTGCAAATGGATTTGCCTTGTTGTACGTCATAAATGGGATTGTTCAAGTGACATAATACCTTTTTTCCGTTCATTTGGGTACACCTGTTGATATCAGTGCTTTCCATTGGTATGAATGTATCTTGGTTAATGTTGAAGGCGATTAGATCGGTTCCGGGAATAACCTGTATGACGTTGTCGGGTGATACGTGCTGCGGAATGCTTATTAAGCGGTCAATTTCGTATATTTCATCGCTTAGCAGAGGGATTTTTACTTCTATTATAAGATATTGGTCAGTTAAGCGAGCTTGGATTTGGAGTAACTTGTATAAGTTGCGTATATTGTCATTAATCTCCGGAAGAGCCAGTTTGCTGGCCAGATGGCGAGCTATTGTGTTTAGCTCAGTTTGCAATTGTTTGGGCGATAAGAGATGGACGTCGATGTGACCATGATACATGTTGGTCAACGTATTTATAACGGTTTGTTGTATGTTTTTCAGATGTTGAAGGATTCCGTTCGCTGCCATAGAGGAAGTCATAATGTGCAATGCATTTTCGTGTTGAGTATATTCTTGGGTTGATTCCTTTGTTAGTCTGTTTAAGTGGTCAGTAAGAATCCGAAATTGCTTGTTCATAGTGTGCTCGTTGCGCTTTAGAATGTTGCCCTCGGCTTCGATTATGCTAGTTTGATTCTTTATTAATTGTAATAAATGTTGTTCATTATGTTGTGTCATTCGGATGTCTGTTTCATATTTTTCGGCGAAACGCTGGTCCAGTACCCCAAACAGGGAGTTTGCAAGATATCCCACCCCATCGGCTAGCCCTCGTCGATATCGATGAGTTTCCATGGGTTGATTTTTAAGTAATGTATTGTAATAACGCAACTCTTGCATGTCTTGGTCGAGCTGGTTGATAATAATGTGGAATTGTTCTAACATTTCGGGTCGTGCCGAACGTTTTATCTGTGTCACATAAGTATTCAATGCATTTATATTTTGCCAATAGTTTGTCATGTTATAGTATAAAACTATTTTCCAATCATCTTTGATTTCTTGCATGTCAGATATCTTGTCAAAGTACAGTGTCCGGTCCGTCTCTAACGGAGTTAATTTAAAGGTTTTTAGTTCGGCTTGAGTGCCCGGCGTGAATAGTGTCATGAGGAGCAGAAGGATGTAACATAAGAGCGTCATCCAGGACATCTTGCGTGTTTGCGAGGAAGGTTTGGTATGGGTGGTAGTGAATGATGAGTGGTTAACTTCGTTGTCATTTTTTGTGTTAGTGGTTGAATTATGAACCAGTGGTACTAGTTGTACAATTGGCCGTTTCATGATGCCATTTTCTGTTTTTAGGGTTACCACTCTTGTGTGTCCATCCTTTCCAGGGTGGGTGTCAATTACTCGACCTAATGCCCATCGTCCGACAGGTTGATTGCTTCGGATGCATACGATGTCGTTCAACTGTAAATCTTCTGTGGGCTTCTGCCATTTATTTCTTGCTTGTAGTTGCTGTAAGTATTCTTGGGACCAGACGCGCCAGAAATCACGGGTAATTTTTTGTACTAGTTGCCATCTCTTCCTGAGATCGTAATCCGAATTGATTGGTTCAGGGGCTGTCAGGTGGGCTTCGCCCACAATGAGGAAGTGACCCGGTGTCAGGCACTTCAAATCTTCAATGTTTTCCGTCAATGGGCACAGTGGTCTCGAATTCAGACATGCCTCAATCTGGCATAATAAAGTCGAGAACTCCTCGTATGTTAGTTTTTGCTCTCCAATTGTCCTCTTCAAATGATATTTGGTACTGCGTACGCTGGATTCCCAAAGACCCCCTGCTGAAGGCCATGCTGGGGCGTTAAAGTGCCAGGTGGTGCCTTTGTTCGTAAGACAATTTATTACTGTTGTATCCATGCTGCGCAGTATTTCCCTGTGCTCTGCTTGGAGTTGTCGATTCGCGGCGACAAAGTTTGTGCCGTTGTCGCTGTACATATCTCTTGGTTCGCCACGTCGTGCACAGAACCGTCGGAAAGCTGCCAGGAATGCGTAACTGCTCAGTTCAGAAACCAACTCTAGATGTACGGCTTTTGTCGCAAGGCAAACAAATACCGCTATGTAAGCCTTTGATGTTTTTATTCCTCTTCCCTTGTTTGCTTTGATGTCAACGAAACCTGTAAAGTCGACCCCAGTGTGTAAGAAGGGTCGAGATACTGTCACTCTCGGTTGAGGTAGGTCAGCCATGATTTGTTGTTGCTTAGCGGCGTTGAATCTTCGGCAAGTAACGCATTGATGAAGGTATTTTTTTACTGCTTGGTACCCTCCGACGATCCAGTATTTGCACCGTAAATGTGATAGGGTCAGCTTCGGACCCCCATGGAGGGTCTCTGTATGTGCTCTGTTTATGAGTAACTGTGTCAATTTGCTATTTTTTGTGATAATCATCGGATGTTTTGTGGAGTACTGTAAAGATGAGTTGTCGAGCCTGCCTCCAACTCTCAGAATACCGTATTCATCTAAAAACGGATTGAGTTTCAAAATGGGGCTATTTGTATTGACAGTTTTGTTTGCCTGTAACTTCCTTATCTCGTTAGGAAAGTCGTAATGTTGAATGTGCTTGACAATGACCCTTTCTGCAATTCGTAACTCGGTCACTGTTAAGTAGAATGACTTAACGTGCACAGTCCGCTGTGTCGCACGTGTTACGTCAGTAAAGCGCAAAATCCAGGCTAGAACTCTAACAATGTGAGTCATGTTGTTATGCGTACTTAGCAATTCTATTATTAGCGACGGAGGCTCTAATTGCACAGCATTCGCTTGTTTTGGTTTGATTTCACAGTCTGTTTGTTTTATGTGGTTGTCAAGAAATGTGTTGTCAAAATGTTGTAACCATTGAGGGCCTTGCCACCACAGCGCGTTCGTTTTCAAATTGGACACGCTGAGGCCTCGTGTAGCACAGTCGGCGGCGTTATCTTCTGATTTGACATGGTTCCAATGCTCACCAGGAATAACGTCGACCACTTGTTTGACTCTGTTGCTTACGAACGTCTTCCACTTCGTAGGATCGCCCTTGAGCCAGCTTAAGGCAATCATAGAGTCGGACCATGCGAAAGTATTGTCATGTATGTGTTCCCATTTAAAAGCTTGAATCACTTTCTTCATGAGTTGTGCCAAAAGTACTGTGGCGCACAGCTCTAATCGAGGCAGAGTCAGCTTCTGACTTTGACTTATGGGTGCCAATCGGGATTTGGCGGCGATCAAAGTCACGACCGATTTGTTGTGTACGTCTGTCGTACGGACGTAAATACAGCACGCGTAAGCCTTTTCGGACGCATCGCAGAATCCATGTATCTCGAAACGATGTGTTATGTCACCCACCCATCGGGGTATTTCTATACTTTCTATGTCATGTATGTCAGTGGTAAATTTATGCCAGTCATTTTGTACTTGTTCGGATACGGCATCATCCCATTCGCAGTTAGATTGCCATGTAGATTGAAACAGGATTTTAGCCTTTATTGTCAGTGGTGTCAGGAATCCCAAGGGGTCATATATTTTTGAAATTTCGGATAGTATAGTGCGTTTTGTGAGTTTCCCTTTGGGTTTGTCATTAAGCGTGTTTTTAAATGAGAAGGTGTCGCGTGCGGGATGCCATTGTAACCCGAGCGTTTTTGTTGTATGGGCGTTATTGAAGTCGACCACGGTGGGACTAATGCTGTCGTCCGGGATATTTTCCAGCAAAATTTGTGTATTGCTCATCCATTTTCTTAAGTTAAATCCGGCTCCCTTGAGTATGCTTATCAATTGGTTTTGGATTTCTAGCGCTTGGGCTAAGTTGTCACTTCCTGTCAAAATGTCATCAACATAAATCTCATTATTTATGACTTCTGCCGCTAAAGGGTATTTTTTTCCATCGTCTGTTGCCAGTTGTTTTAATGTTCTTAGTGCCAGAAATGGGGCAGCCTTTTGGCCATAAGTCACCGTTGTCAATTGATATTCCTTTAATGGTTGAGTCGGGTTATCTCGCCAGATGATTTTCTGGAGATGTTGATCTGCTTCGTGAACTAAAATCATTCTATACATCTTTTCGCAATCGGTAGTCATAACAAATTTGTATCTTCTCCATTGGAGTAGGAGGGTTTGCAAATCTTGGTGTAATTTGGGTCCACATTCCATTAAATCATTCAGACTATGTCCCGAGGAGGTCCTTTGGGATCCATTGAAGACGACCCTGAGCTTTGTAGTCAAAGAATCGGTCTTATGCACTGCATGATGACTCAGATGACATTGGGGATTGACCACTGCGGAACATTCCTTCATGTGACCCATCTCTAGGTATTCGTTTATGAATTTTTTGTAGCCTACCGACAGGTTGTCATCTTTCATGAGCTTCCTTTCCAGCTGACGAAACTGGGCTATCGCCTGAGGTTTCGATTCCCCCAACTGTTGTTCAAAATTTTCTTTCATGGGTAATCGGACCTCATATCTTCCGTTTTCTAATCGCCGAGTAGTGGCTACATAAAAGTTTTCACAGTACTCGTCCTGTGATGTCAGTTGTTGGTTATTATCAGTGATGTCTTCCACCTCCCAATATCTTGCTAAATCTTCTGTGTCATTTATAACCACATGGCAATTGTAAGATTTGATGGCGCCTGAAAGTATCCATCCTACTTGCGTCTGCTGACTTATGGGTCCTGTTTCACCCTTCACGAGGCCGTTCATTACTATCTGCGAGTAAACTTGAACGTTCAATAAAAGATCTATTTTCCGGGAAATGTTGTATTGTGGGTCTGCTAACGTAAGGTTGTCAAGATGTCCCCAGTTTCTTTTTGCAAAGCTTACACTGGGTAAATCGCGGACCACACGTGATAATATTAGTGCATCTGTGAAGAACTCGAACTCATTATGCAACGATTTACATTGCAAATGTACCTTTCCCCTACTTTTGTTGGATAGGGTTCCGACCCCTGTGATATTCCCGGCTAACGCTTGTCTTTGTAAGCCTAGAGTCTGTACTGCATTTTCGGAGACTAATGAAACTTCGCTCCCTTGGTCTATCAGCGCTCGAAGGGTGTGATAAGTCCCGTGGTTGTCGGCCACGTATATCAATGCCGTGGGTAACAGCGAATCCGCATCACTGCCCACGACGAAGCTGTTTTGCCCCTGTCTCTGCTCTCTCTGCGGTACGCTAGCGGACGAAGACGACGGTTGGTTCTCAAAGGCCTTATGTATGACCGTATTGTGCGCTCCGTCGCACTCTTTACAACGTTTCTCAGACTTGCAATAATTCTTGGTATGTACGTATAAACAATTTTTGCATATGTTGGCCTTAGTGACATACTTTAGTTGCTCACTCGGTGTCATGCCGAGAAAACGCTGGCATTGAAATAACGCATGCTCGTCATTGCATAATGGACATTTAAATTTAATGGTAGATGCGTGATAGTTAGAATATTTCGAGTTAATCGGGCCTCTTGCTGATTGGTTTGTTGATTTTGTGAACTTATTAAAAGTATACGCTTGTCGGTGACCCGATTGTACAGGTTTGGCCACATTGCTGTCAGGTTTACGCTTTGTCAAAGGCTCTAGAGCTGTAAACTTCGCCTCTATGAACCCCATGAACTCATCAAGAGAGGGTAATTCGCGTGGATGCGCTCTCATTTCCATGTAATCTGAATATGTGTCAGTGTCCAACTTTTCGCATAGTATATAGACAAGTATTGGGTCGCAACTTGCCGTATCTACGCCCAAGTTATGTATAGCATGTATTGTTTCCATGCTAGTGTCATATAACCGCTTCAAATCTGTCGACGCTTGTTTTTGTATACTAGGCTGTCTCATAAACGTCTGGAATTGCTTCGTAAATAAAACTTGCTTGTTATTGTATCTATGTGTCAATAACTCCCAGCAAACATCATAATTTTCGGCGGTTATTTGGAGATGCTGCACAAGTTTTTCCGCCTCTCCTTTTAGCTTTCCTTTCAAATGCTGCATTTTCTGTGCCTTTGTTAGCGCAGGATTGGTATGAATAGCCACGGTGTACAACTCTTTGAAAGTAGGCCATTGGGTGTAGTTTCCAAAAAATTGGGGAAGATCCAGCTTAGGCAAAGTGAGCTGTTGATGAATGGACGATGAAAGCTTACTGTTAAGACCCTTTTTTAATCGCTCATATTTCAATTCGTGGAGCATATAACTGTCATAATAGTCAATGTCAGTGCCGTTTGTAATACTGTCAATTTGCAAATGAGCATTCTCTACGGCAGTCCAGCGCGTTTGCAACAATTTAAGCTTATCCTCAATTTCCCATTTTTCACTTATTGTATCAAGGCTAATACTTTCCACGTATCTTTTTAGAGCTCTGAAATTTGCATTTTGAAGCTGCTTATGTTCCATCAACTTCGTGTCATCTCCGAGAAACTTCTTAGTGTCAAAAATAATGTCTGCCGCCGTCCCCTCTTGACTATCCTTGTCCGCGGCTGACACCCCCTCTTCGACGCCGGTCTTCTTCACGTCACCAACTCCCGTCTCCGTAGTCAACGTTGCGGGCACGTTGCTAGCCTGCAGGGCCTTCTGAGTTCCCTCGTACCACGTCGAAATTACGTTGAAGATATTCTCAGTAAAATATTGATGGCTTTTGTCATGCTCTTTCTGCAATTGAGCGTTATTATCTACACACTCTAACCACAACTCTTCCAACTTTCGTAATCTATCTGTCAGATATTTAGAAGTCTTCCTGACCGCGGAGTCCTTCTTGAAATTCCCCTGTATCCGTTTAATCTCCTCCAAAATCACGGCTTGCCTCGCGATTAACTCATTAGACATGATGGCAATCGTACAAAGAATAAATATGGAAAGATCTTACTTGAAAGGCAGCTACTTCTCCGTATTCTGGTACCAGATACAGGATGTCAATGCTGATGCTGGATGCTTGATGTCAATGCTGATGCTGGATGCTTGATGTCAATGCTGATGCTGGATGCTTGATGTCAATGCTGATACGTAGCACTCGCGTATAATGTCAAATATGTCACTGATTCTATTCCAAAACCTCTGGCACTGAATCTCGCGACGACGGCGACAAAACCGAACCGAAGGTCTCTTTATCGAAGGACCAAAAACTTTATGTAAGAGAATGTCAAGGTACGGGCGCCAGGGTATCAGCAAAAATGCATAAAATCTGAATAGTTGTGTTTACTGTCACGGTAAAAAATGTAATGCGAATACACAAATTCTTATGTTTAATTACAACTAGGTTGTGTGGGAGATTTTCATGCGTATGCAAAATGACGGTCTACTTTTGGACAAAGTCCAGATGCATCAGTTGCATTAAGATGTTGTTTTGGGTCAGAGTGCATATGCATAGTTGCAAAAAATGTACATCTTTGTACAACGTTGATATTTCTTTTATGCGGGGGGCTCGCCCCCCGAGCCCCCCTTTGTTTGCTCTGAAAGGTCACAAGAAAACGCTAACCCAACTTATTTTAAATACTACGTTAATCTTTCTTTTATGCGGGGGGCTTCGCCCCCGAGCCCCCTTTTCGTTACTCTTAAGGGTAACAAGAAAACCCTAACCCAACTTATTTTAAATACAACGTTTATCTTTCTTTTATGCGGGGGCTTCGCCCCCGAGCCCCCTTTGTTTGCTCTTAAAGGTCACAAGAAAATGCTAACCCAACTTATCTTAAATACTACGTTGATCTTTCTTTCATGCGGGGGCTTCGCCCCCGAGCCCCCTTTGTTTGCTCTTAAAGGTCACAAGAAAACGCTAACCCAACTTATCTTAAATACTACGTTGATCTTTCTTTTATGCGGGGGGGCTTCGCCCCCGAGCCCCCCTTTTCGTTACTCTTAAGGGTCACAAGAAAACCCTAACCCAACTTATTTTAAATACTACGTTGATCTTTCTTTTATGCGGGGGGCTTCGCCCCCCGAGCCCCCCTTTTCGTTACTCTTAAGGGTCACAAGAAAACCCTAAACCAACTTATTTGAAATACAACGTTGATCTTTCTTTCATGTGGGTGGCTTCGCCCCCCGAGCCCCCCTTTGTTTGCACTTAAAGGTCACAAGAAAACCTTAACCCAACTTATTTTAAATACAACGTTGATCTTTCTTTTATGTGGGGGGCGCCGAGCCCCCCTTTGTTTGCTCTGAAAGGACACAAGAAAACGCTAACCCAACTTATTCTAAATACTACGTTGATCTTTCTTTCATGCGGGGGGCTTCGCCCCCCGAGCCCCCCTTTTCGTTACTCTTAAGGGTAACAAGAAAACCCTAACCCAACTTATTTTAAATACAACGTTTATCTTTCTTTTATGCGGGGGGCTTCGCCCCCCGAGCCCCCCTTTGTTTGCTCTTAAAGGTCACAAAAAAATGCTAAACCAACTTATCTTAAATACTACGTTGATCTTTCTTTCATGCGGGGGCTTCGCCCCCCGAGCCCCCCTTTGTTTGCTCTTAAAGGTCACAAGAAAACGCTAACCCAACTTATTCTAAATACTACGTTGATCTTTCTTTCATGCGGGAGCTTCGCCCCCCGAGCCCCCCTTTTCTTTACTCTTAAGGATCACAAGAAAACCTAAACCCAACTTATTTTAAATACAACGTTGATAATTCTTTTATGCGGGGGGCTCGCCCCCCGAGCCCCCCTTTGTTTGCTCTGAAAGGTCACAAGAAAACGCTAACCCAACTTATTTTAAATACTACGTTAATCTTTCTTTTATGCGGGGGCTTCGCCCCCGAGCCCCCTTTTCGTTACTCTTAAGGGTAACAAGAAAACCCTAACCCAACTTATTTTAAATACAACGTTTATCTTTCTTTTATGCGGGGGGCTTCGCCCCCCGAGCCCCCCTTTGTTTGCTCTTAAAGGTCACAAGAAAATGCTAACCCAACTTATATTAAATACTACGTTGATCTTTCTTTCATGCGGGGGGCTTCGCCCCCCGAGCCCCCTTTGTTTGCTCTTAAAGGTCACAAGAAAACGCTAACCCAACTTATCTTAAATACTACGTTGATCTTTCTTTTATGCGGGGGCTTCGCCCCCGAGCCCCCTTTTCGTTACTCTTAAGGGTCACAAGAAAACCCTAACCCAACTTATTTTAAATACTACGTTGATCTTTCTTTTATGCGGGGGGCTTCGCCCCCCGAGCCCCCCTTTTCGTTACTCTTAAGGGTCACAAGAAAACCCTAAACCAACTTATTTGAAATACAACGTTGATCTTTCTTTCATGTGGGTGGCTTCGCCCCCCGAGCCCCCCTTTGTTTGCACTTAAAGGTCACAAGAAAACCTTAACCCAACTTATTTTAAATACAACGTTGATCTTTCTTTTATGTGGGGGGCGCCGAGCCCCCCTTTGTTTGCTCTGAAAGGACACAAGAAAACGCTAACCCAACTTATTCTAAATACTACGTTGATCTTTCTTTCATGCGGGGGCTTCGCCCCCGAGCCCCCTTTTCGTTACTCTTAAGGGTAACAAGAAAACCCTAACCCAACTTATTTTAAATACAACGTTTATCTTTCTTTTATGCGGGGGCTTCGCCCCCCGAGCCCCCCTTTGTTTGCTCTTAAAGGTCACAAAAAAATGCTAAACCAACTTATCTTAAATACTACGTTGATCTTTCTTTCATGCGGGGGCTTCGCCCCCCGAGCCCCCCTTTGTTTGCTCTTAAAGGTCACAAGAAAACGCTAACCCAACTTATTCTAAATACTACGTTGATCTTTCTTTCATGCGGGGAGCTTCGCCCCCGAGCCCCCTTTTCTTTACTCTTAAGGATCACAAGAAAACCTAAACCCAACTTATTTTAAATACAACGTTGATATTTCTTTTATATGCGGGGGCTCGCCCCCGAGCCCCCTTTGTTTGCTCTGAAAGGTCACAAGAAAACGCTAACCCAACTTATTTTAAATACTACGTTAATCTTTCTTTTATGCGGGGGCTTCGCCCCCGAGCCCCCTTTTCGTTACTCTTAAGGGTAACAAGAAAACCCTAACCCAACTTATTTTAAATACAACGTTTATCTTTCTTTTATGCGGGGGGCTTCGCCCCGCGAGCCCCCCTTTGTTTGCTCTTAAAGGTCAGAAGAAAATGCTAACCCAACTTATCTTTAATACTACGTTGATCTTTCTTTCATGCGGGGGCTTCGCCCCCCGAGCCCCCCTTTGTTTGCTCTTAAAGGTCACAAGAAAACGCTAACCCAACTTATCTTAAATACTACGTTGATCTTTCTTATATGCGGGGGGGCTTCGCCCCCCGAGCCCCCCTTTTCGTTACTCTTAAGGGTCACAAGAAAACCCTAACCCAACTTATTTTAAATACTACGTTGATCTTTCTTTTATGCGGGGGGCTTCGCCCCCCGAGCCCCCCTTTTCGTTACTCTTAAGGGTCACAAGAAAACCCTAAACCAACTTATTTGAAATACAACGTTGATCTTTCTTTCATGTGGGTGGCTTCGCCCCCCGAGCCCCCTTTGTTTGCACTTAAAGGTCACAAGAAACCCTTAACCCAACTTATTTTAAATACAACGTTGATCTTTCTTTTATGTGGGGGGCGCCGAGCCCCCCTTTGTTTGCTCTGAAAGGACACAAGAAAACGCTAACCCAACTTATTCTAAATACTACGTTGATCTTTCTTTCATGCGGGGGCTTCGCCCCCCGAGCCCCCCTTTTTGTTACTCTTAAGGGTAACACGAAAACCCTAACCCAACTTATTTTAAATACAACGTTTATCTTTCTTTTATGCGGGGGGCTTCGCCCCCCGAGCCCCCCTTTGTTTGCTCTTAAAGGTCACAAGAAAACGCTAACCCAACTTATTCTAAATACTACGTTGATCTTTCTTTCATGCGGGGAGCTTCGCCCCCCGAGCCCCCCTTTTCTTTACTCTTAAGGATCACAAGAAAACCTAAACCCAACTTATTTTAAATACAACGTTGATATTTCTTTTATGCGGGGGGCTCGCCCCCCGAGCCCCCCTTTGTTTGCTCTGAAAGGTCACAAGAAAACGCTAACCCAACTTATTTTAAATACTACGTTAATCTTTCTTTTATGCGGGGGGCTTCGCCCCCCGAGCCCCCCTTTTCGTTACTCTTAAGGGTAACAAGAAAACCCTAACCCAACTTATTTTAAATACAACGTTTATCTTTCTTTTATGCGGGGGGCTTCGCCCCCCGAGCCCCCCTTTGTTTGCTCTTAAAGGTCACAAGAAAATGCTAACCCAACTTATCTTAAATACTACGTTGATCTTTCTTTCATGCGGGGGGCTTCGCCCCCCGAGCCCCCCTTTGTTTGCTCTTAAAGGTCACAAGAAAACGCTAACCCAACTTATTCTAAATACTACGTTGATCTTTCTTTCATGCGGGGGGCTTCGCCCCCCGAGCCCCCTTTTCGTTGCTCTTAAGGGTAACAAGAAAACCCTAACCCAACCTATTTGAAATACAACGTTTATCTTTCTTTTATGCGGGGGGCTTCGCACCCCGAGCCCCCCTTTGTTTGCTCTTAAAGGTCACAAGAAAATCCTAACCCAACTTATCTTAAATACTACGTTGATCTTTCTTTCATGCCCCCGGCTTCGCCCCCCGCCCCCCTTTGTTTGCTCTGAAAGGTCACAAGAAAACGCTAACCCAACTTATTTTAAATACTACGTTGATCTTTCTTTCATGCTTCCCCCTCGAGCCCCCCCTCCCCCTTTTTTTCTGTTCTTATCTTCCGGCACCATCATCAGGCCTTGAAACCTAATCGTAGTCATACTCGTAGTTCATTACAAGACTTTTCTAAGAAGCCCAAAAACAGCTATGATACGATGTTCCATCATGTAGTTCCAGTTCATATCTTCCGGCTCCATCATCAGACCTTGAAACCTAATCGTAGTCAAAGTTCATTACAAGACTTTTCTAAGAAGCCCAAAAACAGCTATGATACGATGTTCCATCATGTAGTTCCAGTTCATATCTTCCGGCTCCATCATCAGACCTTGAAACCTAATTGTAGTCAAAGTTCATTACAAGACTTTCCTAAGAAGCTCAAAAACAGCTATGATACGATGTTCCATCATGTAGTTCCAGTTCATATCTTCCGGCTCCATCATCAGACCTTGAAACCTAATCGTAGTCAAAGTTCATTACAAGACTTTTCTAAGAAACCCAAAAACAGCTATGATACGATGTTCCATCATGTAGTTCCAGTTCATATCTTTCGGCTTCATCATCAGACCTTGAAACCTAATTGTAGTCAAAGTTCATTACAAGACTTTTCTAAGAAACCCAAAAACAGCTATGATACGATGTTCCATCATGTAGTTCCAGTTCATATCTTCCGACTCCATCATCAGATCAGCTCAACAGTACAATATTATTGTATTGTCATCGGAACTACATATAGCTGCCAATTTTCATTACGCTACGACTCCTGGAAGATGGTTAAATTAGCTTCCTTAGATTCCATTACATACATAGTTACATACACGACGACCTAATAAAAGCGTGTTAAAAAATAGCACTATGATACAATTAGTCCACACTGTCAATTTCAGCTCCGCCGCATTTTTTTTGCGCTGAGAAATTCACCCAGCAATGATTTTTTCAACACAGATTATTATTATTTGTATCTGTGTCGCACCGTTTTGATTTTTTTGCTATTTTTATTTTAAAAGACGCTAGAGCCAATCAAAAATTTCTAAAAACGGCCTTTTTCAATATGGCTCAAAAAAAAGGTGTGATACAATTAACCAAAAATTTATCGGTAACAATTAGCCAAAAAATATAAACGGTCCGACACAGATTATTTCATTGTTATTCAGATTCTCAAATTTCGTTCCGTTTAAATAAGTTTTGAAGGAGGAAACAGTCGAGAGCGGAACCTCGATTGTAAAGATTTTTTCGCAATATCTTTTAACTGAGTTCTTAATGGACATTTTTTTTCGATAAATCTAGTTAATAACACTAGTTATATTTAACTGAAATTCCCAAATTGAAAGGGTTTAACGCGAGTATGTTTGATTTTAATTTCGCCTGGGCCGTTTAGCAACTTCTGTTTCTGACTGTACGTGGACATATTTATGAGCTCGGCTGTACTATAATCCGGCGGGTGTCGAACGATGAGATTAGGGAATTGGGGTGAAAAGTGTTAAGGCGAGGATTATCGCCACTGTGACGTCACATGACAATGTTGTACATATGTATAAGTTACAGGTACCTAATTCTAGAATAAACTTAGCGTTACTAGAGATTTCGTAATATTAGGTACCCAAGCGAACATATGCTTGCAACGCAGAGAGTTGTTCTGTTGCGATTGACTTCATTCGGCGATCCTATATCAAAACTTTTTTTAGGAGGGGAAAAATGCATTACGCATACCACTCGGGTGCGGGGATGGACCCGAGTGGTACGTGGGACTCCTTGTTAAGGGCTAATGAGACCCCAAGTCTACCCACTAAACAACCCCCCATCTGCCGCCATTGTTCTGTAACAGTGGGCTGCAGGTACGCTCGCGCTTTACATCTACACCACCAGAACCAGTCCGCTTTGCAGAGCACCACCTCCGGAGGCCCTTGATAGCCTCGTGCACAAGTGGACTGTATCCAGTACGGTCGACCTCTCAGGGACCGCGTGTGCAATGGATGGCAGGCGTCCCCGTGCCTGTCATCCTGCGATCAACCTACGGAGGATCCTATATCAAACCTTTTTTTTTACCCAGGGGAGAATCCATTATGGATGCCACTGGCCCAGTGGGTATGTCCGACTCCCACGGACTAAGCCCCCTGGGGTGTTCCGACGCTCGCTTTTTGAGCAGGGTTTCGGGCACTCGGTTGTAAGCTTCCGATATCAAACCTAACCTAACCTATTATTTTAACTTCGAGTAACCGAGCGCCGTGTATAATGGTCACAGTTATGTAACATGTTAAGTAGTAGATACCTAAATAGTTCTAGGAAGTAGTTTTATTATGAACGTTGGTAATAAAAAAGTTAATATACCTACGTAAAACATTTGAAAATTAACCGTATAATAGTTATTTGTTATACAAGGGGGCAAAGTTGTATTTTAACGCCGAGTGTGAAATTGAAAAACGAGCAAGTGAAAGGATTCTATAGTTGAACCACGAGCGAAGCGAGTGGTTCGAGAATAGAATCCTGAACTTGCGATTTTTTAAACACACGAGAAGTAAAATACATTTGCACCCGAGTGTAACACAAAACTTTTCCCCTCACTATAGCGAGGAAACTGCAACGCAAAAAATGCTTTTATCACTGCTTCCAGTAGTTCCACAGGTGGTAAATCATCTTTATTACTAGATTCACCTACGTTTATAAATTTTAAAGCTGTTAATTTGACTTTATTCAAGGTCAAATTACTTTACCCACTAGTGGATAAAATACGTTTTTACCCGCTGGTATTAAAGGACAAAACACGTGTTTCCGAGCTAGTGAGGGGAAAAAAAATTTGGTCTTCTCATATCGAAAAGATGTATAAAGTCATATGCTTAAATGCAAATATTAGACAATAATTTTAAATAAATGTTTGCTTTATTACTAGCTATATTTAATTTCAGCTTGTACAGTCAAGTGTAAAAATATGGGTGTACACATCTTACTCAAAAATATGTCCTATAGCACCTTAGTCCGGTGTAATAAGAGCGTAGTACCATATTTTTGAGTCGATTTTTACGATACTTATTTTTGCACTTGACTGTAAGAAATACAACTCCGTAAGATAAAACCAATTTCTCGGATTTTCAATCAATTAATGATGATTATAAGTTAGTATGTACAGCGAATAGTTAGTAAGTTACGGTTTAATGAAAATAGGCAAAAATACTAAAGATGCCTTAAGTCATCAAACGCTTCACTTCAAAATAATGAATCGAACCCTGAAATCTGAGAAAATTTAGCAATGTTGTGCCTTTAAGAATTATTAAGTCCTCAAACAGAAATATAAAATCCCACACAATTTCAAAACACTCTTTACTCTCGTCCTAAAATATAAAAAATCCAACTTACCTCATGATAGTAAATGTCGAGTCGTAAAAAGTTTCCCCCGGCGGGACGCGCGCGACCTCCCCCTGGCACCATCATAGGCCGACTGGCGAGCATTGGGGAATCCCTCCCTTATATACCCTCGTGATTCAGCCGAGGGCTTTCCGAGACACGAGCCAATTCAAAATTCGAACGATGTCTGAAAAATTTAATTTAGATATCGTGCGCCTAGCACATCCACAAACGAAACAATCCTTATTCGGGTCTTAAAAAATCAGTATTTTTTTTATACCACGTCGGTGGCAAACAGGTATACGGCCTGCCTGATGGAAAGCGGTCACCGTAACCTATGGACGCCTGCAACTCAAGGGGTGTCACATGCGCGTTGCCGACCCATTAGAAACTTGTACACTCCTTTTTTGAAGAACCCCATACTGTAGTTCATCTGGAATACCTTGACAGGGAACTCATTCGACAGCCGGAGCATTCGTGGGAGGAAGTACCAGTAGAAACTAGCCTGTTAGTTCATTAACTGTTCTTATTTATGAATGCAGTGTGTTCCATATATCCCCAGTAAGTGCGTTTTCACATTATCCGATCCAATATCGGATGTCATGATCATGATGTCGAGTCATGGATGTTTTCTATGTATATATGTATTTATATATTATATATATCGTTGTCTGAGTACCCACAACACAAGCCTTCTTGAGCTTACCGTGGGCCTCAGTCAATCTGTGTAAGAATGTCCTATAATATTTATTTATTTATTTATGTCGGAAGGATTTCAAAGGCAAAAATCAAAGATGGCGGCTTAAATGTATGGGATATCGGTCCTACATCCGATATAGGATCGGATAATGTGAAAACGCATGAACACCTTCTCTGAGTATGATAATTATATTAAGAAATGACCTGTGGGCTATTTCACCATAGTGACATTGAAACTTGACAATTAACTACGTGCCTATTTCGTTTGATAAGTCACATATGTCTCATCGTCAATGTTTCGTTGCTGAACAGGCAATGAACGGAAAATTGTCAATAGCCAGAGACAATTGTCACTGTTGTCAAATCTTCCACCGTCTTGAGACGCTTTCTTTCTTTCTTTCTTTCAGTCAGCAAACATCCAAGACTTGGCACTTTTTCATCCATCATTCTTTTTTTGATTTTGTAAAAGGTAATGAGTAAATTATGCCTGTCTTTACGAATAAAAACAATCTATTCTACTCTTCGTTAGGTTAACCTAATTTTTCGACTGATATAGGAAACAAATCGGTTGGATCAATACACGTGTGCAAATCTTTTCAATCCGCTAAACAATACAAGTAGCACAAGCAGCGAAATAGCTCTTTTTAATAGAGGTGACTCAGCTTTTTTAAAATTAAAATGAAAATAATCCTATAAAATGTCTATTTTAATCTGGTTTAAAATATACTCCGTTTTTTTAGGATTAGGAAAATCGTACGATTGTCCTCGTGATTTTTAGGAAAACAATTTAAAAGCTAATATATACAAACAACTTATTTCTAAGTCTTATTTATATTTTTTAATCTAGAGATATAGAGACTGAAATATTTGATGAAACTTAGGTAAAATCAACCGTTTTTACTCTAATCTTAAAAAAACAAACCGTAAGATCAAAAAAGTACTTTTGTTTTTCGTTAGTGCGTAATTTCTGTTTAATATCAATTTATTTGCTAGTTTAGCTAAAAAAAGTACTGTTGTTTTTCGTTAGTGCGTAATTTCTGTTTAATATCAATTTATTTGCTAGTTTAGCTAAAAAAAGTACTGTTGTTTTTCGTTAGTGCGTAATTTCTGTTTAATATCAATTTATTTGCTAGTTAAGCTAAAAAAAGTACTGTTGTTTTTCGTTAGTGCGTAATTTCTGTTTAATATCAATTTATTTGCTAGTTAAGCTAAAAAAAGTACTTTTGTTTTTCGTTAGTGCGTAATTTCTGTTTAATATCAATTTATTTGCTAGTTTAGCTAAAAAAAGTACTGTTGTTTTTCGTTAGTGCGTAATTTCTGTTTAATATCAATTTATTTGCTAGTTAAGCTAAAAAAAGTACTGTTGTTTTTCGTTAGTGCGTAATTTCTGTTTAATATCAATTTATTTGCTAGTTAAGCTAAAAAAAGTACTGTTGTTTTTCGTTAGTGCGTAATTTCTGTTTAATATCAATTTATTAGCTAGCTTTTGCCCGCGGCTTCGCTCACGTTAAACGAAAATTGCGGAATGCTCCATACAAACATTACAAACGTATACCCCCCATTTTAAGGAAGTAGGGGGTCAGAAAGAGACAAAAAGTAGCTTACGTCACTCTCCATCCCTTTAACTATGTCCACCTAAAAAATCATGTCAATTCGTCGCTCCGTTTTGCCTTGAAAGACGGACAAACAAACAGACACACACACTTTCCATTTATAATATTAGTATGGGTAATTTGAATTGTTACATAGTTGGAGCTTTCTGTATTGTTAGTTCAATCAAAGATATGGACTAACCCTCTTATTCATAAACGTACACTAAAGTTATCAAGCCGATAAAGTTTTGTTTGTCCCTTTCCGACATATTAGTGCGATAGAAAGGGACAAACGAACTTTATCGGCTTGATAACTTTAGTGAATGTTTGTGAATGGGGAAAGTATATGGCGCAGTCAGTAGGATAGACATCAAACTTCCAAGAAACCTGTTATATTTATAATTCCCGTGGGATTAAAGTATATTTATATTTTACTCACGCTGTGCACTTTGATAATAAATAGTAATAAGTACGAGGCTCGTGGGTTGAGCGTGTTCAAACGTGACGCCTCCACGCCGTGATGTGTTTCGCACCGTAAAGTATACTATTTAGTGGTTCTGTAAGCAGACCTTAGCGATAAGTTTAAAAAACGCAAAAATCTTAGTCCTTGATGGCATTGAAATGAAATGAAAATCATGATCAGGTCACGATGGTCTTAGGATCCCCCCACATCTAGTGTCTCGCGAGCGTGACGTCGGGCCAACTGTATGGCAAAGCCTGACGCCGCGTCGGCGCGACGTCGGCGCGGCGTCTTTTTTCATACAATTGGCCCAACGCTACGCTTGCGAGACGCTAGATGGGGGGGCTTAGCTCATTCATGGCAACGCTCAAGCTTAAGCTCATTGGAATCTTTCGCTATATTTGCACGTGCGGTTAAACAACAACTTTGCCCCTATAACAAACAACTATTATACGAGAATTAAAAAATTGCATTCTGCAGCATTTTTTTACGTCGATTTTAACGTATTATTGAAGTTCGTCAAACATTTACTCCATGTTTTTTTTTTTATGGGATAGGAGGCAAACGAGCAGACAGGTCGCCTGATGGAAAGCGATCACCGCCGCCCATGGACACCCGAAACACCAGATGTCACTGCAATAGGGTTTTCTGGATCGTTTTTTTCACCTGGCATCGATACTGAGGCTGAGGAGATACATTTATATTTTATATGTTAAAAAAACGATTCTGAATGCCCTCATTCCATATCGTGGCCGATTTTGCAGCTACATATAATGTCTGATCTTTATAATGACCTTGATCGATGTCACCTACGTGTCGTGCTACTTTATAACTATCGTAAATATTTTATCACAACTGTCAATTTTCGTCGTCTTCAATAAATGAACAGCTATTAGTGAATTGCGCAGTCGTTCAGTGCCCTTCATTGGAGGACAGTCAATTTAATGACACTTGGACGATTCAACCAACATTATATTGTTTTAAACTAACACGATTTTCACGCGTAAAATAAATAGGCGTTTACGAAATTAATTTTTTGAAATAATCACAATAACTCAGCTTTCAAACAAAAAAAAAACTAAATCGAAATCTGTTCATCCGTTCGGGAGCTACGATGCCACAGACAGACACACAGACAGACAGACAGACAAACAGACAGGCAGACATACAGACACGTGAAACTAATTATAACACCCCGTTGTTTTTGCGTCGGGAGTTAAGAACTTTATAGAGACTTTCTAGGGAACATTATTTTGAACTTGATAGGCTGGACAGTTTTTGAAAAAAATACGGGAACCCTACACTGATTTAAAAAAGCTTTTTCTAATGAAATACCTACTGAGTATTGCATAACACCGTCCATATGCCTGGTGATGAACTCTACTTTGACATTACGAGTGTTTTTCGACCGCCCTTCGTAGGACGAATATGTCAACTTAGTGTACCTAAGACCTGAATACTATAAATAGCCTAACAATTGGAATGGGAGACGATATTCTTGGAACGTAAACTTACGTAAACTTTTAATCATCTCTAGAGTTTTGTAATCGAAAATTTTGAATAAATGTGAAATAAAATAAATGTTTACCCGTATACAGCGTGTAAATTTAACACGGGCGAAAAATAGTAATTTCTTTTACAAGGGGGCTAAGTTGTTGTTTTTTAATCGCACGTGCCAATATTGATACCCGAGCAAGTGAAAGATTGCAATATTGAAAAGCAAGCGTATCGAATGGTTTAAAAAGCGGAAGCTTGAGCGTTACGAGGGTTTCAAGGGACGAAAGTTAAACAAACTTTGCCACCGAGTGAAACACAAAACTTTTCACCATACAAACACGAAAAAAATACTGACTATAAAACATCAAATTAAATCAAATCCACCAATTTATTCAATACTTATGATTCAAAATCATCATTTATAGGTAAATTCTACCAGCCAGCTTAAGACATCAAGTTAAAATTTATATGCACTAATTACTTTGCACTCTTGTGAATGAAATGCAATTTTGCTATCTGTTTTCGAATAGCAAAGTAAACCTTTACCAGTTGGTGTGAAAAAATGTAATCGCTACGCTCGTTTGCTCGGGTAGGTATCAATAGCACGCACGTGCGGTTAAACAACAACTTTGCCCCCTTGTAAAACAAATAACTATTTCAGACCCCGTAGCCGAATGGCATTTCTGCGACGCGAAACGAAATCGAAACGCCGCAGAAAGGTAGTCTGGCTCTGTCGCGCCAATACGCAAGAACGACAGATAGCTACGAAAATGAAAATGAAAATGAAATATTTATTTTTCAAGTAGGCATATTACAATGCGCATATGAACGTCAAATAAAGCTACGCCGGCTCTAACCCTACGCCTCAGCCTCGAGAAGATTTCAGTCCCCCCTCAGTTGGGAGGGGGGTATCCACTATGGGACCGGCAAGAAACTCGGCGGGCAACTTCTTTTCAAAACATTACATCTTATAATTAACATGCATTAAATAACAACATACAATTTAACATGCAAAAGTATTCATCAAAGAATATGAACAGACTAGGTACTCTATGGAAATCAATTTCAATAAATTATATTATTGCTTAATAATACGTCGTTCTTCTTCAGAGAAAACATATCAAATTGTCATAGAAGAAAAAGATAATATGAATCTCAATATCATTAAATATGTAATTTACCTACACAACATAAAATATAAAATATTTGATGTGCTTTCTTATCTGAACTGTGTCCTCTATACATAATACAATTATTTTAATTGCTATTCGTTTTTTGTAGTTTCTGGTTCGGGCCATGCATGTTTGTCTGTCAAATAGTCCTCGACTCTGTAATAAGCCTTTAACATCAATGATTTTTTTAAGTAGTTCTTAAGAGCTGGGAGGGGTAATCTCAAAGCAGTGTCAGGTAACTTATTATAAAAATGAATGCATTGCCCAACAAATGACTTCTGTACTTTACGGACACGAAACTTCTTTATGGAAAGAGATATACAACGTGTTTTTTTTTTCGTTAAATTCGACACGCAGTTAGGTTCATCATCAGGAACCATCCTGTATATCGCTTTTTGTTAAATTCGAAAAACAATTTTTTTTTCGTTTCCATACATAATAAATGGATTAATTAGTGTGAGAGGAGCTTAATCATAACATTAAAGTTATTGTCAACTATTTGACGGCACATGTCAAAACAAATAACATTAGGAAATGGGTGGGAAATGGTAAAGGCTGTCACACACGTGTTGAGTAATTATTTTTAATAACTCAATAACAGTAAGAGTTAAGAGGCTAGTTTCATAGAAAAATTGATTGTATTTGAACTAGAGAACCTTCCCTTAAAGTTAACGGAATTCAGTAAAAACACGGTGTATATTATCGTGAGCGTTCGTGCATTCGGTTACGCACACAGTACAGTAGTGCTTTTTTTCGTACTAGTTCGAGAAGTGGTTAATTTCTTTAGACTTATATTGACCGGGATATAGACCGTGATTACCTTTTTGATTTTTGTCGAGCTCCCGATATTTCGACGCAGTTGCATGCATCATCATGATAATAACCGTGAATCATTCAAAACTCTTATGGTTAATTTCTTGTCAGGTTGAAACTTCAGAGGGCCGGCTGTACTGAAAAACGTCGTACGATAAACGTGCAAAAAGGAAATTCGTAACTTGTGTCAAATCATTCACTCACACTCACATACACACATTCCTTAGACTAGAAATAGATAACTACCATTATTTTAGCTACATTATTTCTCCTTTTTAATTTGCCATTGTTTTTTTAGGGTTCCGTACCTCAAAGAGGAAAAACGGAACCCTTATAGGATCACTCGTGTGTCTGTCTGTCCCTCTGTTACAGCCGATTTCTCCGAAACTACTGGACCGATTTATTTGAAATTTGGTACACATATGTAAACCTGTGGCCCAAAGACGGACATGTAATTTAATTAAATGAAATTTAATCATAGGGGTCACTTTTGGGGGGTAAACTTGAAAATTAAAAATCAAAGTTATTAAAACTATATTGTGTTATATATCAAATGAAAGAGCATTTTATGAGCATTGGAAATATATTTTTTTTTAATTTTTAATTTTGGTACTTTAGAAGTAATTTAAGAAAATAGACAAAAAATGACCATTCCCCCCTTATCTCCGAGACTACTTAGCGTAAAATTTTCAAAAAAATACACGAGATAGCCCTCTACCTGTAGATTACAGGAAAACCTATTAGAAATCTACAGTCAAGCGTAAGTCGGACTTACGAGAAAAAAACTCAAATTAAGATTTTCACTCACTGACGCTGCAAGCAGTACTAAACGTCTTAAAATTTTGTAAGCGTGATGGACAGGTAGAAAGAAATTCATTTCTGTCTTTTTCTTTTTAGAAATTGTTCAATTTTTTTTTTCATTTGCCAAAACGACTTAAGTTTCTACTAAAAAGGAGGCGCTTAAGACCGTTTGTAAGTGGACTGAGCAAAATTTTGTTCAAATCGGTCCAAAAAAAGGTCTCTGTTGACGTAAACATAGAATTTGTGCCAACGACAGCCCAAATCTGAAGTCCATTTTGCTCTATCTCTTATCGTTTCCGAGATATATACGTAAAGTCTTGAAAGTGCGAAAAGTTAACTTTGCCATCACAGTCGTTCAGGCGCTCATGAGTTCTTTGTATGGAAAAGTCGAAAACCGACTCGCACTTGACCAATGTTCATAGAATGTGTTGTGGTTTTTTACGCGGGTCCGCGACTGACGACGTTCGAATGTTTTGTTCGGAAATGTTTGAGGGTGGTTTCTTTGAAACGTCGCCGGCGGCGGGTGGTTCGACGGGCGAAGGTCACACGCCGCACGCGGCGGTCTGTATTCGTTTTGTACAATAGCAACGGACGGCGGGTGGCGTCTTGATATGGAAAATGACTGACTTCACTAAAGATAATGATGAACTCATTGAGGTAATACTAGAGAGGACACTGCGAGCAAAACGTTTGCGCTACAAACATAAGTCCATTGGACTTATGTTTCTGCCTGCACACAAATAAAATGTAAAAATGCCTTCCTGCGCAACAAGATGCTGTTTAAGCCATACGAGAAAATCGAATAAAACTGACGTGTCACATTTCATCGGTTAGTATACACGCTATGTTAATCGATCTTTATTTAAGTAATTATTTCAATGAAGGGACGCGCTCCTCAAACGCGAAGCTATCGCTGCCATTTTTGTTGAACGAAATCATAGATTAATCGCATCATAATCGCACAGACTTGACATGTATGTAATGAAGTATAGTAATTGTGATTATATTCTGTTTGTAATATATAAAAGAGAAATGTTAAATTTATTTCACGTTATACTTATGAATACTACACAGTTCTAACACGAGTTGTAATCGATATTTTCATACAATAATAACCTATGATTTTCTTCAAGGGCAATTAAAGTAGGTATATGAAAAAATCAATAATGTATTTTTGTTTTACTTAGTAGAACTTAAACATAGCACAATGTATGATAGTGCTAAAATTAAACTACTTACCCCCTTATTCATAAACGTTCACTAAAGTTATCAAGCCGATAAAGTTCGTTTGTCCCTTTCTATCACACCAATACGCCGAAAAGGGACAAACGAACTTTATCGGCTTGATAACTTTAGTGTGCGTTTATGAATAAGGGGTTAGTATTTTACAAAAAGTATAAAAAAAAGGTCTACACTAAGAGTGTCGCGTCTAGGTGGTCATTGGTCAAGTCTTACTCTATGACACGGTACCTCCCCACGCATGCGCCGCGCGCTGCCGGCCGGAGCACAGACTTTGTTTGGGGTGTAATTTCTAGTATGTTAGTACATAGTAATTCAATGGATGAATTGTACTTCTGTGAACTGTTTTCGATATACTTAATCGAATATATGATGTATTTTTTCTTTACTACAATGCAAGTGTTTGAGTACCAAGTTTAAAATTTCACTTTCTTTTTGCCGGTTTCATACAAAAATATCGTTTGACTGTCTCTTTTTTTTGGGTAATATTAATATTTATATGGACGGATTAAGTCGCGTATAATCTTCTTCCTCTAAGAATTACAATGTAAGTATTTTTGCATTCATTTTGATCAGAGCACAACACAACAGTTCAAAAATCAGTCTACCAGAGCTTCTGAGTTCCGTCGCCGACGACGGGTGACCAAGGGTCAGAAAACCCACGCACCCGCGACCGACAGCGTGTGGCACAGCGGCACATACGGCTCACATCCAAACGCCGCCGGGCGCATGTGACGGGCCAGAGAAACCAGGGCCCGCGCCGCAGAGGACGCGCTGAGGGGGGGGGGCGGTGCCTACAGCAGTTGTAGTTGTATGCATACCTAGCTCACGCACACAGACGCGTCCGCTGGCGCTGCCAGTAATACTGATAAAAGAAAGTATTGACGTGAATTCACACGTTTCGGAAATGACTGTAGGTATTTTAAATATTTTAGCACAATATGTTTTTTGCCTCTTATTGCCTATTATACAATATATACATACCTACTATGGCAACTCTATCACAGCGCAGAATATGCAGAAGCCACATGGTGGTCTGCGACAGAAACTCAATAGACATTTTTAGAGTTTTTAAAATAAGTACCTAAGTACTCTAAGTAGGTACGTGAAGTAACATGGTAAATTAAAAAAATATCATTAGATACTTATTGCGAAGGTGTAAACAATTTCCTTCGTTTTGC